>NC_082693.1:35160957-35866790 GCF_949987515.2 Delphinus delphis | reverse complement strand
CACTTAGAGTGTCTTAGAATGGAGTGTCTTTTGGACAGTGCAAACCCTATTATTCAGCTGTTTTACAGTCAGTCTCTGTACTCTCTAGATTCATTGAAAAAGTACATGAAACACATGTTCCTAAGTGGTTGAAGGGAAGACAACCAATATTTACCATGCACCTTTCACCTGCCAGGCTCTGGTCCTCATGTATGTATTCTCACTTAGCCTTCATAGCAAGGATGTGATGTAGGCATTATCCTGTTTACACAAGAAGAAACTGATATTCAGAGGGGTTAAACACCAAGGACTCTTAACAAGTGTATTTTTGAGGCTACAGCCTGAACTGCTGTAATGAAGAGGCCAGAAAATATAGTAGCTTAATTAATTAAATTAATGTTTATTTCTTAATAGCCCAATGTGAGCATTCCAGGTTGTTGGAGCAGCTCTACTCTGTAGGGCCATTCTGGGACTCAGGTTCCCTTTATATTGCTCTTGCCATCTCCTGCATGGCCAAAGCTCAGTCACCACCATATACATGTTACAGCCTATAGGAAGGGGAAAGAAAATATACAGGGCAAGTGGCTTTGTCCTGAAGGAGATGACCCAGAAATTGCGAAAAGCCTTTCTGCTTGCATCCCACTGATCTGAACTTAGATGCATGGCCACATCAAGCTGCAAGTGACGCTGGGAAATGTAGCCTATGGCTGGGCCGCTGTGTGCTCTGCTAAAACATAGGGTATTCTATTAAAACAGAAGTTGACAATGAGCACTTAGAGAAGTTAGTAGCCTCGGCATAGCTAGCAGGTGATGAAGCAGGAATTCAAACTTAGATTTACTTGGATCTAATACCATGCCGCTCCCTCTTAGACACAAGACCTAAAGAACTCTGCCTCTCCATCCATTTATCTGCAGTGCAGAATAATAATAATAAATATTTTATTATTATAGTTTAGGAGCAAGCAATTGGAATTGTGTGTCAACTTCTCAGAAACATAGGGGCATTGTTTTATAAACTTTTCCTCCTATAGATCTCAATACCACCCTGCCCCGACCCAGTTTTCTTGGAAATATCACAAACTTCCCGCAGGCTGGCCTTTGACTCATGTTAATTACTTGTGAAATAAGTTACAGAAGAAAGAAAGAAAAATATAGTCACTTCAAAAAAGTGCCGGGAATTCCCTGGTGGCGCAGTGGTTAAGAGTCCGCCTGCCAGTGCAGGGGACACGGGTTTAAGCCCAGGTCCGGGAAGATCCCACATACCGCAGAGCAACTAAGCCTGTGTGCCACAACTACTGAGCCTGTGTGCCACAACTACTGAGCCTGTGTGCCACAACTACTGAAGCCCGTGTGCCTAGAGCCTGTGCTCCACAGCAAGAGAAGCCACCGCAATGAGAAGCCCGCGCACTGCGGTGAAGAGTAGCCCCCATTCACCACAACTAGAGAAAGCCTGTGCACGGCAACGAAGACCCAACGCAGCCATAAATAAATTTATTTTTTTAAAAAAAAGTGCCATGTCTTTGCCAAATCTGTAAGAGGAGATATTTTAAAGATATTACAGTGTAGCGAGCTATAGATCTAGTTAAAATTGGATAATGCAGGAAGAGTCAATCAGGAAGACTGAGTGAAATGCCTTTTCTTTTTTTTTTTTTTAAGGTTTCTTTGCCCCCATCACTCCTACAAACAGAGATCCTTGAAGCTACTTCCGAGGATGAAAAAGGAATAAACCATGTTTTCATATTCTTGGCAAAGAAAGAAATAGTGATTATTTTCAAAAGGGGGGAAAACTGTCTTTCTAGTTCAGCACAGAAAAAATGCCATGTCCATTTTAAACTACTGTTTCTATAATGTGGCAAACTTTGTTTATTTTTACTTATTTTTTTCAGCTTCATAAGTAAATTCAATTCTTATGTAGAATGTATAGGGCCAACAGATAACTCAACACCCTAGGTTTCTTTAAAACTGGCCTTCTCATTATAAAACATGTACTTTTTCTTTTTTTCCCTCTGCACCTGATGGGTAATCACTAAATATAAGGTAGTTGCCTGGACCACTGTCATCACAAACCCCTTTTCCTTCTTTCACTTTTTCTTACTCCCTGAAATCTTGTCTCCCATCTTCGAGCATCATTCCAGCATGTTTTCTAAAAGCTTGCTAAATATCTCCTAATTGGCAAACACAGAGTTCATATAATCCTACTACACTTTGTAGCCTTTGATTCTACCAACAACCCTCTTTCTTTCCGAAACTTATTTTTTTCAGATCTGAATTTCTAAAAAATTTTGCCCTGGACCCTCAGTTCTCTCTCTCTCTCTCTCCAACATCCCCATCTGATCTCTTCTCTCCCATTGCCTCAACCTGCACCTATACACTAAGGTTTAGGATTTAGCATCTAATTCCTGGACTATGGGAAGAATAAATTTGTTAACATATCTCCTGTCTCAAATCTCTTTCCCTCTCTTGCACTCTGCTTCTACCTGAATCCATTCTGCACTGTATTCCCACATGAATCTTAAAGCACTACTTTCATTCTATCAATTCCCCACACAAGAAACCTTCAATAACTCCCTGATGACTAAAGTCTTAATACCTTACTCTACTTTTAATTTCAACATATGCCAGACATGCTTTTAACCATTGTGTGAACATACCTTTCTCATCCCGCACCCAAGCTCATGTCCTTCTTTTTACATTCACAGCTACCACCATAGTTCAGGCAAGAACCAACTCTTACAAGGATATTATCAGTAACTCCTGCTTCTATTCTTGTCTTACTACACTGCATTCTCCACAGCCAGAGTAGTCTCTTAAAAAGTGAATGGCTTCTGCGATAGCTGGCCTATGTGTTGGGAGTTTTTTTAAATTACTGATTCAATTTCCTTACTGGTAATTGGTCTGTTCATGTTTTCTATTTCTTTCTGTTTCAGTCTTGGAGACTGTACATTTCTAGGAATTTGCCCATTTCTTCCACATTGTCCATTTTTTTGGCATATAATTGTTCCTATTAATCTATTATGATCGTTCCTATTTCCGTTGTGTTGGCTGTAACTTCTTTTTCATTTCTGATTTTATTGATTTGGGCTCTCTCTGTTTCTTTCTTGATGAGTGTGGCTAAAGATTTATCAATTTTGCTTATCTTTTCAGAGAAGCAGCTCTTCATTTTAATGATCTTTTCTATTTGTTTTTCAGTCTTTATTTCATTTATTTCTGCTCTGATCTTTATGAATTCTCTCCTTCTACTAACTTTGGGTTTTATTTGTTCTTCTTTTTCTGGTTCCTTTAGGTATAAGGTTAGGTTGTTTGAGATTTTTTTTGTTTCCTAAGGTAGGCCTGTATCACTATAAACTTCCCTCTTAGAACTGCTTTTGCTGAGTCCCATAGATTTTAGATCACTGTGTTTTCATTTTCATTTGCCTCCAGTTATTTTTTTAAATTTCTTCTTTGATTTCTTCAGTGATTCATTGATTGTCTAGAAGCATATTGTTTAGTCTCCACGTGTTTGTGTTTTTTGCAGTTTTTTTTTCCTGTAGTTGGTTTCTAGTGTTGGTTGGAAAAAATGCTTCATATGATTTCAATTTTCTTAAATTTGTTGAGCCTTGTTTTGTGGTCTAGCATGTGATCAATCCTGGAGAATGTTCCCTGTGCACGGGAAAAGAATATATTTGCTACTTTTATATGGAATGTTCTATATATACCTATTAAGTACATCTGATATAATGTGTCATTTAAGGTCAGTGTTTTCTTATTGATTCTCTGGATGATGGGTCCATTAATTTAAGTGGGGGGTGCTAAAGTCCCCTGCTACTATTGTGTCATTGTCAGTTTCTTTTTGTCTGTTAATAGTTGCTTTATCTATTTAGGTGCTCCTAAGTTGGTGCATATATGTGTACAATTGTTATATCTCCATATACTGACCACTTAGACATTATGTAATGTCCTTTTCTCTATTGTTACAGTCTTTGTTTTAAAGTCTATTTTGTCTGATATAAGTATTACTACCCTGGCTTTCTGTTCATTTCCATTTGCATAGAATACCTTTTTCCATCCCCTCACTTTCAGTCTCTGTGTGTCTTTAGATCTGGAGTTGATGTGTAAGCCTGCTGGTGGGCAGGGGTGGGTCTGGGACTCAGGGATTCTTGGGGCTGATGCCTGTCCACTGGTGGTGAGACTGGTCCCAGGGCTAGTGCTGCCCCACTAGTGGGTGGGGCCTAATTCCAGGGTCTCTGGCTGCAGGGCCCTGTGGGTCCCGGCGTTGACTGTCAACCCCTGGTAAGCAGGGCCATGTTCTGGGTCCTCTGGTGAGTATGGCTGTGTCCTGGGTAGCTGTGGCCTCAAGGGGTCTTAAGGCAGCTGGCCGGCTGGTGGATGGGGTCGTGTCCCTGTCTGGCTAGTTCTCTGACCTGAAGCATCCCAGGACTGGTGCTGACAGAGTGGTGGGCCGGGCAGAGTCCTGAAGCTAATAGCTAGAGTGAGCATTCCAAATTGGCACTCACCAGCACCAGTGTCCTCATGGTGGAACGAGCTCCTCAAATTGGCTGCCACCCACGTCTATGTCTCAGGGTGAGCTCCAGTTGCCTCCTGTCTCTTCAGGAGCCTCTCCAAGATCAAGAGTTGGGTCTGACTCAGGCTTCTTTCAAATTATTGCTTCTGAGTCCCCAAGGATGTGAGATTTTGTGTGCACCCTTTAAGAATGGAGTCTCTATTTCTCACAGCCCTCTGGGTCTCCTGAAAATAATCTCTGCTGGACTTCAAGCCAAATGTTCTAAGGGCTTGCCTTCCCAGTGCAGGACCCCTAGTCTTGGGAGCTCAAAGTGGGCCTTGGATCCCTAGCTCCTTGGGGAGAACCTCTGCAATTGTAATTTTCCTCCCATTTGTGGCTCACCCAACTGAGGGCACTCATCTTGACTATAATGTCTTTGCCCTCTTACCCATCTTTTTATGGTCCCTCCTTTATATCTTTAGCTCTAGAAGATATTTTCTGCTCATCTAGTCTTTCTCATTAATAATTGCTCTGTAGTAGTTGTAATTTTGTTATGCATCTTGGCCACTCTCTGCTTATATTTAATTTTGTATTTGTAACTTTGTACTCTTTTTCTTAAAAAAAGCCCTTCAAATTGTTTGAACTTCAGGCGCCACACAATCTGGCTCCACCTTTGTTAACTACTGTATTCCTGGGGTCTGGAATGGCTCCTAGCACATAATAAACACTCGGTAAATGTTTGCTAATGATTGAATGATGCCTAACATTTTATAGGCATAACTGATGTGTCTTCCCATTCCAGGGAGAGAATTTCCATTCCTTTCACATCCATTCTGTACTTTGCTTCCACATTAAACTTCTTAAAATACCACCTTCGTCCTGTCACTTCCCTATTCTAGAAATCTTCAACCAGTCCCACATGAATGAAGAACAAAGTTCAAATCTCTTCACCTGTCATTCAAGGCCTGCGACCACCTGATTTTTCATCCTTGTCTCCTTGAAGGCACTTCTTGCCTTCACGAATACCTCATTACAGGCAGACAGATCTATTTATCACCTCATGAACATCTTTACTCCTTCCATCCCCAAGCCTTCATATTAGCCATTTACATCATCTGGAGATCAACTTTCCTCTAGTCTCGGTCATCTGGGAATCTTATTCTTACACAAGACCCTTCTCCAGGAAGTCTACCCAGATGCCAGCAGATCCAGTGTTCTCTCCCTTTTCTAAACTCTGGCCAGGCATGCCATTCTATTACTCAGAATTGCCTTTTATTACTAGTTATCTTCTCTTGTCTCTGGTTCTATCTATACATCTGGATTATTCAAGTACTTTGCCCAGAGGCCATATTCTCTTTGGAGCTATCCCCAGTTTAGAAGCCCCAGTGGAGACTGAAGAGTTCCTAGGGAGTCTTATTGGGTTGTATATTTGGAGGCAAGTAAGAAGAAATAACAGAATTTCACAGATTCCCTGGAACCAAATAAAATCACCAAAAATGTGAACAGAAAATAAAGTCATGTAAGAATGCTAATATAATACTTTAATGTAAGTTCCTAAATCATAAACTCTTCATGGACAGCTCTAAATCTGTAACAGTTCCTGAAAAGTATGTGCAGTTGGCTGTTTGCCAAGATTGTACAAGGGTACAAGATTGTACCCTTTGCAAGATTGCATCTCCAAAGATATTACAGCGTAGCAGTTGGTAATGTTGTAATCATGGTGGTGGTGATGATAGTGGCAATGTGAAGAAAGTTCTTGTTCTTTAAGGTGGATGAGTTATTGGTATTGTTTAATGGGGTCCTGCATGAGCAGAATTTACTCCTTTACTGCTTTCTGTGTTAGACACCAAAGGAGACAAAGTTTTTCCAAAGTAAAGTATAATTTATATTTCATTTTTTAAAAAATGTCTACATTTTCTCCAAGGCATAATGGAAGAGTCTTCTCCAAACAATACACTTCTAGAAAAGAAAGTACTTTTAGGAAATGAGGAAGAGCTTTTGTTTCCTGCTAACATCAGGCTTCTCTGTCTGCTTTTATGTGTGTTTCAATGATAGGCAAAACAACAGTCCTTTAGTAGAAGTTAAAATTATAGTCTTAAAAAATCTACTCAAATACTGTACTTTATTTCAGTTTAGACTCGTTTCCAATTGTGCTCAACCTTTTCCAGGCTTGTTATTGCTTTCTCTTAGAATTTCCACTGTGAACTGACATTTTTAGTCTCTTTTGCCCTCTATTGAATTGCCCTGGTAATAACAGTAACTAACAAAATGCTAGTTCTCTAGCATGTGGGGGAAGACATAAATATTTGATCTCAGATCAGTGGTGTGTGTAATTGTTGCTATAGAGAAAATCTTTGATTGCTGTCCAAAACTGGAGGCCTATTAAAATTTGATTTCTAGGTCTTCTTCATATATATAAAGCACAGCACATTTCATAGCCTATAAGTTAACCCTTTCCTGGTCCTGTGACAAATTATTTTCTATCTCTACAGGGATGGAACAGGAAGAAATGAAACACACATAAGAATAGTATTTAGATATTAGAGTGTAATTCCTTCAATGAACCCTAAAAATTCAAGAAAGAAGTATTAAGGGAAACTGTGGATTGTCTTCTCTAAATATAATTATAGGCTCTCATTTGTATTTCTTTCTGTTATTAATATTACTAATTTCTACAAAATCATATTGAATAGAAAAGCAAGATAATAGGAAAAAATAGATATGAAAGCAATTATATATTAGCTTGCCTTTATGAACACTTTAAAAAATTGAGTCAATACTAAGAAACTGGAAAACTGTGGTTTCATAGCAATTAAACCATAATTCATAAATTGTACTTACAGAATTTCATTCTTAAAAAGAAAACATGTTCTTAGGGCAAAAATGGCAGAAGTGTAATATATGAAGTTTTTCCTCATAATGCTTACATCACAACTGTAAGTGGGATTTAGCTACTGTCTGTCTGACTCATCTCATTATACCCAGATGAGTGAAGGACTAAAGAAGTTGATAATCCTGAAGTTTAATTTTGTACTTAGTTTCTAAGTCTCTCAGCTGTACCCAAAACTGTTACAGTAACATGATTAACTGATCTATCTTCTACCTCTTCTAGGTTCCCTCTTTCCCCTCTGATAGGTTGGGATGTAAATCCTAAAGGGATAAAAAGTTTAGCAGAGCATAAAAGTAGGTGAGCTAGGAGGGCTAGCTATACACAAATAACTGCCCCAAATAAGTCAAGATTGACCAAAGGGGAAATTTAAGAAAAAATCTAATGAGATTTTTAGAAATCTGAGCTTCTCCTGTTGGCATGTGTTATGCAACTAATTTCCCTACTGAGATTCAAGATAAGAAAGCCCCATACTACTAGTTTAAGAAACTAGGCTCTGGAATCAATCCAAAATTCCAATACTGGTTATGCCACTTAATTGCCGTATGATTGTAAGCAAGTTTTTTTTTTTTTAATCCTCTGGGCCTCAGTTTTCTCATCTGTATAATAAGAAAGATGACTTCACAGAGTTGTTCTGAAAATTAAATGTAACAATATCTGTAAAATACTAGGGAAAGACTTGACCAGAAGAGACTTTTGATTAGTATTAGTCATTATTAGCCTCATCACAATGATTGTAATTCTCAACATAGTCTTTACTATTTTTAGCATTAATAATAAAGATAATAGTGAGAGCCTTAACAGGGAAAATGTCCCTAGGCATTTTCTGGGAAAGAAAGCTAAGAGGAAGTCTGACTTCTCTGCACGCTTCTTCCCAACTCAATATTGTGTTTGAGGCTGTGACCCAGAACAGGGCCCACAGGATTCCTTGGCATCACCCAGGGGACACCATCCGGTCCTAAGCCTCCTATACATTTTCTAAGTGGGGTTGAGAGCTGTTCAGGTAATTGATCAGTTAGGAGCCATGGAGGTCCTGAGCTGTCAGTTAAGCAGTTCTTTGTTTCAGATATGCATAGTCCTGGTTTGGGCCAAGAAACAGAATAAGGGAATTATTTGACTTATATAATCCAACAGCTAAATAAAGTATAATTAAAACAATGATTTCACAGCATCAATCATGCTTTTTATGTCCCAAATTTCAAGAATTCATCCTATAATATTTTTACTGTTTCATATCCTGAAATTACCCAGGGCATGGATCTAAATCTTAATGTGTGATTATAAATTTCTTGAAAAGCCATGAAGTCCTTCACAAATTATTCATTTACTCAAGATTAAGTGTTACACTGGCTATTATAGTCTCTAGTAAATCCTCATATCGATTATTTGTACAAATGATTTACATATTTCACCACATTTTAGCTTGCTGCTTATTAAGTCTTAAACCCTTAAAAGATGAGATTAAAAAATTGCTTGGGATAATATATTTTACATGAATTAAATGATTCAAAAACAACTGTGAAAGAAGCAAACCCAGTTGCGTGTACTTAGAATGGCTAAATGAGTTCCATGTTTGTGGTTTAAATTGTTCACTATTTTTATTTCACAGCTTGTACCCAGTACTTAGGAATTATTTGTTTTCCTTAATTACTCTGACCCTACAGCGGGAATAGGAATGAGGTAGTACACACATACACCCTGACACACTTCTACAGAAAGCTCACCTTGGACTTTGCTAATGCATGCAAAACAGGCCCCAGGGCTTTCTTTTTCTGGTGTCTTTGTCTTGAAGTGATCAATAGATTGTATCCCTTTGAAGGCCATGGATCTAGTTGAAAAAGACTTCAATCAGGAGTAGCTATCTATTTCTTTGTGCCTAAGGAATACATGCTCATTAATTTAAAAAGAAGTTTTATTTTAGCATTGTAATTCATTACAATGATAATAGTAATAGTAATACCACAGTTAAAAAATTAGCTATGTCAACCAAGTAATCAGTCTATATATATTAAATACTTCTACTAGAAAACTGGCTATGTCAACTAACTAATCAGCATGTATATATTAAATACTTGACTGTATGATAACACACCTTGTTATGAAACACAGCAAATCATTACTTTATAGTAGACTCATTAAGGCCACAAAAAAATTACAAAGAAAACAGGTAAGTACAATCTCCAAAGAGTTAAAATTGAGGGACTCACTATGTGGCAGGCACCATGTCAAATGCTTTATGTGTTAACTCATTTAATCTTGATGAGAATTTTGGAACACAGATACTATTCTCCCCATTTTAGAGATGAAGAAGGTGGAGTCACAGAGAGATGAAGTAATCTTCCCAGCTGGCATAGCAAGCCACAACATCAAGATCAGACCCCAGGCAGTCTGGTCAGAACTCCTTTATCATTCAGCTGTGCTACTGCTTGGTGATACCACAAAATCACGAATACTAACGCAGAATGGAAATCAGGGATCACGTTTTCGGATTCTTTTTAGACACGTAACCACTGTTTTCCCAGGCCTGTGGGAAAAATTAATGTCAAAAAACAGCATTTGTGGGCAGCATTTGCGTATGGCATACCAAGAGCAGAGAGGAGGCTTTAGCTATCGGACTTCATATGTTCTGGTCCCACCACGTCTGTCTGTGGGAGACAGATGCATCATACCCAGATACTATTCAACAGTTGTTACCCTGCAACCTTCTGGTTGCTGCTTGCTTTTTGTGTCAGCCTGCCCAAAGAGAGAGACTGCTCTGATCACAGAGATATGAGGGTTCTGATCCCTGAGATGTTCATGTCTTCTTACAAATTAACAGACGGACATTTATCTGCCCTGCAGATAAAACTGACCACATCATATCCCACATTAGATGTAAGGGGAAGTAGCACAACACTCCTGTACTCAAAGTCCCTCACCTTGCCTACCCTTCTATTGCGCTTGGACCCAGACCTTGAGCCTTGGAATGGAGCATCCCCAGGGGGCTCCATGTTTCTTCAAATAGACCCTTGCTGGCCCACCTTTGGGCTCCCAGCCCAGGTCCCCCAGCACTTCAAGCTCTCCAAGTGGGTTGTTGTCTCAACAAAATCCTAAAACAACAACAATAGATACATCAAAATCCTGGCATGGCTCTGATGAGGAAACCGAAGGTCCAAGTTTAGATGACGATCAAGGAGCAGTGATGAGTTGGTGATGAGTAGACCGAACTCAAGGCTCCTGATTCCCAGTTCTGTACTGCCTCCTAGTGGTCTACCCTCAATAGTCCTACTTCCAAAGGCAGAGGACAGAAATGTTCTTCCCTTCCTCCCTTCCTTTCCCTCAGAAGAAGAAATAGAATAAATGGACTGATTCACAGAACAGCTCAGGAGCTGAATCAGAAAGAAATCGTCTTGTACATATTTTACACTAGTTTTCAAACTAGTTCTTCCAAATATTTTTAGGAATGATGACCCTATCAAAAATTCTTCGGAGTTAACTAAAATGGCACGATTGTTTTACAAATAAATTCAAAAGGCCCATTTGAGGATTACTTGGTGCTTTAAAAGGTGAGAAAAGAAGGGTAAGCTGGGACGAAGTGAGAGAGTGGCATGGACATATATACACTTCCAAATTTAAAATAGATAGCTAGTGGGAAGCAGCCACATAGCACAGGGAGATCAGCTCAGTGCTTTGTGTCCACCTAGAGGCGTGGGATAGGGAGGGTGGGAGGGAGATGTAAGAGGGAGGAGATATGGGGATATATGTATATGTATAGCTGATTCACTTTGTTATACAGCGGCAACTAACACAACAATGTAAAGCAGTTATACTCCAATAAAGATGTTAAAAACAAAAGGATATATTCTCACATCACTCTATTAAAAAATGTACAGGAAGTCCTAGCCAGAGCCATATTCAAAGTAAGAAATAAAGACTTAAAAAAAAAGAAAAAAGGTGAGAAGAATTAGAATAGTAGCTTTTGAAATATGTTGCAGTATGTACCACCAGCAAATTATTTTCAAGGGACACCCTAGAATCTTAGAATTCTGCCTTTCTAGACGATATTGTTTGTAAATTTTATTGACCTTCACGCTAGTGGGAAGAATGCATATATGGGGAATATAAAACTGCCGTATAAAAACATTGTTTCTCTTTAAAGTATTTCAAAGGAATGGACTGCATTTGGTATATGTTCTTGTCATTCTCGCCTGACATGTTCCTAATAATATATGTGCTTGCAAATATCATGTGACAATATGTCCAGTGGAATGGCCACTTTCAATTTGACACTTCAGTGATGTGTCCAAAATTTCACACATATATAGCCATATATATACACATATACTCACATATATATACATATGCATATATATAATTATATATTAATGACTGTACTCTACAAAATATTACCAAGGTATGTGAAAGAAAAGACATTCTGCTCAAAAGCAAACCCACATATTGTGATTTGAGTTAAAAACCCGAGTGTAACCTTTCCAAATTCACAAGCCAAGAACAAAACGTCAATGCCCTATTTCTTCAGTTTATGCTAAGAGATGGAGGGTTCTGATGACTTAAAACTTGGCAAAATGTAAGTTTAAATCAAGTTTCACAGAGCACTTGCTACAGCAATGAATTTGAACCCAAGAGGAAATAGCAATCCTGTTAATGCCAGCTCTTGATTGTAATCTACAATATGGTCTGGGGATCAACTGTTCTTCACAACAGGTGCAACAGATGGTATCACTCTCCAGCACCCCCCCAGATGCCTTTGTTCTGCCCTTTTATCAGTGGGCAAAAAAGCCATCACTTAGTTTGGTGAATTGTGTTCATCTCGGAGGGCAGAGGGCTTTAGTTCTGGCTCCGTTTTCTATGGCTTGGTGGTCCACAGTGGAGTGACCAGGAAGTGTTTAGGTCATGCCACTTGTCTCTAGGCTAGGAGAAAAAAGAACAGATCAACCTCTGCAGGGTCGATTTGGGATCTGTTGAGATGTGCTGGGGTTTGTGGTTTTCTTTTCATACATTCGTCGAAATATAATTTTCTCTGCTTTGGAAATAATGATGTCTATCTTATGGGAGAAGAGACGTTCTGCCTTTTCAGTCACGGTGATGTTTGCAGAACGCTCTGAACAAAATCTGCTAAAGGGAGGAATGCTGAAAATATATGATGAAGGGACTCCAATTTAGTGTGATAAAAAATCCAGTCACTTGTCTAAATAGTCAAAATAATCTTGAAGAGAAAAGTGAGTGGAGGCTTAGATAAAGGATTTATTAAAAAAGTGAAAATTTAAAATCCCTGATGTGAAGTCTGAATGGTGACTTAAATTACTTCAAATACATGAATTGTTTTAATTGTGTCAGAGATGTAGGCAATCACCTATTTTACACATCCATGACTTATAAATTTAGCAGGGAGCCTTCAAGATGTAAACTACACAAAGAAAATCTTTCTTACCGTAAGCAGTATTATACTTCATTGATTTACCAAAGGAAAAGGCAGTGCAGGGACACAGCGCAGAATTTTCGCACAGTTAAAACTCCCAATGAGTTCACAGGAATCCCTTATACAACTTGCCTCATGGATGTCAAATACCTTTTCCCTAAATGCTTTCAGTAATACGTAAATTACCATCTCAAAGGGCAAGTCATTCTGCTTTCAAATAACTTGAATCATTAGGTTGTTCTTTGTCATTTTAAGGTGAAATCTATCCTCTGGAACTTCCATGCCTTGGTCCACTCTCTGGAGCTATAAAAATAAATTTGTTTCCCTTCTGTATAGTAGCCCACTAGATACTCAAAGTTCACTATTATATTCTGCCTAAGTCTCTCCCCTTTCCTGGATAAATACCTTATTTCCTCAAAGCATTCATAACATAATCAATAATCTTTTTTTCCTCATCCATCCTTTCCTGACTGTGCTCAAATCTGATGTTTTGAAATCTCTAACACATTTCTATCTCTTGAAACTCTCTCTTCCTCTGTTATCTCCGAGTATTTCTTTTAAAAATCAAGCAAGCGCACACCCACTCTCCTTACCTCCTGGTTTTCGTTGTATTTCTCTTCTTTGCTTCAAAGTTTTTGAAAAAGTATTTTGCACTCACTTTTCCTACTTCCTCCCTTCCAAAGGCACTGCAGTCTGGCTTCTGTCTTGATATCCTGCTGAAATTGTTTATGATTATATCACTGATGACCCTTGAAGGTGAGTTGGTAAAGTGGCCCAAGAATGGGCCGTGACGTCAGACAGACGTGGTTTCTTGCGTCCACCACTTGCTGGTTGTGTGACCTTGGCCAAGTATTTAACTTCTCTCAGTCTTAGTTTCCTTATTGATCAAATAGATTGTTGTGATGAAAAAATAAGATGATGTAAGAAAGTGTCAGAAGTCCTGGCCCACAGCTGGTGATCAGTGTCTGTGGTTGTCATCATGACTATTACTATTATTGCTGTCACCTGTGGCTGTCAGACTTTTATCAGAGTCACATGAGAGCTTTCTTTTGATTTCCATTTGCATGGAATACCTTTTTCCATCCCCTCACTTTCAGTCTGTATGGGTCCCTACGTCTGTAGTGGGTCTCTTGTAGACAGCATATATATGGGTCTTGTTTTTATATCCATTCAGCTAGCCTATGTCTTTTGGTTGGAGCATTTAATCCATTTACATTTAAGATGATTATTGACATGTATGTTCCTATTGTCATTTTCTTAATTGTTTTGGGTTTGTTTTTGTAGGTCTTTTTTCTTCCCTTCCTCTTCTGTTCTCTTCTCTTGTGGTTTGATGACCATCTTTAGTGTTGTGTTTGGGTTGCTTTTTCTTTTTTGTGTGTGTGTATGTGTGTGTATCTATTGTAGTTTTTTGGATTGCATTTCTCATGATGCTTATATGTGGAATCCAAAAAAATGGGACAAATGAACTTACTTACAAAACAGAAATAGAGTCACAGATGTAAAAAGCTAACTTATGATTACCGGGGGGAAGGGAGGGGGAGGGATAAATTGGGAGATTGGGACTGACACAACACTTCTATATATAATACAGATAACTAATAAGGACCTACTGTATAGCACAGGGAACTCTTTTCAATACTCTGTAATGACCTATATGGAAAAAGAATCTCAAAAAGAGTGGATATATGTTTACGTATAACTGATTCACTTTGCTGTACAGCAGCAACTAATGCAACATTTTGAATCAACTATATATTCCAATTAAACATTAAAAAAAAAGATTCACATGAGAGGTTTGTTAAAACAGATGTCTGCACCCCACCCTTAAGGTTTCTGATCCAGGAGGTCTGGGGTGGGGCTAAAAAATGTGCATTTTAAACAAGTTCCCTGGTGATGCAGACGCTGCCCACTCAGGAACCACACTATGAGAAGTGCTCTGGCCTAAATCTTTGCCTTCCAAGTGTACCAGCAGCGTTGACATTACCTGGGAGCTTGTTTGAACCGCCCTGCCCCAGACCGCCTGAATCATATTCTGCGTGTTAACAAGACACCAACTAATTCCTTCACACGTTAAAGCTGGAGAAGCACAGACCTACCACGTGATATTTCTTGGTTCTTACAGCAGTTGATGCAGTAACATCTAATGCATTGTTTACCTCTACTTTTAGATATTCCTTTAGCTTTTCAGATACAATTTTCTCCTGGTTTTCCTCCTATCTCGGTGATTATTCCTTCTCCATCTGATTCCCCCCCCCCCCCCCTTGTAGCTAAAATCCTCCCTTGGGTTCTGTTTTTCTTCTATTTTCACTGTGCACGCTTCTATTGGTTAAGATTAGATTCAACAGCAAGTAAAAATAAACCCTCCCCCCATCCTCCACCAAAGACAATGGTTTAGACAAGATAAAAGACCACCACTTTCTCATGTTTAAGTCCAAATGTGGGCAGTCCACTGCTGTACGATGACTTTGCTCCACAAAGCTTTTAATTACTCACTCCTTTTACACTGCTCTTCATCCCTCATGGCTGCCACTCCTGATGTCACGATGTCACTCTTGATTTAAATACAGTTATCACATCTGCATTTCAGTCTCCAGACAGGAAGAAAGGATGCAGAAAAATGGGCAAAGGACAGCTGTCAGCTATCTATTAAGGAAGACTGCTGGAAGCCGCCACCAGATACATCTGATTATGGCTCATTGGCCAGAACTCAGTGATCTGGCCAAACCTAGCGTCACTGCAGACTGGGAAATGTACATAGTTTGGCTCAGCTAAAAAGTGGGGATATGTTTACTATGGAAGTAGGTCAACTAGCAGTCTGCCACAGGTGCCACAATTCCATCTTACTGCATAGAGAATACGCTCAACTCCTCCCCAGGGGGAGATGTATCAGTTTGAAAGCGCTGCCATAACAAAGTACCACAGGCTGGGTGGCTTAAAGAGAAATGTATTGTCTAGCAATTCTGGATGCTGGAAGTCTAACCTCAAGGTGTTGGTAGCGTTGGTTCCTTCTGAGGCCTATGAGGGAAAGAGCTGTTCCAGTCCTCTCTGCTTGGTTTTAGGTGATCGTCTTCATGTTCACATGGTGTTCTCCCTGAATGTGTATCTGTGTCCAGATTTGCCCCTTTTGTAAGGACACCAGTCATATTGAATTAGGGGTCCAACCTACTCCAGTATGATCTCATCTTAACTCATTACATCTTCATTGACCCTATTTTTAAATAAGGTCATATTCTGAGGTATTAGGGGTTAAGACCTCAACATATAAATTTGGAGGAGGACACAATTCAACCCGTAACAAGATATAGTCCTTATTTTCTATGCAGTTATTGAAACCAATCCCAAATCCAGGATACCTTGGGTCAAGTGTCCATATCTGGTCCACATGGTTGTGGCTGGCGTGGTGGAAGAGGAGGGAAAGAGAAATTACCATCATGACCGCCTATATCTTCCAGATGGCCCCGTGGTTGTGCCCATCTATACCACTGACGTGACTGCTAAAGCAACCGACTATGCCACCTGCCTAACACCCCCCTTTCTTTCACACAAACATATTTACAGCACTTGCCGCTTTCTCTTCTTTTTTTTTCATTATTGAGTCACTTGTTTTATTTATTTATTTTTATTGAGCCATAGTTGATTTACAATATTATATTAGTTTTGGGCGTACAACATAGTGATTCAATATTTTCATAGATTATACTCCATTTAAAGTTATAAAATATTGGCTATATTCCTTGTCCTGTACAATATATCCTGTACCTGATTTATTTTATACATAGTAGTTTTTTTAAATTGAAGTATAGTTGATTTACAATGTTGTGTTAGTTTCTGGTGTACAGCAAAGTGATTCAGTTATATATATATATATATACACACACACACACACACACACATATATATTCTTTTCCATTATGGTTTATTACAGGATATTGAATATAGTTCCCTGTGCTATACACTAGGACCTGTTGTTTATCTATTTTACATATAATAGTTTGTATCTGCTAAACCCAAACTCCAAGTTTCTCTCTCCCCCATCCCCTTTCCCCTTTGGTAAACATAAGTTTGTTTTCTATGTCTATGAGTCTGTTTCTGCTTCATAAATAAGTTCATTTGTGTCATATTTTAGATTCCACATATAAGTGATATCATATGGTATTTGTCTTTTTGTTTCTGACTTACTTCACTTGGTATAATAATCTCTAGGTCCATCCATGTTGCTGCAAACAGCATTATTTCACTTTTTATGGCTGAGTAATATTCCATTGTGTGTGTGTGTGTGTGTGTGTGTGTGTGTGTGTGTGTGTGTGTGTATACACCACATCTTCTTTATCCATTCATCTGTTGATGGACATTTAGGTTGTTTCCATGTCTTAGTTATTGTAAATAGTGCTGCTATGAACATAGGGGTGCATGTATCTTTTCGAATTAGAGTTTTCTCTGAATATATGCCCAAGAGTGGGATTCCTGGATCATATGGTAGCTTTATTGTTGCTTTTTTGAGGAACCTCCATACTGTTTTCCATAGTGGCTTCACCAATTTACATTCCCACCAACAGTGTTGAAGAGTTCCCTTTTCTCCATACCCTCTCCAACAATTGTTATTTGTAGACTTTTTAATGATGACCATTCTGACCAGTGTGAGGTGGTACCTTATTGTAGTTTTGATTTGCACTTTGCTAATAATTAGCGATGTTGAGCATCTTTCATGTGCCTATTGGTCATCTGTATACAGAGTAGTTTGTACCTCTCAATCCCCTTCCCCTATCTTGCCCCTCCCCCTTTCCTCTCCCCACTGGTAACCACGGGTTTGTTCTCTATATCTGTGAGTCTGTTTCTGTTTTGTTATATTTGTTTGTTTTGTTGTTTTTTAGATTCCACATAAAAGTGATAACATGCAGTATTTGTCTTCCTCTGTCTGACTTATTTCGCTAAGTATAATACCTTTTCCTTGATACATCTTCACAGAGAAGCCTTTCTGGACCACCCTGTCTACAATAGCCCTCTGCCATTCCCCATCACTTTCTAGCCACTTACTGTGTTTCATTTTTATTTCAAAGCGTTTATCACTGCCTGACATTGCATTAAATTTACGTGTGTTTATTCTCTATTTCCTCACTAGATGGTAAACTCCATGAGGACAGGAACTCTGTATATTTTATTCAACTCTATAACACCAACACTTAGAATACAGTGCTCAGTAAATCACTGAAGGAATGAATAAATCCTTCACGCTTTTCTTTCCCTTACTTAATGCAGATTTTGTAATTTGTAGATTAAATGTATTTGACAGTGGGAGAACGAACCTTCTAAATTTTGCTTCTGGGCTAATATTTCTATAAGTTTATGATTCTGTGACCTATAACTTAAGTAGGCATATAGACATGATGGCCATTTGAGGCTTCACCTGGTTTGCAAGTTCCACTCAGCTTTCTCACCTTCTCTGATAAACATGCACCAAGCCATAGCTTCTCATTAGAACCATGTTTTCAAACTATGGGTCATGACTCATTAGGGGTCATGAAATTGATTTAACGGATCACAACCATTATTTTTAAAAATTTTAAAAATGGACTAGAATAGATGTCAGAGCTTGTCACATGTTTTAAGAAAAAAATATGTTTTGTGAAATTTCTGTTTTGGTTTTATGTATCTATGTACATGTGTTACTGTGTTACAAAATAAAATGTATTTCTTACTTTGGATCATGGTCAAAAAACAGTCAGTCACTGCTTTTGTCCTTGGGGGACAGAAACACAGCAGCTTATCTCAATGTAATTTTAGTGATTGAATTTTAACTCATGTTTTCAGTTTAGCTCTTCTGAGTGGAGAACAATGAATTTGGTTAATACTTACTGTTTTTCAAAACAATCTTTGCCCTTGAAAAGCTTGTATTGTATGTAGCAGGGAAAGAAGAAATACTATACAGTATGGGAGATTCAACATGAAGCAAAATCTTACAGGCAGTCCAGAGAAGAGAGCAATGAGTTTTGCTAGGAGAGTTTCCTAAGAAATGTGTTCACAGTTAGATTTGGGAGATGCACATACCTAGTGCTCATGACAAAAGCATTGAAAGCAAGTTTTGCCTCTTTCACACTTTTTTTTTTACGGTATGCGGGCCTCTCACCGCCATGGCCTCTCTCGCCGCGGAGCACAGGCTCCGGACGCGCAGGCTCAGCGGCCATGGCTCACGGGCCCAGCGACTCCGCCGCATGCGGGATCTTCCCGGACCGGGACACGAACCCGTGTTCCCTGCATCGGCAGGCGGACTCTCAACCACTGCGCCACCAGGGAAGCCCCTCTTTCACACTTTTGATTAGCCGCAGCCTGGGTAGAGGAACGGTCTTGGACTCCTAGCTCCTGGCTATTTTGCTTAGAGCTTGAGAGCATTTGGATGCATTTTAATATCATAAATATATTCTCTCTTCATAGTTTTGTATATGAAATTCTCCACAGGAATAATCAGATAACATATATTTGTTCTGGTACCCATAGGAGTATGATAACAATCTTAATGTAGATTTTAGGCACTGTAGCTTAACTCATTTTTTTCAATTCAGAATTGTTTTCATTTATGGAGGAGTCCAATTCTCTGTCTTTCCATATGATGTCTATTGCTTTCAGTACCCCAGATCGTGGCACCCATACTTCTTGGCTATTTCAGGGTATTCCCACCACCACACAATTTTATTCTTTTTAAAAAAGATGACACGTTAAATATTTGACAAATATGACAGAGCATTTACACATCTGTAAGAATTTGATATAGAAAAATCACAAATATGAGAAATCCGTTTTCAGACTAAGCATCTTGATTTGGGGTCTCTCAAATATAGTCAATACACTCAACAGTACTATTCATCTTGTATTGAATTGTTACTTGATGTCCGTGTATATGAGTCAGAGCTTTGGGTTGCAGGTGACAGAAGCCGGGACCACAGCTAGTTTTCCCGGTAACAGTAACATGGACTTGCAGCCACTAGGTTGGTCTATCTTCTCTCTGCTCTTCTCTGCATGTTGCTGCCTTTCACGACACAGCAGGAAACAGATGCCAGTGGCTTTTCTCCTCATTCCTCCCCCAATGAACCACTGAGGAGGGTCCAAACATCTCTCTAGTCCTAAGTTAATAAACACAAAAACTATAGCCTAAGGAAAAGTTTGAATGACCTCGACAGATGTCAGGTACCCTGTCCCAGACCAATAAATTGGGTCCAGGGTGTGGGATACTCTTATTAATCCACTTGGCCCACTGATAAGCATCCCTGGGCCAATGAATGGTGGTGACCAGCTGGAATTGGTAAGAAAATGGCAATTTTTCTTTTAATCATGTGCCTAAGGAGAGGCAATAACACATTCCAGGAACAGGTATTATTTTAGGTGGATCAGAACACCATTCACTACATGGGTGTAATGTTAAGTATCTCACACATATTACTTAAGAGAATCCAGCCATGTATGCAAACAACCCTTAGGATTCAGCTCAGTTTATTATCAAATTGTTTTGTCTTCAGGTATAGAAACACAGATACTTTGGGGCCCCTCTGTGTGGGTTGCTCTAGAAGAGAAGCCTGATAAAATCCAATCTTCCTGATCTTGTTTGCTAATGATTTATAGTGATGAAAGAACAGATGTTAGATACCATAGCAGATACTATCAAAAAACTCTGCAAGAAGGTTTACTTTGAAATTTTCTGTGTAAAAATGCTGATTTGACCTATTCTCCCCATATGGGCTGACCCTCACTCTCTGCTGCTCCTAACAGCTGCTCTGAAGGTTACAGAGTCTATTGCTTACACAGCTGCTTTAGCAGAGAGTGGTCCAGGCTGAGCTCCAGCCTTCAGACTGTTTGTTAACCCCTTAACAGCTATTTTAGAAGCCTGATGAGGGTTACTTATTTTATAGACAGGAGCTTCTGTTCCATTGTTTCAACCAGAGGGGCTGATGATATGGAAAACTCTTTTTTCCTTCCTTTCTTCTTCCCCTTCTTTCCCTTCCCCCACTCCCCATCCCTCCCCCCTCTTTTCTTGCAATTACAATTTCTGGTACATATGGGATAACAGGTTGATTTTTTAAAAATGGTACCTGGTATGCCCCTTCCTCCTGTATCACAATTCTGGACTCAAGATGTTTTCACTTTACTTTTCTCCTTTAGCAACATTTTAATTAAAAAATCTCCTTAGCATTAAAAAAAAAGCTCTGGCATATTATAATTTAATATATTTCTTTACATATGGGGAATCATAATTCAACTTGTCAAATGTTATTGCTAGAGATATAACATGGAAAAGTCTGTCATTTCAGACTCGTGACATACTTAGATGTATTATAGTGACAAGAATAGGAGAAATAAACTGAATTCTAGAAAGACATGAAAATTGTCTGCTCAAGCAAAACAACCTGCAATTGAAGGGCTCTAAAATATGATAGTTTTATTGACTTTATTTGATATAAGATGAATAGTGTGTAAATACTATTTTAGTCTTCTCTAATCAAAGAAATATGAGGGGCTCAAGTTGTCTATTCAAGTACTTACCATGTTTGGCATGTACTAGTCATGAAGGAACAGAAGTAAATGAGACTGACGTTGTCCTTGACATGATGGAGCTATTTAGTGTAAGAGAAATTAAATAAGTATTCCCCGAAGTAATAAATTACAATTCTTATGAGTGTTATGGAAGAAATGTACAATGTGAGGTGAAAATATGTAATATGGGGATGATTCCTAGTCTGGTATTTGGATGAGTAAGAGTTAGGGCTGGTTTCCCTGAGGTGGGGATATATAAGGATAGATTGCAGGTGAGTAGAGGTTGGCTAGACCAAGAAAGGGAAATAACATCCCAGGCAAGAGAACAACATGTGTAGAGATTCCAGGTTGGGAAAGGGCTTTGGTGGACTTGAAGAACTGAAAGAGGGATTAGAGTACAGTAAGGGAAGGAAGAAGAGGGAGCATGGTACAAGGCAGGGCTGAAGGGACCCATAATAGGCCTTTCAGGTCATATTAAGAATTTCAAAGTTGATTTTACATGAAGTTGTATCAGTTAGCTATTGCGGCATAACAAATAACCACCAAATCTCAGGAGCATGAGGTAGTAAGCATTTATTTCTTGTTTACACATATCAGTTGGTTTGGCTTGGCTTGAGGCTGCAGGTCTGAAGGTTAGCTAAAGAGGTTCTGCTCCACATGGATCATTCTGGGGCATAGGTCTAAGGGCAAGTAGCTACCTGAGGAAGCTCTTTTCATAGTGATAGCAGAAGCACAAAAGAGCCATCCTGGCAGCAAACAACAGGCAGAGTTTCTGCTGTCACATGACTAACATCTCATTGGCCAAAGTAAGTCACATGACCATGCCCAACATCAAGGGGGCATGAAATATAATCTTCTAAAGGAGACAGGTGGGAGAGGGAGTGAGGATTTTCTTTCTAGAATAATCTAATCAACCACAGAGGACACTGAGTGATTATAACCTAGAATAAATAAATAGATTTGGGGGTAAATAGATTTGGTTTTTAAATGGGCATATTGGGGGGTGTGGAGAATGGGTTAGAAGGTTCAAGAATAATTGTAGGAAAACAAATTAGGAGATTATTGTGTTATTATAAGAGAGAGACAATGGTGGCTTGAACTAGGTGATGCTGATAGAGATGGATTTGAAGTATTCAAATACACAGATTGTAGTAATAACAAGATGTGCTGAGAGTAAAGGAAATGTCAATACCAATATTCTGGTCTTTGCCATGAGCTCCTGGGTGGATGTATGTACTTCTCACTGTGATAGAAAAAGAAAAGGTTTATGGGGCAAGATGATGAGTTTAGTTTTGTACATGTTCCATTTCAGTAGAACAGTTTGATATCTAAGTGGAGCACTATCTGTGTCGTCATCATGAATCACATCTTACACACCCTGTGTTTATTTTCATAATTTCTCCATAATTGTACACGTTGTACTTATGTTTGCTAGTAACTAGAAGAGATTGCGAGTGGATATTTCAACAAATACCTTTAACAAATACATAATTTTATGGTTTGGAGATAATTTAATCTAACTCCTTCATTTGACAAATAAATCAAAAAAGACCCAGAGAAGTATTTTATTCCCTCTTATATAGATGTTTTATTTACAAAAGCATAGCCTACATGGATCAATCAATCAATAAAAAATTTTATTGGACTTTCATGGTGTGTTCCATATTTTATTCATTGATTTATGGTATGAAAAATAATTATTAATAATGATTAGGGACTGCCCTGGTGGTCCAGTGACTAAGACTCTGTGTTCCCATTGTAGGGGGCCTGGGTTCAATTCCTGGTCAGGGAACTAGATCCCACATGCCGCAACTAATACCCAGTGCAGTCAAATAAATAAATAAATATTAAAAAAGTTATGACAGTAACAATACAAAATAGTTCTTGAGTGCTATGTGCAAAGCATTTACAAAGTGTTTCTCATGCATTTTCTCATTTATTCTTTAGAAAAGAATGAGTTTATGAAGAAACCGAAACTAAAAATGGTCAGCAAGTTGTTCAATGCCCATGTGCTTAACTATTATATTATTTTGGTTCCTGACTTGGAGCAACCAAAAATATGATGGAAGGGACAAGTATTACACAAACACTTAGAAAACTGTGCAGGAAATGTAATTAAATACTAAGTTTGGGGGTTACCAACTAGTAACTGCTATAAAATTGTATAGATTGGGGAGTTCAAATTAGAGGAACAATAATGTAGGCTTTATATGAAGTTCATTCACCTTGGAATCAGGAAGAATATGACAGAATTCATTGATGAATATGATAGAATTTTGACCTTTTTGTATAACTTGCTTGTTTGGGGATACAACTTTGTGTACCTTCTCAGAGTCCCTTGATGACTTCCTTTATTTTCTTGTTCAGTGCTCCATGTGCACTGGGATTCCCTCCACCCCTGGACTTAGATGAAAACACTCACTGTAGACTCTCTTGACCTGAGCAGTTGCCCAGAAAATGGAAGCATGGGGGAGTGAGATTCTTTTGAGATAAACCTTCGAGATAGGAGGCAGATCAATTCTCCCTCTTTTCTCTCTCCCACGAATTATGGTTTCTCCTTGTTACTCTTCCAGAGAGTTTGCATGTGCTGGGTGGATCCATCCAATAAGTCTCTTTCAGGATTATCATCCTGATCTTGAGATAAGGAACCTGCTTTAAGAGCAATGTTTTGTGCCTTGCCTGACTTCCCTTTTTCCGTTACCCTTGCTGCTCATGGCTTATTCCTCTCATATAAAATGTTAGCATCTTAATCTTTGCTTCAGATTCTTGCTTTCTAGGAGACACGGGTGAAGAGAGTGTTTAAGGTTTCAACTCTTTGAAAGTGACATAAAGTTTTCACCACATGCAGTAATTTCTAATTCTGTTAAGGCAAGACGTTAAAGCATATGCTTATCAAAGTTGGTGGATAGATCAAGTCACTTGGCTAGTGAGTGAGCTCTAAAAAGTGCCAAAAATCCATATCGCAGTGGAGCTTGATTAGTTTATATTTATTCCTTACCACATTTTTGGGTTATAAATCACATACTACAGTGTTCGCAAAAAGTATGAGGGGGACTTCCCTGGAGGCGCAGTGGTTAAGAATCTGCCTGCCGATGCAGGGGACACGAGTTCTATCCCTGGTCCAGAAAGATCCCACATGCCGCAGAGCAACTAAGCCAGTGTGCCACAACTACTGAGCCTGCGCTCTAGAGCCTGAAAGCCACAACCACTGAGCCCACGAGCTGCAACTACTGAAGCCCTCGCACCTGGAGCCCGTGCTCCACAGCAAGAGAAGCCACCACAATGAGAAGCCTGCACACCGCAACGAAGAGTAGCCCCGCTCGCCGCAACTAGAGAAAGCCTGCGCACAGCAACGAAGACCCAAAACAGCCAAAAACAAAAAAAAACCCCAAAAAAACCCAGAGCATTAAAAAAAAACACACACACAAGTACCAGGATACGTCATGCCCACGATAATGCAAATGTGTACGTAACTTCATGTGTATATAACTTGGGGACCCCAGAACTCTAGCTCTGTAGGATGCTTTGTCAATTTCAGGATGATAAAATTCTGTATTTTATATGATACAATTTTGTGGGTCCCACTTAGAGCACTACGGCTGGGTTTCAACGTATTTCATTCCATTGTGACATATGAAATAAATGGGCATATTATGAAGTGGAATGCAAAAATGTGTGTGAGTTTTAGAAGATAAAATACAAAACTCCAAAGAAATAATATGCTTGCCATGGGCTGCTTTGAGATAACATGCCCAGTTCCTCCTGGAATTCTCACTTGTTAGGAATAATAGTTTGGAAAACTTGAGAAACACTGTGTGGGTGTATGTATAATTTTTCTCCCCATCAAATATATTTGTACATCTATAAAGTGAATAAAAATGTTATTTCAAAAACTGCCCCCGTATCTGGGGATGTAGCAGAATTGTCTTTCAAAGGAAGGTTCATTTTTAACTTGGAAGAAATCATTTTAGTGGGCCTTTTGGTTTGCCAAGCTGAGTAAATCCCAGAGGCTAGTCAGGAAGGGAAAGGCTGAATCACAGAGGAGTGTAACTCCTTCCTCTAGTAGTGTAAATAGGTATTGTCGTTCTGCGTGGGTTGGAAACTCTTGCAGATTATTATGGGGCTTTCTGGTTTAGCCCCCACTGGTTGGGCATAAGGGAAAGGAATGTGTGGGCTGTAGACACAGAGGCAGAGGTTGGGCAAGAGCCAGACTCTCATTTTTTTTTTAACATATTTATTGGAGTATAATTGCTTTACAATGGTGTGTTAGTTTCTGCTGTATAACAAAGTGAATCAGCTATACGTATACATTTATCCCCATATCCCCTCCCTCTTGCACCTCCCTCCCACCCGCCCTATCCCACCCCTCTAGGTGGTCACAAAGCACGGAGCTGATCTCCCTGTGCGATGCAGCTGCTTCCCACTAGCTATCTGTTTTACATTTGGTAGTGTATATATGTCAATGCCACTCTCTCACTTCGTCTCAGCTTACACTTCCCCCTCCTGTGTCCTCATGTCCATTCTCTACGTCTGCATCTTTATTCCTGTCCTGCCCCTAGGTTCATCAGAACCATTTGAACCCACATTGGTTCCAGCAACATAGCAGCGGGCTGGGGGCTATGGAGGAGACTGCAGAGAGAGGACCCCACTTACAGGGTATGTTAACAGAGAGAGCTGATAACCAAATTGAGGCTCTGCTTTTGCTCCCCTGCAAGTCTTCTCTGTTCTAGAGTCCTCAGTTATGCTTTGTGGAATGAACGGAGGTCTGTGTTTGGGGGCAATGTGCACCTGCAGACTGTTGGGGAAGCATAGAAAAGTGATGATGAGGCTGTCAGAAATGATTAAGGAAATTAGGGGAGCGGCAGTTTTGCATAAGAGAACAACCACAGAGGAATGTGAGAATTTTCTGGGTCTTCTCAGAATTGTGCAGAGGAGTTTGAATTTGCTTGTTTGGATATAATAGTTATCGAGTCATCACAGAAGAGAGGGTAATCTTGGGATATAAATTACACATGTATGGTATGATAAATCAAGACATGGTATGTTTATCATGAAAGGTACATGGAGGAAAAAACATGGATGAGTGAAGATCTGTCTGGGGGGAAAGTTGGGTTCACAGGAGGCATATGGGATTTTGACGAACACTACAGAGCAGGCAGAAAGGGGGATAAAGAGTGTAGAGCAATAGAAAGATTATGAGAATGAATGTCCTTAACATCATCTAAAAGGACTTCTCTCTATACCTAGAGAGATCGTTTAAAAATACAAATCTGATCACATCACCCATCTACTTGAGACATATCAATGGTTTTCCATTGCCTATAAGATAAAGTACAGAATTCTTTTTTCGTTTAAAATTGAAGTATAGTTTATTTACAATGTTGTGTTAGTTTCTAGTGTACAGCAAAGTGATTCAGTTATACATATATATTTATACTCATATTCTTTTCCATTACGGTTTATTACAGAATATTGAATATCATTCCCTGTGCTATATAGTAGGACCTTGTTATTTATCTATTTTATATATAATAGTTCATATCTACTAATCCCAAACTCCTAATTTATCCTTTCCCCAGCCCCTTTCCCCTTTGGTAACCACAGGTTTGTTCTTTATGTCTGTGAGTCTGTTTCTGTTTTGTAAATAAGTTCATTTATACCATACTTTAGATTCCACCTATAAGTGATATCATATGATATTTGTCTTTGTCTGACTTACTTCACTTAGTATGATAATCTCTAGGTCCATCCATGTTCCTTCAAATGGCATTATTTCATTCTTTTTAGTGGCTGAGTAATATTCCATTGTATATGTGTACCACATCTTCTTTATCCATTCATCTGTTGACGGACATTTAGGTTGCTTCCATGTCTTGGCTGTTGTAAATAGTGCTGCTATGAACACTGGGGTTCATGTACCTGATAAAGTACACAGTTCTTAATTTGTTTGTTGAGATTGTCTGAGCTAGCACTTACATCAAACTTTTCATCTCTTGTCACTCTGCTCTGTGCTCTTTCCATGTCAGCCATTCTGGGTGACTATTCATTTATTTATTCATTCACTTTTAAAACTTCCGTTCTTTTACATCTGGGTCTTTGAGCAAAGTTTTTCTTCCACCTATGTCACTCTTCCCTCTCCTCTTCAATTTATCATTTAAATATCAGATGAAATGCCATTTCTTTAGGATGACCCTCCTCAGCTCCCCAGACTAGATGAGGTCCCCCTGGAGTATGCTCCAATAGTGCTCTGTGCTTCCTCTTTTATGCTATTCATCCAGCAATATTTATTGAGCCTGGTATTATTATATTCATGGGAGATAACAGCCATGAAGGAAACAGACAAAAATCCTTGCCTTCAGCACATTTAGAATTATCTGTTTACTGTTTGCGTTCTCTGTTAGATGCAGCTCATGGCAGAGGATATATCTGTCTTGTTTACCATTTTATATCCCACACATAGTATTGAGCGTGGAACACTGTAGGTGCTTAGCAAATATTTGTCAAATGAATGAAAGGTATAGAAGTTGGAGATTCGCTGGGGCTGGTCATATCTGTGACTTGGAGGTCTTAAAACTTTGATGGAAAGTTTTAGCACAGTCAATGGCATGAAATAATTTATCAAACTTGGAAAGCTACAAAACTTGCTAGGAATTATGACTGATATAAAAAGGTAGCTTGACCTGTTAGGGGGAAACGTTTCAGGCCTTCTAAGCCAAATATTGATTTTAAATGTTTTAAGAGGATTTGATGTTGAAGGGAGTAGGATGGCTCAAGAACAGAAGCACATGGCCTCAGTAGCTTGTGAGAGCCTTGGCTGGCTTCTGTAATTCTTATTGTAGGAAGTATTTCAGAAACAATCTTATGTTTGTTTGAGGGCAAGCTACAGTTGTAGAATGTTTAGAATTTTTATTTCTCTTATCTCAGTATCTGTCGGCATGAGAGAACAGAACTAAGTGGGCAAACTGATTTTGCTTTCAAAAATGGATTAACATACACACACAACTGTATATAAGATAGATAACCAACAAGGACCTGCTGCATAGCACAGGGAACTCTACTCAATATTCTGTGATACCCTATATGAGAATAGAATCTGAAAAAACTATACATGCGTATGTATAACTGAATCACTTTGCTGTACACCTGAAAATAACACATTATAAATCAACTATACTCCAATAAAATAAAAAAAAATTAAAAGTTATTCTTTTGCAAATTAGTTTTTAGCTACAAATAAATGCTGGTTCTGGATGAGAAGTTTGAAGGGATAAAATAACTTTGATTCAAGACGGTAAATTGCTTGAGGACAGGGTCTATACCACACTCATCTTTAAGCCCTCAGTACTGAGCATTAGATCCTGGCAATAATAAATTACCCAGAAGTATTGTTTTCTCTTTTCATGAATGAAGAAACACAGTCTCTTGAGTGGAAAGGAAAAATCAGTCAAATTGTTTATTTAATAGGTTAGCATAGAGACCAAAATTTTTCCTAATTTATAGATCATTTTGATGTTGTAGATATAGCCAGGAAAAGTTAACCAAAATCAAAATAAAATTTTTTTTTTTTTTTTTCGAGGGCTTTCTCCAGTTGCGGCGAGCGGGGGCCACTCTTCATCGCGGTGCACGGGCCTCTCACTGTCGCGGCCTCTCTCGCCGCGGAGCACAGGCTCCAGACGCGCAGGCTCAGCAGCCGTGGCTCACGGGCCCAGTCGCTCCGCGGCATGCGGGATCCTCCCAGACCAGGGCTCGAACCCGTGTCCCCTGCATCGGCAGGCAGACTCCCAACCACTGCGCCACCAGGGAAGCCCCAAAATAAAATATTTTAATTAGATTGCATTGTAATATTTATTTCCAGCCTACCTATCTCCATAAGAAAATCATAAACACAGTGAACTAAAACATATAAAACAAAAGCCAAACACAGAGAACCTGAAGAAGAAAATTATATTAATAAAATATTTTTGAAAAAAGTCATAGCAATTTAGCAAGATACCTAGCTCTGAGTTTCCTGTCAGCCAAATGTCAAGAGGAAAACATGAAAGAATACATACTTCTCCTTGTCCAGTGGAAGGAAACAACTTAGTTCATCAGGAGAGAGAAACATTTTCCTGGTCCTGAGATAATTTATAATATGGATCTTTGTAAAGGATACATTGAGAAAAATAGCGACAAGATACTTTTTTTTTAAATTAATTAATTATTTATTTTTGGCTGCGTTGGATCTTTGTTGCTGTGCGTGGCTTTCTCTAGTTGCAGCAAACGGAGGCTACTCTTCGTTGTGGTGCATGGGCTTCTCATTGCGGTGGCTTCTCTTGTTGCAGAGCACAGGCTCTAGGCACATGGGCTTCAGTAGTTGTAGCATGCGGACTCAGTAACTGTGGCTTGTGGGCTTAGTTGCTCCCAGACCAGGGCTCGAACCCGCGTCCCCTGCATTGGCAGGCGGATTCTTAACCACTGTGCCACCAGGGAAGCCCCTGGAGTATAATTGATTTAAAATGTTGTGTTAGTTTCTGCTGTACAGCAAAGTGAATCAGTTACACAGATACATATACCCACTCTTTTTTAGATTCTTTTCCCACATAGGTCATTACAGAGTATTGAGAAGAGTTTCCTGTGCTATGCAGTAGGTCTTTATTAGTTATCTATTTTATATATAGTAGTGTGTACAGGTCAATCCCAATCTCCCAATTTATCCCTCCGCCCTTCCTTTCCCCACTGGTAACCATAAGTTTGTTTTCCACATCTGTAACTCTATTTCCGTTTTGTAAATAAGTTCATTTGTACCATTTTTTAGATTCCACATACAAGCGATATGATATTTGTCTTTCTCTGTCTGACTTACTTCACTCAATATGACAATCTCTAGGTCCATCCATGTTGCTGCAAATGGCATTATTTCATTCTTTTTAATAGCTGAGTAATATTCCATTGAATATATGTATCACATCTTCTTTATCCATTCCTCTGTCGATGGACACTTAGGTTGCTTCCATGTTTTGGCTGTTGTAAATATTGCTGCAGTGAATATTGGAATGCATATACCTAGTGCTGGGATATTTATCCCTGGTCGCCAGAACAGTGCCTGATTCATGGTTGGTGCTGAGTAAAGATTTGCTGGATGAAGGGATATCATTTGTTTTTAAAGTGAGTTTAAAAACAACTATAATAATCCAGCAGTTATTAGGCTATTTATACTGTATCACCATGGGAGACACTTTTTAAGTGAATTCTCTTTGTCTCCCTGATTTACATGAGTAATAAATGCATGATATTCCATAAATAATATATATGTGTACATATAACTTATGGGCATGGAGCCCCCAAATGGTATATTTAAAAGTATTCTATTATTAACACCTTTGAAATGGTTTTCAACTACTAGATTTTGAATAATCATATTGAGAAAAAGAACTTTCTGCATTAGCATTTTCTGTATATTAACATAATTCAAATCATTAAGTCATCTTTATTTCATATGTCTGATGTTGCCGAGGACAGCTGTATCTTCTTAAGTCCTATACATTTTAATACAGAAATAATCATAGCATAAAACGTCAAGCTCAACAACGTTTATACTACTAAACTGGAAAAGATTTATTATGGAGACAACTGTTTTGAACACCCTTCTGCTAGGGCAAAAAAAAGAAAGGTCAGTGATTTATTTGAATGGACAGATGGGTCATAATGTATTCCTTCAAAGTAATCTAATTTGGTCTCTGACAGGCTGTAAAAACAAGTGACTCAGAGTGGAGTGTCCTTCACTGACACAGATGTAGCCTCTAGTGGAGGAGTTTCTCTAGCCACCCTGCCCCAGGGGGCTGGGCAGGTGTTGAAGTCTGACTCTTTAGGTACTGGATTGTACAGTCTAGGAATTACAAAGACCAGGAGCAACACCTTGACTCACCTGAGGGAGTCTCTAAGAAATGAGTGCCACCTGTCAATGTCAGAGGAGCTGAACTCAATGTGGCCAGCACGGCTAAGAAAATGAGCAGGTCTCTGCTGTCCTGGCAGAATCTTGTGATGTCTTGAGACTTGGGGTCCATAGATGGTGCTCCTTCCAAGGCAACTTGGTGATGTCATGACAGGTCTCTATCAAAGTGAGGGTGGCAGATTGTATTAACACTCAAAATGTTTGCTGCCCCTCTATGGGGTGCTGCTCCCTGAGGGAGGATTTCACATTCCCTCTCTGCTGGTATCGGGAGTGGCCATACTACTTGCTTGGTTGATGAAGTGGGGACAGAAGCTTTAAGAATGAGATTGTGTTTTGTCATGGCTCATTTGCCTCTGCCCCAGCTTAATGTTCCCCAGAGAGTTTGTTCCATTAGCCTGGGTCCTGGAATAAAAAAGACATGGTACGTGGAGAACAGTATGGAGGTTCCTTAAAAAGCTACAAATAGAACTACCATGTGACCCAGCAATCCCACTACTGGGCATATACCCTGAGAAAACCAAAATTCAAAAAGAGTCATGTACCGAAATGTTCATTGTAGCTCTATTTACAATAGCCCAGAGATGGAAACAACCTAAGTGTCCATCATCGAATGAATGGATAAAGAAGATGTGGCACATATATACAATGGAATATTACTCAGCCATAAAAAGAGACGAAATTGAGCTATTTGTAATGAGGTGGATAGACCTAGAGTCTGTCATACAGAGTGAAGTAAGTCAGAAAGAGAGAGACAAATACCGTATGCTAACACATATATATGGAATTTAAGAAAAAAAAATGTCATGAAAAACCTAGGGGTGAAACAGGAATAAAGACACAGACTTACTAGAGAATGGACTTGAGGCTATGGGGAGGGGGAAGGGTAAACGGTGACAAAGCGATAAAGAGGCATGGACATATATACACTACCAAACGTAAGGTAGATAGCTAGTGGGAAGCAGCCGCATAGCACAGGGAGATCAGCTCGGTGCTTTGTGACTGCCTGGAGGGGTGGGATAGGGAGGGTGGGAGGGAGGGAGACGCAAGCGGGAAGAGATATGGGAATATATGTATATATATAACTGATTCATTTTGTTGTGAAGCTGAAACTAACATACCATTGTAAAGCAATTATACTCCAATAAAGATGTTAAAAAAAAAAAAAAGACATGGTACAGAGCTGAGACCAACCTACAGTGAACATATAATATGAATGAGAAGTAAACCTTTGTTGTAAGCTGCTGAGATTTGGGGGTCATTTGTTACCACAGCATAACCAAGCGAACCTGACTGATACAAGGAAATCACATCTCTCACTGTCCCTATTCGCCTAGCCTGTGGCAGGAAATGGCTGTTATTGTGGGCAAATAGTCAGCTTGTAGGGCTCAGCAGGCTGATGAAGGTAAAGCAAGAACTGCTGGGTAAATGGAGAGTAAGTAACACATAGTGCTTTGCTTCCTGAGAAACAATTTGAACTTGGAAGTTGCCCAAGCAGGGGTGTCCTGGTTGTTCCAGAGGATGACTGGCTCATGCTGGTCACTTTGAGCTTCCTGGACAATGCATTGGAAGGGGGCCAACCAGGGAACTGTTCCAACAAGACTATGCCCAAGACGCAGAAACCACTGGCACGTTTGGGCTGTAAGTGCTGCCATGATGTAACAGCAACATCTGGAATTGGCACTCCAGAAGAACAAGTATTGGAAGCAGCAAGAGGCGGGAGCATTAATAACTGTCAAGAGCAGGGCAGATGGGCTAACTTAATGGGTGAGCTCAGTCCACTCGGGGCCTGATGTGCCCTATCACTTCCCTTCCATAGTCACTCCCCGAGGAGACAGATAAATCACCCGATGACCTAATAAAATAACAAGGTTTGTCTGAGTTTTAACAACAGAAAATAACAGAGGACCTCCGTTGTTGTAGGAGGCATTTTAAAATTGCTTTCTCACTGGAATAGTGGAAGTCTAGAGATGAACAAAAAGTTATGCTCTGTTAACAAAATTGTCAGTTTTCTGAAAATGTCCACAAATCTATGACATTTTACAGAGGTACAGAAAAGAGTGAGGTTAAGTGGCATTGTTTTTCTGCTGGATATTGTCTCTGTTAGGTACTTGAAGGGTCTCTTTCTGGCATGAAATTAATTTACTGGAGATTAAACTTTTTTTTTTTTGCATTGTTGCATTGTTACATGTACAAAGAACGGGCTTTTAAGTGAGGCAGAGGTGAGTTTGAATTCCAGCTCTGCTTTCTCGACCCATGATTTTGGCAAAGTACTTAATTTCTCTAAGTCACTTTCTTCAATCGTGCGTTGTGGGGAACGAAATGAAACTGCAGTGTATTAGGGTATTTGCCACAGAGTCTGACACTTAAGAGCTCCATCCTTGTTAGTTTCCTTCCTTAATCTTTTAGAAATGTTTAAAGGTGGGAAGGCATTTGCGCTGCTGGTACAGGTTAGTCCTGGTATGTTGACTATGGGGATGCATTTGGTAAACATATTTAAAAGAATAGGCGACCACTGAGTATCCCATTTGCTCTATTAGGTGAACTCCATGGCCTATCCAGCCCAGTGTTCTGCTCTAAATATCTATATTAAATTTCCCTGTGGCTGATTGCTGGCTCTCATGTTTCAATGACACCTTTTCTTATTCACTAGGAGCTGGTAGTTTGTGTCACTAGTTAACAGGTATTGAATTCAGTAAGTATTGGAGTCCCTATTACACACAAGACACTGTGATCATTTCTCTAAGGCTGTCCTTGCTCCCTGCTTTCCTCTCTTCTCTCCATTCAGCAGAAGAAAAAGTAATGCTATTCCTGTTCTACCTGTGTTCTCAATTCTACCCTTTCCAGACCCTCAGGAAACTTGCTTTGTCAATTATATCTTCCCGTGTTTACCGTCATTCACCTCTTTTATGCGGCCTCTTTCCCCTCTGCTAGGGCAGAAAGGGGAAGAATAAACACCACCCAAACTACTTACAGGAGCACCCTCACACGAGTCAGGCTGCTTCCTCAGGAAGCCTCAGACAAGCTCCAGCTCAGACCCAACCACTACAAAGAGCGTAAAGGGGGAGGGTGTTTGGGGCAATGATCAGGATAATTAATTATAGCTGATGGAGCTGGCTCTCTTTTCTCTCCCCCATACTGAGCAGTAGGTAGCAAGGAAGCTGGTTGCCTTCCAGATTAAAGTTCTAACAATTTCTTCTTAAACAAAGTGAATGTAATTCTTGGTACTGGTCTAGCATGAGCTGTGGGTCCAGAGAGAGTTGCAGTCATCTGGAACTTGATGATTAGGGGCAGGAAAGAGGAAAGGGAAGAAGAGACTTCAGTATGTTCTCCTAGCATAAAATCATAATAGAGTTCAGTAGGCACTCTGACAGGAGGGACACACAGCCAGATGTTAGCACAAAAGAAGGGCAGGGAACTCTCCCTTCCAGTGGACTAGCCACCAGTACACCCTGCCATATTGGAAGCTGGACCCCGCTTCCTCTCAGATGAGGTGAAACGTGGTAGCATTTGGATGTTATGTTTTTAAACAGACCAATATTGTCAATCTCTTTTTGGACAAGGGAAGAAAATGCTCAAGTAATGGGAAAGGGTCCAATGCTCTATCATTTTGTGCTATTTGCTTTATCATATTAAAAATTCTGGTATCTTATTTTCTACGTATTTCAGTCCTAAAGTGTCAGGTTCAGGCTATTCAAGATACCTATACTGCACGTCATTCAAAATCATAAAAAATATTTTGAAATTCATAAAATAAATCCCATTCTTTACTGAGATAGTTTGGGCTCCTCTAGATCCTTAGTATTTCCATACGCATCTTTGAATCGGCTTGTCATTCCTAGTCTTACCCCTCTTACCTTTTAATATAATACTCTTGACTCACTGATCCATTTTGCTGAACTTGAGCTCTAACATAAAAAGTAAAATGCATATATACCAAATGTAAACAACATGCAAATAATGCAAATATGTGAATGTCATGCAAATAATGCAGAAAAATGCTAACTTCCACACGTAGAGTGCACAGAGAGAAGATGGGTAGATGATGTCACGACTTTAATCTGGAGGCAAATGGGCTTCCTACCAGCTGCTGAGTAGGGAGAGAGGAAAGGGGTCTAACTTGTTCAGCTCCTTTGGATTAGGTCCTTTAATTAATGAAAATGTGCAAATATGCAAATAATGTCAAAATGAGTTAACTGAGAAGAATTTCAAGCTATTAATATTAGCTGAGATGAACTGACATGACCTTTAAAAAATACAACAGTTACTAGATAGTGATGAAATTTCTGTGAAAATCATTATTAATCTAATATTTCAAAGTGGGGAAATGTATGTGAACAAATGGTTTCATCACTTTTTCCTCTAAAACTGTCAAACTACTGGCAGACCATTTAATAGACTCCTGGAGACCACCAGTTATCAATAAACCACACTGTAAGAAATATTAAAAGTCAACATGACAGTGGAATTCCAGACAAGGTGGAATTTAAGGTTGAGAAATGCTGTACCGGAAGAATAAAGACACAATTTTCAAACAATTAGATGAAATAAAATGATTAAAGAAAACATTATTTCAGGGACTACCCTGGTGGTCCAGTAGTTAAGAATCCACCGTCCATTACACAGGACGCTGGCTCGATCCTTGGTCGGCAAACTCAGATCCCACATGCTGCAGGACAACTAAGCCCGTGCCCCACAACTATAGAGAAGCCCACACACCGCAATGAAATATCCTGAGTGCTGCAATTAAGACCTGACGCAGCCATCATCGGATGAATGGATAAAGAAGATGTGGCACATATATGCAATGGAATATTACTCAGCCATAAAAAGAAATGAAATTGAGCTATTTGTAATGAGGTGGATGGACCTAGAGTCTGTCATACAGAGTGAAGTAAGTCAGAAAGAGAAAGACAAATACCGTATGCTAACACATATATATGGAATTTAAGAAAAAAAAATGTCATGAAGAACCTAGGGGTAAGACAGGAATAAAGACACAGACCTACTAGAGAATGGACTTGAGGATAGGGGGAGGGGGAAGGGTAAGCTGGGACAAAGTGAGAGAGTGGCATGGACATATATACACTACCAAACGTAAAATAGATAGCTAGTGGGAAGCAGCCGCATAGCACAGGGAGATCAGCTCGGTGCTATGTGACCACCTAGAGGGGTGGGATAGGGAGGGTGGGAGGGAGGGAGACGCAAGAGGGAAGAGATATGGGAACATATGTATATGTATAACTGATTCACTTTGTTATAAAGCAGAAACTAACACACCATTGTAAAGCAATTATACTCCAATAAAGATGTAAAACACAAAAAGACCTGACACAGACAAAAATAAATAAACAAATAAATTTAAAAAACAAAGCAAAATGGAGAAAACATTATTTCATAAGCATTTTCTCATTTCATAAAACTTTCTTAGACCCTGCCCTTTAATTGGCTGTTTAATTTTCTATTGTGTCGTTGGACCAGCAAACTGAATTCAACAGTATAGACAAAGATTTCCCCACTACAACAATGCAACAATGATTATTAGAATTTTTATTAACACTATAAATCAAATCAATAGGCTCAGAGAAAAATAACATCAATGGACGGTGAAATGGCACTTGATAAAATTTAACACCAATTTCATGTTTTACTACGGTCTTTAATAGTTTTCTATGCACAAGAGACATATTTCCTTGAAAGTTTGAAAGAACTGACTGAACTGACTGAATCCTTCTGAAATCTTTTAATTTTTTAAAATAATGATTTGATAACCTTCCATTTCTTGGTTATGAGTGATTATTGCTCTATTCAGAGTTTGTTGATTTTATTAAGTCAGTTTTATTAAATTTATATTTTCACAGAAAATTATTTTTTAAGACTAAATTTTATAGGCAGGGATTTATAAATAGACCTCTACCATCATTAATTACTCTTTTTTCTAGCTGTTATAATAGCTTTTTTTTGTCCCGAGTTTTTTTTCATTTTGATTTTCTACTTTTCTTGATTAGATTTACTAGAAATGTGTCTATTATATCTTTTTGCCAAGAAGTTCTTCATTTAATTATACAACCTACTTTTCAAAATTCATTAATTTCTGCTTATCTTTATTATTTTTCTCTGCTTTAGATATTTTATTTATTAGATAATTGACTGTAATTTATCTCTTTAAACTTGAGTTGGATTATTTATTTTCATTTATAATTTTAATAATAACAATTAAGATTAAGCATTTCCCTTCAGAGGGATTATTAATTCATTCAACAATTTTATTGAATGTCTGCTGTGAGCCAGGTGATATTTCAAGTGCTGTGAATACAACACTGAATAAAACAGACAAAAATTCCTGGCTTCATGAAGCCTACATTTTAGTAGGAGAAGGTGGAAATTAAGTAAAAGATATAAATTAAAAATAAATTATGTAGTATACAAGAAACTGATAAATTTTAGGGAAAAAATAAAGCAGAAAGGGTGGAAAAGGAATTCTAAGGAGCAGAATTGGTAATTTATTATATCTTGAGAATTCTCAATTTAATACCTTAATTTTATTTTAGTCCAAATATATATTTGCATTCTTATTTCCTCCTTTGCCAGTCATTAATGAGAAGAATGCTTTCAATTTTATAATTGATTTAAAAGCTCTTATTACTTATTTCTAGTTTTCTTGAATTTTAGTAAGAGGTTGTGTACAGAAAGTTTTTGTGTTGGTGTATTTGTTAATGTTTCCTTTGTAGCTGTGTAAGTTAGCATCATATTTAGCAGTGAGTGCCAGAAAACCCAATCAATGGGCTTGAATGAGTACGGGGCTGACTGGTGTCCCGGAACAAGTCCACAGTAGGAAGTCCAGGACGACCATGAAGGAACAAGGCTCTTTCTCTTTTCCTGCTCTGCTGATATGTAGAGATGGTACAGCATCTTGGGCATTCTGTGTATGGTCTCGGCAGGAAAGAAGAGGGAGGCAACAAGGCAGCACTAGGAGATTCATGCTGTGTCTTTGGCCAGAACTGAAACACAAGGGCACCCCCAGCCACAAGAGAGCCTACAGATAGGTTCCTTTTCAGTTTTCCGGTCTCTACTATGATAGGGAATAAAGTTCAGAACGATTGTAGGGTATGCCAACCTAGTGAATACAGTACACTATCAATTTTTATAAATGTATCAAAACCCCAAGGAACTATATATTTTTTCCAGCTAAATCTTTTTTTAATTGAAGTATAGTTAATTTACAATGTTGTGTTAGTCTCAGTTGTACAGGAAAGTGATTCAGTTATATACATATGATATCACTTACATGTGGAATCTAAAAAAATGGTACAAATGAACCTATCTGTGACAAAACAGAAATAGAGTCACAGATGTAGAAAACAAACTTCAGTTACCAAGGAGGAAAAGGGAGGGGAGAGATAAATTGGGAGATTGGGATTGACACATACACACTACTATATATGAAATAGATAACTAATAAGAGCCTACTGTATAGCACAGGGAACCCTACTCAGTACTCTGTAATGACCTATATGGGAATAGAATTTAAAAAGGAGTGGATATATGTATATGTATAACTGATTCACTTTGTTGTATAGCAGCAACTAACACAACATTATAAATCAACTATATTCCAATAAAAATTGATTTAAAAATATTTCTTTTTCAGGGTTTCCCGGGTGGCGCAGTGGCTAAGAATCCGCCTGCCAATGCAGGGGACATGGGTTTGAGCCCTGGTCCGGGAAGATCCCACATGCCACGGAGCAACTAAGCCCATGTGCCACAACTACTGAGCCTGCGCTCTAGAGCCCATGAGCCGCAACTACTGAGCCCACATGCCACAACTACTGAAGCCTGTGCACCTACAGCCCGTGCTCTGCAGCAAGAGAAGCCACCACAATGAGAAGCCCGCACACCTCAACAAAGAGTAGCCCCCGTTTGCTGAAACTAGAGAAAGCTTGTGCACAGCAAAAAAGACCCAATGCAGCCAAAAATAAATAAATTTATTAAAAAATATATATATATTCTTTTTCAGATTCTTTTCCATTATAGATTACTAGAAGATACTGAGTACAGTTCCCTGAGCTATACAGCAGTCTTTATTATTTACCTATTTTATATATAGCAGTGGTATATGTTCATCCTAAACTCCTAATTTATCCCTCCCCCTTTCCCCTTTGGTAACCATAAATTTGTTTTGCATGTCTGTGAGTCTATTTCTGTTTTGTAAATAAGTTCATTTGGATCGTTTTTTTAGATTCCACTCGTAAGTGATATCATATGTTATTTGCTTTTCTCTGCCTGATTTACTTCACTTAGTATGCTAATCTCTAGGTCCATCTATGCTGCTGCAAATGACAACAAGGAACTATGTATTTTTTATAGGGTTCCTTTTTTTCCTGTATTTCAAGTGCTTTATGTCACGGTTTATTTTTGCATACTTGATCTGTCAAAGGCTAAAAATGGTCTTCTAGAATAGCATGTTTTTTGTTTCTGCTTTTATTTTTTTAAAATTTCATTTATTTATTTATTTTTGGCTGTGCTGGGTCTTTTCTGTGCGTGGGCTTTCTCTAGTTGCGGCGAGCAGGGGCCACTCTTCATCGCGGTGCGCGGGCCTCTCACTGTCGCGGCCTCTCTTGTTGCGGAGCACAAGCTCCAGACGCGCAGGCTCAGTAGTTGTGGCTCACGGGCCTAGTCGCTCCGCAGCATGTGGGATCTTCCCAGACCAGGGCTCGAACCCGTGTCCCCTGCATTGGCAGGCAGACTCTCAACCACTGCGCCACCAGGGAAGCCCTCTGCTTTTGTTTTTAATAATAGTTACTTTCTTTTTTTTTCTTTGGTTGCACCTCACGGCTTGTGGGATCTTAGTTCCCTTGTGGGACCTTAATTCCCCGACCAGGGATTGAAACGGTGCCCTCCACAGTGAAAGCGCTGAGTCCTAACCACTGGACCACCAGGGAATTCCCCTCATTACTTTCTATATTTGAAAGATATTTTATTTAGTGCTTGCAGTTTAACGATACGTTTTTATTGTGGACTGATGCCTTTTATACTATTTATTTCTTTTTTACTTCGAATCTATACAGTTTATCTTGCTTCCTCTGCTTTGTTTGAATTTTCCCTTGGCTGGAAAATCTTGGCCCATCCTTGTATTTTAACCTTGGTCATTTTGTTTTAGGGTATTTCTTATTTGCATCATATACTTCCTCATTTATTACAAATATTTGCCCTGTTCCTATGGTGTGCCAGGCAGTTCTTGATACTGGAGAGATAACAGGAAACAAAACAAAGGGAGTAATTGTGGGACCATTACATACATTGAACAACTATGACCCATGGAATGTAATCACTAAGCAACTTTATTTTTATTTATCGGCATCCCTTCAAATTTATTCATGGAGTTAGTTCTTTCTTGTGCTGATTTCTTTTTCTCCTCTAAGTTCCAACAAAATTGAGTTAAAAAAACTATATTAGAAGATGGGGAGGAGCAATAGCAGTGCCAAAACAGACTTTTCTCACAGAGGGTTAATTTGTAAAAGGCCTGAGTTGGGAAAGGGGGTTATCTTTAAATAGCATTTAAATTTTGATTATTATTTGACATATTAATTACCACCTTAAGGTAATGAGAAAAATCATGCAAATTGCCTTAAATTTCACGTCAGAAAGGGCGATGAACCAGTCCCATATGCATAGATTCCTCTCTCCCTTCCACATCTACCTATGTTGTTGCTATAATCTGGGGTCCAGATTACATTTATTAAATTGTGATTTTTACAAACCTTCTCTTTTGAATTATTTTTAGTATATGCATTTGATTTTGCAACTATATTTTCAATTATTATTTAGAATGAATACCATTTTAAATTTATTTTAAAATTATAACCACATTTTAAAATATCACATATTTCCTCTTCTAAATTTTGATTATTTTCTCTGTGTATAAGTTCTTACATATCTGAGAGAACATATCTGTGGCCTAAGTAAATGATCAGCAGTTAATCAGGTTATTACATTCTTGAGTCTCACATTCTCACCTATGTAACTTGTGATCTTTGATTCATTGTCTTCTGGCATTAGTGGTACCCAAGAAAATTTTGAAGTGGAACTTTGAAGTGAAACTTTGAAGTGAAGCCTCTGTTCCTCAGTAGGAAACTAAATTTTTTGTCTGAAAGGCTATAGAAATTTTTCATTATCCTTGATGTTCAGGAATTTGTCAGAATAGTTGATGGTTAATTTCATTTATTCTGTCTGGGATATAGTGCCTTTTAAATCTGCATACTTAGCACTTTTAATAAAATTTTCCTTTATTTTGATACCTCAGATCCTTAGCTTATTGCCCTTGTAGACTGGCAAGTAAATTAGAAGTCTCCATCAAATTCAAATTCAAACATATAATGCACAACTCTTCCACATTCATTTATTTTGATACAGAAATATTTGAATAATAAGTGATTTAATAATTTAGTTAAGTATTTTTTACATACAAAACCAGATTTTTAAAAAGTGTCTAACAACCCTTAATGAAGTCAAAAATTCTAGGTGATATTATCATGAAAATTCAGGATGTGGTAGGGGAGATCAAAGGAAAGTTAGAGTATGTTACAGAACTTGTCTTATTCAGGGAAAAATAGATCATTCATAAGTTTAAGAAATTTAAGGAAAAATAAATATAAGAATGAGTACTAACAAGAAGAATAAGAATAGAATGTACAATTTTCACATCAGACAAATAAAATTTTACCTACTGAGTGGAAGATAGAATATCAAAAATAAAATACAGTAAATAAAAAGTATAAAATAAGATAACATAAGTTCTAACATAGCACAAATTAAAATAAATATAAATGGCTTGAACTGATGATAGTTCAGATACTCTCAGATTGAAAAATAAACAACCACCAAGATCTGGCAACATTTGCTCCATATGTTATTGGGAACTTGTGCCATACTCTGTATGTAAAAGGAAATAGGGACTGTGGTAGATTACCCAGACTGTAAAAGTAAGCCAAAAAAAGAGCTATGACATCTACCAGAGCTTTATAATTTATGGAAGGTGGTTTATATGGGGAGGTAAGGGAAGATGAGACAGTTGAGAAATTAGAATGTGGGCTAAGCTGCTTGTCTGGGGACTCCATCTGTGATGTCCCTCAAATCATGTCAGGACAGAAGCAGAGTTGTAGTGTAGTGGACCCTCCCAAAGACCCTACCTCATAATACCTTCACATTGGGGGGTAGGAATTCAACATATGAATTTGGAGGAATAAAAACATCCAGCACACAATACTATCTCTCTCCTCTACATCCCACTATAGGTCAGTAACACCATTATTTTTACATCATCAAGATTTATAGCACTTATGTTCTATGCTATAACTGGATATATCACCTGTGCTTTGTCTATAGGTTGATTTGAATATTGCAACCAATCAACATCATTTATAATATTACAATGGTATAAATATATTTCATGGCAGATTGGGGGGGGTGCATCTAGTAAGCTTAGCTGTGAATGGAGATTTGCCCTCTATGGGGTAGGCCTACAATTTTCTAGCATCTATGGAATATGGGGGTAATTCTATCTAATCTTGGATTTCAGTATTGGAAAGCCCATTTTTGTCATGTCCCCATGCTGTATTTACAGCAGTGCTATCAGTAATAAGCAGACCAGAACTCACGCTCTCAGCAGGTAGGCAGATGTCACAAGAGAAAGGAAGAGGAAAGGGCTAGGTTGTTTGTCCTGAGTCTTATTCCAAAGTCATTAATCAGATACATCCTCTAGTAATCTGGTGGAGGAGTTAAGTAAGAGGGCAAAGAGAGGCCAGGAGTGTTACTTTAGAAAAACTCCCTCCACAGGACAGGAAACATTGGGAGTAAGAAGTGCTTTTCCTTATATCGTTCTCCTTTTTGAGGCTGTTTCCCACACCTTCCTTCTTCTCTCTCCAATCTTCTGGCTTGTTCTAGTATGCTGTCTTCCATTTGGGGGACACCAAACAGGGTCTTCTAATTTTCCTATCATTCCCATGTGGCTCTCATCTCATATCTGGTTGGGTCTCTATAGAACTCATAATTTGTAATCTTGTGTATTTATCCTCCTCTTCTTGGACTTGAGGACTTGTGTGGTACATACAAGGGAAGTTAGAGGAGAGAGTGTCTACAGTGTAAATAATGGCCACAAGTAAACACTTGAAAAATCTCTTCACTACACTGTGTATTCCTTCCAGCAGACTTGTGAAGTTATTAGCACCCCTATTTTATAGAGGCAAAAACTGAATTTTAGAAAAATAACTTGTCCTCAACCCCACAACTCCAAAGTGGAAGAACTAAGAATTCTAAGCTAAGTTTTCTTACTTTTGCTCCTTTGCTCTGTCTGCTATAATACAGTGGCTCATTTTAAAAAAGTGTTTCTTTTCCTTTTTCAGTGTTTCTTGATTTGCTAACCTCTTTCTCTTTAGCCTGCAGATAAGAGAAGAGAATGCCAGAGTAATTCTAGAGGACAGACATACATGAGAATGGCTTCTCTTACATGTTTGAGACAATCTGTATAAAAGTACTTTAACAATTAAGTGTGTACACATTCCTTGTTTAGTCAGTGCTACTATCTTCCCAATGCACAATCCCTGATACTCCACATTTGACTGATTATCTCTTTAACTCCCACGTGTCACATTTGGACAAGTGGGTTGGAGCAAGTAGCACAGTCCATTTCCTAAAGATTCTTTTTTTAACCGGTAAATCTCTCTGGGAAGACAGATACGATTTCCATCATGCGTTGGGTAGAATAAATTGGTAAATAGTGCTCTTCCCAGCTGGAGGGTCTTAGCACTAACTTCTGCTTCATTTCCTCATCATCTACCCCCTCAACTGGACCCACCTCCCTTAACTTCAGGCTGCATCTTGCCCAGTCTCAGAATTATCTTTTCAAACCATCAATTGATCTTTTAAGAAAAAGGTATCATAAAACATTTCAAACACACACAAAGATGGAATAGTAAAATAAATCCCTATATATCCATCATTCAGAATCAACAAATATTGAAATTATACAACACTGCTATATATATTGCTTTTTCTTTGCTGAAATATGTTAAACCCCAGGCTTCATGTCATTTCACCCTTACATACTTCAGTATGGATTGAAGTCAAGTTGTTAAATGTCATCAACACTCCTCTAGGAAGTATGGGTCTTATTCTCTAGGTTCATGATTCACCAAATTATTTCATAAACATCCCACACATTTGGTGTTCAGATTGCTAACTCAATTATATAAAACAATTTAAATGAATCAATAGGCTGTGTTCACCTCAATATCTGTAAGGAAAAAAGTCCACATAATTTAAAAAATGGACAAGTGGGTCAACGGATCCATTGAGTAACAGCTCCTTTAGATGGAGAGGCAGGGAAATTTGCTGGAATGGCTACTGCCCAACTGACTGCTGCAGAGCAGGAGGCCGTCACCTCCTTTCCCAAGCTACGCCACCAGAACGACTGTCCGTGAGAGCTCTGCTCCCTCCTGTGCTGTCTACTCAGCTGTGCAGCAACAGGCTGCCTGCCACAATGAAGCCATTCTTTAAGACCAGCTAGAGTCCAACCTGCTCGCTCAAGGCTTTCATAGTTATGGCTTCCAGTTGGTGCTCTCTTCAACACACAATCCGGCCATTACCGTTTCACACATACATCTTGTCTTCTCAGGTTGACTGCAACGCCGTCAAGGGTAAAAGCCATGTTTCTACTTCTACCACATGACTTTCGGTGCTCAATAATGATAGCAGAGCAGGTACTCAATAATATTTATTAAAGAGCAAGTGAAACTCAACTTCAGCTTTCATTTGGGCTGAAGATGTTAGTATCAATTTTTCTGTTCAGCATCAAGTCATAAGGAGAGAGAGGGAGAGAGAAGAAACCTGCAGAGGCCTTTCTGTCTGAGAACATAGATAAAAGGCAGGTTGGGTTGGCTCTCATCCATCCACTCGTTCAACTTGCCCTACAAGTCCTCTTAAATCCTGCCCATTCTCTTTGCTTGAACAACCTACAAATGCTCTTTTCTTTTTCTTCCCTTGCACAAATGACTAGGGCAATTGTCTGCTGTTGGCACACATTGTGGTATGACCACATGTTTAAGAATCATGAAACCCTACGTAAGAAATCAGTCCCTAAATGAACCTTTACCCAAATCAACAGGCTCATTCCTGCAGCAGCACGACTGTGCCACCAAGTGGACAGTTTTTGAACAATTCAACTCATTGTGAATTGGCAAATCAATTTGGAGCTGGAGGATGTGTGGCCAGCTCCTTTACAGAATTGCAAATTTCATACTCTGCATTCCTATACCTTGGATGTTTGAGGAATTCTAATAATTGCTTCACTCAACTTTTTGAAATTTTATTCTCTTTAACTCCTATTGATTTTTTTAAGAAAATTCCTAATGAAAGCATTGTGACATACAATATCATGGGTACTTACCTTTTATTTTACTATATTTTGGGAGAAAATCCATTCTTCATTACCTTTGGGTGAACTTTCAAAAGGCTAATTCTATTTCCTAAAGAGATGTACTTAAAGGGTATGACCACGTGTTTAAGAATCATGAAACCCTAAATAAGAAATCAGTCCTTAACTGATACATGTTGCCTATGTGTAGTTTTGATGTTTGAGATTTTCTGGAGTTAACCTATCTTATTGTTCAGAACATCAAATAAGTGGTGCTGGAACAACTGGACATCCGTATACAAAAAAAATGAACCTCAACTCTTACCCTGCCACATATACAAAAATTAACGCGAAAGGGATGTGATTATCACAGATACCTCAAGCCTCAACTGGCTGCCCAATGTGAGAAAATCCTTGAAGAAACAAGACAACTCTAATACACCTTACTTTCTCCTACTCACCTGAGGCTAAAGATCTCTCACCTGTATTTTCTTCAGCAGAGCCCCAAATAATGAATTTTCTTTCTTTAAAAAAGAATTTGCCATATTTAATATTTAATTTTTCTAAAAGTTTATCTTGGCTCTATATAACTTAGAGCATTTTTTTTTTTTTTTTTTTTTTTTTTTGCGGTACGCGGGCCTCTCACTGTTGTGGCCTCTCCCGTTGCGGAGCACAGGCTCCGGACGCGCAGGCTCAGCGGGCATGGCTCACGGGCCCAGCGCTCCGCGGCATGTGGGATCTTCCCAGACCGGGTCACGAACCCACGTCCCCTGCATCGGCAGGCGGACTCTCAACCACTGCGCCACCAGGGAAGCCCACTTAGAGCATATTTTGTTCTGTATGAGAGGATTGGAAAATTTTTGAAATTTTGTATCATAAATGACTCATAAAATGTAGGCAAGTGCATTGGACCAACAGCCAGGAGATCAGAGGAGCGATCCCAGGTCTGTTGCTAACAGTGTGGCCACATACAAGACACAGTCACTCTTAGTTTCCACATTTGTTAGGTGGTGTCCTTTTAAAACTTTGTGTGTTTCTAAATTTTCTTTATTGAGCTTGCGTTATACTGTTAATAAGGAAGCTGAATAGGATCACTTAGCTTCCTTCTCTCTTATTTGATGTTTTCCATGATTATACAATCATATTTGCAAGTTAGTATCCCCACAATTTGAACTTCTCACATAAAAGCTATTATTCTTGAGCTCTCAGATTAATTTTGATGAATACTTCTGGAAAATTTCTCAGAACTATATATTTCTTTCAAATTTGCTAAACGCATATTACAACAAATGTATTTCTATATTTTTGCCAAATTTCAAGTTTAAGTAAGAGTTTAAGCATTATATGCCCTAAATGTGTCATCTAAAAACATCTCTGCCATTTTCCATTAAAAAAGGCAGATTAATCTCAGTGTGCTGTGCCTTGGGCCACCATGCCAGGGGATTACACAGGATCTGTAGTTATAAAGTTACTGTAAAGAGGCATCAAAACGTAGTGGGGAAGCGGTGGAAAAGCAGCCAGAAGACTTGGATTTCATCCCTCTAAGCACCTGATTATGGGCAAAATCACTTAATGTGTCAGAGCCTCTGTTTCCTTATCTGCAAAACAGTGATAATAAATCTGGCTGAACACATCTGGTTGTTTTAAGGTTCAAGTGAAATAAGGTTTGGGGTAGGATGGTGAAAACTTGGAAGGGCAGCTCTGATGGGAATCTGTCATGTTGTAGGAAGAAACTAAGGAGGTTAGGAAGGTTGGGAATACAATAGAAGAATCAGGGATAATTTAGAACAAGAAGCAAAAACTGATGCTATCTTCTTTTGGGACTGTCAGAACCATCAGCTTTTCCTGGTCCCTCCCTCCTCCTTGTGGGAATGATGGGAACATACATGATCTTGTGCTCACGATCCATCTAGTGCAGGTAACAGGAAGGGAGAGTAAGCTGGATGTCACAGTCTAAGGATCAATAGACCAACAGCAGAATGAGGAGAAGAAATAGAACAGGAAAGGAGGAGAATGTAATTAACACTACATTATCACTTGTGGCAAGTCATGATGTGTATGCTATCTTTTTACACACAAGGATGGCTTCTGGGTTCCCAGTGGTAGGAATAGAAACTTCAATAGATGAGTATAAATTAATCATTAAAAAAGTAAAATGACTAAAGAATGAGGAATGTTCTATTAAACAAAAAGACTAGGACTGTATTCTTAAAAACTATCAACATCAAAAAAAAAAAAAACCCACAAAGAAAAGGTGTGAGAATGTTCCAGATTAAAGGAGGCTGAAGAGACATGACAACAAACTAAAACACCCAATCTAGGCTGAATCCCATACCAGAGGAGAAACAACAATGCTATAAAACATTATTTGGTCAATTGACAAAATTGGAATATGGATAGCAAATGAGTTAAAAGTACTATGTCAATGCTAAATTGACTAAAGTTGAAACTGTACTATGTTTATGTAAGCAAACATCCCTATTCTTAGGAAACACTGAAATATTTAGGAGTTATGAGCCATGATGGGTGTAACTTATCCCTAAATGGTTCAGGGAAAAAAATATATTGAGAGAGAGGGAGAGAGAAAGAGAGAGTGAGCAAGTGGGGTAAAATGGTATAAATAGGTAATCTGAGTGTAAGGTATATGTATATTCTCTATGCTATTCTTATTTGTGCAACTTTTCTGTAAGTTTGAATTTATTTCCAAGTTAAGAAAAATTTTTAAAAGTGAAACAAATATTTTAATGAGGTCCTCTATTCATTCTCATCATTATTTTTAGTTATTACAATAACTAAACATCTGCATGGCTCCTAACCATTTACAGAGTACTTTCACATATTTTATTTATTTAATCCTCATTAAGAAAGCTCCATTCTAGGGGCTTCCCTGGTGGCACAGTGGTTAAGAATCTGCCTGCCAATGCAGGGGACACGGGTTCAATCCCTGGTCCAGGAAGATCCCACATGCCGTGGAGCAACTAAGCCCATGGGCCACAACTACTGAGCCTGCGCTCTAGAGCTCACGAGCCACGACTACTGAGCCTGCGTGCCACAACTACTGAAGCCCGCGCGCCTAGAACCCGTGCTCCACAACAAGAGAATCCACCGCAATGAGAAGCCTGCGCACCACAACGAAGAGTAGCCCCCGCTCGCCTCAACTAGAGAAAGCCCGAGTGCCGCAATGAAGACCCAACGCAGCCAAAAATAAATAAATAAATATTAAAAAAAAGAAAGCTCCATTTTAAATGCCATTTGCAGCAACATAGATGCAACTAGAGATTATCATACTAAGTGAAGTCAGAAAGAGAAAGACAAATACCATATGATATCACGTACATGTGGAATCTAAAATATGACACGAATGACTGTTGTTTATCCATCACACAAGCATAGAGAACAGACTTGTGGGGGGTGGGGGTGGAGGAGTGCTGGGTTGGAGTTTGGGATTAGCAAATGCAAACTATAATATATAGGATGGATAAACAAAAAGTCCTACTGTATAGCATAGGGAACTACATTCAGTACCCTGTGATAAACCATAATGGAAAAGAATATGGAAAGGAATGTATATATGTGAATAACTGAATCACTGCAACAGTAACAGTAGAAATTAACCCAACATTGTAACCAACAATACTTCAATAAAATAAAATTTTTAAAAGGTCCCATTTTATAGATTAGGAAACTGAGAATCAGAGACGTCTTGTGAGACCTTTACTAAGTCATCTTTGTATTTTCACTGCCTTGCCCAGTGAATGAAGGAAGGAAGGAAGGGAGGGATGATGAATGGACTTGCCCCAAATTATAAACCTAGAGTTGCACGGGCAGGACTGAGACTCAGAGCTCAGTACCTTCTTACAACTTTGCAGCTATCGAACACCATAAAACACACTCAAGTATTAGACCAGGATCAGCCATTATTTAATTACTCTTTGATAATTCACAAGTTACATAATCTTACCGTGCCTTAGGCTAACTTTTATGTATGCCATTTATCACCCTGTAGCTAACGAAAACCACAGTTGGAAAAATGTTAATCAAATCCTGGAAGAGTGAGACTACCCTGCAGTAAATTCCAATATATTGCTTTTACCAGTGATGCTATTTAACCTAATAGAAAAAAAAAAATCTTATACAGACATTTTGCTTAAACATGAGAATGAAAAAGATGTTATCAAGATACCTATACTGTTTATTTTGGTGGCAAATCTTAGCCCTAATATGAAATTTTGTGTATTGTTATTTTGAGCTCTTAATTTTTTTTTATATTTTTAGTATTTTTTTCCAGCTTTATTTTCTGTGTTCAAAGTGAAAATCCTGGATAGCCAAAGGAATTTGCTCTAACGGGTGAAGAAAAGACATGTTACCAGCATCAGAAATGGTTTCTGGGAACAGGTTATTAATCTTCTTGGTTTTAATCACTGTGAAGTGTTTTTTGACATTTGCTGAATTTGGTTTCTTTTTAAAATGCAAGCAGTTACTAATTAAAAGCAGTAGCAGCCCAAGAATGAAGAAAAACAGAAATGTTAAGAAGAACAATGGAATCCTAGGCACTGGTGCTGGGAATGATTACCTGGTCTAGATGTACCTTCATCTGGGCGATGAAGAAAATTTGGTATCAGTGGCAGCTGTGGGAATACGTCATGACCAGGTCTACTTTCATGACTGGGGCTTTAGTCAGCCTGTATTAACCTATCTTTTATTATGTGATAATGAATCTAAATCTGGATACTCATGTGTAGAGGGATGTCTTTCAGTTGGGAGATGACAAGGGTGTCACCTGGGGAAGACAGCTGGCCATTTGACGAAGCCCAAAAGGTGATAAGACAAGTGATTATGACTTATTAATCACCCCTCCCTGAGCAGTTCTTTGGGACAAATAGACATGGCTTATGACCCCTCAATCTGCATTCAGCTTTTCATCTCTTCTGATATATCTCCCCGCTCATCAATAAATTGAAAATCAGATGCAAGTTGATTCTTAATGCTTAGCCAAAAGAAAATGGTTTCAGCAGTTATCCTCATGCAGATTCCCATTTGCATATTTCATAGCAAGAGAATCTTCTCCTTTGAGTTATCCATCCTCCGTGAGTGCTCAGTTTGGTATATTAGACCTCATGCTAATGTCAGCAGACAAGGCTATAGGCTTCAGTTTAGGGAGAACAAATTTACTTCTTAATTCTTTAGTCAGTATATTTTTATTGAGCACCTTTTTTTTAAAAAAAAATATTTTATTTATTTATTTTTGACTGCATTGGGTCTACGTTGCTGCGCGTGAGCTTTCTCTAGCTGTGAGCGGGGGCTACTCTTCCTTGCGGCGCGCGGGCTTCTCATTGCAGTGGCTTCTCTTGTTGCGGAGCACGGGCTCTAGGCATGTGGGCTTCAGTAGTTGTGGCGCATGGGCTTAGTGGCTCTGCAGCATGTGGGATCTTCCCGGACCAGGGCTCGAACCTGTGTCCCCTGCATTGGCAGGCAGATTCTTAACCACTGTGCCACCAGGGAAGCCCTGAGTACCTTTATGGACTGACAATTCAAAGATGATTTTTTACTCGACTCTCTGCTTTTATAATTGGTGAAACAGATGATCACCAAAAAATGATACGCACTAAAACAGAATGAGGTGAGCACAAAGTTCTACAGGACAATTTTTGATAGACTCCTAACCTACTCTGTGATAGTCACTTGACCCTTTTGTGCATCAGAGAAAGTTCTGGGAAAGAAGATAACTAAGCAGAGCATTGAAGAACACATGAAGGTTAGCCACAATAAGGGAACAGAAGAGAAGAAGGGAATCCAGAGAGAGGGGCTAAAATATGCAAAGGTCAGGACACAAAAGAGAGCAGGATAGTTTTGGGGGCAGCAAGAAGTTGGTATAAGCTGGAGCTAAGGAAGGGCCAGATCATGAAGGTCCTCAAATGCCATTCCAAGAAGTTTGGATTTTATGCTGATGGTTATTGCTTATATGAGGAATCTAATAAAAAAATGATACAAATGAACCCATTTACAAAACAGAAAAAGACTCACAGGCTTAGAGATGAATTTATGGTTACCGGGGGGGAGGGTTGGGGGGAGGGATAGATTACAAATTTGGGATTGACATGTACACACTGCTCTATTTAAAATAGATAATCAATAAGGACCTACTGTATAGCACAGGGAATGCTGCTCAGTATTCTGTAATAACCTAAATGGGAAAAGAATCTGAATAAGAGACACATGTATAACTGAATCACTTTGCTGTACACGTGAAACTAAAACAACATTGTTAATCAACTATTTTCCAATTTAAAATAAAACATTAAAAAAAGAGACAACATTGAAAGGTTTTAAATAGACATAAGATGATTGAGTATACAGAGAATGGACTGACATGCAGGTGAGTCTGGAAGCAAGGATTGTAGCTAAGAGGCTATTGTGAAAATGCAAGCTGAGGAAGCATGGTGGGCTGGCCCCAACTCAAATCCCCAACATGGCTCACCTTCTTACAGCTGTATGCTGTAGATTGAATGTTTGCTGAGAAAGACCAGATATGGGTGGAGGAATCTGGAACACATCTATGTTCTCCACCCTTTTAAGAATTGTTAAATCATGTCATATTCTTTTTTTTTTTAATTTATTTATTTTTGGGCTGTGTTGGGTCTTCGTTTCTGTGCGAGGGCTTTCTCCAGTTGCGGCAAGCGGGGGCCACTCTTCATCGCGATGCGCGGGCCTCTCACTATCACGGCCTCTCTTGTTGCCGAGCACAGGCTCCAGATGCACAGGCTCAGTAGTTGTGGCTCACGGGCCTAGTTGCTCCGCGGCATGTGGGATCTTCCCAGACCAGGGCTCGAACCCGTGTCCCCTGCATTAGCAGGCAGATTCTCAACCACTGCGCCACCAGGGAAGCCCTGTCATATTCATTTTTAAAGAATCACTCAGAATGCTGTGGTCTAAATAATGCAATTTGATCGAGGGAAAAAGTCATGATACTCAACACCAAAACACTGAGTACTGACCCCTGAATACATAAAAGATGGATGAAACAAGGTAGGAAAATTATCAGAGTTGTCAAATTTCACTAACAATTGCTCTTATATCTTTTCATGTTTATCTTATGAATTCCACATGGAGTAATCTCCATGAAGTACATATATTCATAGGTTAGAGCTAAAAAATCATTCCTTTATTAATTCTTAGTGTTGGAATCAAGGAGACTGTATCCTGTTCACTTTGGCACACCCAGTACCTCAGACAGGGACTGCCATATAGTAAGTGCTTAATACTTTCTTGGTTGAAAGTCAAGAATTAAAAACACATTGGGGCTTCCCTGGTGGCGCAGTGGTTGGGAGTCCACCTGCCGATGCAGGGGACATGGGTTCGTGCCCCGGTCCGGGAAGATCCCACATGCCGTGGAGTGGTTAGGCCCATGAGCCATGGCCGCTGAGCCTGTGTGTCCAGAGCCTGTGCTCCGCAACGGGAGAGGCCACAACAGTGAGAGGCCCATGTACAGAAAAAAAAAAAAAAAAACACATTGACTGGGCTTCCCTGGTGGCGCAGTGGTTAAGAATCCGCCTGCCAATGCAGAAGACACGGGTTCGAGTCCTGGTCTGGAAAGATCCCACATGCGGCGGAGCAACTAGCCCTGTGAGTCACAATTACTGAGCCTGCGCGTCTAGAGCCTGTGCTCCGCAACGGGAGAGGCCGCGATAGTGAGAGGCCCGCGCACCACGATGAGGAGTGGCCCCCACTTGCCGCAACTAGAGAAAGCCCTCGCACAGAAACGAAGAGCCAACACAGCCAAAAATAAATAAATAAATAAATAAAATTAAATTAAAAAAAAAAAGGCAAAATTCCTTTAAAAAAAAACAAACAACACATTGACTAGAATTGCTTTTCTAGGACCTTTGATGGTTTTCATGAAAATTCTAAGAAACTTCTTTAACATCAAACTAATATTAATTGAAAGTAAAATAAATAAATACCATATTCATTGGTGATGAATGTAGCTTCAGATGTGTTTAATACAGTTTACGAAAAAGCAGTGGAAATTGAGTGGGTGTAACTGAGTGAGGAATTTGGTCTTTTGTAATTTTGAGCTATTTGAAATGACATGGGTTGAATAGTTTAAAAAATGGATTGGAGGAGCTGGGGATTTAAGTGTGCCCCACAATTTCCTTCTCATGGCTGTGACTACAGAAAGAACATTTTCTAATTTTCTCTAATGCTCACAGAGATGATTCTAGATCAAGGACTGTGAGAGCCGTTGAATGTAAGAGCTGGAAAAGACTTTTATGGATACATACCCCCCACCTTTTCATTGCGTCCAAATTGTTTTTTCTTTTTTTTTTTAAATTAATATTTATTTATTTACTTTGTTTGTTTTTGGCTGCACTGGGTCTTCGTTGCTGCGTGTGGCCTTTCTCTAGTGGCGGCGAGCGGAGGCTACTCTTCATTACAGTGTGCGGGCTTCTCATTGCTGTGGCTTCTCTTGCTGCAGAGCACGGGCTCTTGGCGCGCAGTCTCAGTAGTTGTGGCGCACAGGCTTAGTTGCTCCGCAGAATGTGGGATCATCTCGGATCAGGGATCACACCCGTGTCCCCTGCATTGGCAGACAGATTCTTAACCACTGTGCCACCAGGTAAGTCCTGTGTCCAAATTTTAATACACAAATTCTAATCTATACATATATCACTATGTAATTATAATTTATAATTATATAAACCTTTTAGTTTTAAGAAAAATCACATTATATACTTTTAAAATATTAGTATTTCATTTTTCCTGGTCATTCTGAGTGATAATTTTGAAATAGGAAGCCTTCATTTTTGTAATAAAAGGAAAACTTTGCAGCAAGTGGAGTGTAAATTATTATCTGTACTCTTATACAACAGTATAAAATTATATTATGCCAACCCAATTCTTTACTAAATGCATGCTAGTATTTTCTTTGGCTTTTTTCTTTGTATTTCAGTCATGTAGATAAGGAAGAATACTTTCTCATGGAGACGCCTTACTAAGTATTTAATAGAGACTAATCACTACCAGTGATGCCCATACTGCACCTTACACCCAGAGCACATGCCTTTGTGTCTATTATTCCAGGATGCCTCTTCTTCTTTTTTTTGGTTGTTATAAGATGCAGTTTTGTTTAGTTTTAAATTTAAGTTTCATTCATCTAAGGAGCTCTTTTCCACTTTTTTCTTGTTGCCCATATTATGCCGTAGTTTATTTAATAAGAATTCTGTGTAGAGAGAATGGAGAATTATGGCTTAAGTGGAGATACTGGGATTTGCATTTTCCTGGTGGTGGCAGCACTGCCTTTGCTTTCTGTGTCCAGTACAAGGAGGGCCTGAATTGAAAGCAATCACACTAAATTGAGCATTTAGGGGAACTTTGAGTACAGAATGTTTTGAATGAATCAGATGAACAGAAATGAAACTATCATATATGCACAGTAAAGCAACTTCATTTTAAGAAAACCAAATAAATTCACAAAAAAAACAGATTTAGGGATGACATATATACATTACAAAGAATTGCAAAATTCTTCAAGTAATGAGCTTTTCTATTAAATTTACCTTTTGATATAGGCATTTAAAATTTTTACTTATGCACACCACAGGAAAGTACTGTACAATAATAGAATATTTTGTATGACAATTATTTTGTATGATAATAAAATATTTTGCATTTGATAGGTTTTTGCGGTTCTCAGAGCCTATGACTAGGCCTCATCTCATTTACTTCTTCTACCGACTATGTGTAATATTCTGCAGCACAGGAAACACAACCTAGCTTCTAATTCAGCACCCCTTTCACAAAACTCCATTCCTACAAAGGTGTTATTTTGGTTTTTTTGTCTCTTAATTTTTTTTAGTGGAGGCATATGTCGATTGAAAATAACATAAAACTGTTTTGACCACCTGGCTGCATTAAAATATTGTGCATTTAGTGTAGAATATTGAGACATGTATTTGAACTCCTAAATAATGGACATTTTGTAAAACATTTTAAAGTTATTTCCCTTTTATGTGAAAATGTTTTAAGCAAATCTATTATATCCACATATGGTAAATTTAGGATAGATGCCAATCTTCTTAAAAAGTTAGTGAACATTTTACTAATATTTTATCCTACATTCTGGAGTAATAATTTGACATTATTTCTCTGTGTAACGAAAATGATTCACTCATCAGTTTATGCCATGCCCATTGATTTCTTTTGAGGAAATAATATAAGCGTGACTTTGATCCAACAGTTTAACGAAATAAGCATAACACACAAGCAGAATGAGCAGAAAATTTGTGCTCAACGTCACCACTTTGATTTTGTAAGAGGGGCAGCGGCTAATCTTATTCTGTCGAGAAAAAAAGGGGGTGGAGACGTGCAAAAGCACTGCACACTCAGGTGATGTGTCTCCAATATCAGTTGTTAAAAACTGAGTGCTTTTAAAAAATTCTATGTAACCAGTGCTTTGCCCATAGCTGGAGCTCAACAGTACTGATTGGTCAGTTAGCTGACTTTGATAGGGTATTGATTTGGCTGGTTTAGTCATTATCTGTTTTCCTATTTGCTGCCTGGTTGGTCCATCTCTTATCAACTAGCTTCAGGCTAGGCTTTTCCCTTGAAACAAACCTTCTAATTGTTTCAGTATTTTAAAATGTCCTAAAAAAGAGCTTTATTTTTGAGCAGCAGAGATGGCAACTGTGACCGGATTTCCTGTTAAGAAAAATAGTAGCTGCTCTGGGACTAGGAGGTGTATCAGCGGCATCACTGCAGGAAGGCAGAGTACACCAAGGCCAGCCTGCCGGTTTCTACCAGGTGATTTGCTTCTTTTGTCACCTGGTGTCTGGGTAGAAGTTATTAACCCAAAGGAAAGTGTGACTGATGTGGCCCCTCGCCTCTTGCTGTGCCCTGTCTCCCAGTTCTTGAGCCATCTGTTTGTCCATCTGTCCACCTTTCCAGGCTTCTCCTGGCCTCTCGCATTCTACTTAACCTTGGCCACTCTGAAGTGGTGTCCCATTTTCCAAAACCATTCCCATCTCTGTGTCCCACCACCCAAGATCAAAATTTTATTTCAACAGAGACTTTGCTAGCTGGTTGTTAAAAGAGTAGCAATTAAACACATTCATATCAATATGTACAGTAACCTTTATAAGGGTATTAACATTTTAGAAGAATAAGTTTTTAAACCCAAAAATAAAGCTAGAATGACAGAACTTCATATCAGTAAAGACATGTTTAAGCCAGGAATCTTCCAGGTACTTATTAAGTGGAAGTTTATTCTCATTCTTATTCTATCCAGATGTTTTAAAGAATGAGAAACAGTTTATTGGGATAAAAGCTAGTGAGTTGCTTATAAACCGGTGCTATGCCTGGTCAACTTCTGCTTGGGCCTGACAGCCTTGTAAACGGTTAAGCTGCCTTGTAGTTTAGTCAAGAGAATATCAGTAATTTAATTTATCACCTTCTTTCTCTGATATGAACAAAGGAGGTGATTAACATTCTGGAATTTGCACCAGAGAGATGTTAAAGGCAGTTTCTGTCTTTTGCCAACCGCATGGCCTTGGGCAAGCTACAGAACCTTTCTAACCCACAGCTTTCATATTAAACACATGTAGTCAATGTGTGTGACTCCTGAATAGGGAAAATTGTTCATATTCCCAAATATGTGTATGAATTTCAAGCAATTTGGGTCAGAGTGCCATTGTTGTTGTTTTTAACTAATCAAAATAGTTCTAAAGTTAATATGGAAGAAAAAATGTGCAAATATTGATTAAAAAAAACAGTGAAGGGGAAGTTGCTATACCAGATAGCAAAACTTCTTATATAGCTACTACAATCAGAATAATATGAATATTGGCTCAGGAATGAACAAATTGATCAATGAAACAGAAGAGCGAGCACAGAAACTGATTCAAGTATTCTTTAAAATAAGAACTTAGTATATGGTGATCCTTACATTTCAACTTAGTGAGAAAAGGAAGAATTACCTTATAAATAGTGTTAATGGAATATTCACCTGGAAGGAAAAGGAAATAATAGATTTGTATCTTACAACAAATATAGAGAGAATATAAGAATATAATGAAGGTGATTACGAATCTTTGGGGTACGGTTGAAGCATTTATGGGCAAGACAGAAAAATTCACAAATCATAAAAAAAAATGGACAGACTTGACTCTATAAAAGCCTAAAATTTCTGAATGGCAAAAGGCACTATTACAAAATTGAAAGACAAATGATAGACTGGGAAAGAATATTTACAGCATATATGACAAGGTGTTAATTTCCCTTATATACAAGGACTCCTGCGAATGGGTAAAAGACAAGAAATATAATTGAAAAGTAGGTAAAAGATGATCTAGCAATTCTCAGAAGAAGGATACAAATAGCCAAAAAAACATTTGAAAAGATGCTGTACCTCAGTGGTCGTGAATGATATGCATATTAAAGAAATAAGAGATACATCACTTTTCATGTATCAGAGAGGCAGAAATTTAAAAGAACACTGATCAAATCTACTTTGGCAAAAGTGTGGGGAAAATTGATACCTCTTAGGCACTCTTGATGAATGTGTGAATTGCTGAAACATTTTTGAGAGTCATCTGGTAAAATTAAATATAAATGTGCATATCTCTGACCTAGAAATGCATTTCTAGGAATCTAACTTACATAAATCAAAGCAGAAGCTTTAAAGAAAAAGCGGAGTGAAACTGCATACAGCTGTATTTAAAAAATGGATTTCTCCAAACCCTGGAAATACTCTGAATATCCACCAATAGGACAAGTATTGAATAGATTATTATTTACACATACTACAGAATATTATGCAAATATTTACATAGGTTTATGATTTAGAAAAATGTCCATTATATATTGTGAAATGAAAAAAGCAAGGGGCTAAATAATATGTGTAGTATGATTGAATTTTTATAACAGAAAAAGATTACGTGTGTGTGTCTAAATATAAGACTAATATGTGGTGTGGGTAAGTGTGTGTGTGTGTGTGTGTGTGTGTGTGTGTGTGTGCAGACTTATGGAAGGAAACATTACAAAATGTTAAAAGCAGAGCAATGGAATTGTATTACGGGAGGAGAACCTTAAAGTTTTATATTTTTATGTTGCTTGAATGATTACACACGCCTTCGTGACTCTTATGGGTTGAATTGTGTCCCCACTCCAAATTTATAATTTGAAGTCATAACCTCCAGTACCTCAGAGTGTGACCTGATTTGGAATTAGTTACAGATGTAATTAGTTAAGCTAAGATGAGATCATATTGGAGTAGGTGTCCTTATCACTGCTGTCCTTATAAAAAGGGGAAATTTAGATACAGAGTCAACCACGTAAAAGAGAAAAGACAGCACGAAGAGACACAGGGAGGAGATGGTCATCTTCAAGCCGGGGAGTGAGGCTTGAAAGCCATCCTTCCCTCATAGCCTCAGAAAGAGCTAACTGTTGCTGCCAACACCTTGATCTTGAACTTCTAGCATCCAGACTTATGAGACAACAAATTTCTGTGGTTTAAGATGCCTGTTTTGTGGTATGTTGTTATGGCAGCCCTAGCAAATGAATATAATTACTGTGGAAATTAAAAACCAACACAGGGGGCTTCCCTGGTGGTGCAGTGGTTGACAGTCCGCCTGCCGATGCAGGGGACACGGGTTCGTGCCCCGGTCCGGGAGGAACCCACATGCCGCGGAGCGGCTGGGCCCGTGAGCCATGGCCGCTGAGCCTGCGCGTCCGGAGCCTGTGCTCCGCAACGGGAGAGGCCACAACAGTGAGAGGCCCGTGTACCACAAAAAAAACCAAAAAAAAACCCAACACAGTATTTTTGAAAAGGCAAGGAATAAAAAGTTTATTCATTCAAGAAACATTTATTAAATACCTATAATGTACTAGGTATTCCATATTAATTCTTTCACTTAATCTTCCAGAAGTGATAGAGGAGAAGAATTAGTGTCCACATTTTACAGAGGCTCTGTAACTTTTCCAGTGTCACACAGTGAATAAATTGTGGGTAGGAGTCTGGCTGCATTCAGTGCCTGGGGAGCAGCTGCTTTTCTGTGCTCAATCCCACTGCTGAGGGCTTGTTCTCTTCCTTGTCCATTTCAAATCTTTAGTGAGCATTCAGGAAAAAGTTAGTTCTCCCCTTCACATCTCTAAAACGTCAACATGAAGCACAGAATAAAAATGCCAGATTGACATTGCCTATAATAAATGATACCAAAGTGGAATGATTTTATGGCATCTCCTTTTATTGTATTGTCTTGAAGGGAAAGACAATGAACAATGGTTATGGCCTTTTCTCGGTTGTTCTCAACATTTCATGTTCATTTTTATCTTGCCAGTTGTCTAAGCTATAGAGCTGAAATAAAGGAAGATGGAAGAAAGGAATATTTCAGAAATTATAAGACAATAATTGATATGTGGTTTGGCTCAATGACATATTTCAGAGTTTTATTAAGGATAAGTCAAGGAGAAAACAACTGTGACCTTGTGATACAGATGTTATACTTTCCAAATCTTTTAGTGTAGGGTTTCTTTGTTGCTCTAACTGCTTGGAAAAGGCACTTTGATTACCTTGTCTGTCAATTCTAGTGATAGCAATTATCCATGCTTGGGTGCTTATTATTTTATTGTATCATTTACAGAGAAACTCTTAATTCGCCCTTAACATCCAGCTCAATTATCACTTTCTGTCATACTCTCTCAGGTCAATTTGCGGTACCCCCCTCTTTGCACTAGTAACACATTTTAGATACAGAATATATAATGTGTTCTTAACAACATGTATTCTCTTGTGCTATTTATGTATCCGAATCTCTTGCTAAATTACAAATTCATTAGGGTTTGAGCCCACTCGATCTCTACGTTTATTAGCATCTCAAAAACTGTCACGAGAGCAGAGGGAATTAAAAATACAGGGTGGGTTAACAATGGGACCGCCGAGGAGTGCCTTCACCATCTGGGCCTGAGACCACCTCATGGTTCACTTTTCACATGTACTTCGCCTCCAGTTGGCATGATCACAGCTCCACAGCTCGGTGGTTTGCATTTCCTCCTCAGAATGTATTCTCTTCTTCCCATCCTTCTTTTGTCTCTTCTCTCCTTGGCAAAAAAACAGTTGGTAGTAGTAATATCAGTATCATTACCAGTACTGGTAATAGCTAACACACAGCATTTATTGTTTCTGGTACTGTCCTAAGTGCTTTACCTGTGCTAAATGACTTAACCCTTAGAACAAATCTCTTAGATAGGTACTATTATTAGCCTCATTTAAAACAGATGATAAAACCAAAGGACAATGAGATTAATTTGCCTGAGGTCACATAACTCATAAGTGACAGAGCCATAATTCAACCCAGGCAATCTGATTCCAGAGTCTGTGCTCTGCACCACTATGTCTTTACCAAGAGTATCATACCTGTAATTGCTAATGCGGTAGAAAAAGGGAATTAATAACAGATTCGTCCCATCTATTTCTATCTATCTATCTATCTACCTATCAGTTTAAAATTAAAACATATGACTGTTTCTTTTAATTGTCAAACTTTAGTATGGGGCCAAGACTTTTTCTGTGAGAACGAGGCTGCTGACTGAAGTTTCTTATGGTTCACCTTGCATCACCTTTGTCCTTTTTGCATTGTTTTATAATTTCTAGTTTTGATTTCTTTAAAGAGGAAGAGAAATTTAAGTGCGCTTGCAAAGGAATCTGGGTTCAAAATCCATCTAGATGTTTACAATGTTCTTCTAGTGATTTATGGGTGTCTTACACCTAATGCAACAATTTCACTTTTTTATAGTGACTAATTTATGAAGCCTTTCCAAAGCATTCATTTTTTTTTTTTTTTTTTTTTTTTTTTTTGCGTTATGTGGGCCTCTCACTGTCGTGGCCTCTCTCGTTGCGGAGCACAGGCTCCGGACATGCTGGCTCAGCGGCCATGGCTTATGGGCCCAGCCGCTCTGCGGCATGTGGGATCCTCCCGGACCAGGGCACGAACCCGCGTCCCCTGCATCGGCAGGTGGACTCTCAACCACTGCGCCACCAGGGAAGCCCAAAGCATTCATTTTTATAGACCAACCATTCTCTTCCTTTTCATGAAGAAACAGAATTTGTTTACATAATATTTAATTCGATTGAGTAATTACAATAATAAGTACAATTGGCATAAACACTGGGGAATAAACGCCCCTCTTTTTTTTTTTTTTGCGGTACACGGGCCTCTCACTGTTGTGGCCTCTCCCGTTGCAGAGCACAGGCTCCGGACGCGCAGGCTCAGCGACCATGACTCATGGGCCCAGCTGCTCCGTGGCATGTGGGATCCTCCCGGACTGGGGCACGAACCCACGTCCCCTGCATCGGTAGGTGGACTCTCAACCACTGCGCCACCAGGGAAACCGCCCCCTGACTCTTGATAAGCACACAAGTCATCAGGTGAGAGGGAAAGGCACTCCAGAGCGTGGTTACTACAACCAGCAACCAGTAGCCATGACCATCACGCAGTATGCTTACAGAGGGGATGGGAGGGAGTGTCAGTAAAGTGGAGTTGATTGAGCAAATGTTAACGTGTTCTGTGTCTGCTGAGGCCTCACTTAACTATTCCCTCCACTGCAAGCCTTCTCTGGGCATCTCCCCACCAAACACAGAAGTGATCACTACTTCTTCTGTGACTACAGTACACTGTTTATATTTCCATTATATACTCATAGTTTTTAAATGTAGTTTTTTCAATTGTTTATTGTTATAAAATACATGTAGCATAAATTTACCATTTTAACCATTTTTAAGTTCAATGGCATTAAGTATGTTCATTTTGTTATGCAGCCACCACTATCCATCTCCAGAACTCTTTTCATCTCGCAAAACTGAAATTCTGGACCCATTCAGCAAAAACTTCCCATCTCTTCTTTCCCTAGACCATGGCAACCACCATTCTACTTTCTGTCTCTAGGATTTTGAGTACTCTAGATACCTCATCTAAGTGGAATCATGCACTATTAGTTTTTTGGTGTGATTGGCTTATTTCACTTAGCATAAGGTATTCAAGTTTCATCCATGTTGTAGCATGTGTCAGAATTTCCTTCTTTTTTGAGGCTGAATAATATTCCATTGCAATGGATATACCACATTTTGCTTATCCATTCATCTGTCTGTGGACATTTGAGTTGCTTCCATGTTTTGGGTATTGTGAACATTGCTGCTATGGATACGGATATGTGCAACCATCTCTTTGAGACCCTGCTTTTAATTCTTCTGGGCATTAAATATATACATATATATATATTTTATAAATGATCCCTTTTATTGTAAGTAACGCACGACACTGGCCTGGCTTTGCACTGCAAACCCTCGGTCAAGATATAGTCAAAGTAACTATGGTTGCAAAATATATATATTTTAAAGGTAGCTCTTCCCCACTAGAATGTGAACTAAATTTTGCATCTTCAGTGGACAGCATATCTCCTGACACATAGTACTTCAATAAAGGCTTATTAAACAAAGCATACCCCACAGATAACTGGAGGTTGTATCTAAGAAAGATCTAGAGTTATGATTACTAACCGTATGCAGTTTGTACCCTGAGAACTATTCAAACTTGAAGTTGCTTTGTGAACTTTACATAATTTGTGTCCTAAATCCTGATCTCCTTTCCTTCTTTCTCCTTTTCTCCATAGGTATTCGTACACAGAATTGTACAACATGTTTTTTCCCTAAAACTATCAGGCCTATTTCATTTTTGTAACTGTAGTTTCCCATATTTAAATTCAAGGTGACAGAATATTCCCAGGAAACCACAAATCACTGTTAATGCTTGATGTCTGTTTACAGAGGATTCTATGCCTTTAGAATAAAACTTGCAATCTCATATTTGTACTTAACGTTTGATGCAGACATTTTTCATAACTACTGAATATTTACATCAGTTAACTGATCATCATTACTGCCATTCAAAGATTTAATTTCCAACTGCTTAAAAGATTGGATGAAATTTCTGTAGGGAGAGCATACATTTTAAAGTTTAAAAAAAAGAGAAAAGAAATGCTTTGAAGCCATTGTCATGGGACATACAAACAATTTAGTGAAGAAACATTTCAATAGAGAAAAGGAGCCAAACTTTGATGAGGTTGATCACTGTCAGGGCCTGTTTCAGCTAAACTGCTGACCTAGTGAGGTCGATGGTATTAGTGAAGTGTAATTAATCACCCTTTTAGTGGGATGAGTCCTACATTTCTTCTCCTTCACTGCTATTATAAAGAAACTAGATATTTTTGGCTTCAGTCATGATATAGTAACTTTATTTTTACAATGACTTCCTTTATGTACTTTTTTTTACTGGTATAATCTACAAGTGATGGTTTGAGAGAAAGATACCAACGGAATGGAAAAGGAAGAGAGCAAGAAAAAAGAAAAGCCCAGGAAACACAATAGCCTTATATTTATGAGAATTCTTCATCAAGAAAGCCATTTTTTTTTTTGGTTTGCATTTAGACTGTAGCTGTCTTGCCAATTGTTTTTCCATTTTAGTCTTATTGGGCTAGGACAATAAGCTTACCTTTAAATTTTTACATTTTATTATTTAGCAAATGATATTATCATGTAAACATATTTGTAAGGGTAAGAACCTGATTTTGGTAATGTGTACATGATCTCATTCAAGGAAACAAGCTGAGGGGAAGCACAGAGGGTGAGAAAGGCCTTCAGAGGATTCTCTCATGTTCTCATTACAGAAAACTGAAGGGGACCTTCGGCAAACAGTCCATTTCTCTGCTCCCAAACTAAAAGCCAATCAGAAGACTCTCTTCATTTTAAATGTATACATATGAATCTGGGAAACACTTGTATTTTGTGGTATTTGTCAGACAGACCCCTGGGTAACAGCAAATTGGATAATTTTCCTGCATTCCTTGTATTTCTTTCTTCCTAGCTTAGGTTCCCCTTCCCACTCCAACACACACATCACACATTTCCCAGCAGTGACCTAGAGAGGAAAGGGGAAAGGAGTCTTTATCTACAGAGCTTGCATTCTTGTTGGGGAGATAGGCAATAAAAACTTAGTACCTAACATATGTTAGGTAGGAATAAGTCCTCTGAAGACAATTAAATCTGGAAGAGGGACTAGAGAATCATGAGGGCACATGCAAGTAGGTATGGGCAGCTATGTGTGTACACATGTGTATTTGTGTATGTGCGTGTTGGCAGTATCTCATAAGGGGACATTTGAATCAAAACCTGAAAGAATTAAAGGAGGGCGGTCTGTAGTACCACCCTGAAACTCCGGCAAGACAGCAGCTTCCCTGGGCTCTGCTCGTTAGAGGGGGCCACATATCCCCCCATACAAAACAACTCCGTTAAAGAACACATGGATGCTTCTCTTACACAGGGTCTGGCACTCAGTGCTGGCCCAGCACAGCTAGTGACCCTAAACATCTCTTCTTGTGAATAAAACTGCTCAGGCCCCAGGGAAACTCTCGTCAAAAATCTCTCGTGCTGTGACCTCAACACAAAAGGCTACTGCGTCCATCCTAACGCTGTCAGGGTGGGTGATCTGGGCTGTTTTTCATGTAGGATATGAATCACAGAGGTGCTGAAATGAAGGAAATATTAAATGAATTGTAAAATTCTTCTCAGAAAGGAATAGATTCTTGCATAACGAAAAATATTTCCCCTTTAGTGCTAAATGTCCATCTACTTCTTTCTCCTCATGTTGTGATTTTTGGTGTTTGAATATATGAATTTATTCAGTTTTTTACATTGAAAAAATCAGATGAGAATTGAACCCTAGAATTGTGGCTCATTCTATATGTATAAAAATTTTCAGTACAATTTAAGTAAACTTTCCAAAAAGAAATAAAATTTCCTTTTCATTTAAATACTTTTATTATAATTTTGATAGTCTTTAGTTATATTTATATTTGGGCCTTTAGTTTTAATACACAATGTTGAAATATTTATAATAACTTCTTTGAAAACCTGAAAAATAATTTTAATTTTTTTACATATAACTTTTTCATTAAAGCATGTTCAAATTTTGTGCATTTTGAATACAGCTCATTTTATTTTTAATCTTTAGGTCAATATTGTCAACACAACACACATAAAAATCTTGATTATAAAAAGTGACTTTCTATGCCGCGGGGCAGCTAGGCCCGTGAGCCATGGCCGCTGAGCCTGCGCGTCCGGAGCCTGTGCTCCGCAACGGGAGAGGCCACAGCAGTGAGAGGCCCGCGTACCACAAAAAAAAAAAAAAAAAGTGATTTTAATTAAGTTTACTAGATTAAAACATGTAACAATTTATGAATTATGTAAATATTTTATTACTCATCTAAACATTGCTGTCCCATCAAGAGAACACCTAAATATTTTTAAGTTTAATAATCTTTGTTATTTTTGCCTGCTATATCATATAATGACTCCTAAAAAAAATTGTGACCAGGAAAGTCTCTTTGTGAAGGCAAGAGGATAGAATAAATTTTATTTGACAGTTTGTTGTCTTATCATTTAAAAAATAAGATATAGAGCCTCTATTTTGCCCTAGGCCCTTGAAATGTGAGGGGCAGGTTTAGAACCCTGTGAAGAGCTAAGGAATGAATGTTCTAGGCTGAGGCAAGAGCAAGTGCAAAGGCCTTAATGTGAAAACAACCACATATATCTGAGGATCAGCCAAAAGGCCAGTTTTAGTTAGAGTGAGGTGAGCAAAAGGTAGAGCAGCAGGAAACAAACAAGAGAGGTAGGCAGGGGACATATAATGCCAATGTGAGAAATTTGGATTTTAGTCTAGGGCTAATAGGAGCCTTTGGAGAACTGAGAGTAGGAAACTGACAAAGTATGTTTTTTTTAAAAAACTATGCAAGCTGCTGTGGAGAGGCAATACTGGAAATAGGAGGGGAGCCGGTGGTTTATTACAATAGTTCAGAAAAGAGATGATGCTGGCTTGAACTAGGGAGATAGAGAGAAAGGTGGTTAGAGGTCATTGGCATTGGGATTTATTGTGAAATTAGAATCAAAGGGACTTACTGATGAGTTGACTGTGGAATGTGAGAGAAAGAGGGAAGTCATGGGTGACTCCAAGGTTTTTGGATGAAGGACCCAAGTTACTAAGATGGGAAGACTGGGTTTGGAGAAGGAAATCAAGAACATTCTCATATTAAATTTGAAATACTTCTTAGACATCCAAATGTAGATGTCTAGTAGGCAGTTGCATATCTGAGTCTAGAGTTCAAAAGAAGTCAAGGATGCTGGAGAATCAATGTTGGAGGATGCTGGAGAATCAATGTTGGGACTCAGGAGCTGAAGATGTTATTTAAAGTCTCAGAATGGACGCAATTGTCTCGGGACTGGATGTAGGTAGAGGAGAAGATTGGAGTCCTTCAATATTTAAAAGCTGGGAAGAGGGGGAGGAGTCTCACCTAACTTGCTACCCTCTGCAGGAAGGCTTCTCTGACCCTTCAAGCTAAGTTTTGTCCTTCTTAGCTGATCTCAAATCACCCTGGGTTATTTACACCCTGTATTATTTGCATGCATCCATTGAAAGTCCCCCTCCAGACTGTGAGCTTCTAGAGGAGAGAAACCTTGTCTTGCCTGCTGTTGTATCACCAGCACCTTGTGTAGTATTTGGCACATACTAGTGTTCAATAAATATTTACTGAATAAATAAATTGTTTTAGCATTTGTAAAAAAATTAAGTATACCTATTGTTTTGGGATTTGTATGAAAATTTTGAAATATTTAATTTTTATAATTAAGGGCATCAAAAACTTTTCTTTTTAAAAAGTTTCTATTTAAAAAATATTATTATTTTAAATAATTTTATAATATTATTATAATAAAATATTATTTCTAAATATTATTTTCTATTATTTTCTAATAGTGATATCAGTAAATTTCCCAACTAAAGGATCTCTTATTTATCTTTAGATAAATATACACGCAAAACATTAAAAATTCCATCATCTCAGCCATGTTCACAGATAGGAAGATTCAATACTGTCACAACATCAGTTTTTCCCAACTTGATCTATAGATTCAATGTAATCCCAATCAAAATCCCAACAAGTTATTTTGTGGATATTGACAAACTGATTCTAAAGTTTATATGGTGAAGCAAAAAATCCCAAATAGACAACACAATATTGAGGGAGAAGAACAAAGTTGGAGGACCGATGCTACCTGACTTCGAGACTTACTATAAAGCTACAGAAATCAAGACAGGGTGGTACTGACAAAAGATAAATCAATGTAACAGAACAGATAGCCCAGAAGAAGCCCCACAGACATTTAGTCAACTAAATGTCTAAGGACCAAAGGCAATACAATGGAGAAGATAGCTTTTCAAGAAATGGTGCTAAAACAACTGGACATCCACATGCCAAAAAATGAATCTAGACACACACCTTACATCCTTCATAGAAATTAAAATGGATTGTAGAGGGGACGAGGGAAGATGGCAGAAGATTAAGACGCGGAGATCACCTTCATCCCCACAGATACATCAGAAATACATCTACACGTGGAACAACTCCTACAGAACACCTACTGAATGCTGGCAGAAGACCTCAGACCTCCCAAAAGGCAAGAAACTCCCCATGTACCTGGGTAGGGCAAAAGAAAAAAGAAAGAACAGAGACAAAAGAATAGGGACGGGACCTGCACCAGTGGGAGGGAGCCCTGAAGGAAGAAAGGTCTCCACACACTAGAAGCCCCTTCGCGGGCGGAGCCTGCGTGTGGCGGAGGGGGGAAGCTTCGGGGCCGCGGAGGAGAGCGCAGCCAACAGGGGTGCGAAGGGCAAAGCGGAGAGATTCCTGCACAGATGGTCGGTGCCGACCAGCACTCACCAGCCCGAGAGGCTTGTCTGCTCACCTGCCGGGGCGGGTGGGACTGGGAGCTGAGGCTCGGGCTTAGGTCGGAGCGCAGGGAGAGGACTGGGGTTGGCGGCAGAACACAGCCTGCAGGGGGTTACTGCACCACGGCTAGCCAGGAGGGAGTCCGGAGAAGAGTCCGGAACTGCTGAAGAGGCAAGAGACTTTTTCTCCCCTCTTTGTTTCCTGGTGCGTGAGGAGAGGGGATTAAGAGCGTTGATTAAAGGAGCTCCAGAGACGGGCGCGAGAGTTCCAGAGACGGGCGTGAGCCGCGGCTAAAAGCGTGGACCCCAGAGACGGGCATGAGACGCTAAGGTTGCTGCTGCCGCCACCAAGAAGCCTGTGTGCGAGCACAGGTCACTATCCACAACCCCCTTCCGGAGAGCCTGTGCAGCCCGCCACTGCCAGGGTCCCGGGTTCCAGGGACAACTCCCCCGGGAGAACGCACAGCGGTGCAATGTCACGCCAGCCAATGCCGCCGCAGGATCGCCCCGCACTCCGTTCCCCTCCCTCCCCACGGCCTGAGTGAGCCAGAGTCCCCAGAGCAGCTGCTCCTTTAACCCCGTGCTGTCTGAGAGAAGAACAGACGCCCTCTGGCGACCTACACGCGGAGGCGGGGCCAAATCCAAAGCTGAGCCCCGGGAGCTGTGAGAACAAAGAAGAGAAAGGGAAATCTCTCCCAGCAGCCTCAGGAGCAGCGGATTAAAACTCCACAATCAACATGATGTACCCTGCATCTGTGGAATACATGAATAGACAACGAATCATCCCAAATTGAGGAGGTGGACTTTGAGAGCAAGATTTATGATTTTTTCCCCTTCTCCTCTTTTTGTGAGCGTGTATGTGTATGCTTCTGTGTGAGAATTTGTCTGTATAGCTTTGCTTCCACCATTTGTCCTAGGGTTTTATCCATCCTTTTTTTTTAATTCTTAAATTTTTTTCTTAATAATTATTTTTTATTTTAATAACTTTATTTTATTTTGTCTTACTTTATTTTACTTTACTTTACTTTCTTTCCTTCCTTCCCTCCTTTAGACAACAAATCATGCCAAATTGAGCAGGTGGACTTTGAGAGCAAGATTTATTCCCCTTTTCTTCTTTTTATGAGTGGGTATGTGTACGCTTCTGTGTGAGATTTTGTCTGTATAGCTTTGCTTCCACCATCTGTCCTATGGTTCTATCCGTCCGTTTTTTTTAATTTTTTTCTTAATAATTATTTTTTATTTTAATAACTTTATTTTATCTTACTTTATTTTATTTTACTTTATCTTCTTTCTTTCTTTCTTTTTTCCTCCTTGCTCTCCTTCCTTCCTTCCTCCCTCCCTCCCTTTCTTTCTTTCTTTCTACTTCTACTAATTCTTTCTTTCTACTTTTTCTCCCTTTTATTCTGAGCCGTGTGGATGAAAGGCTCTTGCTGCTGCAGCCAGGAGTCAGTGCTGTGCCTCTGAGGTGGGAAGGCCAACTTCAGGACACTGGTCCACAAGAGACCTCCCAGCTCCACATAATATCAAATGGCGAAAATCTCCCAGAGATCTCCATCTCAATGCCAGCACCCAGCTTCACTCAACGACCAGCAAGATACAGTGCTGGACACCCTATGCCAAACAACTAGCAAGACAGGAACACAACCCTCCCATTAGCAGAGAGGCTGCCTAAAATCATAATAAGGCCACAGACACCCCAAAACACACCACCAGACGTGGACCTGCCCACCAGAAAGACAAGATCCAGCCTCATCCACCAGAACACAGGCACTAGTCCCCTCCAGCAGGAAGCCTACACAACCCCCTGAACCAACCTGAGCCACTGGGGACAGACACCAAAAACAACGGGAACTACGAACTTGCAGCCTGCAAAAAGGAGACCCCAAACACAGTAAGATAAGCAAAATGAGAAGAGAGAAAAACACACAGCAGATGAAGGAGCAAGATAAAAACCCAACAGACCTAACAAATGAAGAGGAAATAGGCAGTCCACCTGAAAAAGAATTCAGAATAATGACACTAAAGATGATCCAAAATCTTGGAAATAGAATAGACAAAATGCAAGAAATATTTAACAAGGACACAGAAGAACTAAAGATGAAACAAGCAATGATGAACACCACAATAAATGAAATGAAAAATACTCTAGATGGGAGCAATAGCAGAATAACTAAGGCAGAAGAACGGATAAGTGACCTGAAAGATAAAATAGTGGAAATAACTACTTCAGAGCACAATAAAGAAAAAAGAACGAAAAGAACTGAGGACAGTCTCAGAGACCTCTGGGACAACATTAAATGCACCAACATTCGAATTATAGGGGTTCCAGAAGAAGAAGAGAAAAAGAAAGGGACTGGGAAAATATTTGAAGAGATTATAGTTGAAAACTTTCCTAATATGGGAAAGAAAATAGTTAAATCAAGTACACGAAGCACACAGAGTCCCATACAGGATAAATCCAAGGAGAAATATTCCAAGACACATATTAATCAAACTGCCAAAAATTAAATACAAAGAAAACGTATTAAAAGCAGCAAGGGAAAAGCAACAAACAACACACAAGGGAATCCCCATAAGGTTAACAGCTGATCTTTCAGCAGAAACTCTGAAAGCCAGAAGGGACTGGCAGGACATATTTAAAGTGATGAAGGAGTAAAACCTGCAACCAAGATTACTCTACCCAGCAAGGATCTCATTCAGATTTGATGGAGAAATTAAAACCTTTACAGACAAGCAAAAGCTGCGAGAGCTCAGCACCACCAAACCAGCTTTACAGCAAATGCTAAAGGAACTTCTCTAGGCAAGAAACAACAAGAGGAGGAAAAGACCTACAATAAGAACCCAAAACAATTAAGAAAATGGGAATAGGAATATACATATCGATAATTACCTTAAATGTAAATGGACTAAATGCTCCCACCAAAAGACACAGATTGGCTGAATGGATACAAAAACAAGACCCATATATATGCTGTCTACAAGAGACCCACTTCAGACCTAGGGAAACATACGGACTGAAAGTGAGGAGATGGAAAAAGATATTCCATGCAAATGGAAATCAAAAGAAAGCTGGAGTAGCAATTCTCATATCAGACAAAATAGACTTTAAAATAAAGACTATTACAAGAGACAAAGAAGGACACTACATAATGATCAAGGGATCGATCCAAGAAGAAGATATAACAATTGTAAATATTTATGCACCCAACATAGGAGCACCTCAATACATAAGGCAAATACTAACAGCCATAAAAGGGGAAATCGACAGTAACACATTTATAGTACATGACTTTAACACCCCACTTTCACCAATGGACAGATCATCCAAAATGAAAATAAATAAGGAAACACAAGCTTTAAATGATACATGAAACAAGATGGACTTAATTGATATTTATAGGACACTCCATCCAAAAACAACAGAATACACATTTTTCTCAAGTGCGCATGGAACATTCTCCAGGATAGATCATATCTTGGGTCACAAATCAAGCCTTGGTAAATTTAAGAAAATCGAAATTGTATCAAGTATCTTTTCTGACCACAACGCTATGAGACTAGATATCAATTACAGGAAAAGATCTGTAAAAAATACAAACACATGGAGCCTAAACAATACACTATTTAATAACAAAGTGATCACTGAAGAAATCAAAGAGGAAATCAAAAAATACCTAGAAACAAATGACAATGGAGACACAACGACCCGAAACCTATGGGATGCAGCAAAAGCAGTTCTAAGAGGGAAGTTTATAGCAATACAATCTTACTTTAAGAAACAGGAAATGTCTCAAATAAACAACGTAACCTTGCACCTAAAGCAATTAGAGAAAGAACCAAAACACCCCAAAGTTATCAGAAGGAAAGAAATCATAAAAATCCAATCAGAAATAAATGAAAAAGAAATGAAGGAAACGATAGCAAAGATCAATAAAACTAGAAGATGGTTCTTTGAGAAGATAAACAAAATAGATAAACCATTAGCCAGACTCATCAAGAAAAAATGGGAGAAGACTCAAATCAATAGAATTAGAAATGAAAAAGAAGTAACAACTGACACTGCAGAAATACAAAAGATTATGAGACATTACTACAAGCAACTCTATGCCAATAAAATGGACAACCTGGAAGAAATGGACAAATTCTTAGAAATGCACAACCTGCCAGGACTGAATCAGGAAGAAATAGAAAATATGAACAGACCAATCACAAGCACTGAAATTGAAACTGTGATTAAAAATATTCCAACAAACAAAACCCCAGGACCAGATGGCTTCACAGGCGAATTCTAACAAACATTTAGAGAAGAGATAACACCTATCCTTCTCAAACTCTTCCAAAATATAGCAGAGGGAGGAACATTCCCAAACTCATTCTAAGAGGCCACCATCATCTTGATACCAAAACCAGACAAGAATGTCACAAGGAAAGAAAACTACAGGCCAATATCACTAATGAACATAGATGCAAAAATCCTCAACAAAATACTAGCAAACAGAATCCAGCAGCACATTAAAAGGATCACACACCATGATCAAGTGGGGTTTATTCCAGGAATGCAAGGATTCTTCAGTATACGCAAATCAATCAACGTGATACACCATATTAACAAACTGAAGGATAAAAACCATATGATCATCTCAATAGATGCAGAGAAAGGTTTCGACAAAATTCAACACCCATTTATGATAAAAGCCCTGCAGAAAGTAGGCATAGAGGGAACTTTCCTCAACATAATAAAGGCCATATATGACAAACCGACAGTCAACATCGTCCTCAATGCTGAAAAACTGAAAGCATTTCCACTAAGATCAGGAACAAGACAAGGTTGCCCACTCTCACCACTCTTATTCAACATAGTTTTGGAAGTTTTAGCCACAGCAATCAGAGAAGAAAAGGAAATAAAAGGAATCCAAATCAGAAAAGAAAAAGTAAAGCTGTCACTGTTTGCAGATGACATGATACTATACATAGAGAATCCTAAAGATGCTACCAGAAAACTACTAGAGCTAATCAATGAACTTGGTAAAGTAGCAGAATAAAAAATTAATGCACAGAAATCTCTGGTATTCCTATACACTAATGATGAAAAATCTGAAAGTGAAATCAAGAAAACACTCCCATTTACCACTGCAAGAAAAAGAATAAAATATCTAGGAATAAACCTACCTATGGAGACAAAAGACCTGTATGTAGAAAATTATAAGACACTGATGAAAGAAATTAAAGATGATACAAATAGATGGAGAGATATACCATGTTCTTGAATTGGAAGAATCAACATTGTGAAAATGACTCTACTACGCAAAGCAATCTACTGTTTCAATGCAATCCCTAACAAACTACCAGTGGCATTTTTCACAGAACTAGAACAAAAACTTTCAGAATTTGTATGGAAACACAAAAGACCCCGAATAGCCAAAGCAATCTTGAGAACGAAAAATGGAGCTGGAGGAATCAGGCTCCCTGACTTCAGATGATACTACAAAGCTACAGTAATCAAGACAGTATGGTACTGGCACAAAAACAGAAAGATAGATCAGTGGAACAGGATAGAAAGTCCAGAGATAAACCCACGCACATATAGTCACCTTATCTTTGAAAAAGGAGGCAGGAATGTACAGTGGAGAAAGGACAGACCCTTCAATAAGTGGTGCTGGGAAAACTGGACAGGTACATGTAAAAGTATGAGATTAGATCACTCCCTAACCCCATACACAAAAATAAGCTCAAAATGAATTAAAGACCTAAATGTAAGGCCAGAAACTATCAAACCCTTAGAGGAAAACAAAGGCAGAACACCCTATGACATAAATCACAGGAAGATCCTTTTTGACCCACCTTCTACAGAAATGGAAATAAAAACAAAAATAAACAAATGAGACCTAATGAAACTTCAAAGCTTTTGCACAGCAAAGAAAACCATAAGGAAGTCCAAAAGACAACCCTCAGAATGGGAGAAAATATTTGCAAATGAAGCAACTGACAAAGGATTAATCTCCAAAATTTATAAGCAGCTCATGCAGCTCAATAACAAAAAAACAAACAACTCAATGCAAAAATGGGAAGAAGACCTAAATAGACATTTCTCCAAAGAAGATATACAGACTGCCAACAAACACATGAAAGAATGCTCAACATCATGAATCATCAGAGAAATGCAAATCAAAACTACAATGAGATATCATCTCACACCAGTCAGAATGGCCATCATCAAAAAATCTAGAAACAATAAATGCTGGAGAGGGTGTGGAGAAAAGGGAACACTCTTGCACTGCTGGTGGGAATGTGAATTGGTACAGCCACTATGGAGAACAGCATGGAGGTTCCTTAAAAAACTACAAATAGAACTACCATATGACCCAGCAATCCCACTACTGGGCATATACCCTGAGAAAACCATAATTCAAAAAGAGTCATGTACCAAAATGTTCATTGCAGCTCTATTTGCAATAGCCCGGAGATGGAAACAACCTAAGTGTCCATCATCGGATGAATGGATAAAGAAGATGTGGCAAATATATACAATGGAATGTTACTCAGCCATAAAAAGAAACAAAATTGAGCTATTTTTAAGGAGGTGGATAGACCTAGAGTCTGTCATACAGAGTGAAGTAAGTCAGAAAGAGATAGACAAATACCGTATGCTAACATATATATATGGAATTTAAGGGAAAAAAATGTCATGAAGAACCTAGGGGTAAGACAGGAATAAAGACACAGACCTACTAGAGAATGGACTTGAAGATATGGGGAGGCAGAAGGGTAAGCTGTGACAAAGCGAGAGAGTGGCATGGATATATATATATATATACACAGTACCAAATGTAAGGTAGATAGCTAGTGGGAAGCAGCCGCATAGCACAAGGAGATCAGCTCGGTGCTTTGTGACTGCCTGGAGGGGTGGGATAGGGAGGGAGACGCAAGAAGGAAGAGATATGGGAACATATGTATATGTATAACTGATTCACTTTGTTATAAAGCAGAAACTAACACACCATTGTAAAGCAATTATACTCCAGTAAAGATGTAAAGAAAAAAATGGAGTGTAGAATTAAATGCAAAGCGCCAAACTATAAAACTCCTGGAAGATAACATAGGAAAAAATCTCAATGGCCTTGTGCAAGGTGATAACTTTTTAGCTACAACGACAGAGGCTTGATCTATGAAGTAATAGTAGACAAGCTCGATTTCACTAAAATTAAAAACACCTGCTTTGTGAAAAACAATGTCAAGAGAATGAGAAGTCAAGCCAACGACTGGGAGAAAATATTGGCAAAAGCCATATTAGATAAAGGATTGTTATCCAAAATATACAAAGAACTCAACAGGAAGAAAACAAACAACCTGATTAAAAAGTGGGCAGAAGTGTCCATCGACAGATGAATGGATGAAGAAGGTGTGGCACATATATATAATGGAATATTCCTCAACCATAAAAAGAAACGAAATTGAGTTATTTGTAGTGAGATGGATGGACCCAGAGTCTGTCATACAGAGTGAAGTAAATCAGAAAAAGAAAAAGAAATACTGTATGCTAACATATATATGGAATCAAAAAAAAAAAGTTCTGAAGAACCTAGGGGCAGGACAGGAATAAAGACATAGACATAGAGAATGGACTTGAGGACATGGGGAGGGGGAAGGGTAAGCTGGGACGAAGTGAAAGAGTGGCATGGACATATATACCAAATGTAAAAGAGATAGTGGGAAGCAGCCGCATAGCACAGGGAGATGAGTTTGGTGCTTTGTGACCACCTAGAGGCGTGGGATAGGGAGGGTGGGAGCGAGATGCAAGGGGGAGGGGATATGGGGATATAGGTATATGTATAGCTGATTCACTTTGTTATAAAGCAGAAACTAACACACCACTGTAAAGCAATTATACTCCAATAAAGATGTTAAAAAAAAAGTAGGCAGAAGACCTAAACAGACACTTCACCAAAGAAGATATATAGATAGCAAATAAGCATATGAAAAGATGTTCAACATCATATGTCATTATGGAAATGTATAATTAAAATAACAACGAGGTACCACTACACACCTATTAGAATGGTGCAAATCCAAAACGCTGACAACACCAAATGCTGGTGAGGATGTAGAGCAACAGGAACTCTCACTGATCGTTGGTAGAAATACAAAATGTTACAGCCACTTTGCAAGACACTGTGGCAGCTTCTCACAAAACTAAACATACTGTCACCATACGATCCAGCAATTATGTTCTTTGGTAATTATCCAAATGAACTGAAAACTTACGTTCACACAAAGACCTAGACATGGATATTCATGGCAGCTTTATTAATAATTGCCAAAAACTTGGAAGTAACTAAGAGGTCCTTCTGTAGGTGAATGGATAAATAAATTGTGGTACATGGTGACAACAGAATATATTTCAGTGCTAAGCAGGAATGAGCTATCAAGCCATGAAAAGACATGGAGGAATCTTAAGTGAATATTATTAAGTAACTAGCCAATCTGAAAAGGCGACATACTGTATGATTCCAACTGTATGACATTGTGGAAAAAGCAAACTGTGGAGACAGTGAAAAATCAGTGGTTTTCAGGGGTTAACAGGAAGGGAGAGAGGAAGAGGCAAAGCACAGAGGATGTTAATGGTAGTGAAACTATGTTGTATGATACTATTATGGTGGATACATGTCATCATACACTGTTTAAAACCCACAGAATGTACAACACCGAGTGAACCCTAATGTAAGCAACGGAGTTTGGGTGATAACGATGCATCCAAGTAGGCTCATCAATTGTAACAGTCGTACCACTCTGGGGTGGGATGTTCATAGTTGGGGAGGCTGTGTGTATGGAAGAAGGCAATGGTATTTGGGACCTTTGTACTTTCCACTCAGTTTTGCTGTGGACCTAAAACTGCTCTAAAAATAAAGTCTATTTTAAAAAAGCATAATTTGGAGCATCACTGTCCTTGACTCCCTAATGTTCAGTGTCTAGAAAACCATTGTTTCAATCATATATATTTATGATGGGAGGGTAAATCTGGCCCCTGTTACTTCCTGTTAGCTGGAAGTGGAAGTATCTCTTTTCCAGCATCTGTGTTGGTCTCACTTCTAAAATTAGATCAGAAGAAACAAATTACACTTACTTTTGGTGTAAAAATTACACCTTTGTATGTTTAAGCCAGGGAGTATAAATGTAAATTTGTTTAAGAGCTGCTAATTTTAGAGAAACTTTTAGAAACAGTTCACTAATAGACATAACTAGGCTTTATGCCTAGTTTCATAAAAGGCAGTCTTAATATCCCTCCACCCCGGGGTGACTTCTTACCATTCTGTAGCTGCAGGGGGTACCTTAGAACCCCAGAATTCCTTTCACATCCTACTTTATTCGAGTTTGCACTCTTTCAGTTCAGACAATCTGCTCTGGACTATGTCCTGTTTTTGGCTAATATATACCAGAGAGAGAATGGATATTATTGGGTAAATATACTGTGTCTGCATTTTAATGGGCCTTCTGTGAATGATGTTTTATGCACAGCAATGAATCCAATGATAGAAATTCTAGATCTTCTGGCAGGCTAGAATTTGGAAGTGGTATTTTTAGTTAGGTCAGAGTTTTGATGTTCCTGCATCACACACATTCAGCTGGCTTGTAATATCCCTTCTTTAGGGTCAAACCCATCAACGGATAAATGTTTCTGGCTTTTTCTTTATTAATAAAAATTAATTGGCTTGCACTTCTACATTTCTCTGCATTTCCTTTAAAAATAGCAACATCAAAGTAAAATGATTATGTCATTCTTTCCCTTCCTATTAGTCAAAGAGAATACTCAAAGAGATATGACAGCAGTTAATTGTGGAACTTAAAGAGTCCAGGAGCATTTCTGGTTTGTAAATGTCCCTGCTTTATGGCCTTGAACACTGAAACTAGTTATCTGAAACCTATGAGGTTTTTCATTTATTTGAATCTGGTCTAATTTTACAAATATGAAAGTGACATTCAAGTAACCTCTGAAAATTAGTGGATAGGGGAGATGACTGAAAATCAAATCAATAATGTAAAGTGAAATGGAGAATCAGCAATTAATAATCTGCTGAAAGTTCATGATGGTATATGTTAGCTAGCTAATTTGACAATATACTGCCTGAATTTCCTGAATAAATACAATTCTCCACTTTTGTGGTGATCAAGTCATGGAGAAAAGAGGAGTTGGTAAGTAATGAACAACATTTCTTGTCTGTATCTATCAGGTGTAGGATATGTGGACAATATCGTGGCTTTATCGTTGGTGTTGGGAATAGAAACACAAAACAACAGAAGTAGAGATAGAGTCCTGTCCTCCAGTAATTTTCAGCCTGCCTGAGTCAATGCCAAAGAAAACTATTTAACCCAGCAGAAAATGAAAACATGGAAGGTGCATAATCACATAAATATTTTTACTGGTTCCCACCCTCAGATCTTCCCATTCTTACCCTTGGGAGAGAGCGATGGAGCTTTTAATGTTAATTTAAGAACAAAACCATGGAGTACGGTGCTTTCAGATCCCAGGTCTGTGGCTTACATGGCATCATTTGAATGGAAATTCACTGTAATAACAGACCAGGATTGTGATGAGCCAGCAACTACATGGACTAACAAATCTGGTTAAAGAGTCCTATATTTACACAAGTGGCTCTGCTTCATGACATCATACTCGGTGTTGTTATGTTTTACTCATTTCGAACCAAGGGATATCTGTCCTATCTTAAAGAAACCAGACCACTGGAGGAGAAAAATCTTTCTGTTTCATTTAGGGAAAGTGTACTTTCCCTAAACTGTATGAACTGTGTAAGCAACATGAAGAGTACACTGTATTTCCGTTCTATGCATATTAGATACTGAGAGTATCCTGATTATTTCTATGAGCAAGAAATTGTCAATACCTGAAAGTAATTATAGGTAGTTGCTACAGTTGCATAATTTTCTATTCTAATGTATTATTTGCTGCTGGAAAGCAAATTCATGTGTTGTAACCAACCTAAAGATGTGTTGCAGGGTTATTTCATACATGGCAGATTTTCAAAGTCCTGCAATGATGACATTGATATAGTGCCGCTACTCTGTTATAACCTTTGTATATTCTTGAAGTGTAACAAATACTTCATTCATTGCTTGCCCTAAACTTTGCATTTGGTGACATTCTTGCTGCTGTGTTAATATCAGGTCTATTAAGCTGGACCTCATGGTCCATTACCCTTTCTTTAGATTTGACCCCATGAAGTTTAGGGGTCTTGAGCACAGTGTGAAAAAGCAAAGGGTTTCACTCTCACCCAAGGAGCTCATTAGGACTTTATAGAAACACAATAAATACTCACACAGTACTAACATTTGCACTGAGGGATGCTCACCAGACACACAGCCTGGTGTCAGAAGGTGTCCATTGTTCCCTTTATCCAGGCCTGCACACTAATTTAGCCTGCTAACTAAAGAGAGCGCTCATTTGTAATCCGGCAGTTTTTTCTTTGTAGGAAAGATTCACTTCCTGGTATCCTAGCTTTGTGGGATTTTTAGGGAATCTTTCTCTGTCTTGATCCAATTTCTTAATGCTTCCACTTACATTTTGGATTGCAAAATGGACCCCACAGTTCATGAAAGAATTCTAGTGTGAACTGCTGACAGCAATATGTGGACTGGAGGCCTTCATGCTCTCATAAACTGTTATTTTAATTCATTAATACCATTTGCCTTATTAAACACAGTTTTATAATGCAGGAAAATATTATTAGATTGGTTTAGGGGAGACCTGCCATCCACAGTGCAGGTCTTTAGCTTTAATTTTACAGTCTAGTTGCATTAACTCTCTGATATGCCTTCTAATATTTTTAATTTTACAGTAAAGAGTTATGTCATTACAGATGTCAACATTTGATTATATCATATTATTATGCCAAACCACTACCATAAGCAGGTTTCCCTCTTTAAAATATATTTCAGTCTGAAACTGTCATGAAATGTCTTCCACGGGCTTGTAGGCAGAACGAAATGGGATTTCTATCCAGAAGTAGAAGCAGCTTGTTACTGCGAAGTCCATTCTCTAGGGATGGCTTTTATGAGGTATGGTTGGAGACTCCAAATCCACTATTCAAATTAATCAGATTTTCTTAGGCAGAATGCCTTTGGAACCCCCTACAAAGACTCTTTTCCTCCCCACCCCCTACATTGCAAATTACTTAATGAAAACACTGGATTATAGGAAACAAAAGGTTTTTTTCCACTGATGTCAATCAAGCATTGATGGTTTTGTTTTTGTTTCTAAAACAAGGAAAAGAAGGGACAATTTTGTCTTACAAAGTCTGGATGAATCACCTCACTGCATAACTTCCCAAGAAAATTTCACTAGAGACTTGGAAAAAATATTGGCAACTCAACAATTTCCAATTTAAGACCACGTGCTGAGACTCAAACATAAACCCAACGAATCATCTTCTTTTACCAACCAGATACTCTTTAAAGAGGAAACTGACTCAGAAGATGGGGTATGCTTTGCTTTGGCATATGCCTAGAACATTCACTAATCCTTTACTATGTGTTAGAAACTCAGCTTATTCATAGTATAGGTACAAAAATGGATAAGACTACTCTAGGTTTCAGCAGTCTGGTGGGACAGACTCAACTAACCATCACCCAACACAGCAACATGCACCAATGATGGAGGCTTGGCTGGGGAGGGGAGAGGTAAGGACAGAAGGAGAAGGGGAGAACTAAGCTTTGAAAAAGGAGAATTTCCTGAGGCAGTTCGTGGGGGGAAAGGCATTATAAGCAGATTGCACAGCATGAGGAAAAACACACAGGTATGAAGGTTCATGGTGTATTTAGGGAGTAGCTTATACTCAATGCCTGAAGCAAAAAGCTGGGAATTGGGGAAGTGTTGAGAAATGTCCTTGGAAAAGTAACTTGGGGCTAGAGTATGAAAGGCTATTTCTGCTGATGACATTGAAGGATTTTAAGGATCCATTGATGGAGATGAGGGAAACCACTCATATGGTCAGATCCATGCTTTAGGAAGATAATTGATGACAAGGAGGAAAATGACTTGGAGAAGAGAGTAATTCATTCATGGCTAGATGTTATTGTAAGAATCCAGTAGGCAATCCCTGATGGGCTAACCTAGGAAGGTGGAAAAGGATAAGAAATCACATATTTAAGAGACATTTATGAAGTAGAGTTAACATAACTTAATGATCAACCTCATATGGAAAGGAGCAGTGAGAGATAAGAAAAAGAGATAAGCCTAAAATCTCTAGGCTGGATGATTCCCAAGTAATTCCCAAGAGCAGGTTTCATGGAGAATATAATCAGTTTGGTTTTAAAGAAGCTGAGTTTGAAACACTAAGTGACGAAGGACTTTAGGTTACTGGAAACATGAAACTCGAACTCAGGAAAAATGTCAGGTAGAGTTTGGGAACCATCTTCATAGGTGTGAAAGTGGAAGTCATAGGAGCAGATGAAGTAATTCAGGAGAGAGGTGAAAAGGAAGTTGATTTCCTATTGCATATCATCGAAATGACAGAGCTTTCTGAGGTGCTGTGTTGAGAAACAATTTAAGGTCACCTTCAGATATGGTGGGAAAGAGTGCCATGAACGATGACCAGGATCATCATTGGTTCCAGAGACGGCAGTGATTGCACCTGTGCCAGATGTTAGCCATCCCCAGTAACTGAAGGAGGAGATTCAAGAACAACATCCCGAAGGACACCAGTCCTTCAGGGATGGTGGGAAACTTGTGCTGGCAAAAGAGAATAAGCACTGTCAAGAGTGAGAAGAAAGAGGATCCAGTACATAGTACTGTACTTATTTAGTTCAGTATCTCAGACATCATCCTCAATAAATACTTGTTGAAGGAACGGATGAATTAATAAAGTGAAGTGTTGACAACTCTACTGCAATTGGAGCAACACAAAAAATCAGCAGCAGAGGGCTTCCCTGGTGGCGCAGTGGTTGAGAGTCTGCTTGCCGATGCAGGGGACACGGGTTCGTGCCCCGGTCCAGGAAGATCCCACGTACCGCAAACAAACAAACAAACAAAATCAGCAGCACGATCAACAACAATAATAGCAACATAGCCAGGTACCACTGGTTAAAGAAATTAATGCTTTGGTTAATTTCTTCATAAGAGCATGCTATTTTTCCACTTTTCACATAAAGATGGAAATTATTCTAGTGCATGACCATTTGGAATATTTGGAATAATTATCAAATCATCAAAATAGTAACAGCGAAAAGCTTGTATGATTTGATGTAGAAAATTAAATTGAGAAGCTAAGTGTAGAAAACAATGGTTAAGGAAAAAATGGAAATGAAGGAAGGGTACTCTTTAGGAGGTATCTAGAGAACAGTGAGTTAAATTTTCTCTTTCACACCCTAAAAGACAAATTCTTTTAAGAATAAAAGGAAGATGCTCCATCTACCTAGATAACACAGAGATTCAATCAAATACGTGTAGCTTGCAGTGGGTAGGTAAATATCACTACTCTGCTCTTCAGGTATTTTTTATTTGAAGAGACTTTGCCCTTGAAATTAGAGCCTAAAAATAATTAACCATTCATCCACTCATACTTTTTCCAAAGTATCAAACCTGTGTACGACACTGGTCAACCTGTTATGGGTGTGTGGCGGGGTAAACAAAAGGATGGCGGGGTTTAGAAACAAGTGGACTGTAGTTGCTACCACGAGGAGACAACCTTTTGGGACTGTATGACGTCTGCTGGATGGTGGCGTATGTATGGAAGCAAGTGCCAACACAAAAACACGAATAACTAGAATATTCAGCAATTGTAATCCATAGGGCGAGGTAAAGTCCAAGGAAGGAAGAAATCACATCGATTTTATTGCAGGAAGGAAGACAATCTGAAAAGCTTCTTTGGAGAAGGTAGGATTTGCATTGAGTCTTAAAGGAAAAACACATTTTAGTCCATGGGTGGTAGAAGATAAGACAAGGCAGGTAATTTGAGTGAGGGCAAAGGAAGAAAAGTCTGGCAAGTTCTGGAAGAGGGAATGAACCCATTGAGCCAGAGAAGACACTTGAGGAATTCTGAATCTCTGACTCCTCTTTACCTCCCCATCTTACTCAGATCACCCCTCTGTGTCTCCTTTGGCTTTGGGTCAGGCATTGGCTGCCTGGGTTCCTGCCAAAGGAGAGAAAAATGCGAAGGTGCCCCCATGTCTGTTTCCATCTCTCACGTTTCATGATGCTTTGCTGATGCCGGCACAAGGTTTTGTAAGCCAGCTTCCCCCAGCTGTTGGAAGGAAGAATTTACTGATGTAAGTCTGAAAACCTCAAAGGACCTAAAACAAAAGACCACTCACTAAAAATGGGAAGACAGGAATTAGTTATCTTACATGTGCTGTGAGGAGGTGCTGGAGGAGAGACTCCAATATTTCTGAACTTATGTGGCTTTAATGGTTGGAAAATGTGATTTGTCTTTGGATAAAGGTCTCAGTTTCTTTTTCCTGGGAAGCACATTTTTTTCGGTTTTCTTCTTTTTTTGATAAGCTTTTTAATCAGGCAGATGTGATGTGCTCTACTTATTGTTCTAGGAGCAGCCCTGAATTGGTAATCTAAACTCAGCTATTTCTGACTGAGAGGCAGTGCAGCCGTGCTTTGATTAAATGCTGGACTTTTGACTTTTGTTTCCCAGAATTTGGTATAAGCTTCCTGATGACAAAATCTTTATTTTATGCTTCTTTGTATCTGCCACATTTTATTTTACTTTGCTTAAGACATGATTCTGTGTTTGAATATTGCCTGGTCCTCTACTTTACTCAGAGTTATCTAAACATATAACATTGACATAGAGGAAGCTCTGAGACAGATTTTCATTATCCCTTAATGGTTTTTATAGTTTAGATAAAACTTATGTTTTTAAAGTATAAAATTAATGCATACATTACAATTGCCAAAAGGTGGAAACAACCCATCTGTCCATTAACAGATGAATGGGTAAACAAAATGTGGTATGCACATATAATGGAATATTATGCAGCCATAAAAAGAATGACAGGCACGGGGCTTCCCTGGCGGCGCAGCGGTTGAGAGTCCGCCTGCCGATGCAGGGGACACGGGTTCGTGCCCCGGTCTGGGAGGATCCCACATGCCATGGAGCGGCTGGGCCCGTGAGCCATGGCCGCTGAGCCTGCGCATCTGGAGCCTGTGCTCCGCAACGGGAGAGGCCACAGCAGTGAGAGGCCCGCATAATGAAAAAAAAAAAAAAAAAAAGAATGACAGGCACTTCCCTGGTAGTCCAGTGGTAAAGAATCCGCCTTACAATGCAGGGGATGCAGGTTCGATCCCTGGTCAGGGAACTAAGATCCCACATGCCACGGGGCAACTAAGCCTGCACACCACAACTACTGAGAGCCTGCCTGCTGCAAACTACAGAGCCCATGCACTCTGGAACCCATACGCCACAACTACAGAGCCCATGTGCCCTGGGGCCTGCGTGCCACAACTAGAGAAGAGAAAATCCGCCGCCACAACTAGAGAGACGCCCACGCACTGCAATACAAGATCCCGAATGCCTCAACGAAGATCCCGTGTGCCGCAACTAAGACCCGACACAGCCAAAAATAAATCTTTTTTTAAAAAAGGGAATGACATATTGATACATGCTCCAACATGGATAAACCTTGAAAACATCATGCTAACTAAAAGACATCAGACACAAAAGGCCACATCTTGTGTGATTCCATTTATATGAAATGTCCAGAACTGGCAAGTCTATAGGGACAGAAGGCAGATTAGTGGTTTTCAGGCACTCTGGAGAGTAGGGTGTGGGGAGTGAATGCTTAATATGTACAGAATTTTCCCGTTGAGGCAATGAGGAAGTTCTGGAACTGGGTAGCAGTGATGGTTGTGCAACACTGTGAATGAACTTGCTACCACTGAATTGTACACTTTAAAATGGTTAAAAAGTTACTTTTATGTTATGTCTATTTTCCCACAAAAAATAAATTTAAAAAATTAATTCATGCTCTTTATAGGAAATTTATCCCCAACTAAATTAAATTCCTTGAGCGTTAAAGTTGCCAGATGAAATACTGTATTTATATTAAAAAATTATTCTTTGTTTAGCTGAAGTTCAATTTTAATTGGATGTCTTGTGTTTTTTATTTGTTAAATTTGGCAACCCTTTTGAGAGTGGAAAATTTGTTTTTGTCATTGCTTTATCCCAAGCACTTAGGACAGTATGTGGAACATGGCCCTTAATAAATATTTGTTACATGAATATAAATTTGAAAAGACATATAAATATAGAAACTAAATGATAGAAAGAAATTAAAATCATTCATAGATCCACTGACCAAGAAAAATAACTCATAGAGTTTTTGTCCATTTCTACCTAGAGCCTTTGGTTGTTGTCGTTACTTAGGACAACTGCATATCCTACTGTTTCACTGATGAGTTTAACATAAGCATCCAGCATACCCCAAACTCCCCTAATAAACAAAAATTTAAAAGCTGAACAATGACGTATCATGCAGATATATCATAATTTGCTTATCTACTTTCATATTGTCTAATAATCTGCTGTTTTAAATTTTTCCAATGCTTTATATAATGTATCAGTAAACATGCTGGTCTCTATATCTTGGTTTTTGATTACCCTAAGATAAATGAATAGAAAAGGAGTTACTAGATCAAAGGAAATAGATATCTTATGGCTTTTGCTCTGTTTTGAAAAACTGGTTTCCAAAGGGTAAGGTTAATATGTACTTCTACCTGTGATGAATTCAAGTGCTCCTTTCACCACTTTGGCCAGTACCTTTATGACAGTTTAAAATCTTTGCTAATTTAGTAAATAATATTTTGTTTAAATACTTAAAAAAATAAGTATTTAACAAATAAGAAGACTTTTTAAAAAATAAAAATTCAGGGCTTCTCTGGTGGCGCAGTGGTTGGGAGTCCACCTGCCGATGCAGGGGACACGGGTTCGTGCCCCGGTCCAGGAGGATTCCACATGCCGCAGAGCGGCTGGGCCCGTGAGCCATGGCCGCTGAGCCTGCGCGTCCGGAGCCTGTGCTCCGCAACGGGAGAGGCCACAACAGTGAGAGGCCCACGTACCGCAAAAAAAATAAATAAATAAATAAAAATAAAATAAATAAAAATTCAACATTTCCCCACATATTTGCCAATCTATCATTTATTCTTTTGTGACTAGCCTTTCCTGATTATTTGGTGGAAGGCCTTACTATTCTCATTAATTTATATGCATTTATTATAGATCAGAGATATGAATCCTTTACCTGCCATTATCTTAATAAATATTATTTTCAGTTTATTGTTAAATTTTGGTTGTTCTTTTTGTGAGAGAGGTTTTACTCAAGAATAAGACTGCTTGTTTATTATATTACATGTTACTATATCTTATGATTTCTTTTGGCCTGAAACATTCTGCCAGGGTCAATATCACCTCAGGGTCTCAGTATTTGCAGAGAAGACAAAGGAAGGAATGCAGAGAAAAAGCAAGAGAACTTCATCATTGGAGAGCAGCATTATCCAACTGGCTTCCCTTCTTCCCTGCTAGGTTTTGTGTGTCTCAGTCAATCATAGATTGAAGCCCTGTTCTAACTGCTTCAGTGTGTGTAGGCTTACTGTCAAGCCCAGCTGGGCCAGCATGTCTTTTCTAAATTTTTCATTTTGTAGAAAATTCGCTTTGCTTGTTTGATTCTGCTCACTTTTATACTCATTCTGTGTTTTTTGGCACTACAGATAATTTTTCACGGCACTTACACAATGGAAAGTTGAGCCTTGGAGAATTCACTTGAAGATATGATTATCAAGAACACCTTATACTTAAGTTCAGGACTGCTCTTTAGGGCACCCAAACTGATGCACTAAGAACAACTCAGCTCAGACTAACTGACTGTCCTGTGACAGTAGACCAGTGCACAAGGTGATCATTGGTGTATGGGAAGAAAATATAACTTCCACTTACATTTAGTATTGATCGCATTTTAAAGGTTTCATTATTTATTATTATATAATATTATGTATATAATATTTTAGTAAATAAATAAACTTAAATTGGAAGAATGTACTAATTTTTTAATGATAAGGGTGAACAAAAATGCCTTGGAAATGACTGTAAGAGGTGACTGGAAAGTATGACCGTTGCGTTAAAGGGGCATCAAAGAAAAGAGTAAAAATGAAGGTAGCACTGAGTAGGGCTTCATTCTTATCTGCTAGTCCTCACAAAGCTGAGGGACATTCAAAGGTTACTTTTTGTCAGATTACTTTTCATTTCTTTTGAGAGTATATGAATGAAATCTGGTTGCACTGAGGAAACTTACTCAGGCAGGAGGTCTGAACTCTGCCAATGGTGAATCATGAATAATTTTAGAGCAAAAAACCTTTATAAGCCCAAACAGAATGATGTTATTTTAAACCAATTCAACTAAGTTCTATTTCTAAGAGATGTCCTGCTTAGCAATTAAAGAAGACAAATAAATGAACAGTTAGGCTTATGGGATAGGAGTTTCTGATATTTACTAAGTACATGGCATTTTGAGAATTACAATTTTTTATCACCCTGAATTTCTTTTATCACAAGTCTAACATCAGCATATAACCAGATATCCAACATTTCTGCCATTCCTTCTTCCAAGTTTGTCACAGGAAACTAGGGAAAATGGTAGCTGTGTCTGCTTTGAGTCTATCCCTTGTGTAGTGTCTGCCCAGCTTATAATGACTGCTTTACTTCCCTCCCATTCCACTGAGGCTGGGCCCCTGGTGGCCATGCTGAGAACTATGACCCTATCCTTCAAGAAAAGCTTTTATTTTCTTTATGGTGCTGACCACAACATGGTGGGAAGCCATATTCTGCCATGAAGATTAAGGGAGCAGAGGAAACTAATGACAAAAGAGAAAAATGAATGAAACAACACACAGAGCGAAGGAGAGCTGAGATTCTCGAATTCCTGAGATTCCTATTTTCAGAACCCATTAGCCCCGTCTTCCCTTGAATTCTGAGAATCCCCTTGAATTCTCCTGAAGTCCCTTGAATCATTACATCCCTCTGTAATACATCCCCCTTTATTTTTGTTTTTTAAAAGCTAGCTACGATTGGTTTCAGATACCAGCAAACAGAGTCCTGAGGAGTACACGACTTACATCTTGGCCTTCACAGCTTTAAAGTGTGGAAAAATATGCTGACAGGTAGAAGGCTGTTCACTCTTGCAACAGAAGTCACGCTGAAAATCTGAGTGTGGCCTTTGTTCTGCTTAATTCAGCAGTCACAATTTCCCTACAGGGTCCTTCACATATCTTTTAATAGTTTGTGTGATTGACTAGATTGCAGTTGCTAAAGCGGCCAAAGTCACTGGCTTTTATCCTGATGACAGTTACTTTTCAGTGTGTTGCACGGCCAGAAACTTATTCTCTGCAATTAAACAATTTGTATTACTTTAAATGTGTCTGGGGTTCTGTAGGAGTGTTTTTCCGGTGAAGCCATGGGCTCCTGGGAGCTTTCTTCTGCAGAAGTAGAGGAACAGAGATTGGACAGTGGCCAGGCTTGAAGATCATAAGGGTTTCTTCTCTGATGACCTATAGGATGGTGATGACAGCACACTTCTGAGGAGGAATAAGTTCCTTATGGGCAACTGGGAGCTCAACTTAGGTGTGATGTGCATAAATAGGAAATTACTTTGTAGTTGGAATGGTGCGGTCTGAACATACTAGTTACACTTCGGCAAATAAGAAATTCTGCTTAACTCATCAGTAGACAGCTGCTCACATAATTTGATTTGAAGGATACTGCAAGGTTTCTCTCTCCAAAAAATAATTTCCTCACAGAGGACATCGCCCACCCCTACAGGAAATTCCAACCCTCTTTGATCAGAGAATTTAAGGAGAGCCAGAAATTGTCCCCAGAAGGTTAGTGTTAAACTGCAGATGTTATCTGGGAGCAAAGGAGAATCCTGACGGTTCTATTGATCTCATTGTACAATGGCAAGCATTGGTTTATTATTAGACTAACGAACTGTTGCCTAGGAAACTAGAAAAGAGAAGAGGTGGGGTGAAAAGTGTGGGAGAGGGATAAGGTGAGAGGATGTTATCAAATAACTTGAGGTAAACATGGCCCCTCAGGGCCGAGCATGAAAGGTTGGCACAAGCAGTGCCCATACAATGACCCCATTGTGGTTGGGATGCTACAGAGACAATGAAAGAGACCAAGGGCAGCATGAAGAAATGTCCTGGGAGAGGATAAGAAAGCAGAATGTCTCAAAGACCTCAAATGTTTACCTTGGCTATCTTGTTGATCAGAACAACTAGCTATTTGAAGAATTTATATTAATACATGAAATTATTCCCCTGGGTTCCTCAAATTGCCACGATCATTGTGAGACGATAAGGATCAAATTATAAATGACTACCTTTGTTCTTCTGCTCTTTTTTCTCCCAAAACATTACCTTCCCCTTACATGAAGGGGATTCATGGTGGCTATATACATTTTGCTACAGTAGAGTTGGATACAAACAGATTTATGCCCACACTAATTCCCTATTGCCCAGAAGTTAACCCTGACAGTGGTGAAACTGGCATGTCTTTGGACTGGGGATGCCAGATGTAGCAAATAAAAATATAGGACCTTCAGTTAAATGTGAATTGTAAATTCAAATTCAAATTTAACTGAGTGTTCTCATTTTACCTGGCAACTCTACTTTGGAACTAATGGGGAGTGTCTTTTTCTCATAAACTTGTCATATTTATATAGAAAGCAACTAAAACTGGTAATTAAAAGATCCAATTCAATTCACGAAACAATTACTGAGCAGGCACTTCCTTTTTATGAAGTATTTATTGTGCAAGGCAGGCTTTGGGGAAATCAAACATGAGTAAAATACGATGACCGTTTCTCCTAAGCTTATAATCTAAGAGGGAAAGCAGGGGTGTGAATAACCATCAATATTACAAGGCAGAAGGAAATGTGCCAAACAGAGTACATTAAGACTTCAGAGGAAGGAATGATTAACTTTGATAGAAAGAATCTGTATAGGATTTTGTGAACAGAGAAGGGAGGAAGGGTATTCCAGGCTAAGGGAAGAGTAAATATGAGCAAAAGCTTGGAGGAATGGATAGTCATAGCGCATGTTTGAGAAGTGGCGAACGGACCAGTGTCTATAGCGCAGAATGTACAGAGAAATGAGATGGAGTTGATGCTGAAAAACGTAGGGTAGGGCTGAATGAAGAAGGCTCTCAAACTTATGCTAACAGTTAAGATTTTTCTTTCATGGCAAGAGTGTGGCGGTGTAGGAAGCCTAAGTATTTACTCTAAATTGAGAAGAGCATAATCCATCCTGTGTTTCCGGATAAGAAATCTATAGCAATGTAATAATGGTTTGGTGAGGCCAGAGTTTAGAGGCAGGGAGTTAGCTTAGCAGGATGACTGCAATTATCGTCGAATGAGGAATTATGATTTTAGTAAAAAGTACCCAGTCTCTCTTTAATGTACTGAAAAGCCTACTTTCTGGTTTTTGAAGTGGGGTAAGAGCCCCTTCAATGCCCCTTCTGTTGTTGATCCTGGCCTCTGAGGTCACACTTGGCCCAGACCAGCATTTCTCTCCCTGTAGCTGGCAGCTCTGTGGATCACAGGCTGCAATGTTCCCCTACACATCTAAGGGGTCCACAGGCCAGTTCCTGGGATAACAAATATTCCTGGACCTCTCTGGACTCACTGCTCTGTTCCCAAGTAAAGGGAAGTGCTTGTGATGGTTACAGGGAATGGGAGAGGCATGGATAGGTTACTTTCCAAGAACATCTTCCCTCCATAAATTTGTGATTTCAGGTTCTTTATAGAAGCATTAATTTTATTTTACAATTAAGCATGTATCTTCAGAGCAACGGTAATGCTACCTTAATTTGAGTTTTTGTATTGACCACCTTTATATCTGTAACAAGAGATAAAACATATCAATACCCATAATTATAACTAAAACTCATTAACAATTATTGGACACAAGATTTCTTAGCACTGTATTAAGATGCCATTAAAAGATGCCATTTTCACTTATTAATTTGGTAAAGATTAAGAAGAAATAGCACTAAATGGTTTTGATCTAGTCTTATGTACTACTGGTAGGATGAAAACTGGTAAGACTTTTCTGGAAGGCCATTTTTCAGTAAGTGAAATTTTTGAGCTCCACAATTTCTAAATTATATGTGAGGGAATTTGTGCCAAAGAAATAATTAGAAATGTATACAAAGATTATCATATAAGGATGTTCATTACAATGTTAGTACTGGAAAATGAAAAAGACCTGACTGCTTAACAATAAGAGATTTGAGAATTGTTTTTTTAATTGTGCTACAAGGATATTGGAGACTGGAAGGTGACGACTTTTTTGTTCATTCTTTATATGTCTTTGGAAAAGGTATTAAAACGTTTAAAAACGCTCTTCATGTTAACTAAGATACTACAGATCATAATACAAATATTATTAAATTTGTATTATAATTTAAAGAAATTATTTAAATTTCCTGAACTTATTATTCTTTCTTCTCTACTATATCCATACAGTGGAAGAATAAATATGGCTTAAAAGTTTAGCAGTTAATTTTTTTGTCTCTTCAATTAGCAATGAATATTCTTCAAATCATAAATTTTAGGAATTATTATTATGTAATAAGTATTTGTACGTATGTAATTCAGCCCATCAGATAAGTCTTGTCATATTATTAATGATCTTTTCTCTTCGAGTCTTTTTCCATATGCTCGATTCAGGCTATAGTGAGACAGTTTAAAAAAATTTTTTTTTTTCCTTTAAAATTTGTCTTATTTTTAAATGAGAAAATAGAAGAGATTTGAGCACCTAGCCAACTCATCAAATTCTTTTTTCCTTGGTTAAAAGAAATACCAAAAAAATTATCTTGAGTTCTATTGCTGATTTAATTTGTTCCTGTTGAGTCTTTAGTTTTTATTTCTCCCTCAACACAAAAACTTGGTTTCACTTAGTCTTTTCGAGTCTAGTGGGCTCTCTGTCTACATTTTTCTATCTACCTAACAGTCAAAAGAACTCCTGGTTTCTATAAGGATTAAGTCAGGAAGCAGTTTTTAACTACAACAAATTGAAATGTTTGCACAAGGAAGTGTTGCTTTTATAAGTGATGGGAAACTTCAAATTTGATTACAAGCAACCTTTGGCTTCCTATCTGTTCAACAATAGGCCATGTTGTTAAGGGCAATTTCCATGCACAGCATGTGGGTCCCATTTTTTCATCCTTAGACATGGTTGTTTACTGTTCAGCGCTGTTTATGCATTTTAATCAGGCTTTTTCAGTCTCCCTTAATAAATCACTACAAAGCAAATGTACCAAAACAAGAACTATTATGCAGTATTGGTTGCCCTTACACATTATTTGTTGCCCTGGAGTTTCGCTCAGTACCCAAATTTAAAAAATAATGACGACAAGAACAAAATCCATAGCCAGGAGAATTATATTTAGAATTGCAACATTTCTGGCTAAATACCCTCTTTGAGCTCCATTCTTTAACAGTCGGAGCCTGACTTTAAAATTCAGTTCAAGCAAGAATGACTTAACAATTGGAACCTGCCATCAGTCCTGGGGACTGAAAGTCTTTTTGATGGGATGAAGCTGACAGCCTAGTTCCTGCCTGGCAGGCTTTCACATGAAATGAGCCTGTATTAGTACAGATAAATGTTTAGACATTCAGGTATCTTGCTGTCTGAGAAGAGTATTACCGGTTAAGGCAATGGTAAGCAGAAGAAAAAGGAGTTTTCAGGCATTTATGCCTGAGTGAGAAAAGACAATGACGTGTTAGCATCATCTGGCAAGCAGGCAAAAGGAACAGTTTGACCTATCTCTCTTCCTTCCTTAAAGCTAAACTTTCATTTGCTTCTAAACAGACTAAGACAGAAGTACAAATTTTCCTCCAAGAATTTTTTGCTGTTGTTGAATTAAATGGTTTTTCTTAACTTTGGTTTCCAGCATCAAAGACAGATTATAATAAGCTATTATATTTTAAAGCTCAGGCCAGAGGTAAGAATGCCTTGAAGGAAAAAGAAGGCAAGGGGCATTGTACAATGTAGATCTGTATTTTAAAACATGACAGCACTTAGAATTTAGATCCAATGATCAACACTAATGTATTTTACAACAGTCACTGGAAAATTAACAGAATAAATATGTATTACAATTGGACGCTCAGGAGGAGAGCTTACCAAAAATAGGAATTCCCAGAAAACAGTTTAAGTGAATAGATGGTCCCCAAACCAAGTAGTTCTTTGGAAATATTGATGCTAACCTACTTTGAAAAATAACTTGTATTTTCCTTTGACATCACTGGGTAAAATCTGCTGGAGTCCCATGTAATTCAGCAGAAGCAGGTGCTGTGCATAATTCCTCACAAACCCAGCCAGCCAAGGGGCTGTTTTGGACATGGCCTGGAGAAAACACTTCATGAGTGAGAAATCAAATTGCCATGTTTTAATTAAGAGGTAGAATAAAGTGTTTAAGGACCTTTTCTGAAAGTATTCATCATGAAAGTGACAGACACACTTTTAGGGGTGTTCTGATTTAAATTCCTGCACATCCAATGGTATAGTACAAAAATATTCCACCTTGACATTTAATTTACAGGTTTTCTAAGTTATATGAAAATGTCCAGAAATTCACTCTTTACCCCTTTCTTTTTGCCTATAAATTTTTAGTCTTTTTTTTCAAATATTTTTTTTATCTAACCTAAGTTCTCAATAGTTGATTCCTTTCCTCATGATGCCCACACCCAGCTCTTGGTTGCACTAGGGATTAAAGTAACCTGGAAAATATTACCTTTTCACAACCAATTAATTTAGTCTTTCAGGAAATTCATCACAATTCCCTTTCTTAGTCCATTTTGAGGCACAGACTGTTAACTCCTAATGCTGACTCACCCCTTTCTCTTCAGTGAATGAACACACTTATGCATAGGTAAAGAACTACATTTCCCAGTCTTCTGTGTCTAGGTGTGATGATGTGACTATGTTCCAGCCAATAAAAGGTAAACAGAAGTATTGTGTGGATCCTCCAAGAAGTCCTTCTAAGAGGAGGGAGTTCTCTCCCTCTAGCCCCTGTGCTCACCCCTAAATCCAACTGCCTGGAATATACATGTGATGTTGGAGCTCTAGCAGCCATACGGACCTTGAGGATTAGAATCACATCCTAAGATGGCAGAATTGTAAACTGGAAGGATCTTGAGCCTTGGATAACTTTATGGAGCTGTGCTTCCAGTCCTGAGCAGTATTAGGTTTCTCTGTTACACACAACTGAAATAATCCTAATGGATACACCTGACTGAAGTACAGGAAAAAATTTTTTTTAAATGGAGATTCTGATATGATTAGCAGAAACTTACTAAACTATATTAAAAAAAGGTCACAAAGGAAAAGAGACAGCTTAACCCAGATGGAATTTTTATGTTCAGCAATTTTCCTTTTGGGTATGTGTTTTTGATCACTAAATATCGTTTGAACCTGTGAGTGTTTATGATTTGGATAAATTCTCCCTCTGGTCTACGGTAAAATCATTGATTGGCAAACTATATAGAATTATTGGCATAAGACTTTGAATTGAACGCTGCCAGACATCTGGGGAGCATGTTGGGGACTTGGGTTTTTATCTGGTTTGGTCAGTACAAAGCATTTCTTTAAAGTTCTGTTTGCCTTAATAGTTTGATTTTGGACTGATCACAGCTAAAAAGAAACACATTTCCTAAATATATTAATCAGGATAATATTATGCTTATTTGATTAGTAGTAGTATTGCTAGCATTTACTGAGTTCTTATTACATGTAAGTACTTTGCTAAGCACTTTACCTATATAACTTTATTTAATTCTTTCATTTATAAGATAGAGATGTAATTGTTCTCCTCATTTTATAACTGAGGAGATCAAAGCCCAGAAAGCGTATCAGTGGCTTTAGGAAATGGAAGATAAGGCAATTTAGACTTATCTCAGACAACTAGAAAAGGTGGGGGGAACCCCCAAAACATTTGCTTGAACATACCAGATTGCTGATGAGGTAATGAATAATTACAGCCCCCAATCCAGAAGAACACAGAAATAGAGAAATGTGAGGAAAGGGTGTACAGGAAGAGGGAACATCTCCCTGTTGGAACTTGAAAGTTTGCAAAAGATGGCTGAGAGGAGTGCTTCTGATTGGTTCACAGGGCTAGGGCAACAAAAGTTGGAGTCAAGGACCTGTTAAGGTTGAGGGTTCAGGTGAACACTTTGGCTTGGGACCCTGAAGGGATATACACTTGACTAACAAAGTTGAACCATAAGCTATCTAGTCCTCACATCTATCTGCCCTAGAAAATCTCAATTCTTGAAGTTGATTAAAGGTAATTCTGGATTGCTAAAATCCTTAGGTGCCTGGCAAAAGCAAATGGAAAGTCCTCTTTGGAGAAAGGTAACTTTATCCTAGGTCTCAAATCATTTCACAAACAAATTTTTATATACAGTGTGTGGTACACAATGAAAGATAACATGACACATAGGGAGACTAGTTAGCATAAAGAGAATCAGTAGAAACAACAGACAAAAAACCCAGAACTCCAGAAGCTTCAGATATTAAATTAATAAGATACTGGTTTTAAAATAACTTGGTTGCCAAGTTCAAGGAAATAAAAAATAAAATTAAAAAAATTCAGTTGAGAGCTAGAAACTACAAAAAAAAATGACATGGCACATTTGACACCTACAAAATATCCTTATCCAAATATAAATTTTATAAGCAAAAAACACAGCAAAGTTAAGAAATTAATGGATTGATTAAAAAGTGTATTAGAAACAAATGAAGAGAGAATTGGTGAACTGAAAAAAGAGTTCAGAAGAAAATATCCAAACTTCAGATGGAGAAATAAGGCAAAATATGAGGCAAAAGAGAAAGGAGAAAAGAAACATAAGGAAAGAATGTAAGAATTCTAATAGATTATTACATAAGAATATCTAATCTATATTTAGTTGCAGTATCAGAAAGAGATAACAAAGAAAATGGACAGAAACAATATTTGAAGAGATAATGGCTGACTTTTTCCAAAAATTGCTGCAAGATAACAAATCACAAGTTTAAGAAACTATATAGGGACTTCCCTGGTGGTCTAGCGGTTAAGACTTTGTGCACCCAATGCAGGGGGCCTGGGTTTGATCCCTCGTCAGGGAACTAGATCTCACGTACTGCAACTAAGAGCCCGCATGCGGCAACGAAGATCTCGCATGTTGCAACTAAGACCCAGAGCAGCCAAATAAATAATAAAGGACTATTTTTTTTTTTTAAAAAGAAACTATATAACTGCATTCAGGATAAATAAAATGAGATCCACAACTGGATACATCACAGTAAAATTGAAAAAAATAAACAATTAAAAAGAAGAAAAACACCCAGGGAAAAAGAGATTACCATTAAAGTAATAACTGTCTGAGAGGTGATCTCTCAATTGTAGCAGTGAAAGCCAGAACGCAATTGTATGAAACCTCTAATATGCCAATCTAGAATTATGTACCCAATTAAAATATCCTTCCAGAGTAAAGATAAAATTTAAAGAATGGAGAAAACTCATTACCAGCAGATCCATAGTATATGAAACCTGAAACTTTCTTCAGGAAGAAGGAAATGATGGTAAATAGAAAGAGATTAAGGAAGGGAAAAAGAATAATAGAAATGGTAAAAATTTGGGTAAATGTAAATAAATATCAACTGTATAAAACAATAGTTATCATGACTTATGTAGTTTAAATATATATAGAATTGAAACATATGACAATGATAGCATATAAATTGGGAACAGAGTTAATGGTGTTAAAGTATTCCAAGATCATTTCATTGTCTCAGAAGGGAGTAAAAGCATCAACTAAGATTAGACTTTGATAAGACTTTGATAAGATAGTATGCATGTTGAAATCTCTGAATAATCACTAAAGAATGATAAAAGATAGTAGAACAAATTTCCAAGCTAACTGAGGAAAACTATGAAATAATAAAAAACAATTGATCCAAAATAATGGAAGAAAGGAGAGAAGAAGGAACATAGAAGAGATAAATTTTAAAAACTTAGTAAAATGGCATATTTTTATTCAAGTAAACCAATGTTTACATTAAATAGTAATGGATTAAATACCCTAATTAAAAGACAAAGATTGTCAGACTGGATTAAAACATACAACCATATATCTTTATAAGAGATTCATCTAAAGCATGTATGCCAGGTAAAAGGGTAGAAAAGGCTCATTTTTATAGGAAGATAAAACAACTGTAAAAGCGTATGAAATTAATAATGTGACCTCAAAATATACAAAGAAAAAAATTGACAAAACAGCAAGGAAAAAAGGACAAAGCCACAATTATAACAAGTGTTATAAAAAAGCAAACCAAACATAAAACTAAACAAAGCAAGGATATAGAAGAATTGAACAACACAATTAACAATCTAGACATAATGGAAATAGATGTACCACTCTGCCCAACAACTGCAGAATGTATATTATTTTTAATTGTGTACAGAATATTTACAAAGATTGAACATATACTGGGCCATAAACAAAGTGTCAACAAATTTCAAATGATGTTTTCACACCATTTTAGCTTTCACAAGTAAGCTAAAAAAAATGATAAAAAGATAACTCGAAAATCTCAACATATTAGGCAATGAAAAATACACTTGTAAATAATCCATATGTCAAAGAAGAAATTACACTGGAAATTAGAAAATATTTTTAATTAATTGAGAATGAAAATAATACAAATTTAAAACTTGTAGTAAAAGCAGTGCTTAGAAAATACACCGCCTTAAAGGCAAATACTTGAAAAAAGTCTGAAATTAATGATCTAATTATATATCTCAAGGAGTTAGAAAAAGAATAGCAAAATAAATTCAAAGAAAGCAAATAGCAGGAAATAATGAATATAAAAGCAGAAACTAATGAAATAGAAAGCAATAAGACTGATTACGAAAAAAATGTAGAAGACATGAATATGTTAAGAATAAAAAGAGCACATTTTTACAAATCATGCACACATTAAAAAGATAGTAAAAGGATGTTAAAAATAATTTTATACCAGTATTGTAATAAATAAGGTGAAATAGATACATTCTTGAAAAATATATTTGGTCCAATACTAACCCAAAAAGAAATAGAAAATCTGGATATTCTTACAGTTATTAAAAAAATTAATTTGAAATTAAAATTTTTCCTACAAAGAGAGCTCCAAGCCCACATAGTATAATTGGCAATTTCTAAAATACATTTAAGAAAGAAATATTTCCTCTCTTGCAAAACTCTTCCAGCAAATTTGCAAAAGACTTCTATGAACTTCTTTTAACAAGCTAGCATATCTTCAATCCAAAAATCTGACAAGGACATTATGACAAAGGAAAATTAAAGGTCAATCTTATTTATAAACATGGATGAACATAGCAAATCAAATTCAACAATAATATCCAAAGTAGATAATAGTTTAATTATGTCATAAACAAGTTGGGTTTCCAAAAATTCTAGGTTAGATACAATCTGCAAATGAATTAATATGATTTGTCACATTAACAAAGTAAAGGAGAAACATATGATCATTTCAATAGATGCAGAAAAATTTAACCTCCATTTATAATTTAAAAAATGCTTTTAGAAAACTAGGAATGGTTTACTGATAAAGGGTTTCTAAAAACCCCTATAGATATCATCAAACTTGATGATGGTGAAATGTTGAAAGCCTTCCCTTGAAATAAAAAACAAGACAAGGGTATCTGCTACCATTGTATCTATCCAGTATTGAACTGGAGAGTATACTAAGATATTCTTATGTGCATGTAACAGAATGGCCTAATGCCCTATAAAATATGGATTAAATAATGAGAAAATTTTAAAATCGAACATAACAGGAACTCTGATAAAAAGCTCCTGGACTTGCCCAGTGGCTCAGTGATGCTGTCAAGGACCCAGGCTCTTTCTCCTTTGTTCCCCTCAGGTTGGCTATTTGGCTTATCCTTTCATAGTTCACAAGATGGCTGCCACAGCTTCAGGCATCAGAGACAGAACAATATTTGGCCAAAGAAGAACTGCATTGCATTGCCTCCTATTCTCCATTTAACAGGGAGGGAAACCTGTCCTAGGATATCTCTGGCAGGCTTTCTTTACATCCCATTGGATAGGATTGGATCACAGGCCAGTACCTAACTTCAAGGAAAGCCACAAGAAGCATTGGTATTTTGGGCCTCTATAGGGGTGTGAAGGCTCTGTCAGCCAGAAAAAGGCAGAGGAGAATAGGTAGAGAATGCATTCTGTATAATGAACAATAATGTCTGCCATAGACAGCTGAAGTAACTCACAGAAGGTCACACTTCTAGTAAGTGGTAGAGCTGGGATTTGAACTGAGGCAGCCCAACTCCAGAGAGACGACACTCTGAAAGCTTATACATTCTTAGCCTAGTATATGACTTTTAAAGCAATGTATTTTAACTATAACTTAATTCTCCACCCAGAACCCATAAAATTATCTGAATACATTGACTCTCAGTGCCACCCTCAAAGTCTTTGTAGTACTCTATTACAGTATTCACGGCAACTAATTGACAATCGTTGAAAAGCTTAAATAAGCTAAAATTCATCTGTTTTCCACAGAAAAAAATTAATTTCACAGAGAACTTTTTTGGAAATAATTATTTATAACATTTGGGAATTTTAAAATCAAACTATTATGTGTGTTTGAAAGAAAGTGAGAACAGCTCATCAACTTTGAAAAGCAGTAATATGCATACAAATCACATAAAAGGTTTATAATAAGATGATTAAATATCACTAAGCAGAAAACGAAATACAAAATACAAGGACACTTTTAAAAATAAAATGGGTACATCTTAAAATAAATCTTTTCAGCAAAGTTAGAATAGAATGTGCTTATGCAGGAAAAAAGTTTTAAAATTGTGAAATCATATTCTCATTTACAGTACACATAAATTACACGAATACTATTAAATTGCATTATAACAGAACATTTATACCTATTGATCACCTGTTGTAATAATAACAGATACAGTTAATTGATTTAAAATGTCCTTAAGTAGTTTTAATTACATAAAAATTAGTTTTTATAAGCATACGTGTGCATGTGTATATTTAAAATTGGTAAACAAAATAACTTTGTGAAATTAAGTTACTCTTGGCCCTAATCATTACTATGAGACCAGAGCCTTTTAGCTTCCATACTCCATAGCTGTATTTTTATATTGAAACAAGACCATGTAAATGCTAAGTTTTTCCAATTTCCAGCCCAACTTGGGCAGTATTTTATTTTCGCATCTCGTGTGGGTATTTCCATACTTTGCAAATCAAAAATGACTCTTCACTGCTCTATGCTGTCTAACCCCAAAAGGCACTGGCCAGACTTGTTTGGGATTGAAGAGAATGAGGTAGAGGCAGCAGGACTACCTCTACATGGGTCTTCCATAGGTTATTTATCACCGTCATAGATATAGTGCTGAAGTCTGGAGGCCTCAGGGTGAATAAAGGGGATAATTTAATTAATTACATTTCTATTGACCTTTGACAACAGTTCTGGGTACTATGGAGAATAGGAGCCACCCTATATTTGCAGTTCAGGAGCTCATAATCTATCGTGCGAGAAATATTATACATAAGTGAATAGGTAAGTGGCAGATTACGTTAGACAATTATAGAGGTATGTGAAGGGATGAATCCTGACTTGGTAAGAATATGGGGACATTTTCTAGAGGAAGCAGGAGAGAATAGTGATAAAGCCATATTGTGTAGAAGGATCAGGGTAGAGCAACAGGTATATCAGTGTGTGGAAGATGTTAAATTGAATAGGTAGAGGATTTCAGGGAAGTAGGCTTGAGATCAGACTGGAAAAGTAGGAACCAAATTCCCTACCAAATCCCTTTTATGCCATACTTCCCCCACTGAAATCATCACAAGAAGTCTAAGCCCTTAAAATCTTCCTGCATTGCCTAGACCCTTGCTGTCACTGTACATCCAATAATCTAACCCAAATTCCACCCCTCCTTAACCCTCAAGTCCTTCCACTATGCCCTTTGGAACTTTTCATTGTCATCAGCAAAGTCCCTTCCATCCTCAAATTCCTTCTCTGAAGGCTCCAGCCACCTTGCTCTAACCAAAATCTTGTACTTCCCTAAGAACAGAGCATCACACAAGCCTTCTCAAGTGATGGCTGCTTCCACCTCCATCTTGAAAATCACTGGACCTGAAAGTGGGATAGTTGCCCTTTTACTCCTTTCTGTTGTTTCCTAACAATCGTTCTTACCTCCTTGCCTAAAATATTTCTCTTCTTTTGAAGAATTATATTGGTTTATCAACCTTCTTTTGAAGAATTATATTGGTTTATCAACCTTCACTCCACACTGCAGGCATCCACGATCCTTCTGGTCACTTTTCTTTATTCACTGCAGATTTTAACACATCCCTTACTTCTTTTCAGATGACTGCACGTGACTCAATGAACTGTCATCATTCTTGGTCATTTCTGTTTCCACCTGACTGTTTCATCCCAAACCCTGAAATTTTGGTTCCTCCCTGACCTCCTTCCCGCCTGTGATCTTGTCTTTACTCCACCCTGGCAACCTACTTCCATAGAACTTCTCATTGCCAAACAATGAAAACAACCACCACCATCACCCATTCCCTGTTTTAATCAGGTCAGGCTTCTATAACAGAATACCATAGACTGGGTGGCATAAACAAAAAACATTTATTTCTCACAGTCTGGAGGCTGGGAAGTCCGAGATCAAGGCACCAGTAGATCCAGTGTTTGGTGAAGGCACTCTTTCTGGTTTGCAGACAGTCATCTTTCTCTTGTATCCTCACATGGCTGAGAGAAAAATTATCTCTCTGGAGTCTCTTCTTATAAGAACACTCAACGCATTCCTGAGGGCTCCATCTTCATGACCTAATTCCTTCCCAAAGTCTCCACCTCCTAATACAATCACATTGGGAGTTACGATTTCAGCATATGAATTTTGAGGGGAAACAAATATTCAGTCTGTAGCACTCCTAATAGCAAGCATCCTACTCTCTAGAAAGGACCACTTACTATCCTTTTAGCTCAGTGCTTCAAACACTAAGATTTTAACAATTCTTTGAGCCCACAGGGACTCTCGATTCATTGACCTCACCAACTTTTTCAGTTCATCACCCACTCTATATACTCATACCTCTTTTTACCTAGCTTGCGTTCCATTGTTAATAATCATAATCACTCCTTTCCATCTAATCTCAGCTTCTCGCCGTTCTGTCCCCCTGTTGTACTCAGTGGCGAAACGCAAACCATGTTTAAGTCCAATTCTCCATCTGCTCTGCTCCTGCTCTGGTGCAGCTAAACACACAATCATACAGAATGCTCTCATCTTAAACTTATGACCACAGATCTTAAGTGGGATCTCCAACATTTGTCTAGCCAATTCACCTTCTTATTCTCTGAGACTACTTTATGAAAAACACTGTTTCCTTTGTCCTCAAATATAATATTAAACTCCTACTCCACTCATTCATTGTTGATACCTTTATTTATTTCACTAAATGTAAAAGTAATTAGTTAAGAACTTATTTTTCCCACCAACAAATCTGCTAATCAAGTTATGTCTGTATTCACAGTTTCTGCCTTTCCACCTGTTGAAACAGATGAATTGTCCAGACTCCTATGTAAGGCCAAGTAACCTGGTTGTACATGGACCCAGTAGTCCAGTTGTGCAGGTGAGGATCTTCTCCCCTTCTCACCCTTGGACTTAGCTCTTGTAATTATCCCTTCTTTTTCCTGAAATATCACTTTTTCCTTAACACTGGGTTATTCTTGTTAGTCCCTTAGAAAATGCAGCAGAACAAAAAACCTCACTCATTTCCATTCAGGTATTGCCCCATCACTCTGCTCCCTTTTAAAATAGAACCCTTCAGGAAATTTCCTTAAATGCATTGCCACTCCTTCTTCATCTCCTACATTCTTTTTTTATTGAAGTACAATGTTGATTTACAATGTTGTGTTGGGTTCAGGTGTTCAGCAAAGTGATTTGTTTCTTTATATTCTTCTTCAGAGTCTTTTCCATTACAGGTTATTACAAGAAATTGAATACAGTTCCCTGTGCTATACAGTGGGGCCTTGTTGGTTACCTATTTTCTATATAGTAGTATGTATCTGTTAATCCCACATTCCTAATTTATCTCTCTCCCTTTCTCCTTTGTTAACCATAAGTTTGTTTTCTATCTGTGAGTTTATTTCTGCTTTGCAAATAAGTTCACTTGTATCACTTTTTTTAGATTTCACATATAAATGATACCATACGGTATTTGTCTTTCTCTGTCTGACTTACTTCACTTTGTATGATAACCTCTAGGTCCATCCAGTGAAAAATGGCATTATTTCATTCTTCTTTATGGCTGAGTAATATTCCATTGTACATATGCACCACATCGTCTTTATACATTCATCTGTCGATGGACATTTTGGGTGCTTCCATGTCTTGGCTACTATAAATAGTGCTCCTATACACTTCTGAACCCATTACAATCAGGCTTTCATCTTCCTGACTAGACTAAAATAGTAATTGTTAAGGTCCCCCAGAATCTCAATTTTGCCCGATCTAAGAGTCAGTTCTTTTAAAAATGTATTTCCAATTTAAAAAGTAAAGAAAAAAGAACTTGGCAGGAGAGTTTGGTCTAGAAGAGCCTTGCTACTCAGCACAACCCATGAATAAGCAGCACCTACGTTACCTGGGATCTTATTAGAAATGTGGACTCTCGGGTCCCATCCCAGACCTTGGGCAACCTCTCTGAGCATCAGTTATCTCTAAAACGGGTAATAGTCAATTCTTGATCCCCATGTTACTCAGTCTTATTGCAGCAGCTGACTAGTTGATTCTCCTTCCTTCTTGAACTGCTTTCTTTACTTGGCTTCTGGGATGACACATGGTCCTGGTTTCCCTCTTACCTTACCTGCAACTCCTAGTCAGTCGCTTTTGCTAAAAACTCTTCTACTTCTTTACCTGTAATTGTTGGAGTGCCCATGGCATGCTGTTTCACTCTTGTCCTAACCATTGTGAACACACAAATTGTGAGTACTCCCAACATGTGATTCCTGGAGGCTCTGGGTCATCACCTCTGGCTTCAGGCCGTTTTGTCTATTTGCCTCTTCGAGTGTACAAACAGTATGATTTTCAATGTGGGCTACAACATGAAAATGATTGGAAAGCACTGTTCTATATGATCTCACCCGATGGCTTAGTTTTAAATAACATTTATATATTGGTGATTTCCAAATTTATATCTCCAGTCCCAACTTTCCCCTGAACTCCAAACTCCTGCATCCAATTCCCTAAGCAACATAGAGGCACAGCCCAAACTAAAAATACCAAATACTGATCTCACAGCACCTCACAGCATCAGGTAAAATGAACAAAGGAGGAGCCCTTGATTCCCCAGAACATCAGCAAATCTGGGAGCTAAATTCAAAATAGTCCCCAAATATGACCATTTCTCATTGCCTCCATTACCTCACCCTAGTCCACACCACCATTATCCTCACTTGGACCCCTGCAATTCCCTTCCAGTTTCCCTACTTAGAGGCTTGAGTGACTATCGTACAATGTAAACCAAAACCTAACCGCCCTGCTCTTGACCTTCCATTGGTTGCCCATCATACTTAGAATAAAATGGAAAGTACTTGGATGGCTTATTAAGCTATACACGACCTAGTTCCAGGCTGTTGCTCCAACATCAATTCCTCTCTCTCCCCAGCTAACCATGCCTCATCCACACTGGTCTCTCCTTACTGTCCTTCAAAACCACCAAGTGTGCACTCACTCAGGCCTTGTACTTGCTGTTGCTCAGCTGCTAATCCTCTGTCCTAGGTATTTTCATGACTTGTGTCCATTCAGAATTTTGCCTGAATATTATTACCTCCTTAGACTGGCCTTTTCAAAAATCCCAACCAAAATAACTTTACTTGACACTCTATCCCCTCATGTTGCTTTATTTTCATTTTCTTTCTTTCTTTCTTGGGCCTCACTGTGAGTCATGAGGGATTTTATTTCCCCAACCAGGGATCGAAACTGTGCCCCCTGCATTGGGAGTGTGGAGCCTTAACCACTGGGCCCCCAGGGAAGTCCCTGCTTTATTTTCTTAGTAGCAGTTAATTTTACCTGCCAATACAATTTATATTTATTCTTTGTTTGTTGTCTGTCTTCCCTTGAGAAAGTAAGTTCTATGAGACGTGGGGAGTACTTGTTTTGTTCACTTCTAAGTCCTTAGTGCATAGAACAATACCAGGCTACAGATGCTCAGTAAATGTTCGTTTAGTTAATTTGGAATGAAGAAATGTTATATGATACATTGGCATGGTGGTGTGGTTGGAGAAAATAAGGTTAAGAAGCAAAGAATGTAGCTGGGATGCTTTTTGCAATAATTCGGGTCAGGGATAAGAATCATTGCTAAAACAGTGCCTTGGAAATAGATTTTAAAAGGAAGCAGGAAAAAGGATATAAGCTTGAAAACCCAAGAAAAGTCATTTTGATAGCTTCTTGGGGGTAACAAGCTGAATGAGGTTCAATCAATCATGATGAAATGACATTCAAGTTGTTAACCATTTTATTCAACATATATTTATCACCCTCTATAATGTGGCACATGTGGAGAGAATATATTAAGTTCCCTCTTTGAGAAATAAAAAAATAGGAAACCAGAAATCTGAGTCTCCCTTTAAGAAGCAAATCAGCTTTAATTAAAAGGAGGTGATGAAAAGAATTACTTGAATCATAGAGTACTTTGTTTATTCAGATACTTTGTTATAAAACGTCTATGTCTTAAGGAGGCTAAATTTGGTTAGCTAACTAGTCACATTTTAAGATTAAATTTGAATGTTCTGTGCTTTATCATAAGTGACATATTTCTTTGTTGAATTTCCTGCCATTCAATGTAAAGAAAAAGGAACTTTTTTTATTAGATGTTATCATCATTATAACTGAGCTTGTCTTTTATAAACTGTTCCTAGTTTTTTAATAGATGCTAAGACTTGAGAAACATAAATAGTGAAAAAGTAATAACAATGGTTACTATAGGCAATAGTAATAGTCTATAAATTAAACTTACTAATGAATGGTTACTTCAGAAACAATGGAATTTAACATGAATTACTTTATAAAAATTACTTTCCTGCCTAGAATTAAGCTCTTCAGGCTCCAACACTCTAAAAAACTTCCATGCAATTCCTTGTATCTGAAACAGGAGTTTGATTTCCTGATACAGCTTTTCGCAGCACGTTTATATTAAATAAAACGTGTATGTCTGTTTCAAAATATGAAACACAATGGTAAGCTTTGTTTGTTTATTCTTCAACATAGGCAACGTACTAACTGCTAGGAATGAACAAAACTGATGACCCAGCTGTGTTCACCTGGAGCTTATTTAGGTACAGAGGACAGCCATTAAATGAAAAAGAAATGATTTGATTATACATAACACAATCCTTGGGGTACTTTGAAAGTGAATAACATGGGAGTCTAACCTCAGCTGACTGTAAGATTAGGGAACTCAGGGAAGGTTTCCTGAGGAAGCAACACTCAAGCTGAGAACGAAAAAGGCAAGTGGGCATTTTCCAGGCGAAGCTGAGAATGAGGCTTTCCCAGCAGCAGGAATAGAATGTGCAAAGTCCTGGGGATGGGGAGTAACATAACACCCTCAAAGGAAGCTAACAAAGAGCAGTAACCTAGGGGAAACTGGTTGAGATGCCAGGAGGCAGATCATTCAGGGCTTTGAAAAACATGTTAGGGATTTTAGATTCTATACCATTCTAAAAAGAGAAAAGAAAACCATTGAAGGTTTTTAAACAGGTGAGTTATATTACTAGATTTATACTTTATAAAAGGATTAATCTGACTCCTGCTGAAAAATAAAGCATTTCCATGTTTGGTAATATGGGGACTTAAAATCCCTACTGGTATAAACAATTAAAAATTACAGGGTAAAATATGACTTACTCATATGAAATATATAGCTTGGGATTCAGTTTCAATTGCTCAATTTGCATCTTCTCAAGACCTCATTTTAGCAAGGCTGAAAAGATTGGAAGACGTAGCCACAAAATATCTCTGGAGTAATACACATTAAAGTCAGATCATAGTGGGTTTCTCTAAGATACAACACCATTAAAAATGACCTCACAGGGCTTCCCTGGTGGTGCAGTGGTTGAGAGTCCACCTGCCGATGCAGGGGACACGGGTTCGTGCCCCGGTCCGGGAAGATCCCACATGCTGCAGAGCAGCTAGGCTCATGAGCCATGGCCACTGAGCCTGTGCGTCCAGAGCCTGTGCTCCACAATGGGAGAGGCCACAACAGTGAGAGGCCTGTGTACCACAAAAAAAAAAAAAAAAAAAAAAGGCCTCACAAAGGAAACCCTCTTGCACTGTTGGTGGGAATGTAAATTGACACAGCCACTATGGAGAACAGTATGGAGGTCCCTTAAAAAACTAAAAAACAGAACTACCATATGACCCAGAAATTCCACTACTGGGCATATACCCTGAGAAAACCATAACTGAAAAAGAGCCATGTACCACAATGTTCATTACATTACTATTTACAATAGCCAGGACATGGAAGCAACCTAAGTGTCCATCGACAGATGAATGGATAAAGAAGATGTGGCACATATATACAATGGAATATTACTCAGCCATAAAAAGAAACAAAATTGAGCTATTTGTAGTGAGGTGGATGGACCTAGAGTCTGTCATACAGAGTAAAGTAAGTCAGAAAGAGAAAAACAAATACCATATGCTAACACATATATATGGAATCTAAAAAAAAAAAAAAGGTTCTAATGAACCTAGGGGCAGGACAGGAATAAAGACGCAGATGTAGAGAATGGACTGAGGACATGGGGAGGGGGAAGGGTTAGCTGGGACGAAGTGAGAGAGTAGCACTGACATATATACACTACCAAATGTAAAACAGATAGCTAGTGGGAAGCAGCTGCATAGCACAGGGAGATCAGCTCGGTGCTTTGTGACCACCTAGAGGGGTGGGATAGGGAGGGTGGGAGGGAGACGCAAGAGGGAGGGGATATGCGGATATATGTATACATATAGCTGATTCACTTTGTTATACAGCAGAAACTAACACAAAATTTTAAAGCAATTATACTCCAATAAAGATGTTTAAAAAAAAAAAAGATCTCACAGTCAAAAATTGCAATACATAAGGAAGGAACCTACCAGAAGCAAATTTCATGTGACACATTAAAAACAGGTATAGAACCTTAGGACATTCAGATAACAGAATTATTAATAGAAACCATAAAATAAGTATTCTTAAATTGTTTAAAAACATTTAGAAAGGAATGAAAATATAAGATCAATAAAGTATTAAAAATGGCCACAAAGATTTGAAAATAGAACTTTTAAAATTAAAATTGAAAATGTAATCATTTAAGTAAAAATTCCACTAAATCAAATTAAATAGCAAATTGAACAGCTGAGGATAGAAATAATGTCTGGAATATAGATATAAGGAAATTACCTGGAAAACTGAAGAGATGAAAAGATGAAAATATAGATAAGAGATATGGAAAATCAAGCAAAAAATGTCTGGAATTAGTCTAATAGGATTTTAGAAGAGAGAGATTAAAGAATAGTTGGAAGAGAAGTAACATTTAATGAGATAATAGCTGAGAATTTTTTAGAATTGATCAAATATATGAATCATCATATCCAGGAAGCACTACAAGTTCTGAGGAGGATTTATCAAAAAGGGAAAAGAGTAATCATTGGATATATTATAGTGAAACCTTACAAGCAACTAAGAAAGAAAAGAGATTTTAAGCATACATTGGAGATATTGCAGGTTCAGTTCCAGACCACTGCAATAATGCAAGTATTACAATAAAGTGAGGTGCATGAATTTTTTGGTTTCCCAGTTCATATAAATTTTATTTTTACATTACACACTGTAGTTTATTAAGTACAGAGTTACAAATTGAAGGTTTGTGGCAACACTGCATGTCTACTGGCACCATTTTAAAAATAACATTTGCTCAGTTTTTGTCTGTCACATTTTGGTAAATTTTGCAGTTTTTTAGACAATGCTATTGCACACTTAATAGACTACAGTGTAGTGCAAATATAACTTTTATATGCACTTGGAAGCCAAAAAATTTGTGTGACTTATTTTATTGCCTATTTGCTTTATTGTCACCACAATGGAACTGAATCCACAATATCTCCAAGGTGTGCCTGTAACACTTTTAGTCTGGTAAAACAATCTACTTCTTAACTAAAATAAAAGGTAGCCTGGCTATTTAAGATGGACATAGGAAATTGTTGGGCATTATTTCCTTAATTAGGCCTAGTTTTGGAGAATCTTCTAGTCCCTTCTTAAATACTTTTACATATATTTATTTGTCTCATAGTTGCTTGATATCTTTGTCCAGAGTCTTAAATACTTCTGCATGTCTAGGTTGTCCAATTTGTTGGTGTAGAACCGTTCATAGTATTCTCTTATGTTTTTTGTATTTCTCTGATGTTGGTTGTAATTTCTGCTCTTTCATTTCTTATTTTGTTTATTTGGGTCCTCTCTTGTTTTTTTTAATGAGCCTGACTATAGGCATATTAATTTTTCTTATCTTTTAAAAAAACCAATTCTTGGTTTCATTGATCTTTTCTATTGTTTTTCAGTCTCTTTTATTTATTTCCTCTCTGACCTTTATTATTTCCTTCCTTCTGCTGACTTCGGGCTTTGTTTGTTCATCTTTTTCTGATTCCTTTAAAAAGTAGGTTAGGTTGTTTACTTGTAAATTTTCTTGTGTCTTGAGATAGGACTGTATTGCTATAAAATTCCCTCTTAGAACTGCTTTTGCTGCATCCCATAGCTTTTGGAAAGTTGTGTTTTCATTTTAACTTGTCTCAAGGTAGTTTCTGACTTCCTCTTTGATTTTTTCATTGACCCACTAGTTTTTTAGTGACATGTTGTTTAGCCTCCACATTTGTGTTTTTCCCATTTTTCTTTCTGTAATTGATTTCTAGTTTCATATCATTGTGGTCGGAAAAATGCTTGATATTATTTCTATCCTCTTAAATTTGTTGAGACTTGTTTTGTGACATAGCATGTGATCTATCCTGGAGAACATTCCATGTGTATTTGAAAACAATGTGTATTCTGCTGTTTTTGGATAGAATGTGCTGTAGATATCTATTAAGTTTAATTGGTCTTATGTGTCATTTAAGACTACTGTTTCCATATTGATTTTCTCTCTGGAGGATCTGTCCATTGATATAAGTAGAGTATTAAAGTCCCCTACTATTATTGTATTATTGTCAGTTTCTCCCTTTATGTCTATTAATATTTGCTTTATATATTTAGGTGCTCGTTTAATAGGTGAATATATGTTTACCAATGTTATATCCTCTTCTTATATTGTTTCCTTTGTAATTATATAATGCTCTTCTTTGTCTTTTGTCATAGACTTTTTTTTTGTGGTATGCAGGCCTCTCACTGTTGTGGCCTCTCCCGTTGCAGAGCACAGGCTCCAGACATGCAGGCTCAGCGGCCATGGCTCACGGGCCCAGCCGCTCTGCAGCATGTGGGATCTTCCCGGACGGGGGCATGGACCTGTGTCCCCTGCATCGGCAGGCGGACCCTCAATCACTGCGCCACCAGGGAAGCCCTAGACTTTGTTTTAAAGTCTACTTTGTCTGAAGATGTGGCACGTATACACAATGGAATATTTATTACTCAGCCATAAAAAGAAACAAAATTGAGTTATTTGTAGTGAGGTGGATGGACCTAGAGTCTGTCATACAGAGTGAAGTAAATCAGAAAGAGAAAAACAAATACTGTATGCTAACACATATATATAGAATCTAAAAAAAAGTTCTGAAGAACCTAGGGGCAGGACAGGAATAAAGATGCAGATGTAGAGAATGGACCTGAGGACATGGGGAGGGGGAAGGGTAAGCTGGGGCAAAGAGAAAGAGTGGCATGGACATATATACACTACCAAAGGTAAAATAGATAGCTAGTGGGAAGCAGCCACATAGCACAGGGAGATCAGCTCTGTGCTTTGTGACCACCTAGAGGAGTGGGATAGGGAGGGTGGGAGGGAGACGCAAGAGAGAGGGGATATGGGGATATATGTATATGTACACTTGATTCACTTTGTTATAAAGCAGAAACTAACACACAATTGTAAAGCAATTATATTCCAATAAAGATATTTTAAAAATAAAGTCTACTTTGTCTGATCTGAGTATTGCTATCATCTCAGCTTTCTTTTTGTTTGCATTTGCATGAAATATTTTTTTCTATTCTCTCACTTTCAGCCTAAATTTGTCTTTAGCTCTAAAGAGTCTCTTCTGAGCAGCACATAGATAGGTCTTGGTTTTTTATATCCAATCAGCTACCATATGTCTTTTGAATGGAGCATTATTCCACTGATATTTAAAGTGATTGTTGATAGGTATGTACTTAGTGTCATTTTGTTACTTGTTTTCTGGTTGTTTTTGTAGTTCTTTCTGTTCTTTTCTTCTTTTAGTTTCTTTCCTTATGGTCTGATGATTTTCTTTAGTAGTATGCTTGTGTTTCTTTCTCTCTATTTTTGTGCCTATTGTAGGTTTTTGATTTGTGGTTACCATGGGGTTCATATATGCTGACCTATAACAATATTTACTTGTTTTAAACTGATATTCATTTAAGTTCAAACACATTCTAAAAGATCTGCCTTTTTTACGTTCCTCTCCCACATTTTGTATTTTGGGTAACATTATACATCTTCATATTTATCACTTATCTATTTATTGCAGTTAAAGTTGATTTTACAACTTTTATTTTTTGATCTTTGTACTAGCTTTTTAAAGTGGTTGATCCACAGCCTTTACTGTATGTTTACCTTTACTAGTGGGATTTTTTTCTTTCTTATAAATTCTTCTTTTTTTAAAATTTTTTTTAGTTTAATGTTATTTATTTTTTTCTACGGCAGGTTCTTATCAGTCATCCATTTTATACACATCAGTGTATACATGTCAATCCCAATCTCCCAATTCATCACACCACCAGCCCCACCTCCCGCTGCTTTCCCCCCTTCGTGTCCATACGTTTGTTCTCTACATCTGTCTCAATTTCTGTTCTGCAAACCAGTTCACCTGTACCATTTTTCTAGGTTCCACATATATGCATTAATATACGATATTTGTTTTTCTCTGTCTGAATACTTCACTCTGTATGACAGTCTCTCGATCCATCCACGTATCCACAAATGACCCAATTTTGTTCCTTTTTATGGCTGAGTAATATTCCATCGTATGTATGTACCACCTCTTCTTTATCCATTCATCTGTTGATGGGCATTTAGGTTGTTTCCATGTCCTGGCTGTTGTAAACAGTGCTGCAATGAACATTGGGGTACATGTGTGTTTTTGAATTATGGTTTTCTCTAGGTATATGCCCAGTGGTGGGATTGCTGGATCATATGGTAATTCTAGTTTTAGTTTTTTAAGGAACCTCCATACTGTTCTCCTTAGTGGCTGTATCAATTTACATTCCCACCAACAGTGCAAGAGGGTTCCGTTTTCTCCACACATTCTCCAGCATTTGTTGCTTGTAGATTTTCTGATGATGCCCATTCTAACTGGTGTGAGGTGATAGCTCATAGTAGTTTTGATTTGCATTTCTCTAATAACTAGTGATGCTGTGCAGCTTTTCGTATGCTTCTTGGACATCTGTATGTCTTCTTTGGAGTAATGTCTATTTAGGTCTTCTGCCCAATTTTGGATTGGGTTGTTTCTTTAATATTGAGCTGCATGAGCTGTTTATATATTTGGGACATTAATCCTTTGTCCGTTGATTCGTTTGCAAATATTTTCTCCCATTTTGACGGTTGTCTTTTCGTCTTGTTTATCGTTTCCTTTGCTGTGCAAAAGCTTTGAAGTTTCATTAGGTCCCATTTTTTTATTTTTGTTTTTATTTCCATTACTCTAGGAGGTGGATGAAAAAGGTATTGCTGTGATTTATGTCAAAGAGTGTTCTTCCTATGTTTTCTTCTAAGAGTTTGATAGTGCCTGGTCTTCTTTTAGGTCTCGAATCCATTTTGAGTTTATTTTTGTGTATGGTGTTAGGGAGTGTTCTACTTTCATTCTTTTACATGTAGCTGTCCAGTATTCCTAGCACCGCTTATTGAAGAGACTGTCTTTTCTCTATTGTATATCCTTGCCTCCTTTGTCATATAGGTGCGTGGGTTTATCTCTGGGCTTTCTGTCTTGTTCCATTGATCGAGGTTTCTGTTTTTGTGCCAGTACCATATAGTCTTGATTACTGTAGCTTTATAGTATAGTCTGAAGTCAGGGAGTCTGATTCCTCCAGCTCCGTTTTTTTCCCTAAAGACTGCTTTGGCTATTCAGGGTCTTTTGTGTTTCCATACAAATTTTAAGACTTTTTGTTCTAGTTCTGTAAAAAATGCCATTGGTAATTTGATAGGGATTGCATTGACTCTGTAGATTGCTTTGGATAGTACAGTCATTTTCACAATATCGATTCTTCGAATCCAAGAACATGGTATATCTCTCCATCTGTTGGTACCATCTTTAATTTCTTTCATCAGTGTCTTATAGTTTTCTGCATACAAGTCTTTTGTCTCCCTAGGTAGGTTTATTCCTAGGTGTTTTATTCTTTTGGTTGCAATGGTAAATGGGAGTGTTTCCTTAATTTCTCTTTCAGACTGTTCATCATTAGTGTATAGGAATGCAAGAGTTTTCTGTGCATTAATTTTGTATCCTGCAACTTTACCAAATTCATCGATTAGCTCTAGTAGTTTTCTGGTGGCATCTTTAGGATTCTCTATGTATACTATCATGTCATCTGCAGTGACAGTTTTACTTCTTCTTTTCCAATTTGTATTCTTTTTATTTCTTTTTCTTCTCTGATTGCCGTGGCTAGCACTTCCAAAACTGTTGAATAATAATGGTGAGAGTGGACATCCTTGTCTTGTTCCTGATCTTAGAGGAAATGCTTTCAGTTTTTCACCATTGAGAATGATGTTTGCTGTGGGTTTATTGTATATGGCCTTATTATGTTGAGGTAGGTTCCCTCTATGCCCACTTTCTGGAGAGTTTTTATCATAAATGGGTGTTGAATTTTGTCAAAATCTTTTTCTCCATCTATTGAGATGATCATATGGTTTTTATTCTTCAATTTGTTAATATGGTGTATCACATTGATTGATTTGCGTATATTGAAGAATCCTTGCATCCCTGGGATAAATCCCACTTGATCATGGTGTATGATCCTTTTAATGTGTTGTTGGATTCTGTTTGCTAGTATTTTGTTGAGGATTTTTGCATCTATAATCATCAGTGACATTGGTCTGTAATTTTCTTTTTTTGTAGTATCTTTGTCTAGTTTTGCTATCAGGGTGATGATGGCCTCATAGAATGAGTTTGGGAGTGTTCCTTCCTCTGCAATTTTCTGGAAGAGTTTGAGAAGGATGGGTGTTGGCTCTTCTCTAAATGTTTGATAGAATTCACCTGTGAAGCTATCTGGTACTGGACTTGTGTTTGTTCCAAGATTTTAAATCACAGTTTCAATTTCATTACTTGTGATTGGTCTGTTCATATTTTCTATTTCTTCCTGGTTCAGTCTTGGGAGGTTATACTTTTCTAAGAATTTGTCCATTTCTTCCAGGTTGTCCATTTTATTGGCATAGAGTTGCTTAGAGTAGTCTCTTAGGACGCCTTGTATTTCTGTGGTGTCTGTTGTAACTTCTCCTTTTTCATTTCTAATTTTATTGATTTGAGTCCTCTCCCTCTTTTTCTTGATGCGTCTGGCTAGTGGTTTATCAATTTTGTTTATCTTCTCCAAGAACCGGCTTTTAGCTTTATTGATCTTTGTTATTGTTTTCTTTGTTTCTATTTCATTTATTTCTGCTCTGATCTTTATGATTTCTTTCCTTCTGCTAATTTTGGGTTTTGTTTGTTCTTCTTTCTTTAGGTGTAAGGTTAGATTGTTTATTTGAGATTTTTCTTGTTTCTTGAGGTAGGCTTAAATAGCTATAGAGTTCCCTCTTAGAGCTGCTTTTGCTGCATCCCATAGGTTTTGGATTGCTGTGTTTTCATTGTCACTTGTCTCTAGGGAATTTTTGATTTCCTCTTTGATTTCTTCAGTGATCGCTTGGTTATTTAGTAATGTATTGTTTAGCCTCCATGTGTTTGTGTTTTTTACGTTTTTTTCCTTGTAATTCATTTCTAATCTCATAGTGTTGTGGTCAGAAAAGATGCTTGATATGATTTCAATTTTCTTAAATTTACTGAGGCTTGATTTGTGACCCAAAATGTGATGTATCCTGGAGAAAGTTCTGTGTGTACTTGAGACGAAAGTGTAGTTCGCTGTTTTTGGATGCAATGTCCTATAAATATCACTTAAATCTATCTGGTCTATTGTGTCATTTAAAGCTCGTGTTTCCTTATTAATTTTCTGTTTGGATGATCTGTCCATTGGTGTAAGTGAGGTGTTAAAGTCCCCCACTATTATTCTGTCACTGTCAATTTCCTCTGTTATAGCTGTTAGCAGTTGCCTTATGTATTGAGGTGTTCCTATGTTGGGTCCATATATATTTATAATTGTTATAACTTCTTCTTGGATTGATCCCTTGATCATTATGTAGTGTCCTTCCCTGTGTCTTGTAACATTCTTTAAAGTCTATTTTATCTGATATGAGTATTGCTACTCCAGCTTTCTTTTGATTTCCATGCTTATCTTTTTGCATCCCCTCACTTTCAGTCTGTATGTGTCCCTAGGTCTGAAGTGGGTCTCTTGTAGACAGCATATAGATGGGTCTTGTTTTTGTTTCCATTCAGCAAGCCTGTGTCTTTTGGTTGGAGCCTTTAATCCATTCACGTTTAAGGTAATTGTCAATATGTATGTTCCTATTACCATTTTCTTAATTGTTTTGGGTTTGTTTTTGTAGGTCCTTTTCTTATCTTGTGTTTCCCACCTAGAGAAGTTCTTTTAGCATTTGTTGTAGAGCTGGTTTGGTGGTGCTGAATTCTCTTAGCTTTTGCTTGTCTGTAAAGCTTTTGATTTCTCCATCGAATCTGAATGAGATCCTTGCTGGGTAGAGTAATCTTGGTTGTGGGTTCTTCCCTTTCATCACTTTAAGTATATCATGCCACTCCCTTCTGGCTTGTAGAATTTCTGCTGAGAAATCAGCTGTTAACCTTATGGGAGTTTCCTTGTATGTTATTTGTCGTTTCTCCCTTGCTGCTTTCAATAATTTTTCTTTGTCTTTAATTTTTGCCAATTTGATTACTATGTGCCTTGGCATGTTTCTCCTTGGGTTTATCTTGTATGGGACTCTCTGTGCTTCCTGCACTTGGGTGGCTATTTCCTTTCCAATGGTAGGGAAGTTTTCGACTATAAACTCTTCAAATATTTTCTCGGGTCTTTTCTCTCTCTCTTCTCCTTTTGGGACCCCTATAATGCGAATATTTGCTTAATGTTGTCCTAGAGGTCTCTTAGGCTGTCTTCATTTCTTTTCATTCTTTTTTCTTTATTCTGTTCCGCAGCAGTGAATTCCACCATTCTGTCTTCCAGGTCACTTATCCATTCTTCTGCCTCAGTTATTCTGCTATTGATTCCTTCTAGTGTAGTTTTCATTTCAGTTATTGTATTGTTCATCTCTGTTTGTTTGTTCTTTAATTCTTCTAGGTCTTTGTTAAACATTTCTTGCATCTTCTCGATCTTTGCCTCCATTTTTTTTCCGAGGTCCTGGATCATTATCACTATCATTATTCTGAATTATTTTTCTGGAAGGTTGCCTATCTCCACTTCATTTAGTTGTTTTCTGGGGTTTTATCTTGTTCCTTCATCTGGTACATAGCCCTCTGCCTTTTCATCTTGTCTATATATGAATGTGGTTTTTGTTCTACAGGCTGCAGGATTGTGGTTCTTCTTGCTTCTGCTGTCTGCCCTCTGGTGGACGAGGCTACCTAAGAGGCTTGTGCAAGTCTGCTGATGGGAGGGACTGGTGGTGGGTAAAGCTGGCTGTTGCTCTGGTGGGCAGAGCTTAGTAAACCTTTAATCCACTTGCCTGCTGATGGGTGGGGCTGGGTCCCCTCCCTGTTGGTTGTTTGGCCTGAGGTGACCCAACAGTGCAGCCTACTCGGGCTCTTTGGTGGGGCTTATGGCAGACTCTGGGAGGGCTCACGCCAAGGAGTACTTCCCAGAACTTCTGCTGCTAGTGTCCCTGTCCTCACAGTGAGACAGAGCCACCCCCCCGCCTCTGCAGGAGACCCCCAAACACTAGCAGGTAGGTCTGGTTCAGTCTCTATGGGGCCACTGCTCCTTCCCCTGGGTCGTGATGCACACACTACTTTTTGTGTGCCCTCCAAGAGTAGAGTCTGTTTCCCCCAGTCCTGTCAAAGTCCTGCAGTCAAATCCTGCTGGCCTTCAATGTGTGATTCTCTAGGAATTCCTCCTCCCACTGCTGGACCCCCAGGTTTGGAAGCCTGACATGGGTCTCAGAACCTTCACTCCAGTGGGTTGACTTCTGTGGTGTAAGCGTTCTCCAGTTTCTGGGTCACCCACCCAGCAGTTATGGGATTTTGTTTTATTGTGATTGCGACCCTCCTACCATCTCATTGTGGCTTCTTGTTTGTCTTTGGATGTGGGGTATCTTTTTTGGTGAGTTCCAGTGTCTTCCTGTCGATGATTGTTCAGCAGTTAGTTGTGATCAAATTCTTAGTTCTTATTGCAGCCTTTTCTTTTCCACTTGGAGAAGATCCTTTAACACTTCTTCTTGCATTGGTTTACTATTGATGAACTCTTTTGGTTTTTGCTTGTCTGAGATGCTCTTTATCTCTCCTTCAATTCTGAATGATAATCTTGCTGGGTGGACTATCCTAGTTTGTTAGTTTTTATCTTTCAGCACTTTAAATGTATCAAGTCACTCCCTTTTTTAAAAAAAACATTATTTATTTATTTAGTTTTGGCTGTGTTGGGTCTTCATTGCTGTGCGTGGGGCTTTCTCTAGTTGCAGCGAGCAGGGGTTACTCTTCATTGTGGTATGCAGGCTTCTCATTACGCTGGCTTCTCTTGTTGTGAAGCACGGGCTCTAGGCGCGTGGGCTTCAGTAGTTGTGGCACGCAGGCTGAACTGCTCTGTGGCATGTGGGATCTTCCTGGACCAGGGCTCGAACCTGTGTCCCCTGACTTGGCAAGCGGATTCTTAACCACTGCGCTACCAGGGAAGCCCTCAAGTCACTCCCTTTTATCTTGCAAAGTTGTTGCCGAAGAATCAGCTAGTAGCCTTAGGGGGGGGTTCCCTTGTATGTGACTTCTTTTTGCCTTTAGAATTCTCTAACTATTGGCATTTTAATTATGATATATCTTGGTGTGGGTCTTCTTGGGTTCATCTTGTTCGGGACTCTCTGTGTTTCCTATACCTGGATATCTGTTTCCTTCTCCAGGTTCGGGATATTTTCAGCCACCATTTCATTTGAATACATTCTTGATCCTTTTCTCTCTTTCTCTCTTCTCCTTCTGGGAGCCCTAAAATGCAAATGTTGGTATGCCTGATGCTGTCCAAGAGGTCCCTTAAACTTTCCTCATTTTGTAAAAGTTGTTTTTTCTTTTTGCTGTTCTGATTGGGTGATTTCCATTATTCTATCTTCCAGATCATTTATTCATTCTTCTGTATCACCTAGCTTGATGTTAATTCTTCTAGTTTATTTCTCATTACAGCTATTATACTCTTCAACTCTGGTTCTTTTTTTTTACATTTTCTAGTTCTTTATTAAAATTCTCACTGTGTTCATATATTCTTTTCCCAAGTTCAGTTAGCATTCTTGTTATTGATTTGAACTCTTTATCTGGTAAATTATTTATCTCTATTTCATTAGGGTTTTTTCAGGGTTTTTTCTTTTTCTTTCATTTGCAACATATTCTCCTGTCTTCTCATTTTGTTTAAATTTCTGTCTCTATGAAATTACATGAAACAGTTACCTATCCTAGTCTTGAAGGGGTGTCCCTGTGTGGGAGCTTTCTATGCAGTCTGTGTGTGCCCACTGGCTTTGGTGGGAAAGCTGGGTCTGAAGTGAGCACGGTCACATCTTCCCCCAGGGTGTGCTGTCAGCTATCACCTTGGTGGGGGACAGGGCTGGAGATGGAGGGGTTAAAGCTATAGCCAGGTGCAATCCAGGGCTTCTCTGATGCTCATGGCTGTCCCTACCCTATCAGGTATGAGTGCAGGGCTCAAGGTGCTGAAGCAGAACCCCTGAAGGAGTTGGGTTTCTCTTGTGTGGGTGATGGCTGTCTCTACCTTGGTTGGTTTAGTGACAGGGGCCTATGGGTTTGGGGCTTCACGTTTGTGTTGGTTTTTACTTTTTCCCTGTGTGTGCCTTGGTTAGAGGCTGGGTCAGGGACAGAGGGGTGGTTTCACACTACTGAGCTGGCTTCGCTCCTGCTGGCAATGTGGGTCTCTGTCCTGGAGCTAGTTTCACTCCTCCTAAATGTAGGTAGGCATGTGTGTCCTGGCAATGGCTACCTTCACTCTGATCAGAGATAGGGTCATGTCCAAGCTGGCTCCACTCCCTCTAAGTGTGTGCACTGTCATTGGCAATGGCAGCCCCTGCTCCAGTGGAGATCAGCACTGGAGCAATATGGGCAGGAGTGGGTGCCTGGTGCAGGCTTGGGGTAAACCAGGGCAGTCCTGGCAAGCCAGCTAGAGCCCCAGGCAGTTTTCAGTTTGCTGCCTTTGTGCTGTGACTGGGAGTAAGCAAGCATGTGCATGCTTTTCAAGAGCAGAGTCTCTGTTTCTTTTAGCCTTCTGGTAAGCCCCACTAGTTTTCAATCCAGCTAAGGGGATTTGCATTCCTAGATCCTAGTGCTGGGGTGCCTGATATGTGGCTTGAACCTCTTGCTCCCCAGGGAATATCCCTTAGCCTGTGATATCCCCCTCCTCTCCTGGGTCCTCCATCCAGGGTACAGATCCCAATCAGATTGCTTCTCCTCCTTTCCTACCAAACTCCATATGGATCTTTCTTTCTATTTTTTAAAAATTAATTAATTAATTTTTGGCTGCGTTGGGTCTTCGGTGCTCAGCGCGGGCTTTCTCGAGTTGCAGTGAGCGGGGGCTGCTCTTCGTTGCAGTGCATGAGCCTCTCATTGAGGTGGCTTCTCTTGTTGCAGAGCATGGGCTGTAGGTGCGCGGGCTCAGTAGTTGTGGCTCACGGGCTCTAGAGCGCAGGCTCAGTAGTTGTGGTGCATGGGCTTAGTTGTTCCGCGGCATGTGGGATCTTCCCGGACCAGGGCTCGAAACTGCGTCCCCTGAATTGGCAGGCAGACTCTCAACCACTGCGCCACCAGGGAAGCCCTGTAGTCGTATTTTTGATGATGCGTTCATGGAGGGAGATGAGCTCAGTGTCCTCCTAACTCTGCCATCTGGATCTCTACCTGCCCTGACATTAAGCCTAAAGTATTTCATTATTAAGAAGAAAAAGAAACATCTTGGAGGGCCAAAAGTAAATAGGAGAAGGCTAGTTAGAATGGTTCTCATTCATTCATTCAACAAGGATTTATTGAGTACTTTAAAGTACAAGGTACTTTTCTTGTCTCTGAGGATATAACAATGAACAAGAAACAAACACTCTGCTCTCAGGAAACATAAATTAGAGTGCTTATTGTAGTAGAATGAGCAAAAATAATCAAGGCTTGGATTATAGCATTGTCAGATGGTGATAAGATGAAATCAACAGATCAGGGAAATAGTTAAAAGATGAAAATCAACAAAATTTAGTGAGTGAATGGATATGCGTATGAAGGAGTGGGAAAAATATCAAGTATGACTTGAAGATTGTACCCTGAATGTGGGTGGATGGTGGTGCCATTTCCTGAAACGTGAAACACTGTTTGCCAATTTTAATGGGATTTATAAACTGTACTTAAGTTTAGTCTTGAATGCTTATATTAGAAAGAAAGAATAAAAGTTAATTGCTTAAGCACTTTACCCTCAGATTATGAAAAGTACATCATAATAAACCCAAAGAAAATAAAAATTAGAAAAGGATAAAAATACAACTAGCAGAAAACAGGAAACACATAAAATAGGATCAAAAATACCAATTTGATATTTTGTGAAAATTAATAAAATTGACTAAGCACACTTTAGCAAGACTAATCAAGAGAAAAAAGAAAAAGAACAAATAAATAATATTATGAATAAAAAAGATATAATTAGAAATTCCACAGAGCATAAACAGTAAAAGTATATTATAATTTTTTGCCTATAAATTTGAAGTTAATACATTTCTAGAAAATATAACTTACCAAGGGTGACTCAAGAAAATATAGAAAACCAGTGTAGTCTTTAATTTTTTTTAATGGAAAGGCATTTTATTTTAAATATAGCCACGTGTACATGTCAATCCCAAACTCCCAGTCTATTCCTCCCCCTCACTGTTCCCCCCCGAGTAACCATAAATTTGTTCTCTAACTCTGTGAGTCTGTTTGTGTTCTGTAGATAAGTTCATTTGTATCAGTTTTTTTAGATGCCTCTTATAAGCAATATATGATATTTGTCTTGCTCTGACTTACTTCACTTAGTACGATAATATCTAGGTCCATCCATGTTGCTGCAAATGGCTGAGTAATATTCCATTGTACATATGTACCACATGTTCTTTATCCATTCATCTGTCGATGGACATTTAGATTGCTTCCATGTCTTGGCTATTGTAAACAGTGCTGCAATGAACACTGGGGTACATGTATCCTTTTGAACCATTTTTTTCTCCAGATATATGCCCCAGAGTGGGATTGCTGGATCATATGGTAACTCTGTACCAATTTACATTCCCACCAACAGTGTAGGAGGGTTCCCTTTTCTCCACACCCTCTCCAGCATTTATTGTTTGCAGATTTTTTGATGATGGCCATGCTGACTGAAAATCAGTGTAATATTTAATCTTTAAAGAAATTGAATCAGTGGCTAAAATCTCCCTCCCCCCCAAAACACCTGATTTATTTAGTTATACAGAAAAGACTACACCATACTTTCCTGAAACATAATTTCAATTTATATAATCTCCAGAAAATAGAAAAAAGAAAAGAGAACCTAAAAAGGACAGTATAGGAATGCAAAATCATGGGCCAATCTGACTCATGAATATAGATGCAAAAATTTTAAACAAAATATTTGCAAACTAAATCTAGCCATGTATATGACAGAGTTGAGTTTATCTCAGGAATTAAATGTAGTTTTGGTCTCATGGATCTCTTTATCAGTCTATCATAGATACAGCCTATGGACCCCTTCTCAGAAAAATGTTTTAAAATCATAAAATAAAATATAGAGAGTAAAAAAGGAAAAGCAGTATCAAAATATAGAAAAGGAAATCTGTGACTTAGTAATATTTGAATTTTCCTATTAATATGTTAAATAATAAGAGGATCCAGTGGTAGGTCTAATAACTACCAAAATTTTGAGGTGGCAATAAGTATAAGTCATATTTCAAGATACCTGCAACAACTGCATTTTGATATAAAAGTATTTGTGGCTTCTATTGGTACAGGTACTAATTGTTCCATTGTGGTTTGTTGCGTACATTCATAATTGAAGGAAAAGCTAAATTTCAGTTAAAGAATAATGGGAAGAAAGATATAATTTTTTCCCACCTAAGCTGTTCTGAATTCTGCACAGACCCCCCAATGGGTCTGTGAACCCCAGGTTAAGAATTCTAGTTCAGACAGAAATCTTGGCTAGAGATGTTTGAGGATTCTCATCATGGAGGTAGTGGTCGAAGCCACAGAGATGGATATTCAGAGCAACCAATGAGAGTTTGTAAAATATTAGTAAAGAAGTTCCTATGGAACACTAAAATTTAAGAGACAGGCAGAGGAAGGGACACTGATAAATAGAATGAGATGTTCAAAAAGTAGGAGGAAAATTAGAAGAGACTAGAGCCAATGTTAAAGAAGGAACTGTTTAAAGGAAGAGGAAATGGTTATAGGCATCATCAGCTTAAGAGAAATCAAGATTTCAAGAAGGACCAACTGTGACCACTGGGTTTAGCAAAAAAGAAAAAAAAAAATCACTGATGACTCAGGCATGAGCAGGTCTCTATAGGATGAGAGAGGAAGTCATGTTATAGTAGTTTGAGGAGTGAATGGGGAGGAGAGACAGAAAGTAGACAACCCTTTTTAGAAGGTAAACTTGAAGGTAAAAAGAGAAAGACATGCTAGAGAAGAATCTCTGATGTTAAGAATGTGTTTTGCTTTGCCAGCTGGGAGAAACTTGAGCATGTTTAAATACAGATAGGGAAGACCCAAAGAGAGGGACATATTAATTGGATATCCAAGATGTCTCATTCACATGTTTACTGCCTTTATGTGTCTTAGTGTCTGTCTGTCTATCTCTGATACTCCCCCTGTCAGCCCCTCTCTCTTTAAGTGGCACCTCATTTTCCAGAGCCTCTTCATGTGGTTTGGGCTTGTCTCAGCATGATGGTCTTTGGATAGACGCACTTCTATGGTGACTTGCTTCCAAGAAGCAGGAAGCAGAAGTTTCCAGCCAGTTAAAGGCTACACTCAGCCCCACTGTCCATCAGCAACATCTGAGGTGATTGTTAAGGTTCTGATGCTAATTCTGAATCAGAAAGTGTTGAGTGGTGCCTGACATCTGATTTTCAGCAAGTTCTACACAGGTGACGCTTTTGCATATCCGGGCTTCGAAATTACAGGGTTAGGAAGCTACAGGAGAAACACTGATTGCTCCAGCTGGTTCATCAGCATCTACCCTCCCCTACCCTTCCTGGTCAAACCTCCCTTTCCTTTTAAAGATCACTCTCCTTCATTTTAGTGCCATATTTCTTAAAGGAGAAAACCCCCTTTCCGTCTGAGTGATTTAAAATCACCAAATGAAACTAATTCAAAGTTGAACATGGATTTCACCTGTCAAATATCCTCTTATTAAGGAGACTTTATTTATGAGAAGCATTTTTAAGTGGTCAACTTCTCCTCTGAATCTCAATTTTCTGCAAAGAAGCATCCCCTCTATTCTATTATTTCACCACTCTCTCACTATCAGACTGGCCTGGTTTCACTTCTCTATGGACTCACCTTGATTCTGTGGTTCATTTACTCCTTTTAAATACAGTCGTTGCCTCTACTCCTCCTCATTGTACATGTCAGCAAAACCTCAAACTACCCATTTTCTCCTATGCAAACTTGAGCAGCTGAAAGGTACTACAGAAAATCAAACCATCAGGATGACTAACCGACATTAAAAACATGAACACAGAGCTCGATCATGCCAGGCAATCTTAAAATGTGTTCCCAGTAAGTTTACTTCCCTACTTTCCAAAAAATAGTGTCCTATTGCATATCTACACCTCCATCCTCAAATCTCCTATACCAGTCTGCACCATCTCATACTTTTCTGAATATATGAAGGCCATCCAGGAACTCCTTTATCTTTCCATCAACAAACTGCTCGCATTGATATCTCTTCCCATGTTCTTCTGTGCAGTTACAACAGAGGATGCCCTCCTCCTCCCATCAGAGAACCATCCTTGCACGAGTAATCTGGATTCCATCACTTCTGTTCTTAAGGACAGTCCTTCAGTTTTTCTTCTCCCTTGCATCAAGAATTTCTCTTTTTCTACTGAACTATTCCTATCGGTATACAAGCATGCTCAAGAATCGCCTACCTTCTTTTCTTTTCTTAGCCCCTCCTTACTTCATGTACCTTTCTAGCAACTACTTCATTTTTAGACTCCTTCTAGCAAAAATTCTTGAAAGTGGCCTTTATAAAGTCTCCACTTAACTCTCCTGCAATTCATTCTTCGTATCATCTCCTTACACTTAATACTTTTCCATTCTTATCTTTCTAACCCTTTAAGCAACATTGACTACAGTTGACCACTTCTGCATTCTGGAACCACTCTCCTTTCTCAGCCTCTGTGTGTAACACCACATTCTCCCAGCAGGGGGCAGCTTCTAAGATGACTCCCAATGATCCCCTCTCCTGGTAGTAATGCCCTTGTGTGATCCCCTCACCTTGAGCATGGGGTAAACCCAGCAACTTGCTTCTAAATGAATAGAATATGGCAAAAGTGATGGGTGATACTTCTGAGATTGGATTACAAAAGACTCCGGCTTCCATCTTGCCCACTCCCCCTTGCTTGCTCTTTTTTATTTCGATGGAAACCAGCTACCATGTTGTGAACTTCCCTATGGAAAGGCCCACATGGTACAAAAACTAAAAGAGGTCTCTGGACAACAGGCAGGGAAGAACTGAATCCTGCCAGCTACCACCAGGTGAGCCTGGAAGCAGATCCTCCCCAGTGGAGCCTTGTGGTGACTTAGTCCCAGCCAACACCTCAATGGCAGCCTGTGAATGACCCTGGGCCAAGGACTCAGTTAAGCTGAGCCCAGATTCCTGATCCACTGACCCTATGAGAAAATAAATATTTGTTGTTTTAAGCTGCTGCATTTTAGGGTAACTTGTTACACAGTCATAGATAACTAATACACGGGAGTTTCCCTCAGAGGTCAGCAAACTACAGCAATGGGCCAAATCTAGCCCACTGCTTGCTTTTGTCCTGCCTGTGAGCTAAGGATTGTTCTCACCTTGTTAAATGGTTGAAAATGAATAAAAAGGATAATAAAATTTCATTAATATAAAAGTTATATGAAATTCCAGTGTGTCATAAATAAAGCTTTATTGGAACATAGCCACATACATTCCTTTCTGTATTGTCTATGGTTGCTTTTGTACTGCAACTGCAGAGTTAAGTAGTTGTGGCAGAGGCCTTATGACTTGCAAAGCCTAAACTATTTACTATCTGACCCTTTACAGAAGAAATTTTGCATTCTTTTTCCATCTTCTTTGCTGGCTCTGCCTCCTCTGTTCTATCTCTAGATGATGTGGTCTGTCTCCATCTCTCTTTCTATACACACATATATATAAAACGTTATGCACGTTCTAACATATAATACCATTATGTACAATATTACACATATCAGATGTTATATAGGTTTCTTTCTATTTGATCTTTGTGCTTCTATATCTAATAAGCTTCTCAAACTTAACGTGTCAAACACAGAAGCCCTCTGCTGCCAGCTACCTCCAAAACCTGATTTTCCTCTATTCTTCCACATCTCAGTTGATGATACTATCATCTACCCAGGTGATCTACCCAGACATTGAGTGAGCCTGGATTTCTCCCTATTGCTCACCCCGTACAAACAATCCATCAGTAAGATCTATATATTTTATTTCCAAAATATACTATTTTGGAATATATTCATTCTGTCTCAATTCGTTCCCTAAACACAGCATCCATTTCATTTTTTCTTATCATTTATCAACAGCATATAATTATTTTACTTGCTTAATAATGTATTTTCTATCTCTTTAACTAGAGTTTAAACTCCCTGAGGAGAGACCATCTCTGTCTTACTTACTACAGTATCCCCAGTACCTTGCCCACTGTATGTACTAGAGCAGTTGATAAGTATTTTTGAATAAATAAACTGTGAGATGCTTGGTAGTAGCTATAGCTCAAAGGGGCATTAATTCACCTTTAAAAAGCTGTATTTATTTTTTGGTTAACTGTAACTACATTTAGTAGAAGCAAGCAAATATCTTCAACTCAAAAAAAAAAAAAGGGTGATGAGGGGAGAAGTTTGTTCCTCTATTTTTAACTGGAGTAGTTTACTAAACAACATATCTTTAGAGAATAAACAGTTATGTTATTTTAATGACTGAAGACTATGGTTTATATAGAAACATTTAAGATACAGTTTAAAATGTCTAAAACTCTGATATCAGTGATCTGTACTATACAAAAATATCACTAGAAATTATTCAATGCTATCTCAAATTAATAGCTATATTAGGCAAAGTAAGAAAAAATCCAGATAATTAATGGAAATAAATGAAGAAAAAAATTGCATAGGTATCTAACTAAATAATTTAATGGCATTACTATGAGGCTTTGTTAGTACTCAGGCAAACCAAAGATAATTCCTTCTATGATCAAGCGAGTTTACTGTTTTCGATCATCATATTTTCCTTTGATTTTATAACCCAGTAGTATTATGTGTATGTTTTGATTTCTAATTAATGCAGAATATTATATGATTAGGATACTGTAGCGCACTTTATAACTGTTCACACATGCACAGTGTCCCTCCTTATGGGAAGATTTTATTCCTCACCCTATTGAACTCAAGCATGGCCACGTGACTTGCTTTGGCCAGTGAAATGTGAGCAGAAGTGACATGTGCCCTCTTTGGGCAGAAATTTTAAGAGTTAGTATGTGCTTTGATATACTTTCTTTTCCTTCTACCAAAAGGCCAGAAATACTTCACATAGAGGCTACTCCATCAGCTTGAAGCCAGGAATAAATTCTATGTGGAGGAGAGTTATGGCCCTCAGAGATGGACATAAACCTTTACTGCTTTAAGCCATTACAATTTTGGAGTCATGTGTTACCAGAGCATAACTAACCTATCCCTATCTTTGAACATTACATACATTTGGAACGAGTAAACCCTTACATTGAGAGAGTGTTGCCTAGGAGAAGGCCATTTGAATTAGTAAGAAGTCAGAGTTGTAGAATATTTTAAAGAAATCAAAACTTATTACTTCCAAATCTAACAAGAACCTAATCAGAGTACTAATTAGTAGTTATGCTCTATTAAAAAGGTGAGACTTTGGCAGAATCTATCTAATTAAACAATGTAATCTGTAATGCAATATTGCAATGGAAGAAGAAATGAAAGATGTTGGTGTGTCATTCAGTTAAGTGGTGTGCTATTTCACAAGTTCATCGCTGAATGACTGGTCAAAGTGTGTAGGCTAAATGAAGAACGTGTAGCTAGAGCAGAAGTGTTGGATTGGGGCTTGGGGTGATTACTAGATGGAATGATGGAGAGAGTGAAATATATGTAGTAACTTGAAAAACAGGGAGGGTATTGGAATGCCACTGCAGAATTACACCCCATAATTTAAATGGTTGACTTTCAAGCAATGCTTATTTTAGAAGCTGTGTAATGTTACTCTAGTTTTCAAATAAATCAAAGCTGTGAAACTCAACAGAGGACTGGGGGACTAGAAAAAACTCTAGGGATTAATTTTTGTTTATTGGCCTAAAATACTTGTTGTATTTTACATGAAACAAAGTCTCACCAGAGAAAGGACACCCTGAAGCAAGGCGATTAACACATCTAAATTTGGTTAAGAGAGCCTGGATTCAGAGCCTTAAGAGTGGAGCTTCACAAGGGATTAACTTCTCCCTGTGTACTTCATAATTTTGGCAGTAAATGCAAACAATTTAATGTTCATCAGAAGGGACTACTTTGGTGTAAACATTGGGGAACATGACAAAATTCACGATGCAATGTGTATCCTTCCTTTTGTCCAAAGCGGTAATTCAGGGCCAACCAGAAAGCTTTGCAGGATTTCAATATGAATGAGAGGCACCTGTGACTCTGAGGACATTGAGCTAATGAGAAACGGTTGAAAAGGCTGCTGTTCAGCAGCACCCAGGGTAATTTCCTCAAAATCTTTCAGTGGTTCTCACATTTCACTTGGGGCCAAGCAGTACAAGGGGAGACGTGGTTAGAAATGATCAATGAGCAAGGAATGCCAGAGAAACTGAATGGCCTGGAAAGAAACTGGGAAGTCTCCCAGTTACAGAAGAAAGTCAGTAAAATAGAGCTTGAAGGTTGAATGCAGGGCACGGAGATGAACAATGCCCGAGGCATGGCAAAAGGATACACCAATGCCAACAGAGCCAGCCAGGAAAGACATGTGCAGGAAAAGTAGGACAATCGGAGCATGAGTCCTGCCAGGTCAACACTGAAAACATATTTCAGAGGTGAGCCAGAGTTTTAGAATGTTTCAGAGACCCGAGAGTATATGGGATGAGATGGGGTCGAGGGAGTGGGAGAATGTTTGGGAAAGAAGAGAATTGTACAGAAATCAACTGAGTAATGGTTATTGACGTGGTTGAATATGCCTAACTCTTAACATATTCCTGTATTTTTTTTTTTAATTTTTTTCCTCTAATTCAAGGATTAGGAATGTAATCTGCCTCAGGCTCTGAGTCGTGAGTGTGTGTTGGGCTATGGAGAGAATCTACACAGTTAGCAGTTAATGGGAAATATTTGTTTCTCCCTGAGTAACCCGGCACCAGCCAGACCTAAAGGTTACTAAAAGGGATACAAAAGGTTCCTGAATCTTCTCCTTTAAATTGAGGGCAGAGCCTAGCTCCTCACAATTGCGTCTCCTTTTAAAAGATGTCTGATTGTGGGAGCAGGTGCTCAGAGGCTGCCAACGAGAGGTCAGCAGTTCATCCTGGACTTCATCCAGTGTCTGTATTACCAGGGCTATGAGAAGGCTTCTCTCCCCACGAAGCACAGAGACTCTCCTGCTCAAAAGGAAGAATTCTGCTGATCATGGAGGGGTGGGAAGAGCTTCTTCAGACTCCATTACAGAGGTCCAGGTCTTAATGGAACTATTGTTAAGCATGCGAGTTTAAAATAAAAAAAGATATACTTTGTTGTATCTGTTTACCACTTAAAGGATTTGAGGAGACACACTAAATGGATACACATATAACAGAGACATTAAAATAAACATAAAAGATGTAAAGTGAGCTAAGGAGAGGATGGGGATGAGGGAAAGGCAGGCTAAGGGAGTTACTGCCATTGAACTCTAAAATTAGCTCAACTTCTTGGCATTCAAAACACATCAGGAAACACAATGGCTATATAGTTCTCACGGTCTGATAAAACTAAGCATACTGGTTCCTTACGGAGAGACAAGACTTCCTCAGACTCTAAATTCACAGATACCTTCTAGATAGCTCTCAAATTCTCCTGCTTCACCCCATCATCATTGCCACAAACCCAGCCCAAACTCCTGGGACCTCTTACCTGGATTACTTTAATGGTCTCCAATCTCAGTTTTCTCCAAATCTTAGCCTAGCCTCCGTACCACAGAAGTGGTCTTTTAAAATGCATATAGGAGATCGTATCTCAATGCAGAGACTGAGATACAACTGACAGACATTACTGAGATACAACTGACAGACATTATATTAGTTTTTGGTATGCAACACAACCATTTGATATTGCAAAATGATGACCACAATAAGATTAGTTAACATCCATCAACACACACAGTTACAATTTTTTTTCTTATGCACATCTCATTGCTTTAATGACAAAGTCCAAAATCCTGAGTGCTGCATACAAGGCACAATCTGGCCCCAGCCTACTTCTCCAGCTTAATGACAATATAGGTCTCGGCCTACACTTTTCCCTACAGGCTCTCTCCCCTCCTCTCCTTCTCTCCCCCTCCCACCCTTCTTTACTAGCTAACTCGCACTCATTATTTTATACCGGGCTATCCCATAGGTTTTACCCATCTGACCCTGAAGTCATTTAAGTTTGTCATGATGCTTTTTTTTTTTTTGGACCGGATCTTAGCATAGGCCAAGGTGGTTCTTTAAGGAATGAAAACTCTATATAGCAAAATGGGCTGAGCCTCTTTGTGCATTCTCAACTATTAGGTTCTTTTTCATAAATATCAGTAGCTTCTAACAACTGGTTAAGCAAATTAAGGGATATAGAGCCATTCCCATAACCCCACTACCACTAGGTGTGGAAGCAAGTGTCAGACTGAATTCTATGATGCACTTAAACATTTATGCGCAAGTGGGTACAGAGACAGTCATATAATAGGTTTTGGAAGCTCAATAATGTCCAGCTCTTGGCCCTTTCAAGGTCACATCCTCTAAGAGAGATTTGCTTGAGGAAATGTGACAGTGTTCTAGTCCTGGGATGCTGCTAACCCTAGTTGGGTTTAGGAAATGAGTTCTCTAAGTCAGTGGCTGAGCGCAGGCCTGGTTCAGAATTAAGCCTTGGGCTCCATTCTGGATGTTAAAGGCTTTCACATAAAGGTGGAATGCTTCCCTCCACATCTTAAACACCACTTATTGATCTCCTGAAAAATAATTTGTAATGTTCATTGAACTAACTAAAGAAGGCTGGTGTTAACTGAAGATAAAGATAACTGTTGGGAAAGGCAGTCTTTATCATCCCCCACTTGGCTGCGTAAGAATGGGCCTGGGGCCTGGAACTCTGCTTTACCAGGAAAGAAAGAGCCCACCCAGCCTGTGCTGGGCTCATCGCCTCTCTTGGTTCCATCAAACAGCCCCACCTCTTTTGAACCTTCAGCCTCCTGTCTGTAGCACCTCTTTTTTTCTCATCATATAGATATATTCATCTCTTCTTTTAACCCATGACTCCCTTTAGCTTTTCCCTCATGTTTCTTCAATCTCTACTTTCCTATCTTCTGTTGACCAACCATCCACAGACTGATTTCTGCCTCTCTTGCTCCCCATGAAAAGCCTCTTGCCCTAGTCACTTAGAATCAAGTTATTTTTTCGGTCTGAAGCATTTACAGAGTTGCATATTAACTAAGGTAAGTGAGGATATGCTATGGAAATCAACTCTTTCAATTTTAATGGCATTAGCTAATAAAGGTTTACTTTTTGCTTATGTCATAATTTACTCATGGAAATATTCATGGTCACTGGCCTTCCAGGGTGATGCAGGGACTTAGGTTCCTTTCACCTTGTGGCTCCACCATGCCCTGGGGACCTCGGGTCCTCAGCTGGACCTCTGATCTGGCGGCTGAAGAGCAAAGAGTGCAGAGGACTGTGTGGATTGTTAGCAGGGGACAGCCCTGGAGGAGAAATAGATCACTTCCCCTCTTACTCCATCGGCCATACACAGCCTGCACGGGAGGCTGGGAAATGCACTGTGGCTTTTGTCCAGCTGGAAGAAGAAACTGCTGAGCATACAGCAGTTCTTCACCAAAGCTTGCCATTCACAGTTTTCTGAAACTGTCTCTCCCTTGTCCACCATTTTCTCCTGGTTTCTGTCTTCAAATCTTGACTGATTGTTTTTTCAGTCTCCTTCACGGCTCCTCTTTCTTTTTTCCATCCCTCCATGTTGGTATCCCCCAGCATCTATCTCCTGACTCACTTCCCTTTTCACTACATTATTCTCCCTCGAAGATTTCATAAACAACCAGAACATCTATCTCCATCCTTTTGTTCATACCCCCATGTAAAACTACTCCTCCTCTTACAAGTTCCCATCTTGATAAGTGGGCATCTGCTCAGTCACTGAACCAGAAAGCCAGAGAAGTGATCCTATATTCTTCCCTCATCCTCTATAGCTGAGGTTTCTCAGCCACCACACTACTGACATTTCAGGCTGGGAGCTGTCTTGTGCATTACAAGATGTTTAACAGCATCCCTGGATTCCAGCTACTAGGTGTTAGTAGCTAACCCCTGCCCCCCGCCAAGTTGTGACGACCAATAGTTGTGACATTGCCAAATGTCCCCTGGGGAGGGAGGGGGTCACCCCCCCCACTGAGACCTGCATTATCCAGTCTTATTGATTCAATCATTACACTATTTATCTCCTCCATTCCATTTTCTTACCATTAACTTTATTAAATTCCACATCTTGTGTCTGGATTTCTCCAGTTGCCTCTTATCTGTCTGTGGCAAGTTGGCTGACCCAACAGTTTCTTTGCTCAAATCTTCACTGTCACCTTCCACTAAAAAAAAAGGAATACTTGTTTTTCAGCCCCTCTTCGAACGGCCAGGCAACACCATTTAGCCTGGCAAATCAGGTTTGTGGAGAGGGTGACAGTTGAACTTAAAGGTTCCAAGGCTTTGGAATCATCCAGTTTAAATCGTGTCTCAGCCTTATCGCTCTGGTAGTTGTGCAGCTTTAGGAAAGTTACTTAAATTTCTCTGGGCCCCATGGTAATGCTGGGATAACAATAGCACCAACCTTATAAGATTATTGTGGAGATAAACAAGTTAAAATGTGTAAAGTGCTTAGTGCTATACCTGTCTAAATGTAAACACTGGATAAATGGTGGCTATGATACAGGAATGGCAGCGATGATGTAATCGCTCTATTCCTTGCTAATCTCAAAGGTTACTACTTCACATCCTATCCTCAACCACAGCCCATTTTTTAGGACTCAGTTTAGGGGCGACTTCTGGAAGTTTTCTCACACTTTTCTCTCCAAATTACAAGATGTTACTTGTTTTTCTCCCTCACTAGGCTGTGAACTTCAAGGCAACGACAAGATCTTTCTTTATATATTCCCAGGACCACCACAAGTGCTCAATATACATGAAATGCTCTGTAAAGGTATGTTGATTAAATCAATAAGTGAATGAATATTAGTAACATGCACCAGCCTTGCCAGAAACTTCTCTCCCATTTGGCAGCAGCGGGAAAGGGTGGACCTTTAAAAATCTTCGGACATACCAAGTGTAAATGAAACACAAATCAACCAAGTGAATTTTCAAGAGGAAATTTATCTCACAAACCTGGCAACTCCAGCCAGCTTTTAAGTAAATGGAAGCTAGGGGCAAAATTATTCTTAGGGTAAAGAGTAAAACTATACACGTGACCCCAAACTTTGCAGACATCCTTTAAAAACTGTACTCTAAATAAATGCATCGAAATTTGCACAGGAGAGTGGTAGTGGGAAGTGTGAACTGACAGAGAAGTCACAGTGTAAACACTCCATTGACATAGACAGTCATGAGCAAAATGAGGCTTCTGGGACTTCCCTGGTGGCACAGTGGTTAAGAATCTGCCTGCCAATGCAGGGGACACGGGTTCCAGCCCTGGTCCGCGAAGATCCCACATGCCCCGGAGCAACTAAGCCCACGCGCCACAACTACCGAGCCTGCCCTCTAGAACCACGACTACTGAGCCCGTGTCCCACAACTACTGAAGCCCACACGCCTAGAGCCTGTGCTCCGCAACAAGAGAAGCCACCGCAATGAGAAGCCTGCGCACCACAATGAAGCACAGCCCCCGCTCACCACAACTAGAGAAAGCCCGCGCGCAGCAACCAAGACCCAACGCAGCCATAAATGAATAACTTTAAAATAAATAAATTTTAAAAGTGAGGTTGCCTTGTGGTTAACTAGAACTTTTAATGACACATATGCTTTTTTTCACCTGTCCAGTCTCTATTTGGCAGACTGTCAATAAATTGAAAATACCCACAATTCTAGGGAAAAAAAGAAAAAAGAGCAACTATAATTCTAAGGAGTTCAGTGTTCACACCCGGGTCTCTGAGGAGGTCCCAGCCACCTCTGGTTTGGTGGTGGCTTTCTTCCCGGGTTTTGGACTCAAGCATCTGTTGTTTGCCATTTAACCAACTCCAACCAAGATCCCCTTTTCTAGATCAAAATTTATTAGATCACCTCTTCTTGAGTGCTTCCTAAGTCAAATCTTACTAAAAAGTCACTGGAAATGAATTGCTGGAACCTGAGAAATTTCTTAAAATGTCTTCAAGAAAAACATTTCTTTTCCTCTTAAAAACAAACAGGGGCCACATTTAATACGCGAAGAAACCCATTCTTGAAAAGGTAGCTTTTCATCTGTACCACCACAAGTCTCAGTAACACGTGTGGCTTTCTCTGATGACTACAGCCCTTCGAGACACTGGTGACTCCCATTCTCCTCCCCTGGATGCCCTGAAGTGACACCAACACGGGACAGCCAGGGGTCGCCCAACAGGTGGTCCGCCGAGCGCTCTCCAGGTGAGAGCGCCGCCCGCGCTCAGGGCGCACCGCGAGGGCGTCCACGCGCCCTGGCGCCCCCGGGGCAGCGCTGGCTCCCTAGAGAGGGCCGGGGCCTGGCTGCTGGGAGGGGGCGAGCGCCCGGTTCCCGTCGCCTCCACTCCCGCCTCCTCCGGCTACGCGTCCTCTCCCCTTGCCAAAGCTCGGACTCTCGGGGTTGCCCTTATTGTTGGCCGCGTCTGTCACTTTGTGGGCCGGGTGACATGAATGGATGGGCTGGACACACCTTCCAGCCTTCTAGAAAAAAAAAAGTCTGAATCTGCATAGAGGGCGGGAGGGACTCCCCCGGCGCCCCCAGAGCCAACGCCGCGGGCAGGGGAAACGCACAGCTCCCCCCTCCCACACTCACTCCTCCCCTCCTTTAAAAAACCGCCCAGCCCAGAAAATAATATCTCTCCCTACCCGCCAGCGTCCGCGGTGCTCTCGCCTCCTTTCCCGGCTGAGCGCGCTCCAGCGTTGCGGGAGGCGGCGCGCGGGGCGCGGGTCCGGAAGCGGGCGCGCAGCGGTCCGGGGCGCCGCACCATGCTCCCGAGCGCCGTGGCGGCCCATGCCGGCGCCTACTGGGACGTGGTGGCTTCCTCCGCGCTGCTGAACTTCCCCGCCGCGCCGGGCTTCGGCAACCTGGGCAAGAGTTTCCTGATCGAGAACTTGCTGCGGGCTGGGGGCGCCCCGCCGCACAGGCTACCACCGCCCCCGCCCCACGGCCCGGCAGCAGCTCTCGCCGCGGGCGCTCAGGTCCGGCCCCTGCCCGCCAGCCCGGTTCCGCTCAAGCTGTGCCCCGCGGCAGAACCAGTCAGCCCCAGCGGGGCGCTCTACGGCACGCGGTGGGCGTTTCAAGTGCTCAGCCCCTCGGCGGACGGCGCCAGGCTGCCGAGCCGGGCTCCGGCGGACCGAGACTGTGCCTTCCAGCCGTCAACCCCAGGTGAGTCCGCTTTCCCCTCCCCAGCTGCGCGCGGCGCTTCTTGGCCTAAGGATCCCGAGACCTGGGCGCGCCGGCCCTAGTGCGCAGGAATCCGCACGGGCCTAGACCTTTCGAGAGCATCTAGAGATTCAGTGGAGATGCCGCCTCGGGGGTGAGGAGGGTACCACCACTAACTGTGATTTTTCCTCCCCTTCGCGTACCACCAGCTTCCTCTCCGTCCCCTCTTTCTACAAGTGGTAGGGCTGCCTTGAATTTAAGGCCTTTTCGAAGAAACTCTGGAGGCACCTCCTGGCATTAGCCGAAAGGGCAGCCCCGGTCCTGAGATCTCTGGGTTCGCAGGACCAGTTTCACGGGGTTTCCCAAGTTCAGCGTCTCCACCCGCCCGCTCCTGTCCCAGAGGCCGCGCGACACCCTTTCCCTGGAAAGTTCTTGGCTTGGAGAGCCTCGCTCGGCGCGCTTTGGGGGCTTTTGCCTCTTCAAACCGTTGCGACGGTCGAGGCGGTTGCAGAACGCGCGCAGAGATCTTTGGAAAAAGAGTTGCGCAAAGTTTTGGCTTTCTTCACTCTTACATTTTGGATCACTGAGACGCAAGAAAATCGAGGCTGGCTTTTTCTTAGTGCTGAGCTGGAACAGCCTAATTGGCACCTGGAGTAGGAAGTTCGCCAAAAAATGAGAATTTACCAAAAGAAGGGCAGTTTTGGTTTGCTTGTTTTAATTCCCGAATAAAACCTAAGTGTCGTGACTGGGAAGAGGATGCGGACAGTTTAGTCAATATATTAGATAAAGCTTACGGGAGGGGCTGCCGAAATTGGCAGCGAGAAAGGGAAAGCCTCTTAGAGACTCAAAAACTGAGATCCAGTGGATTAATTTTTTTTTTTTTTTGGCTTGCGTCCTTTGACGATCTTAACTCATTCTTTAAATCCCGGTGGGTTTGTCCAGAATGACTAATAGACGCTTTTTCAGCAGATTTCATTGTCCCACCAAACTGCCGAATCAAATTTATTGCTAATGGCTTTATAGAATTGAACATGTTTAGAACCTGTCCTGGTCTTTCAGTTTGAAATGGTTACTAACAGAATGGGACAAATATAATTATATTAGCACCGGTCTCATTCACATAGTGTAAAACCTAAATTCTAGGCAGCCTTTTCGCACCCTGGGAGAGGAACAAGTACAGTTAAGACAAAGTTTATGTGCCTTGGAAATTTGAGCCACTCTGTTCTTTTTGAAGTATTAGGAAAATTAGAAACGTGTAAAGCAGGTTCGTGTAGACAAGAGCTGGTAAATAATGCCTCATTAAAATAACATTTTCAAGAAGATTTGGTGATTTGTATAACTTTTGGTGGTTTGCCATTGTGTTCATAGAAGCTGTTTTTCAAGAATTCTTAAGTTGCTCTTGATCATGACTGGCTCCTCAAAAAAGTTAATTTTAACCTTTGTAGATTTTACAGGTTAAATTTAAGTAAACCAAATGCGAATCAAATGCAGACATTTCAATAACTGAAAAATAATTTTGTATACCTATTCATTTTCATTCAAGATGTTACAATTATTGGGTAAAGGGTTTCCTAACTACGTTATTTTTATTTTCAAGAACATACTCATTCTTGTACACTTATTAAAATATCAAAATGCAAAAATGCTTTTTGGAATAATTGAGAGTATAAGAAGTTAAATTTCACTTTGAAGTATTTTCATATAGCTTAAGCCTATATTTTTCCTAATTTTTTTTTAGTCCTTATTGAAGATTTGATGTTTTCCTAGGTTAATTTTTATTTGAACAAATAACTTTTTATTTCAAAAAACTCATTCTTGTGAAGAGTGCATTTAATTTTTGAAACTCAAAAAATATCTTAAGATTAGAATCCCATAAAATTGTGCCCACAAATATGCTGCTTAAAAACATTTAAAAAAAATTTTGACAGAGAATATAGCTTTCTGAACCGTGCTCCAGTTTTATTTAAATGACAGATTCTTGCCCTACCAAATGTGGAAATTCTTTTGTACTGTGTAGAATTATGAAGTTATAATGAGTGCTGACAATGTTAGCTATCACCTGAAAATTAGATGAGGATGAAATAGTGATTGACGTTCTGTAAAGAGTAGAAAGGAGATTTAGAAAAGCTACTGTTTTCAGAACGATAAAATACTTCTTTCTGAAACATCAGTGAACAACCAGTTCTCATCCTTTAGACACTAACTTAGGAGTGGATCACAAAATGTGATTTTTAATGATTTCGGTGTATTTGACTACTCATTTTTTTCTCAACTTAATTTGTTGAGTGCACCAGTCTAGATGTTGAATAAGAAAACCCCGGAGTTCTTTTTAAGGGCATTGGTGAAAGACAGCACCATTTAACTAGAGGATTTATGCCACTGCATGCATTTCGGCTTTATTATTTTTGTTACCCACTATTAATTATACCATATAGTTCATTCATTCAGCAAATGCTTACTGACTGTCTCCCATGTGTTCAGACTGTTCCAGGCCATTGGGATAATCAGTGAACAAAACAGATGACTGTCTCTGCCCCTGTGAAGCTTATAGTCCATGTTCTGTCCTACTTTATGGTTTACCAAGCATTTTCATAATTGTTAGCTGCTTTAATTCTCATAATAGGCCAATTTTTTCCTACAAAGATTATTCCACTTCCTAATTTTGTTTTTGTCTGAAGTATCAGTTTAAACATCTGTGGTCTTGTGAAAGAGAAGAAAATTGCCCCAAATCTCCATATTCCTTGGATTCGTTTTTCATTGAATGTGAGAAAACTAATGAGGGCTTATGGGATAACCAATTGCATGTATCACAATAATAAATCAGGCAGGGATCTTATATCTGTGCCCATAAGGAAAGAAATTGGCCTTCCCCTTCATCTTGTTACGTGTCTGAAAGGTGGTGACAGTAACACAGGTTTACAGATTATGGATGAAAGTTTAGCTTTTGACGGAGAATATAGCTTTTGACAGAGAATATAGTACTTCATCCCTGAAAACTGGCAAGCCTTTAAGTATTTAGAGCGAGCAAAGGAACATTCCATAGCTGTATGTTGTCAAGTTGTCTATATAGAGTAGTTTAAAAACTTAAAAAATCAGAGGGCAGTCTTCGAAGTTTGAAAGGAGCACGCTTAGTGTAATAACAGGTAGTTGAGTAGATTCACCTCCAGGGGTTGTATGTGAAAAAAAGAATTTTGGATATTATAGTTTATTAATGAAACCAGGTTTTTCAAGTAAATCCTAATCATCAGAGGTCCTCCCCCAGAAGTTCATTAATGTCATTACTTGGTGGCTATCGTGCTAGATTTAAATATCGATGTTTTTGTATATTAAAGAGGGTCCTGAAATGTAAAAAGCTGAAAATTTAAAATTTCTCTTAGTTATGCCACCAATTTCCTTCAAAGTAAGTGGAACAAATAGCCTTGCTTTTCAGTAACATTTGTTATGTTAAACATTTTAGAAAGTGTTTGAAATGAAGATAATTTCCTGAATATAATTTAGTGATTATTAAATCTACTCCTAGGGCTGCATATAAAAGGCTTAGAAAGCAAATGTTTATTCTGAAAGGTTGAATTGAACTGTTCTTTTTTTAAAGTAATTTTGTCGAGTAGGTTGTACTATGTAGTACAGAAATGGAACCACATCCATAGTATTTTTTTCTGGTACCCCTGTAGGGCTGTTAATTAATGTGTCACGTGCACTCTGAGTGTCTTGTCCACCTCACAGTGCCAGTTACTCTTGACCTATTAATCCTTGACTCTGTCTTAAACTACTTGCACTTACGTGTTTTTTTCCAACTGGTAGTTTTATCCGCTTTCACTGAGATACCCTGAAAGTGTGACATAAAATAGCTTCTCTTACATCTTAGGCACTTTGGAGAGGGAGAAGAAGATGAATCTGTGCTCCAGGTGGGGATTCCAGTCCAGCTGAAGACTGCGATTTGATTTATGAAGCCGGAGTTTGTCATTTATTTTTGCTGACGCTATGCTCTAGGTTTGTTTTGGCAAATTAAAGTCACAGGATCTTGACTATTGATGATACTGACCCAGAACCAGGACAAAGAGAATGGGGGATCCAGAAAAGGATAATGATGGGACCCATGCTGGTAGTTCCTTGCTCAGGCTATCGCCCCAAACATCCTTTGGTGGAATTTGTAGATAATACCAAACAATATTCTTAGTACACCTGTACTTTTTTTTTTTTTTTTTTTTTTTTTTCGCGGGCCTCTCACTGTTGTGGCCTCTCCCGTTGCGGAGCACAGGCTCCGGACGCGCAGGCTCAGCGGCCATGGCTCACGGGCCCAGCCACTCCGCGGCATGCGGGATCCTCCCGGACCGGGGCACGAACCCGTGTCCCCTGCATCGGCAGGCGGACTCTCAACCACTGCGCCACCAGGGAAGCCCTACACCTGTACTTTTACAAATAATCTGCTCAACATATCTTTGGGTTTATATGAAGATATTAATAACTTTTACATAGTTCATGAGGAATAAGCTCTGAACAAATTGTTATAGGGTCCCCAAGTTCATAAACTTCAGGTTCAGGAAGTTCTTGCAGTGACGAGAACCAGTAGGATTAAGAGACAGTCCTTTTACTTCTGGTTCAGATTGAGAAAACCACACTCCCTCCAAAATAATGTCTGAGTTGGAATTACAAAAGGGTAGCAATTTATGTGCATTTTATTTGCCTCTCACTTTAGCACCTATCCGTCTCCCAATCCCTAAAATATGCTTCTCTACTTTGCTTTAACAGCAAGAAATTTCAATCTGTTAACATGTATTGAAGCTTTATTACTGAGGTTTAATAATCAAATAGGAGTAAATACAGTAGGCAAGTAGGAACATTTTAGAATTTCTCCCTTAACTCTTACTCACTTTAGGGATTTGAGGATTATTTTAAGAGGCACAGTGGTTTGAATGCCCAGAAAATTGCATACGGATTTATGCAGAAGTAAATGTAGGTTCCAGAGGGTTCGGGGTCGTGTCAGGAAGCCAAAGGATGTCATATGTTGTGGGCAACTTAAAATAATTGGCAACGGTGATTTTTAGCTACTTTTGTTTGCCATCAATGTGGCTCAGTTGTGGGACCCAATGCTGTGCATTAGAGTCCGTTGTATTCCTTTTGGAGTGTGCCTCCTCCATCCTGTTCTTGTGCCCACCAGAAAAAGTCTCTTTTTGCTATAAGAAAACATCTTACGGTTAGTTTTGCTGCTGAACAATGATAGAGATGGTATCAAGTTGAAAGTAAGGGAAGCAACATAAATAATAGCTGTGTTCATAAAATACTTTTAGCTTCATTGCTATGAAAGTTTTTACAGAAGCAAAAATGTTATCGTCTTTCAAATATTTAAACGAATGTGTGTTTGTTTGTTTTTTTTTTGAGTCATAAATGTCTTAATTCTCAAACTCTAAGAGTTAACAAATCAGCCATTGGATCATGTTGTGAGACTGGTTTATAATGTGTCTGATTCCTGAGGCAGATCTTATTTGTTTGGTATCCTGCTTATTTCGATTTAGTTTTTAACTTCTATAATTTGAAGTCATAATGTAAGGTTTTTGTTGGATTCATAAAAAAAGTCACTGATAAGTTACCATTTATTTCATATTTCTATATAACCTTCCTTTATAAGGTTTTTCTGAAGTCTTATAAGTCATTAATAGGATTATCAAATATTTTGCATAAGAAATGTGTTTCTATGTTAGAATTGGGGGGTAAATACCTTATTTTCTCCTCAACCTACTTTCCACCACACTATTTCTCTTGCTGATATCTCCCGTAATTTTAGAATCCATTTTATACCTTGTGGGAAGGCTTGATTTGTAGCTCTTAAAACAGTGTTTGTCCACTTAATCTTGGGTTAACAGAGGCCCTAAATAAAGTTTTTTACCTTAATTACTGTCATTTTTCTTTCCACAGTGAAGGTACACAATTTTTAAGTCAAATTAAAGATTAAAAACAATTTTTTAAAATTTAAAATTAAAAAAAAATTTTAAATTAAAAACAATTTTTAATCACTTTGTTTTCATTCAAATGCACCTGGAGTCTGTCAGGAATAAAAAGGGAAACTGTAGAAAGAAACAATATGATTTTTATCCAGGAATCCTTGTTAGAATCCTTCTTTAAAGACTTCATTAGATCATGCTTCCATTTTAAACTTTCTTAGTAAGAAATTGGATTTTTGCCTTAACGTATAATATGCTTACCAGACCCTTGTATATTTTATTCCAAAAATATTTTATTTTACTTTCAGTAATGTTTCCACTTTTAATGAAATCTCTCCCTTTCATTCTTTTTAGCCTCCAGTCAATACTTGACTTTGGCAATGCTGAGTGATTCATTTTATATAAAGTTACCATAACTGATTTTATCTTTAATAACGTTATTATTTTGTCAGCCAGCTATTAGTTGGGAGTATTTCAGGGGCACACTCTTTTTGTAAGTTATATGAACAGTAAACTTAAGGCACTAAAATTCTCTAAAGTCAAAGATCAGGAAGCCTCTATAAGTTTTTAGACTTTTGTTTCAGAATCAAACAAAGCATGGGGAAAAGGAAAGGAAAAAAACATCAGGTCTTTTTCTATATATTGCTGAATATTTAATTGCCTTCTTGTTTATAGGTATTCCAAAGATGAACTAGGTTTTTCCCTTTTCTTTCACGTGTTCAGGCACCACGCATGCCATAACAGCCTTGATTTCATTAGTTCTAAGTGGCCATCAGAAACAGTGGCCATCCTTAAAGATTTAAATCCCTAATACTTTCAAAATTAAAATATGTGGAGGAATTATTCTTTGAGAAGATTTATGTACGTTAAAAGAGAATAAAAACCATGACTGCTGGTGAATTTTTTTAATAGACTAACCTAGGACTGGATTGAGTTTAGGTGTGTTGAACCTACCCTAGAGTTACATTGGGTCTGAAACCAAAAGACAGATTCTTCAAAGCGGGAACAGAGTCATTTCTGTTTGTCTACGTATTTTCTATAGGTGCTTTCACACTACACATTGAACAGCTGCAACAGAGACCACATGGCCTGCGAAGCCTAATGTATTTACTATCTGGCCCTTTACAGTAAAAGTTTGCCAAAACCTTTTCCAAAGCATAAATGGCAAATCGAGTCAATTTTAAAAGAATGTATAGTTTTCTGAGCTGGTTTTAGCAGTAATTCTTTAATTTTAAAGTCTAGATTCACATCTAAGGTCTTTAAATTACTGATTATATAATCCTAAGCAATTCATGTAACTGCATTGAGCCTCATTTCAAAATGACCACAGATGTTAGGCTCACCATTTGACTTTCAGCCACATACCTCAAGAGCCCATTGACAACGTACAGGGAAAGATGTGAAAGACAGCTTTCCACCCTTCCACCATAAGTAAAATACATACTGGAAAAGGGGTATTGCTGCGAAGAAACCATCTCACAACTTAGAGGCTTAAAGGAACAATTTATTATTTTCTCTCACGGTTTTGTGGACCGGCAGGGCGCAGCTGGGTGGTTCTCACTTGGAATCTCATTGCAATTAGAGGTCAGCTGGGGCTGCCATCATCTGAGGGCTCAGCTGGGCTGGATGTCCAAGATGGATGTCTATTGACTCGCTTGGCTGACAGGGATGCTGGCTGCTGATGGGGTGCTCAACTAGAGCTGTTCCGGCATTCACACTTGGATTTTCCAAGGGCCTGGAGCTTCTTATACCATGGCACCTGGGTTCTGAAAGGCAGAGTTCTAAGAGCAACATTCCCGGAAACCCAGGCAATAGCTGTAAGTCTTCCTACAACCTAGCTTTGGAAGTTCCAGAATGTCACTTCTTCCATATCCCTTGGTCAAGCAAGGCAGCAAGACTATCCCAAATACAAGAGAAGGGGAAATAGAGATGGCTGTCAGTGGGAGGAGTGCCAAATAATTTGCAACCATTTAAAGTGTGCCATGAATTAATCACATATGGTGGTAGAGCTGGGAACTCAAGGAGCCTTTATTGAGGATTTTAGAGGTTTGAGAGCTACAGGTACTGTTCTGCCATGGTATTCTCTTCTGTGACACTGACTTTATAATAAAAAGAGCAAGGGATTTCCTCAAATTTTGCTCATTTTTTGGAAGCTGTCTGATGAAGACTCCTTGAAGGGAGAGGCAGCTGTCTAATGAAGACTCCTTGAAGGGAAAGGCACTACTTTTGATAATTGCAATGAACTAGAACCCCACAGCTTGAGGAAAAGCCAGACCCCACCCCCTTGTTGGTGTCGTGAGGACAGAAGAGAAGATGCTAGTGGGAGTGTCCAAACAACTGGTCGTTACCTCTTGCCACGCAGCGTGTGACCACAGTAGAATCCTTCCATTTAGCCCCTGTGTATTCCACTACAGCCCATCCACTACTGCCAGGTGATTTTTTTTAATGTAGCTTTCATCATATCATCAAGCTATTTAGGAAAACCTTAATTATCCCCATTTGACTATCAGATCAAATAAAAATATTCAGTTTGTCCTTCAAGACCTTCATTCCATCAATTGCATTTAGCTCCTCCAGCCACCTTCTTTTTTTTCTCAGTTATACATATATATATATTCTTTTTCAGATTCCTTTCCCTTATAGGTTATTGCAAAATACTGAGTATAGTTCCCTGTGCTATACCGTAGGTCTTTGTTGGTTATCTATTTTATATATAGTAGTGTGTATCTGTTAATCCTAGCCTTCTAATTTATCCTTCCCCACCGCTATCCCTTTTGGTAACCATAAGTTTGTTTTCTGTGTCTGTGAGTCTGTTTCTGTTTTGTAAGTAAGTTCGTTTGTATCTTATTTTTTTTAGATTCCACATATAAGTGGTATCATATGATACTTGTCTTTCTCTGTCTGGCTTATTTCACTTAGTATGATAATCTCTAGGTTCAGCCATGTGCCTGCAGATGGCATTATTTCATTCTTGGCTGCGTAATATTCCATTGTGTGTGTGTGTGTGTGTGTGTGTGTGTGTGTGTGTGTGTGTGTATACACACACACATATACGTATACACCACATCTTCTTTATCCATTCATCTGTCGATGGACATTTCGGTTGCTTCTGTGTCTTGGCTATTGTAAATAGTGCTGCTGTGAACATTGGGGTGTCCAACTACATTCTTTTTTTTTTTAAACATCTTTATTGGGGTATAATTGCTTTACAATGGTGAGTTAGTTTCTGGTTTATAACAAAGTGAATCGGTTATACATATACATATGTTCCCATATGTCTTCCCTCTTGCGTCTCCCTCCCTCCCACCCTCCCTATCTCACCCCTCCAGGCTGTCACAAAGCACCGAGCCAATATCCCTGTGCCATGCGGCTGCTTCCCAACTACATTCTTAATGTTCACATCTTTGGCCTTGGGCCAGCAGTCAGGCTGGTCTCCTTAACCTGCCCTGGGTGTCACCATCATCCTTGCCTTCTTTCCTTTTGTTCATGCCACCTTTCCTTCCTGGAATGCCTTTCTCTTCTTTTGCCATTCAGATACTTTCCAAATCAAGTTTCCAGATCAAGATGCTTTTCCTGCTTAAAGCCTCATTTGACAAAGCCTTCCTAACAATAATAACTCTTTTCTTTGTTCTTGATAGTATATTTTAGTGGAAATGTGGACCATGCTGCTGCTTTTTATATGCTGTCTTACAATCGATCCCAAATTATATAATAGTGGTAGGAATAAAAGCTAACATTTATTGAGTGCCTGCTGCACGTCAGGCATTTTTTTGTGTTCTTTTCAGTGGCCTCATCCTGGTTATACATTATAATCACGAGTGCAACTTTTGAAAAATAATGGTATACTGGGGGGCCCACTCCTCGCCAGCATGATTTAGCCCAATTGGTGTGGGGCCTGGGCATCTGTATCTTTGAAAAGCACTCCAGATAATTCTGAGGTGTATTCAGGGTTGAGAAACATTGGCTAGGGGAACACACAGTACTATGTTTTTTAGATCTCATGGCCTTGGAAAATGCCTCAGATTTTATAGGACAAAACTGAATTTGGGGCTTCCCTGGTGGTGCAGTGGTTGAGAGTCCGCCTGCCGATGCAGGGGACACGGGTTCGTGCCCCGGTCCGGGAAGATCCCACATGCTGCGGAGCGGCTGGGCCCGTGAGCCATGGCCGCTAAGCCTGCGCATCTGGAGCCTGTGCTCCGCAGCGGGAGAGGACACAGCAATGAGAGGCCCGCATACCAAAAAAAAAAAAAACAAAAAACTGAATTTGGCATATGAAGATATTTGTATTTCATTTATTTGATTAGCAGATTCAGACCTGTAAGGTACGGAACATTTAAAGGTAGAAATTCTTCCAGGGAGGGAAGCCATCCTTTTTTAATCTGTGTCATCCCAGCACACGGTGCATAATGTGGCCCTTGATAGATATGCAATAAGTATTATTTGCGTGGAATTAAAAGGACAGAATCAAACAAGTAGACTCTGCATTTGCTTTATCTTCTCGTGAACTGTACTAGAACATTAAGACCTTTGTTTTGCTGTCTCTGAAATACTCAAGGCAAAAATAAATGCAGACTTCTCTTGTTTTCTGATGAGCAGAAAGGTAAAGGATGACTTAACTTGCTTTGCCTTGTGATGGAAGGCAAGTTTGCACGTGAATCACATAAATGAATTCCGTCCAGGTTGTGTGATAAAATAAATCACACCTTATTCATAAGTGTTATTTCTTAGGTCTTACTACTCAAGACAGATGGTTGTCATTCTTTAGAGTCTTTTGCGGGGGGTGGGGTGGGTCCACTCTATTCTTTATAGTCAGTTCAATTGTGTAGTATTTCAAGGTCAGGGGTTTAGATTTCTTTATTCCCGGTGCCATGTGCCCAGCACTTGAAGGAGGTCATTAAAACCATCCTTTTGAAATTATTTAATTCTCTGTTATTCTTTCCCAGAGGTATTTTTTGACCTTTTGGTTGCCTTTGTAAGACACCTTGGAACGTTTTCTCATTTCTCCTTGTCCTTCTAAAATATGCTGCCCAGTCGGCATAGCATCGCGGTAGCTCCTGAAATTTATTTGAAGGTTTTATCAGTGGTCTTTAGGATCCGTCCTTTGAAACGTCAGCACAGATCAGTCAATACCACAGTTTGCTATGACAATAAAAAGAATGTGGTTTCACCCCATGTAGATACACTCTGTTCTCCATGGGTAAAGAAAAATGAAAATAATAAAAAACAATTTAAAATGTTTTGCTTGCTTTCTAGACAACAGAATTTTGAAAATAATTTTTCTGTATCTAGGCTTGTAACCACCCTTGACTGTGGGATGCTTTTGTCAGAGAACCGTGTAGTTAAGTTAAAAAGAAAACAAACCAGGCCAGTTCACCATTAAGTTGCCTCTAAGTTCCCGTCTTAATTAAACATTCAAAATAATTAATAGGTAGTTTGATTCTGTGTCTTCAAATAAGTCAGAACATCTGATTAAGAAATGAAAAGTTCATGAAGTTTTCTGTGAATAAGTGATTTTAGCCATTTGGATTCAGACAGTCTTGTTCGGAAATTTTAAGTCATTTGTTTGTAAGAGATTCCCACAGAACCCAGAAGGCAGATTTGTTGGCAGGATACAAAATTTGGAGTATCCTGAAGTGTTGTGCTGAGGGAACCTAACATCACGCTATAGAACCTGACAGTGCATTTTTGCCATAGGGAAAGCCGTTCGTTTTTCTCTTATGGAAAGCTGGGGAGATGTGGAGATGTCCATTTTCTGGGTTCCATCTCTTACTGGATAACTGGCAGTCTGTGTGCATGACATCCTTATCCCTCATGGCTAATAACTACATACTGTGCTAAAATATCTGTGTTTCGCTGGTCTTTTAAAAAATGTGCTGAGACCCGTCATCATCACATTCCAGATGCTTGCCCATTTGAGGTTGAATATTAATGAATGAAATAGCAAGTGTTAAATGCATAGCCAGTCCAGTGCCTGTGTATAGGAGGTATTCCGTAAATAGTATGATCATAAATATTGTTCAGTACGCCTAAAATGAATTGTTTCTCTCATGATAAATGATAAAGTGACTGCATCTAAATGATACTGACTGGCTTTGAAATGCATATCATCTGCTTGAAATTGCCTTGTTTTCTGCCCTTTTCAGAGCTTCTTCAAGGTAGTTCTTAAGTGGTTTACAAAAGTTTTAATGCATCTGTTAACTCGTCCCTTTGTTTTTATCACACTTGAGTTTCTGTTTTTGCTCACCACTTTAAAAACCATGTGGTTTACAAACACTTAAAAGTGTTACACATGTTTTTAACGCACTACATTGTTTTAAATGGCTATTTCCTCACACCATTCAACATCCCTGCAGTCACATGCTCAGCTTGATTAGCATTTGACTTATGTCCAAGTAGGAGCACATAAAAAAATGGAGCACTTAATTGGAATTTCACAGTGATTTCTACATAAACCAGCTTCAACAAGGTGTATTATGTATGGAAATTAGGAATTGACTAATCTGTGTAAATATATGTGTGTCAGTGAGGTGATTTTAAAAGGTGAAGAAATGCTACACGGTGGAACTTTAAGCCTGGTCATGTCACATGTAGTTCTTTAGCCACTAGAGTTGCTACTGTAGACAGAATGTCATTTTGATTACAGCTTTACTATATTTAGATAGGATAATATAGAGCACTGTAACAAACTGTTCTATTAAAACCTTTTCTGGTTAAATTTAACACTAAGGTCCTATGTCTCAGAACCTCATTTATCATCACAAATGAATTTAATTGAACACTTGTCTCAAATGAACCATCCATTTTTTTAAAAATTCTTTATTTTTTCATTTTAGGGCCATAGGGTTAGACTGAGAAACATTTTGGCTAGAAGAGTACAATTTGTAATTTGTCCATGTCCTGCATTGTTATTTTAATAGTATCACTAATGTGCTTATTTTCTACACTAGATATTGAGCAAAAACATTTCTTTTGTGTGTATATTTCCAACTGTCATGATAAATGCTTACACACATGTATGTAAATGCAACATGGCTCAGCCTTTTTCTTTTACCTCAATTTCAAAAATGCCAAACAGCACAATAGCCATAACTTAATTATCTCCAGAGTGTTTAGTTTGGAGGTGAAATAAGTTAGTTAACAGAAATACTTGAGAATAGACATAATGAGGTAACTTTTATACAGGGAAATGTATTTCCACATTTCAAAGTGCTTCATAAACTCATAGAAACATTAGAAAATGTAACTCTGCCTAAATAATGCCGTACTCTTATAATTTAAGATGTCAAATTCGAATAAAGTGATTTATCATTTCTATGATGGTTTTTCAGTCAGTATTAGAACAACTTATGATAACAATGAAAATTTTTTAAAAGTTTCATAGAACTTACTGAGCACCAAAGTGGGTCTCCTTTTCATACTTTGCTTAGTTGCCATATTTTCAAGGTAGCATTAAGACATTTTATTATTTGAAAATCCAGATGTTTAAAAACTAAAAACACTGACATTGACAACTTTCCATCATATTATAGAAAAGACCCTGCATTATGATTAATTTGCAATTCAAAGCCATTAAGGACCATGAGACCATAAAATTCTTATATATACTTATATACTTATTTTGAAATATCCTTCAAAGATACTGGTAAAATAAACACATACTTATCATTTGGTTAAAATATGAGTCTGAAATTACTGTGTTCTTGAAAAAGACATGTATTTGTAGCAAAATACTATTCACTGTATATGATTAAGAAAAGAAAAAAGTTTCCATTGAAAATGAAGGGAGAGTAGTAAAAATATTTATTTTCAAGTCATGTTCTAGATTTCAAGGTCCTCTGTTATGGAAGATACTATGTTTCAGGGTGTGTCAGGGGAGCAGGGAAGAGGTTAATTCCTGATTTCCTATTTCTTAGTTTTAAGATCATTCATTTATTGAACATTTTTTGACTATTTAGAATGTGCCATGCACTCTGCTGGGTATGTGATGGTAAAAGCAAGTTGCCCACCTAAAGAAATATCACCCATATTTATATTGTATTAAACCCCACTGTACTAAAGGACATGTTGTATCTAAGGTACTAAACCAAAGCCTGGCATATAGTAAGTGCTCAATAAAGAAGAGCCATTAATATTCTGTGACATCCTTTATAGCTATTTTTCATCTACTGAGGAACAGAGTGTAAAATTTCTTTATTTACAAAAGTAATGATAACTATTCCGTGTATATGAATTAAAAATGTTCTGAATAGAATAGTTTAATAAAATGAGAAGAGCAGAATTATATGGCAACTCCCTATACTATAAACACAAATGCTTTCAGGTTGATATCTCTTGAGAGTAAATGTTGTTACTATTCTCAAATACTTTGAGTCATGTAAAAGTGATCAGAAAGACCACTTTTTGTTATGGAATTGCTCAGTAAATTAACTGTTATCAGCTTTGGAATCTAGCTATCTATATATTTCAAAGAACCTTCTGAAAATAAGCAGTAGAGTAATACCACCTCTTAAAAGAGTAAACTGAAGTGTGTAACGTCCAGATTGTTTCTTGGTAAGTATTATATCCAGAGCCGTGCTGTTCAATGTGAAAGCCTCTAGACACATGAGTCTATTTAAATTTAAAAAGAACTTAAAGTAAGAATTCAGTTACACAGACATACTAGCCACATTTCAAGTGCTTAGTGGCATATGTGACAAGTGGATACATATTGGACAGTGCAAGTAGAGGACATGTCCATCATCACAGAGAGTTCTCCTGGGCAGTGTTGCTCGAGGTTATATTAGATAAAGGACTATTTGATATCTACTACTTATAACCACACAGAAAACGAATGACTAAGTTTGATTTTGATAATTTGATTGTTTACACCACAGCTTCCAAATCTTGATTAAATTATTTAGCAAGCTCGTTGACAGGTAAAGCCTGCTTTAAAATGACTTTAATTCCAGTAAAAGTTTAACGAAAGCCTCAGAAGATGTAGTGCTTTACTCCATGACTTCGGGGAAATTGGAATTTTGAATACTGTCTAAGAGATATGGCTAATCCGTGTGATCAACGCTTTCTCTGCAGCGCCTTCCAAGCCTTTTTTTCTGAGCGCCCCGCCATTCTACTCGTCGTGCTGCGGTGGGTCCTGTCGGCGCCCTGCCTCCCCCACTGCTTTTCCAAGTAAGTTTTTATACTTCATCAGCAATGCCTCAGTTACTCTGTAAACCAAAGCAGCAGGATTTAATGTGCTCTGGAAAACTAATTGGTAATGCAATGGCAAGGAGATAATTCCTCACTAAAAATCACAGCGATCCTATTCAGGAGGTTTCCAGAGATTTATCGAACCTCAGCACACTGAGCGATTGTGAGTGGCTTCTAATGGCATTGAAACCCAGGGCTGACACACCAAGGAAAACAACTTATTTTCCATTTGATGTAAAAGATCTCAGAGGGACCCATTTGGCTCTTTCTGAAACGTGTAGCAATGCTCATTTAAAGAAGAAGAAAGGAAGGAAAGAAAGCTAAGAAATTGTGTAAAATTTCCATTCAACTGCAAATGTGACACAGAAAGTCACTAGGTATCCATGGAAAATAATCAAAAATTGTCAAGATTGTAAAAGGAGATAAATACCTTCTCTTAAGATCTTTAAGAAAACCAACCAGGGTTGTAGGAAACGTTTTCAAGAGAACTTTTCAAACATTACACAATTGTAATAGTGTGCAGGGTAGAGGGAGAATGACAACTTTCAAAAACTTGAAGAGCACACACACACTCTCACACGCACAAAGAAAAAAATGTCTAACTGAAAATAAAAAGAAATAAAATTCACCTGATCTTGAGATTTCTAGGTCAGCTAAGAATCTGTAGACAGAGGATTTGAGTTTATGATAAAGAAGTCCAGAGGAGGGGTGCATTTATCTCAGCTGCCCAAGAGAAAACATTGATTCAGATTAACAGCTCTGTCAGGTGAAAAGTGAAATAGGAGTAGAGTCAGGTGGAAGTCCAGAGCTGTATCACGGTTGAATTCAGATTCCCTGTTGCCTCTCTGCATGTGTTTTATGAATGTTTCAGGAGAGCAGTTGCTCAACAGAATGATTCCTGACAAGTGAGGCAGCAAATGCTGGCCATTTAATGAGCTGCAAGCTTCTGAGCATCTCTTTAGGGGGCTGATACTTTCCCACAGAGCACTTTACATGGCCGGGACCCGGCCACAATGGGTGACAGACCCGTGACCAATCGTCACTTTCACTTGACTCATCCACACGCGACCTCACCACGATTTTTCACTGTGCAGATGAACTTTCGGAACCATTTCACAGGGAAAAGGCTCGGGCAAGGGTCAGTTGCCCTTTTGTATGGTCATAAAGCAAGGCTCTGTGTGTCAGTCTTTTCTCCTGTCTCACATTCCAAGTGAATTTCTGGACACCATTTAAAGCACTTGGCTGAAAAATAAAGCGGTGAATGAAACTGACTTTTATAGACTCATTCTAGCTCATCTTCCCATACAACCCTGTCCACCTGAAAAAGGATTTAGTGGATGAGCTGAGTGTATACAGGACTTGCTGAATACATAGGGCCCATTGTCCACTGTGGGGATTGTTTATTAACCAGGACTGATACACTATTTTGGAAGTGACCTATTAATTGTCCATTTAACTAGAATGTATTGATTCAAATAGAAAAATAGAAACCATGACTAAACCTTTTTCTCGCTCCTTCAAGGTGGTCTCCTGTGAGGATAATTGAAAACTGTTGTACAGATTAAGGAGACATTTATCACCATATATTAGAGTATCAGGAAAGGATGCCTGGAGTAGAGACTTAAACCCCAAATATCTGATACCACAGCATGGTGGCATCTCTGTGGAATTAAATCTTCAGTGTGGTATTCCAGGGGTGGTGATTGAAAGAGGTCCAATCCCTAGTTTCAGTGTTTTCACCCTGGTATAATACTGGTCTTCTACTTTAGAAACTCTCTGGAAATATAGACAGGTAAGGGGCAATGTACCAAAATATTGCATGTAACAGGTGGACATTCATGTATGCGTGAATGTGTGTGTATATTCATTTTATAGTACTGTTTTAATGAGTTCCTAAGCCATAAAAGCATACTAATGCCCAGGCCAGTTTACTAAATAGAGCACATAAAAGTAGGTCCAAAGTCATTTTCTAGACAACCTCATCTTCCTGACTGCTTGAAAAAAATCACCCTAAGCATGTCTCATTTTTCTCCATCTGCTTCTCAGCCCTTCCCACTTTATGCCTTTGTGTAGCTGTTGTAAATTGTGGTGTCTATCTCTGGAGGCTTACAAAGCCCTGTGTTTATCTTTTTCATTTAATAAAACGTACAAGGGGAAAATCAGCACAGTTCAGACTGAGGATGAGAATGCACTTGGTTTGTCTCCATTTCTAAGTTGGCATTTTAAAACAGCATAGAAGGGTGGAGTCAACATGGCGTACTAGGAGGATGCGGAATTCGCGTCTCGGCACAACTAGGGCACCTACCAGGCACCGGTGGGGAACCTCGGAAACCTAAGGGGATGGGAGGAGGCCCCAGTGACCGGGTAGGACATGGGTCATTGGGGGAAGGAAGGGGGAGGAAAAGTGGAGGCGGGATGGGACTGGCACCCCTGAGGGGCGGCTGGGTGAGGGGAAGGGATCCCACACCCGAAGGGGGAAATTGGGGAACCATTGGGAGGGCAGAGGATCAAAAGGGAGTATGGCCAGGTTTCTCCTGCCCACTTGGGCCCCCAGGAACCTGCTGAGATCCCGGGCCTGATCCTCTGCCCACCAAGGCCCCCTCCAGCCATGCAGGTCCTGAGGGAGCGGGAGGGAGGGAAGGGGGAGCAAAAGTAAAGGCCAGACCTCCAGGACCAGCACCCCGAGGGGTGGCTGGGGGAGGGGAGGAGTGCCTAAACCCAGTGGGACTGACCCACGGTTACGGGTCCAGCAGTGGTGACAGGGGAGAACCTGGGGGAGATGGGGGTGGGGGGCGTGGAGGAACGCAGCCAGTGCTTTCCCTGTCCACTTAGGCACCGGAAAGCCTGTTGGGCTCCCGGGCCTAATCCTCTGCCCTTGGACCCTCGCTCCTGCCATGCAGAACCCAAACCCCACCCATACACCCTCACTCAGGGCGCTACTTCCAAACTCCGGAACTACACACTCCAGAGTCCCTCCTTTTGACGTGCTCCCTCTCCTATTCCACGCAGGTCCTAAGCAGAGGCTCCACCCCATGCTCAAACGTAGCCCCCCCACCCACCTAGGTCCCGTCCCACCCTAAACCCCGCCCCTGCCTAAGTTCCACCCCTGCCTAAATTCTGCCCCCATAGTCAAGGCTAATTTTTTTTTTCTTTTTTCCTCTTTTAGATTGGGATTGTTTTACCTTATTGATTCATTGTGGTTGATTCTTTTATATTTTTATTTTTTCAATTCTTTTATTTTTCCAATTTTATTTTATTCTTTATACTTTGTTATTGTTCTCTCCTTTTGGCTTGTTTCCCCTCCCCCCCTTTTTTTTCCTTTTCTTTTTTCTGGTGTGGTTTTATTTTACTTTGTTGCAGTTGTTCCAATTATAGTTTTATTTTTCCTAATGTATTTTTTATCATTCTAATTTTATTTTGTTTTTTATTCTTTGATATTGTACTGCTCTTTCCTTTCTTTCTTTCTTTCTTTTTTTTTTTTTTTACTGCACTACGAAGCTTGTGGGATCTTGGTTCCCAGACCAGAGGTTGGGCCCGAGCTCCTGTGCAGGGAGCTCAGAGTCCAAACTGCTGGACTAACAGAGAACCTCAGACCCCAGGGAATATTGATCGGAGTGAGGACTCCCGGAGGTCCTCATCTAAGCTCCAAAACCCAGCTCTATCCAACTGCCTGCAAACTCCACTGCTGGATGTCTCAGTCCAAACAACCAGTAAGACAGGAATACAGTACCATCCATCAAAAAAAAAAAAAAAAAAAGAAACAACAAAAAATTACATTACAGACGAAGGAGCAAGGTAAAAACCTACAAGACCAAATAAATGAAGATGAAATAGGCAACCTACCTGAGAAAGAATTCAGAGTAATGATAGTAAAGATGATCCAAAATCTCAGAAACAGAATGGAGAAAATACAAAAAACATTTAACAAAGATCTAGAAGACCTAAAGAGCAAACAAACAGTTATGACTAACACAATTACTGAAATTAAAAATACTTTAGAAGGAATCAATAGCAGAATAACTGAGGCAGAAGAACAGATAAATAAGCTGGAAGATAAAATGGTGGAAATAACTGTCAGGGAGCAGAATAAAGAAAAAATAATGAAAAGAATTGAGGGTCGTCTCATAGACCTCTGGGACAACATTAAACGCATGAACATTCAAATTATAGGGGTCCCAGAAGAAGAGAAAAAGAAAGGGTCTGAGAAAATATTTGAAGAGATATAGTCGAAAACTTCCCTAACATGGGAAAGGAACTAGTCAATCAAGTCCAGGAAGTGCAGAGAGTACCATACAGGATAAACCCAAAGAGAAACACACCAAGACACATATTATTCAAACTATCAAAAATTAAATACAAAGAAAAAATATTAAAAGCAACAAATAACATACAAGGGAATCCCCATAAGGTTAACAGCTGATCTTTCAGCAGAAACTGTAAGCCAGAAGGGAGTGGCAGGACATATTTAAAGTGATGAAAGGGAAAAACCTACAACCAAGATTACTCTACCCAGCAAGGATCTCATTCAGATTTGATGGAGAAATTAAAACCTCTACAGACAAGCAAAAATTAAGAGAATTCAGCACCACCAAACCAGCTTTACAACAAATGCAAAGGAACTTCTCTAGGCAGGAAACACGAGAGAAGTAAAAGACCTACAAAAACAAACCCAAAGTAATTAAGAAAATGGTAATAGGAGCATATATACGATAATTACCTTAAATGTAAATGGATTAAATGCTCCAACTAAAAGACATAGACTGGCTGAATGGATACAAAAACAAGATGCATATATATGCTGTCTAGAAGAGACCCACTTCAGACCTAGGGACATATACAGATGGAAAGTGAGGGGATGGAAAAAGATATTCCATGCAAATGGAAATCAAAAGAAAGCTGGAGTAGCAATACTCATATCAGACAAAATAGACTTTAAAATAAAGACTATTACAAGAGACAAAGAAGGACACTACATAATGATCAAGGGATCAATCCAAGAAGATATAACAATTGTAAATATTTATGCACCCAGTATAGGAGCACCTCAATACATAAGACTAATTCTAACAGGCATAAAAGGGGAAATTGGCAGTAACACAGTCATAGCAGGGGACTTTAACACCCCAATGGACAGATCATCCAAAGTGAAAATAAATAAGGAAAAACAAGCTTTAAATGACACATTAAACAAGATGGATTTAATTGATATTTATAGGACATTCCATCCAAAAACAACAGAATACACTTTCTTCTCAAGTGCTCATGGAACACTCTCCAGGATAGACCATATCTTGGGTCACAAATCAAGCCTTGGTAAATTTAAGAAAATTGAAATCATATCAAGTATCTTTTCCAACCACAACACTATGAGACTAAATATCAGTTACAGGAAAGAAACTAAAAAATACAAACACATGGAGGCTAAACAATATGCTACTAAATAACGAAGTGATCACTGAAGAAATCAAACAGGAAATCAAAAAATACCTAGAAACAAATGACAGTGAAAACACGATGACCCAAAACCTATGGGATGCAACAAAAGCAGTTCTAAGAGGGAAGTTTATAGCAATACAATCCTACTTCAGGAAACAAGAAAAATTTCAAATGAACAAACTAACCTTACATCTAAAGCAATTAAAGAAAGAAGAACAAAAAAAACCCAAAGTTAGCAGAAGGAAAGAAATCCTAAAGATCAGATCAGAAATAAATGAAAAAGAAATACAAAAGATCAATAAAAATAAAGCTGGTTCTTTGAGAAGATAAACAAAATTGATAAACCATTAGCCAGACTCATCAAGAAAAAAAAAGAAGACTCAAATCAGCAGAATTAGAAATGAAAAAGAAGTAACAGCTGACACTGCAGAAATACAAATGATCATGAGAGATTACTAGACGCTACTATATGCCAGTAAAATGCACAACCTGGAAGAAATGGACAAATTCGTAGAAAAGCACAACCTTCCGAAACTGAACCAGAAAGAAATAGAAAATATAAACAGACCAATCACAAGCACTGAAATTGAGACTGTGATTAAAAATCTTCCAAAAAACAAAAGCCCAGGACCAGATGGATTCACAGGTGAATTCTATCAAACATTTAGAGAAGAGTTAACACCTATCCTTCTCAAACTCTTCCAAAATATAGCAGAGGGAGGAACACTCCCAGACTCATTCTATGAGGCCACCATCACCCTGAGACCAAAACCAGACAAAGATGTCACAAACAAAGAAAACTATAGGCCAATATCTCTGATGAGCATAGATGCAAAAATCCTCAACAAAATGCTAACGAACAGAATCCAACAGCACATTAAAGGATCATACACCATGATCAAGTGGGGTTTATTCCAGAGATGCAAGGATTCTTCAATATATGCAAATCAGTCAATGTGATACACCATATTAACAAATTGAACAATAAAAATCATATGATAATCTCAATAGATGCAGAAGAGGCTTTCGACAAAATTCAACACCCATTTATGATAACCCTCCAGAAAGCAGGCATAGAGGGAACCTACCTCAACATAATAAAGGCCATATATGACAAACACACAGCCAACATTGTTCTCAATGGTGAAAAACTGAAACCATTTCCTCTAAGATCAGGAACAAGACAAGGTTGCCCACTTTCATCAGTATTATTCAACATAGTTTTGGAAGTTTTAGCCACTGCAATCAAAGAAGAAGAAAAAATATAAGGAATCCAAATGAGAAAAGAAGAAGTAAACCTGTCACTGTTTGTAGATGACATGATACTATACATAGAGAATCCTAAAGATACTACCAGAAAACTACGAGAGCTAATCAATGAATGTGGGAGAGTAGCAGGATACAAAATTAAAGCAGAGAAATCTCTTGCATTCCTGTACACTAATGATGAAAAATCTGATAGAGAAATTAAGGAAACACTCCGATTTACCATTGCAACAAAAAGAATAAAATACCTAGGAATAAACCTACCTAGGGAGAGAAAAGACCTGTATGCAGAAAACTATAAGACACTGATGGAAGGAATTAAAGATTATACAAACAGATGGAGAGATATACCATGTTCTGGGATTGGAAGAATCAACATTGTGAAAATGACTATACTACCCAAAGCAATCCACAGATTCAGTGCAATCCTTATCAAACTACCAAGGCAGTTTTCACAGAACTAGAACAAAAAATTATACAATTTGTATGGAAACACAAAAGGCCCCGAATAGCCAAAGCAATCTTGAGAAAGAAAAATGGAGCTGGAGGAATCAGGCTCCTGGACTTCAGACTATACTACAAAGCTACAGTAATCTAGACAGTGTGGTACTAGCACAAAAACAGAAATATAGATCAATGGAACAGGGTAGATAGCCCAGAGATAAACCCACACACATATGGTCACTTTATCTTTGATAAAGGAGGCAAAAGTATACAATGGAGAAAAGATCGCCTCTTCAATAAGTGGTGCAGGGGAAACTGGACACCTACATGTAAAAGAGTGAAATTAGAACACTTCCTAACACCATACACAAAAGTAAACTCAAAATGGATTAAAGACCTAAATGTAAGGCAGACACGATAAAACTCTTAGAGGAAATCATAGGCAGAACACTCTATGACATAAATCACAGCAAGATCCTTTTTGACCCACCTGCTAGAGAAATGGAAATAAAAACAAAAATAAACGGGATTTAATGAAACGTAGAAGCTTTTGCATAGCAAAGGTAATCATAAACAACATGAAAAGACACCCCTCAGAATGGTAGAAAATACTTGCAAACGAAGCAACCGGCAAAGGATTAATCTCCAAAATATACAAGCAGCTCAACATCAAAAAAACAAACAACCCAATCCAAAAATGGGCAGAAGACCTAAATAGACACTTCTCCAAAGAAGATATACAGATTGCCAACAAACACATGAAAAGCTGCTCAACATCACAAGTCATTAGAGGAATGCAAAGCAAAACTACAATGAGGTATCACTTCACACTGTCAGAATGGCCATCATCAAAAAACCTACAAACAATACTGGAGAGGGTGTGGAGAAAAGGGAACCCTCTTGTACTGTTGGTGGGAATGTAAATTGATACAGCCACTATGGAGAACAGTATGGAGGTTCCTTAAAAAACTAAAAATAGAATTACCATACAACACAGCAATCCCACTACTGGGCATATGCCCTGAGAAAACCGTAATTCAGAAAGAGTCATGTACCACAATGTTCATTGCATCACTATTTACAATAGCCAGGACATGGAAGCAACCTAAGTGTCCATCAACAGATGAATGGATAATGAAGATGTGGCACATACATACAGTGGAATATTATTCAGCCATAAAAAGAAACAAAATTGAGTTATTTGTAGTGAGGTGTATGGACCTAGAGTCTGTCATACAGAGTGGAGTAAGTCAGAAAGAGAAAAATACTGTATATTAACACATATATATGGAATCTAAAGAAAATAAAAATGTTCTGATGAACCTAGGGGCAGGACAGGAAGAAAGACCCAGACATAGAGAATGGACTTGAGGACATGCAGAGGGGGAAGAGTAAGCTGGGACGAAGTGAGAGAGTAACATTGACATACATATACTACCAAATGTAAAATAGATAGTTAGTGGGAAGCAGCCGCATAGCACAGGGAGATCAGCTCGGTGCTTTGTGACCACCTAGAGGGGTGGGATAGGGAGGGTGGGAGGGAGACGCAAGAGGGAGGGGATATGGGGATATACGTATGCATATAGCTGATTCACTTTGTTATACAGCAGAAACTAGCGCAACATTGTATAGCAATTATACTCCAATAAAGATGTTTAAAAAAAAAGAAAGAACACTAGAAAAAAAAATAAATAAATAAAACAGCATAGAGATGCCACAAGTGTTCTTAATAAACATTGGTGTCTCATTGGTGATAAATCTGAAATGAATTTCTGATTTTCTTATTTATGATGTTCACTGTATTGGCAGCAAATAATAATGAAATGGTGGATTTAGGCTTTCAATTAAGAATATTACATAAATAATAATGATACCAAGGAACAGTTAATAAGACTTACAACTGCCCGGTAAGCTTTTTAATTTAAGGCATTTACTAGATTTTCTTTTCTTCTTCTTTTTTTAATAGGAAGAATGATTTTATGCCTAAGCATTTAAGTTTTTTTCCGTTTGTACGAAAGAAGGAAAATGAACTGTTGAAGTAATTTTGTATTATTTTGTATTTCAGTTCGGATAGCCAAAATTATGGTTTACACTAAAAATTTTACTAAGAGATGAAATCAGTGGCCCTCATCATTGTTTCACAATGTTGACTTCACTCTTTCTAAAAGGTGTAGGATTAGAGCAACACATCCTCAGCTAGCAAGTGAAATACCATTTTGACTGTTAACATGATTCACTTGTTTAAAATTGATTTAGTTTCTCTTGTTAACCTTTTAGATTTATGATTGACTTGTGGCACTGTGGAAACAATCATTCATCTAGTGCCCTTCTCACATATAATAAATAGTTTAATAGGGTATTTAAGCACAATCCTTACAGTGGGGAAAAATTTAAAGGCAGTGGTAAAAGTTCTCCTCTCCCCCAAAGCAGTGTAAGGCAAATCTTTGGTAATATATCCATAAGGTTCTTTTCAAAATAACATACTTCATAAAATGAGATGGAAAGTTGTAGAAGTTATGCAGAGAATGACCTTAAGGAAAAGACTACATGAAAATGTATAGGAGTCTTAATTTTGTAGAATAGCTAATTGAATTAATGAGATAATGATTTCGTTTTGTCTTTGAGTACCCAACTTGAATTTGACCTTTCAAGAATTTTATGCATTAAAAGACAAAGTTTAAATTTGGAGCAGCTTTATAAAAATATGAGTGAGGAAATATTCTTCTGGGTTAAATTGCTCTCCCTTTTTCTTGGGAGGTGAACTTAGATTCTGCGTTTTGAGATCATTTTACTATCTTCCCTTTCTCATTAAAACTTAAAAGAACATAGAATACTCTCCAAATTTGAATTTAGGATTTTGTTGAAGGCAGCAGGGAAAGGACCTTATTTTTATTACTGTAGGTTCGTCCTATGAGTGACACTGTCAAAGGTGGCAGTGCTCTGATGGGTCTTCTTACCACCTGACCTGGATGTTTCCTGCTCTCAGCTGGAGCAGTGAGTGGGCTTGGGGAACTGATCAAGACCTATGGAAATCCATAAAAGGCTGCCTGAGAGCTTCTTTTATAAGGATTTATCTTTAGAACTCTAAGATTTTCAGAGGGATGCAGCATTTTGTGCTAACAGAGAAAGAAGCCTAATTATTGTGGTGAAAACATAGTTGTGTATGTGTGATAAGCTGAACATAGGTTTTGACTTCTCAATAGTGAAGGGAGATAAATGACACTTGGTCAACCAGGAAGAAAGTTTAAAGGAGTCAGAGACTCGAAGACAATAGATTTTCCAAGTTGATGGCTCTATTCAGCAGTTCCACAGTGGCAGTGAAAGTATTTGAGGGTCGTTCCTGGAATGGGGTTCCCTTTCTCCCCAAATGTTCGTAAGTAGTAGTAGTAGCCTACCTTGGGGTAGACAGAGGCCTATCTACTGCTGTGTTTCTCTATTGCTCTTCGCTGCCCCCCACCCCGTACTGTATCGTTCACACACAGCACACCTCTGTTCAAAATGCCCTTCACAAGGCACTGCACACAGGGATTCCCAGGGGGGTGTGGTACATGGGGGCTGTCTCAGGATGCAGGGAATTAGGCCTTTGTAAACTTTTCTATACTAGGTCATTCTGCCATTTTAATGACTCTCCCTACCTCCCGACCTCTTTCCCGGCACATCTGTAATTTTCACAATCTTTGGTATAATTTTAAAGAGCATTGATTGGCCTCACTCTGCTTGGGTGTATGACCTCAATTGCACAACTTATCTTTCCAGAGCCTCAGTTTCTTCCTGTGGAAAATGGGGATGATAATATGTACCTCTGGGGATTGTGGTAAAGATTTCATGCCATGCTGCCTGTCGTTGCCACATACATCAGCGCATGTTGAGCCCCAAATATATATGGAAGCTACATTATAAAATAATAATAATGATATTCGCAAATTAGCAGAGCCTATAGCACCTTGAATTGGCGGCCCTGGATTTTAAAGTGTCTTTTCTACTGTATGCCTTAAACTCTGTCCCTTTTCATTGTTATTTTTATATTATTTATTTATTTATTTATTTTTGTCACCTGTAAGTTTCCATATAAATCAGACTTTTGTCATGAATTTAGGAATAATCAGAGGTGTTTGTTGCTTATAACTTTTCGGTAGCTTCTGAGAGATTTTTGAATTACCAACAAGTTCTTGAAGTCACTATGTTTCGCAGGTGTAATTGAGCCCATATTCCTAGATTTAGAAGGTAGGAAGATGGTATAGGGTAGTTTATGGTTAGATCCAGAGACAGCCCACAAAAGACTCATGGGGGAGACAAGGAGAGGAGCATCAGTGGTAGAAGTAGCATCTTGTCACATGCTTCTTGTAGGAAACTGAGCCACCTCCGTTTATGAAAACAAGCGCAATTTGTGTATTGAGAGCAATGCAAAGAGAAACCAGGCAACTAGCAAAGAAAGGAAAAACGGAATCTTCTTTATCTTTGCCATGGTTTTTGCTTGTTCAGTGGTTGTACTCGTGTTTGTTATAGGGCACCGAATCCCAAAGACCAGACCCAGGAGTTAACCCTCTGACCTTCACAACCACTCCAGCTCTGTCTTTCAGAGATTGAGGTCTGCTTTGTGTGCACGACCCTTCAACGTTAGCTTTTACCATGTTGGTGAGAATAATTTATCTGTAGATCCCCTTGAAGGGACTCTTCTTTCTCTTCACTTAAACATAACTCAATAGGAAAACCTGTAGGTTCCTATTAAAAGCCGTAGGGGCATTTAAATGTGTTACCCCATTGTTTTATGTAAACATGTAGATCTTGGAGAAGAAGGGGTGAAAATGAGTAAAATCATGATCCCTATGTATAAAACCTCGGCTTAGAAAAAAATGTAGGCGGATTTTTTTTTTTAAACTAGCTTTATTGGTCCAAAAATTTGTTTGTATTTCTATACAGATTTAAAAAGTTGTATTATAAAATAGATAACCCACAAGGACCTACTGTATAGCACAGGGAACTATATATACTCAGTAGTTTGTAATAACCTATAAGGGAAAAGAATCTGAAAAAGACTATATATAAAAAACTGAATCACTGTGCTGTACACCTGAAACTAACACAACATTGTAAATCAACTATACTTCAATAAGAACAAAATAAAATTATTTAAAAAAGTAAAAGGTTGTATTAGCTCAAAAAGTATTGGCCTTTCTAAAATACTAAGTTGGTCAAGTCCTTGAAAGGCTTTCCTCTGTGGCAAATTATCCCTTAGATTTGTTTCAGTCACCCCTGGCCCTAATCTACCTGCCAGCTAATGTCCTGTGTTCTTCCCGCTCATCCCCTGCAGTCTGGAAGTTCCAAGCCGTGTGAGATTCCTAGATTTACCACGTTTCACACTCGTCCTCACCCCACTCATGCGTCTGCAAATGTCAGTCCCTCTCTCTGCCCACCTTTGTCAAGATGGCCAGCAAGAGGAATTGCTAGTCTTCTGGCAGCTCTTCTCTCTCAGGACTCACTCTCTTGGCCTCCAAGACTAAGTGGCTTCTTATCTGGTGCTTAAAAGCTTCCTATGTGGTGGTCTGCGGGTGTTTATCTCACTTGTACCTTGGCTGTCTCTGTTCTTCTCGGACCTCTCCTTATCAACTGTGAGCCTCTGTGAAGGATGGAGTGGATTCATTTTCAGGTGTCACTCAGCGACGACTCAATCACTTGGCCAGATTACTCCCCAGAAGGTTACTACAACGTTTGCTTGTTTTCCTTAGAAAACTGAGCCAGACTTAAAATGTAGAGTGGAGGTGAATTATTTGTCCATAACTCTACAACAGTATCCTATCTTAGTGGGGTATTTTTGCCTTTCAGTCTTTTTTCTCTGCATTTTTACTTAGCTTTGAGCAGATAATGTTTTTTGTTTGTTTGTTTGTTTTGCTGCTGCCTCATCTTCCTAGTCATCATCTTTAGTGGTTCTTTACAATTTCACCTAGTAGATATAGCATAATGTGCTTATGCATTTCTTTAACTTCGGATATTTAAGTTTCTTTCCTAATTTTTAGTACATATGGCTTTAATAATGGTAGATTGTATACAGTTACAAATTAAGAATTCCAGATCAAAATAGGAAGTGAGAAGGGGATGCTGGAATCTGAGGACACTGTTGCCAGGTTGTATAGGAGGTGCTATATGGTCCAGGCTCACAGACTGACCCAGGACAGGGAGCAGAAGCCCATAGACACAGGCAGGAGCTCTGGCTATGTTTATAAATGTTTCTTTCTTCCCATTCTTGACCCATCAAGAAAGAGTGTGGGGAAGCATAGAAAGGAGCCAAGAATTTGGATTTAGAAGGTCTTGCTGTCACTGAGATCTGTGTCCTTCGTGCTGCTTTGAACTTAACTGCTCTGAACACTTCTTCATCCGTACAGAGGATGTCTGTGGCATATGATTCTTATAAGAATAAAATGAAATTCAACAGGGGCAAGTGAAATAGATTTGAGGGATCCTTATTGTGGGCTAGGCACTGGAAATGTTTTGTGCTATTTCATCAAATCCTTAAAGAAACTCCGAAAATAAACTGAAAGAGTAACTCATTCCAAGTGCTGAGATCCAAACCCAGTTCTTCCATCCTCCAGAGACTTTTGTCCTGAGGCTTCCTAGAGAGACACCATCTCACGAGATGAATCTGTGATCTGAAATAGTGCAGAAGGGCCAATTCCATGGTCTCTATACAAAGGATAGTTCAGAGAAGAAAAGTATTTAGAAAGATATGAACATATTGAGATGTTTATACTATTTTTATTACTGACAAATATTGCATAAAACGATTCAAATCTCTAAGAAATAGTGAATCCAGGTGCCAAAGCCTGACTTCCAGCTATGACCTGGGTGTGAGAGAGGCAAAAATAATTGGTTCTGTAGATGGAGAATTAACCAAGATCCCATGAGAGGATGAATGGGAAGGGCATCAGTAAAAGTAGACTTTTGTAAAGAACTGGGCTTGATTACATCCCAGGGGCTCTGGCATTTCTACGGAGATGCAGGTGTTACAGACCTGGAAGAAAGAGGGAGAGGCCAGTAGTTCTGGGAATGTCAGGATGAATCAGAATGAGGCACAACCCAGAGCTGAGAGACTAGCTGGGAGATATTTACAATCTTTTAAACAAATAGGAAGGGAAGCTATTATATTACAGAGGTAAAATTGACGAGATTTATCCACTTATTGACATTTTTCTTCTAAAATACAAGTCAGATTGTGTCAGTCCACTGTAGGGTTAAGAGCATTTGTTTTGGAATCAGTATTCCTGGGTTTGAAGCCCTAGCCATGTGACCTTGGACAAAGTTCCGTAAGCTACCTAAGCTTCTTTTTATTCATCTGTGAAATGGGAAGAATAATAGTAGCATTCATGGCATAGGTAGGTTGGGAGGATTAAATGAAATAATGCATGTCAGCGACTTAACATAGTAAGTATGAGTACAGAGGAAGTGCTCAGTGTAGGTTTATTATTATCATGTCACACCCTGCTTAAACATATTCTATTGGTCTTCACTAACTATTGGGTAATGTTCCAAACCCTTGTAGTCCTCTATGGTCTGGCTCGATTCCACTCCATAATCTCTGTGCCAGAGGTCTAGATGTCTTCAACAGCCTGTCAGATAAGAAGCAAGTTAGGGCTTCCCTGGTGGCGCAGTAGTTGGGGGTCCACCTGCCGATACAGGGGACACGGGTTCGTGCCCCGGTCCGGGAGGATCCCACATGCCGCGGAGCGGCTGGGACCGTGAGCCATGACCACTGAGCCTGCGCGTCCGGAGCCTGTGCTCTGCAGTGGGAGAGGCCACAACAGTGAGAGGCCCGTCTACCGCAAAAAAAAAAAAAAAGAAAAGCAAGTTAGGTGAGGCTATAGCAAACTGGGGACCACATGCTCCATCTAAAGAGGGCACCTGCCACTCACTATGGTAGATCTCTGCTTTATGGGAAGGTGAGCCTAGTGTGGTTACCTTTGAAGAGATGTTGGAAACCTGGACTTCATAAGAAACCTCCCAGTTATTAAATGTAAACAACTAACTCAGAATTTTTAACCAACACGCTAAACAAAGCCCGTCTGCAGGCTGGATACGGTTGCCAGCTTGCACCCTCTGTTTCATGCCCTTCCAAGGCCTTGCAGACTGCTTACTTTTCCTTGGAGAGACTTTATTCCTTTGTGCTTTGGTGCTTTGAGACATGCTAGTCACTCTGCCTGGATTGGCCTTGGTTCTTTCTCTCTGGAACTGAATTGTCCTTTTAGACTTGACTCAACCTAACTATTTTCTCGAACTCATCACTTCCTTTTTTGTGATGCCAGAGCACTGTAGGGATCATTCTATTTCAGTACTTAAGACATGCGTTTGCTTTTTTATTTAGAAATAATTATCAAACACCCAAATGCATACCGGATACAGTCGTACACTGGAGTCCCTGCTCCTCTGGTGCCTGTATTCTGGAGTCCTCCCATGAGAAGGTGAACTCCTTGAGGGTGGGGACCATGTGCCGTTTGTCTGGTTTCCTCAGCAGATACCCAGTGTATTAGTGTCCTCTTGCTGCTGTAACAAATGTCCACAAACCTCATGTCTTAATACAAGCTTATTATCGTACAGTTATAGAGGTCAGAAGCCTGAAATGAGTCTCAGTGAACTAAAATCAGTGTGTCAGCAGGACTGCATTTCTTCCGGAGGCTCTAGGGGAGAATCTGTTTCCTCGCCTTTCCAGTTTCTAGTGCATTTCTTGGTTCATGGCCCCTTCCTCCATCTTCAAAGGAAGAAGTGTAGCATCTTCAAAACTATCACTATGACTTCCTTTCTTGGTCTCCCTCTTCCACTTATAAGGACCCTTGTGATTACATTGGGCCTACGTGGATACTCCAGGATACTCTCCTAACCTCAAGTTCAGCTGATTAGCAACTGTAATTCCATTTGCGACCTTAATTACCGCTTGCCATATAATGTAATATGTTCACAGGTTCTGGGGATTAGGACATGGGCATCTTTGGAAAGGACATTATTCCTCCTACCACAGCTTGGAAGCTGAATAAATGAATAGTGAATGATGAATGAAACTCACAGAGGGTGGGAACCAGTGTTGTGCTAGCTGCAGAAAGGCAGAAAAAGTAGTAAATGTCTCTTCCCTGAAGGAGTTGATGATCAACTGAATCAGGGAGGGGGTGATTGGAGGTCTTCCAAACCTTCCTTCTCAGTTTAAACATCTCTGACTCTTGCAAGCTTTCCCTGACATCCCAGATGAAGATTAAGCCCATCGTTTTGTGCTCCCGGTGCACCCTCTTCTTAGGAATACTTCATCACACTTGTGACGCTGGTTCAATAAATGCCTCCCACTTGATTTTATAGGTAATGAGTACGATAAAACATACGTCTAATTTCTCAGTGTGTAGTATTGAGAGGAGTGCCTGGCATATGGTAAGTGTTCAACAGTTTGAGACAATGAATGAATGAATAAATAAATGAAGAATTAGAGGAAAATTAAGTATTTAAACCACCTACTAGTTCTGCATTGGAGCTTTGTAACCTGGGACCATGGACTTTCTGACATGGCATGCAAAATTGGGAAGGCAAGCATATGTACTTTTTTTTCCCAATGGGGAGCAAAGAGCATTTATCAGATTCTCAGTGGAGTCCACGACCAAAAAAAGGTTAAGAAGCTCTCTACATGTGCAGAGTTCAGAGGTGAGATAATTGGGCCATGGTACAGAGAAGGAGGGTATTGTCGTGGAAAAGACAGATGGAATTCTCCCTACAGCTAATGGGGCTTTTTGTATCTTTTCTCCCCTCTAGGAGAAGAGAGTGTGCTGCCTCTTCTGACACAGGAATCTAATTCCAAAGCTCGGAGGGGTATTTTAAGAAGAGCTGTCTTTTCTGAGGACCAGAGAAAGGCTCTGGAGAAAATGTTTCAGAAGCAGAAATATATCAGCAAAACAGACCGAAAGAAACTTGCCGTCAACTTGGGACTAAAGGAATCACAGGTACTAATGAGCAGGAAGATATCTACTGCTCCTGATTTCTGAAGGAATCCAATGATATCCATTCATTTGGTAACTATTTGTTGTAGTAGGCATAGCACTGGACCCTGAAGCATTATTGAAACGACTTGCATAATTTTTTAGTGGGTGGAAATATATGTCACAATTCCTATTTGGAAATCGGTCCCTTTGCTGAAGAGGTCTAGGTTTTCGCCTGATTAATTCTTCCCAAATGAAGAGAAAAGCGAAGGCTTGTGGCATTTACATCATTACATTGTTTGCTCTGTTTTCAGAGAAGCAGGTTACATAATTGCCTTCAAAAGCAGGAACCAATTTTCCTGTCTTTTTCTTCATTTCCAGTCCAAAATCAAGGCATGAATGAGTGACTCATAAATACCTCTTAATAGATTTCATTATTTTGCACTGTGGGCTTATGTCAAGTACAGTCAAGTAGTTTCACATTTGCAACCTTTACAAACCTTTCTTGTACAATGATATTTCATATAATTTTGAAAGAGACTTTCTAGCCTTTTGGGAAGTGCAGCATACTCCATTTAAAGATTGGCCTACTTATAAATAATTAACAGTATAAGGCACTAGCATTTTCCTATTTAATCCCTATTATAATCACCATATGAAATATCCCCATTTTCTAGATGAGGAAATGTAGAGAGGTAAACAGAGGTCCAGTGTCACAAAGTGGAGCTGCTTTGGAACTGGGCTCCCACTCCAGGCAATCTGACTCTGGAGTTTGCATTCTCTTTAACCTGGAGCCACCATGTACAGTTGTGCAGGATGTTCACTGCACAAGGCCATTTGGCTAAGAGGGATGGCAGCAACTGAAATGCAGCAGGTACTCTGCTTGTCAAACTGACTTTCCAGGTGCAAGGCTCCTTCCACCTGGAATCTTTGAATCAGCATAAAGGCCCTGAAGGGCTAGCAGAGGCTCTGTGTTAACCACCATGCTCTACTGTACTTCCCTCAATACAAATGACCTGGTTTCTAACTTTGGATGTTATTAAACTAGTTATTTTTGGATGAAACCCGTCTTAACCTTGCTTCCTTTCCCTAGGGAAGTGATCTGTCCCCCTGTCCCCCGACTTTTTATAGTCGTAGGAAGCAGTACGAGGTGTGGTAGAGGATAATTGACCTAGATCAGCCAGTCTGTGTTTTCCTCGTGTGTGGGACTAATGAGCCCATAACCTTAATTGACTGCTCTGTGCCTCAGTTTCTCACTTTAAAAACAGGGACAAATATAGGAATTCTGTCTATGTCACAGAGCAATTTTGTGTCTGTGACAGAAAAATCAATAGATATATCTTGGTGGTCTATTGTGCGTAAGACACTGTGCTAGGTAAGAGGGAATATTGATAAATACTGATTAAGATAACACTCCTTGGACCCCAGGAATTTATACAACCAACTGGGAAAACAAAGCAGAACCTCATGAACGGTTAGATAACAATATAAGACATTAATATAGGAAACAGCCCCTGGTAGGTTAGATATACTGCCAAATAATGGAGCTAGATCAGTGGTTCTCCTAGAACTTATGTATCTCTCTGGAGCCTTACACTAATCCCCATCTCTGGAAAGGATGGTCATAGGACTGGTTCCTATACCCCTAGGGAGTCTAGTGATGGGAATTACCTGATCCTCAGAGGAATTGCTGGGCCTGAGAGAGGATCACGTGGGGGGCTCAGTGGGCCTGGCCTGCATGGCATTAGTATGGATAAGACACAGCAGAGTCAGAGGGGAGAAAGTGTGCAGGTTTGGGAGGCTGGGGGATTCTGGTTGAGTTGGAACTTGAGGTAGGTGTTAAAAGATCAAAAGTGGCTGGGATTGATCTGACAGTGCTCTGGGAAAGTGTGAAAATCCGTGATAGTACATAGCATCTTCTTTAAAAGGAACTGTTGAAAAGGGAATGCAGCAAGCCTATTAAGGACTATTTATGAGGCCATGACCATAATATTTCCACTCTGAGATAACGAACTGTTTCCATATTTGTATGTTATCTCCCAGTTGTTATCCACAGGCACATAGTTTTACATAGTCGATTATATAGTTTTTAAAATTCAAGTGCCTCAGGAATGAACGCTTTTTGCCTTATTGAATTTGGCGAACAGCTCGGAAGTAATTTAACGTTTTCTTATTTGCATGTACACTATATCTAATTACACAGTGACTACATGGTATTTATTACGGTAAATTCAAACAAAAGGGAGATTGGTAAAGTTAAAAATGAAAACATATCTGTTCCCTTTCCAATCCAACTCCCTGGTTACTACTGTCATTTATGTATGGCTCTTGTTTGAGTTTATTGGCATATCATGTATTATTTTTAAAATAAGCTTATATGTGTGTCATATACGCACAAACATAAAAACACAGATACTTTCATAATGACTACTATGTGCCCTTACATTTGATGTTATTTGCAGATAATAAAAGTAGCTACTTTTGCTATTTCTGTTTTACAAATGAAGAAGCTGAGACCTAGAATCGTGTATATAATTTTAAATAAAAATGGCATCACACTCTGCATCTATTTTAACATCTTCTGAAGGATAATACAAATCACTTGTGTCACCAGCACACAGCTCAAGAGGTAGAACATTACCACCGGGCCAGGAGCCCCCTGCCTGCCCCCTCCCGGTCACTACCTTCTCCTTCGGAACTTTGAACAGCATAGATTAGTTTTGCCTGTTTTTGTGCTTTATACAGATAGGATCACTCAGTACATCTTCTTTGGTATATGGCTTCTTTCACTTACCATGTGTTTGCGAGATTCATCCACGTGGCTGTGTTGTAGCAGTAGCTCGTTTACATTCATTGCTGTGTAGTATTACATGGTATATACCAGGGTTTATCCATTCTAATGGTGGGTGTTTGCATTGTTCCCATTTGGGGGCTATTAGGATTAATGCTGCTGACAGTGAGTATTGTTTTGCCCTTTGCTTTTTCTTCCCCCACTCAAATGGCATGGGATACATCCTTCCATGTCTGCATACACATTTACTTCATTCTTTTTTAGTGAGTGTCTCAGAGCAGACCATGACATGGATATACTGTAATTCACTTAGCCATCCTCAGCTTTAAGTTACTTCCTAGTTTTTACTGTTGCATATCTTTATGCACTTTAAAAATATTTCTGTAAGATAGGGAACTAGGAGTCGGATTTATAAGTTAAAGTGTATGTACATTTTAAGTTGTGATCAATTTAAAAATTCCTTTCCAAATATTGTATCAAGATATTGAATTATATCAAACTTTACTCTTACTAATAAGTAGTCCTTTTTTTGCAATCCCTCCACTATTTAAATTTTTGAAAATGTTGCCAACCTCATGGGCAGTTGTATCTGTTATTTTTTTCCTAATTATCAGAACTCGGGAATCTTTTAATCACTTTACTGGTCATTTTTCATCTGAATTTAACCTTTTCATGGCTGCACCATTTTTTTTTTCTATTGTCTTTTTGTTGATAGATATGCAGCAATTACTTTGGCTGTTAATCAAAATATTTGGAATATTATGGTTTGTAACATTTTCCTGTTAACAGCTGCCACAAAAATCCCCTCCAAGTTTGTGGCTTTTTTTTATTGTGGTGAAATACACATAACATAAAACTTACCATTTTAACCTTTTTGAAGTGTACGATTCAGTGGCATTAAGTACATTCAGCTTGTTACGCAGCTGTCACACCATCCCTCTCCAGAACATTTTTCATTTCTCGAAACTGAAACTCTGCACCCGTTAAACAATGACTCCCCATTCCTCCCTCCCCGCAGGCATCAGGCAACCACCATTCTACTTTCTGTCTCTGTGAATTTGACTACTCCAGGCACCTCATACAAGTGGAATCATACTGTATTTGTCCTTCTGTGACTGGAATATCTCACGAGGCATAATGTCTTCAAGTTTCATCCATGGTGTAGCATGTGTCAGAATTTCCTTCCTTTTTGAGACTGAATAATATTCAGTTGTATGTATATACCACATTTTGTTTATTCATTCATCCATCAGTGGTCACTTGGGTTGCTTCCACCTTTTGACTAATATGAATAATGCTACTGTGAGCATTGTGTGTACAAATATCTCCTTGAGTCCCTGCTTTTAATTCTTTTGGGTAGTTTGTGGCTTTTTCATATGCTTGTGGCATCTTTATTTATACAAAAACTTCTCTTTTTTTAATGTAGTCAGATCTAGTTTTCCCTTTGTAGCCTTATTTTTTTATGTCATGCTTAAGAAAACATTCATCTCCCCAAGACTGTAATGATCATCTCTATATTTTCTTCTAGAATTTTTATAGTTTTGTATTTATGTTTAGCTGTTTAATCCATCTGGAATTTGTTTTTGTATTTGTTGAGAGGTAGAAATTTTATTTTATGATTTTTCCCAAATATGTACATTTGTCCCAATGCCACTGATTATGAAGAAACTCCTTTCATGATTTTTTTAAATTGAGATACTACTCAAAAAATTTCTGGATATACAGAAAAGCTAAGAGGAGAAGAAAATAATTAATGTGATGAGAAAGACAAAAATCACTAATGGCAACAAATAACTGTCTTGGTGAAAACCCATTAGAAATAGTTGGCAGGCATTCTGGGAGTAAATGCCTACTGCAAATAATAAATGAGTTTGTGAACAGAAGCAAATGCTCTGCTATGTATGCATTAGGACTGGTTTCTTGTGAAAAGCCTGAATCACAGGATTACAACTGAGATGGCAGTCTTTCGGGCTCAGCTGCCTGTGGTAGGTTTCTTTTGTAGCCATTTTGGACATTGCCCATCACATTGAAAGAATGAAAGAATTGTTTTGCCAATCTGGAAAGACCATCTCAGGTAGAATTTTTTACTTCATGGGGAGAAATATCTGGTTGGTACACTTTAATAATTACTTCTTTAGGTAAAAATTTTCCAGTTTTTGTTCTAAAACTAGAAAGCTACTAAAAAAGGGTGCAGTGTAATGCACAGGAAAGCAATGTGATTGGCTATCAGGAAACCGTTGTGAAGTTTCCTGCTCAGGCACAGTTGACGACACAGTCAGAGGGAGGTTAGTAGTAAAGAGAGACTCAAGTGGGGTGGGAGAAGTTACGGCTCAAATTAGAAACTACCATCATAAGCACTTTTAGGTTAATTACAATCAATTGTTATTTATTGAGCCTAATTCTTCGAGTTTGATAAATCCTGGAAGTACTCGAACTTAAAAATTGTATAAAGCCTGCAATTTATCCAAGCATTATAAAATGTAATCTTAATTGAGTCTCCAGAAGTTTCTGATGAGGTCTGAATGTTTATAAGAGCCTCAGCGCTGGAGTGGGACTGTCACGGATTCTAGTCTAAATGCTTCTGTTTTACTAGCTATGTGACCTTGAACTGGTTCATTGTGTTGAATCCTCAGTTTTCTTATGTGTGAAATAAGGACTTCTTTCAGTCATTGTGAGAATCAAATTGTATAATCCACGATGAGCGCCTGGCCTGACACCTGGCACAAAATAAACACTCAGATGCTATTACTAGTCAATAACATTTCCTTTGGATAAATAATTTAGCACAGACTAAATGAGATTTTAAAATATCGAAGAGAGTTAAATCAGTCTTGAAAGATGTCTGACTTTCAGGATGTCAGCAGCTTACCACAGTTGTTTTGTTTCATAAGTGTGTGGAGATGCTGTACTAAAGTAATTTCTCAGATAACTTCTGAAGTAAAAAGCCACAAGGACTTTGCTAGGCTGGCTCTCAGGATAAGGTATTCTATGGAAGGCACAGTGGAAGAAATTACAGTTTAAAATGCTGAAGTGAAGTAACGTGATGTAAGTGATCATTTTGTCCAATTACTTTATCAATAGGTGAAAATCTGGTTTCAGAACAGAAGGATGAAATGGCGGAATTCCAAAGAAAAGGAAGTGCTTTCCAACAGGTGTATCCAAGAAGTAGTCCTTCAAGAGGACCCCCTCTCAAGATCTGCTCTGGGTTTCCCTTCTCCATGTCCTTCACTCTGGGAAATCTCCCAACAGCACTCGAGTCCAAGATGGAGGGAGAATTCACCAGAACCATCAGAGAGACTAATCCTGGAGAGTCCAGGGGCATTGGCCCCAGAAGCAAAGTCACTGCAAGGTGCCTTATATTTGTGTTCTGAAGAGGATGCCAGAGACAAGGGTGTACTTACTGGCTCAGTGTGAATGGAAGCATTCTGCCACGTTAACGTAAAGAACAGTTAACTATTAACGTTTGGACTCTTAAGCCTGCTAGCTTGTGTCTCATCAGTGCCTAAAACCTAACACCTTTGGAGTGAAGCATGGACTAATGTTTTAGGAAACCTCTCCAGTGTTCTCTTATGTGGGTCCTAGACTCAGACTTAATTTGTAAGTGGAACAGAATCTCCCAGAAAGTACGATGGAACTGAAAAGAACGAGAATAATGGTCAGCTCAGTCCTTACTCTGAATATGTGTATATATGCGTGTGTCTCTATGTGTATATATATAAATATTCATCAAAATACATTAGTAGAAATTAGTTTCTCTCTAAATAGTGCATTGAGCAAATTCACTTCCTTTTATATGAAGAAAAACCAACGATGACTGAATGTTTTTAATTTTTTGAAAATTATGTGAAATTTGGACTTCAGTACAAATTTTCATATCAAAAGAACATTTTTAAAAAACTCTCTACTTTCTGGTTTCTTTCAGTATCCAGATGTAAGTGATTTTTAACAGCTCAGCTCAGAGATCCTAATCAAATGAGCCACTACGAGATACATGCACTGAAAGTATGTATTTACAATTAATCCAACAAGCAACTAGAAGAATTTCTGAATGTAACTGTTAGTACCTTTAATTTCCAAGGCTCTGGACTTTATCAGGCTATCAGTGAGGGAGGGACCCATTTAACTAATGATTATCATTTGATCTCTTTTCTGTAAGGATGGGTCTTAAGCAGGGTCTGCCAAATAAAACGCCTTTAAGGGCCTGTCAGGTAAATAGAGGGCGTGACTCACCTAAAGGTATTTGAGTTTAATAATTTTGAAATACTGTGTTGGCCAAAGAAAACATCTGTGCCAAGCAGTTTGTGACCTCCAACCAAGACTTACAGAAGTGTCACAGTTCTTAAAATGTTCCCAACTGGGCTTCAAAACCCGATACTGATGGGATCTATAGTGATTTCTGTTTGCACTTTTAGTTATAGACTCAATTTTCCATCTAGGTGGTATGCAGTATATATTGGGTTATTTTTATGTATTAACAAAAACATCACCACAGATGTTTTATGTTTCTTGAGTACTCTGAAATAGTATTATTATAAAGTTGCATTTCTGGTAACGATTTGCTTAGTTCATCTAGAATTTTTTATTCCAGGTCCAAGAAAAAATTATGTTTCACTTTGAAGGAAATGAGGCAGAAAAAGGAAATGATGTGGTTTTGAACTAGGTTGTTATTAATCTGTGGACAAGAAACATTAGTAGAAGTTCATGATGTGGAATTTTGTTAGAAAGCTGCATAAAGAGAGTAGCTTCTAATTTGCTTACGTTCTTAGCTATAGACTTTGAGGGTTTAGAGTTTTAGCAAAGGTAATATTTCAGATGATAATGTTTTTTGTCAACACCAGGGAATTGTTTTGTATGAACGGGACTTGATTGGGTGTATGCTAGCTTATGTCTTTATCACAAGATCAAAAATCATCTCAGAAGAAGATTGTCTCAGTCCCTCTTTGTGGGAAGCAGAGGCAGGGATCTGCTGACAGCAATTTAAATTTTAAAACCTGTCTTAAAATGATTTATAATACGGTTTCTTTTCTTTGTATAATGTTAACCTCATTTACATTTATCAGGTCCTTTCTGTGTGCTGGAGACTGCTAATAAGCCTTTAATGTGGATTAACTCATTTAATCCTCATGACAATAACCCTATGAAGTGTAGGGACTCTATTACTTTTAGGATTCTTGTTACTCAGACAAGGGACCCAGACCAGTATGGTCAGGGTGATTTGCCCAAGGTACTGAGGGTAATAAATGGGATTTGACCCCTGGCAGTCAAGTTTCAGCTCTTGAAATCTAACCAACCATGCGGGGTGTCTACCACTGTGAATGTATTCACCCAGCTCTCAGATGCATTGTAAGACATACATTTTGAGGATTGCAGAGAAATTTATTAAAGAAATTCAGAAGCACGTTGTACTTTATAATCTCTTACTTGGGGAATGATTTTCTCTTCAGTATCTTCTCTATTAATTTTGAAGTTTGGGGAAAGTAAAGAATCACAAAAGTCTTCAACTTTGAAGTCTCTGTAGAGAAGAGTCACTCAGGAGTGTTTATGAAATGGAAGTGTATTTTTCTATCACTTGTTGCTAGAAATCATAGAGTGCTTATCTATGGTCAATGTTTCTTGAGAATAATTTAAAAATCAAATGAGAGAAACATGCGTCTTGGCCATCCGATTACCCAGGTTTTAGAAGTGAGCTACTTGGTGCTTAAATGATCTTCCCCCAGGGTTTCATCTCGAGCTCTGAGACCTAGCGGAGGCTTCTCTCTGTATGATTGGCCTGATAATCGTATACACAGATACATTTTTTTTTTTTCCGGTATGCGGGCCTCTCACTGTTGTGGCCTTTCCCTTTGCGGGGCACAGGCTCCGGACGCGGAGGCTCAGCGGCCATGGCTCACGGGCCCAGCCGCTCCGCGGCATGTGGGATCTTCCCGGACCGGGGCACGAACCCGTGTCCCCTGCATCGGCAGGCGGACTGTCAACCACCGCGCCACCAGGGAAGCCCACAGATACATTTTTTAATTGGTTTCTACCTCAGAGTGTGTTAAAGGCTTAGGAAAAGTACATCTTGGATGAATATATTAGGGGTACTTAGGAAACACACACAAACACGCACATGGTCCACAGGCATATGCTTGCTGTGCCTTGATTTTGCCTTCATTTACCCAGATTGTTGGAGAGAAGTGCTGAGCTTCATATTCTAATTGACAAGGGTCTCCTTTCCCCTTTGACTTGTGCTTTACCAACGCCGCCTCCACCTACAGTGTTCTTACACGTGTATTTCCCTCTGTTTTCTAAATGCAGACTCCTTTGCTCCGAGTGATCACATAGGAGTATGTTTTCTGTCTGCTTTCCAGACTAACACTACTCTAGAAAGCACCAGGACCATATAAGCCTGCAGGCAAAAGTGTTTAAAATTTTTGAAAGGACATTGTCTAATTAATCTTAGGTGGAAGAGAAGGGAAAAAATGGTGAACACCATCCTTCAGCGTTTATACAGGAAAATATTTTATAACGCTAAGTATGAAGGGTTGGACGTATATAACCAGGTTTGGAATGGTCACTGGATCTGGAGACAGTGAGGCCATGATCACCGATGTTTAAAAGGCAGCTCTGTTTTCTTAGTAATGAAGTGGTTTGAATGGGGAACCTAATTATTCAGTCTGGTGGTTCACAGCCTTTAAAAATCCATACCCTTGAACACGCCATACCTTCCAACCAGTTTTGGGTGTGTGCACAGATTTGGCATATACCTCATAATACTCTTCAGCACCCACACCTCCCACTCCACCCCCTTAGAATCATACATATACTTCTTTTCACTTTTCAAATATAAAAGCATAATTAAATATAAACCACACGTGTTCTTTCTGGCCTCCTTCATTCCCCATTCTGATGCATCTTTTGCAAAGGTACATACTCCCCAGCTTGCTCCACCACCGATCCCTTGATGACCAGTGATTTCGTCAGGTTCCGCTGGCCTTTAATAAAACAAAGCTCATTCCACTGCACTCGTAAGCTTGTTAGACACTGCCTCTGCACTCTTTTGAAATCCACAAAAATATTTTTTCTTTCTGGATCTCAACCCTTCTTAAGCATTATGTGTCAGGCACTGTCCTAGGCTCTATGTAAACAAATAGGGAGAGCATGGTCCGTGCCCTTAAGGAACTTATGATCTCGTCTTCTTGCCAAACTATTTCTGAAATATTCCGTGTTACCAGGGACTGGATCCAGTAAATTTGGGGTAAAAAATAATCTAACATCCTCCAAAACCCTATCTATCCATTTGCAGTGGTGGTGGTGGATTGGGGGGGGGTGATTATTGAGTGCTCCATTTTTCAGAAAAATACAAGCTATTTGGCATTGCTGATTTTCTGTGCTCTCTCCCCTCCATTTAGGCCACAATTGGTCCCAAGAGGAGTCAGAAAGAGTCTAAGGAAAGAATATAGTGACTTTTTTGTTCATAGTGCACCCTACCCTCTACTTTCGTCTTTCTACCTTCCCAGCCTCAGAGCAACTTGCAACCATGGTGAGTGGTAAGAGCGAAGAAAAAGCAAATAACACAAGTGGGAGGAAATCAGGATGATGCGTATTCTTGATTATATAGGGAAAATCTTGGAGAATTAATTTATATCCTTTATAAACCCGTTCTTAAATAAGCAAATACCTTAAGGACAACGTACTAGCCCCCCCCAAAGATGGTTCTTAGCTTCCAGCTGTTAGTTGGGTTCCATTACATTAGTATTTTTGGTTATAAAAGCTATACATGCTCATTATTAAGAAACACTTGAAAATGTAGCTAACAAAGAAAAATTCATGTGTAATTCTGCCATCTGGAGATAGCCAGTTTAGCTCTTGTGAAAATTTTTCACTTTTGAATGTATGTGTATGTAAATGTGTATGTCTAAACAAATTTGGATCCTAGTGTTTATCTAGTTTATCCTCTGGTTTTTTTACTCAACTTTATAGAGAATATTTTCCCATGCCATTAAAAATTCCTTAAACTGGTTATGACAGCTGCATAATATGATTTCTTTGTAACTCCTTCATTTCTTGAGGTGGACCAGGGGATGGGGCCAGGAGATGGTAGGTCATGGGAAGAATGATCTTGGGCTCCTGTACCAAAAATTTACTTAAGAAAAACAACCTGATGCTTGTTATTTCTTTTAACTAAATGAAAGCCCAGCAAACACTAGATGTAGAATGAAAATTGAGGAAGTTTGGGCTTATACTTTCAGTGGTGTTGAATATCAAGGAATATCAAATATACTAACTGGAGAGCCTCTTCCAAAAATCCACCATGAAATTTATCAAAACATCCCCCATGCATTCAAAATCCAAGGGAGTGTATACACATGGATTTCAGTACGTAGCCAGCAGCAAACATAACTAGTGTAGGGTAATAGTCTACCTCTCTTTAATTGTGCTTTATGGTCACATTGATACATTAGTCAGCTTTTTCAGATACATATTTTTGTTCACAATGTGGGCAGAGGTCAAGTAAGCTAATGGGTATCTGACGTGTATCACCATTTTGAAGGTTTCATTGATAAGGCTGTTTTGCCTGTCCAGTCTAGAATTCCCCAGCTCTCACAACTCTATGGATATTCTCTCAAATGTGCTTGAACAACAGAAATTATGGAGAGAATCTTTTGGGATCAGAACATTCCAAGGTTAAAAGAGAGCCTTGAATGTTATCTAAACCCCAAATAGAACCATTAAGTGCTTGATGCTAATCAAAAGTCAAAATATCAAGCATGTTAAATTTGAAAAAAGTGCGTGTGGTAACCAATTCATAATGTAAATCTAATCCTATTACAATGAATTTCCATGGTGGTTGTCTAGGGCTACCATAACAAGTTACCATAAACTGTGTGGCTTAAAATAACAGAAGTTTATTCTCTTAGAGTTGTGGAGGCTAAAAATTTAAAATTAAGATGTCAGCAGGGCCTTGGTCTCTCAGAAGGTTTTAGGAAGCCCCCTCTTCAGCTTCTGGTGGTGCCTCTAGATATTCTTGGTTTGGGCTGTGTGACTCCAGTCTCTACTTCTGACTTCTTATGTTTTTCTCTCCTATGTGTTTATGTCACAAACTTCCCTCTGCCTTTCTTTTATTTCTTTTTTTCTTCTTTTCTTTCTTTCTTTTATCCAGGACACCTGTCACTGGATTTAGAGCTGAAGTCCAGGAATATCACATCTAAAGATCCTTAATTGTATCTGCAAAGGCCCTTTTTTTCCCAAATAAGTTCATAGTCACAGGTTTTAGGAGTTAGGACATAGACGTATCTTTTTTGGGAACCACTATTCAATCCACTACAACTGTGTTCCTCAGTATCACAGCATAAGATCTAAAATAAATGAAAACAGAAGACTTAGACTCCTATGACATTCCCTGTAATGGAACTTGACTATATTGCTTTGACTTAGGCTTTTGTACCAACCAAGCAATGCACTACTTGCAAGGATATTTGGAGCAGGGAAATTTTTGTAAAAATTGCCTCCATTTTGGATTTCTTTCTACAATGGGACAATTTAAGAAAATGTAGCACTAATTTTTTAAAGCCCTCACATGGATTCCAGATGTTGACCATTTAATCCAAGGTGTTTCCTTATTATACAAATGTGGTGCACATCAAAAAATTGGCATTGTTTAATTTATGACTCACACGTGAACCATTGTTTTTTGTGATGTAGTTATTTTAAGTGATTCGTAAATGAAACAATGCCAATATTTAGGACACATACCATGTTTGTATAATGAGGAAACACCTTCTTGCATTAAATGGTCAACATCTGGGATCCATGTGGGAATTTCTTTATTTTAAATAAAGACAAATTAGCATGGCATACATTTTCTCAGAGATGCAGCTAGCTGGTAGTCAAAAAACAGAGTGAACTTGGTACTATATTGTGGTTAAGAAAATGGGGATTTTTTGATGGAAATATCCAATAATGTTTCGATAGCATTATTTTGAGGATGGGGTAAATGGAGGTGTGGAGTGAAATATGATATGGATAGTGTTGAGTCAGGGATGAGAAATCAACTCAAGTGTACTCTCTTAGGGGTGTAACTTACCATAAACTTTCTGGAGGGGTATTCGGTAACACAAACAAGTTGTTAAATGAGCATACCTTTTGAGCAGACAATTCCACTTACTGGAATTTATCTTAAGGAAATAGTCAGGAATATGCAAACAGAGTTACATACAAGGATGCTCATCATAATACACTTGACTATTTTTTCGAGCAGTTTTGGGTTCACAGCACAGTTGAGCAGAAGGTACAGAGAGTTCCCATATGCCTCCCGCCTCCACGTGTACACGACCTCCCTTCCTATCAACATCTCACACAAAAATGGTACGTTTGTTACAATGAAAGAATCTACAGTGACACACCATTATCACCTAAAATCCATAGTTTACATCAGAGCTCACTCTCGGTGTTGTGCATTCTATGTGTTTTGAAAAACGTATAATGATATTTAACTGCAGAATAGTTTCACTGCCCTAAAAGTCCTCTCGTTATATATTTTGATGACAAAAGGGGTTTGATGACAATAGGGGACTGCTAAAATCAGTCGTAGCAAATTTATATAATAAAATCCTATGCAGCCGTTGAAAGTATTGTAGAAGAATGATGATTGATAAAAATGGCCATGATTCATTGTTAAAGGGAAAAACAGATTACAAAACAATATTTTAATCACCTAATATTGCTTGTGTGTGTGTGTGTGTGTGTGTGTGTGTGTGTATACAGGTTTAAAGAAAAGACTATACACCCGTGTATTAACTGTAACTGTCTCTGAGTAGTGGGGTTAAAGATGATGTTTGCTTTCTTTTTTCCCTCCATTTTCCAAATAATCTACTACAAATCATGTTACTTTTAAAATTAGAAAACACACATTGACTTGGATGTCTCACAGACATCTCAAATTCACATGAGTTCTTCTTTCGCCTCAAATCTTTAGCAGTATTTCCTTCTGTGGGTAATAGTAAAATAGGACAAACAGTTGCTGAAGTCAGCAACATGGGAGTCAGCTTGACTCTTTCTTCCCTGCTCCCCTCATATATAATTAATTACTGAGTCTTGTCTATGCATTCTCCTAAACATCTCTTCAACCTGGCCCCTTCTAACCATCCCCACAGCCGCTAATGTATTCCAGATCACCAGTCCCTCTGGTTTGCAACCCCTTCTTGTTTCCTAGAAGTCTCTTTGCATTCTTCCTTCTAGCTTCCTTCCAACTCCTTCTCCAGGCTGTAGTCAGAAGGTCCTTTTTAAATGCAAATTTGATCAGACCATTCTTCTGATTAAAATCTTTTTGTGGTTCTTCCCTAAGCTAAGATCAAGACCAACCTCCCTCATACAGTTTACAATGTCCTCTGAGATCAGATATCTGCACATCTCGTCTCATCTCTCCCTACTTTCCTTCTTGTTTTTTAAATATACAAGTATTTAAAATATTCTTTTGTATTAGTTTCCTATGGCTGCTATAATAACAAATTACTGCAAACTGGTGTCCTAAAACAACAGAAATGTATTCTTTCATAGTTCTGGAGGCAAGAAGTCCAAAATCAATATTAATGGGCTGAAATGAAGGTGTTGGCAAGGCTAGCTTCTTCTGGAACTTCTAGAGGAGAATCTGTTCCTTTCCCCTTCCAGCTTTTGCTGGCTGCCAGCATTCCTTGGCTTGCGGGTGTATCACTCCAATCCGTCTCCATAGTCACATGGCCTCCTCTTCTGTCTGTTTTCTCTACTTCTGCCTGTATCAAATCTCCCTCTGCCTCCCTCTTATAAGATTACATGTGATTGCATTTAGAGTCCACGCAGATAATCCAGAATAATCTCCCCATCTCAAGACCCTTAACTTAATCGCATCTGCAAAGACCCTTTTTCCAGATAAGGTAAAATTTACAGGTGCCAGGGATTAGGATCTGATATCTTTGGAAGGAAGATATCTCAGCCTACCACAACCAGTATTTTATTTTATTTATTTATTTGTTTGTTTTTAAATTTCTTTATTTTAATTTAAAATTAAAAAATTTAAATTTAATTTAAATTTAATTTAATTAATTTAAAATTTAAAAAATTCTTTATTTAAATTTCTTTATTTTAATAAATTTTGCAAATTTATTAATTTATTTTTGGCTGCCTTGGGTCTTAGTTGTGACACACGGATCTTCATTGAGGCATACGGGATCTTTCCTTGCAGTGTGCGGGCTCTTCCTTGTGGTGCGCAGACTTCTCTCTAGTTGTAGCGTGCAGATTTTCTCTCGTGGCGCACAGTCTCCAGAGCGTGTGGGCTCTAGTTTGCAGCACGTGGGCTCTAGTTGAGGTGCATGAGCTCAGTAGTTGTGGCGCAGGCTTAGTTGCCCTGTAGCATGTGGGATCTTAGTTCCCTGACCAGGGATCGAACCTGTGTCTCCTGCATTGTAAGGCAGATTCTTTACCACTGTGCCACCAGGAAAGTCCCACAACCAGTATTTTAAAATATTGTAGTCTTTTACAATTAAGCCTTGATCTTAAAGTATAATTTCTTTCAGTCAAAAGTATATTTTTATGTTGTGTTTCCATAAACATATATAAATCTTCTTTATGATGAAGAACTTCAAGTTATAAAGGTCAGAAATAAAATCAGAAGCCTTAACACCATTGTTTTTAAAGGGGATACATATAGAAAAGATCTTTTCTATATATATTATAAAACTTTTAAATTCCTTTCACATGAGTAATCCAAACTGGCCATTTAATTGCCCACTTGTGCTAAAAGGGATTATACATCAGTTTAAAGGTTTCCTACTCTCATTATCATCTTATTGTAAATTCAGTTTCTGCTTTATTGTATGCTCTCAGTGATTTCTCTAGATATTTTGAATCACTGCATTTCTGAAGTTTTTATTCCTTTTTACCTTATTTCATGTTATTCTCTTTTCTTTCCTTTTGTGAAATATCTCTAGTAATTGTACTGTATGCTATTTATTCATACCATATTGTTTTCACCTTTATAAGATTTGTCTTGATTTATCTCTGAGAATTTATATCTTGGATTTTTTTTTTTTTTACTTCAGCGATGGAATTTGTTAGGTTCGAATTGTGAGTTCCCCAACAATTTATTAACTTCACGTTTCATTCAAGACTGATTTCATCTTCCTCTCCAAGTGAGCTCAGCTTCCTATATCTTCAGACTTAATGAATGCACTGCTTTTATCTAGACATCTAAACAAGAAACTTGTGGGTAATCCTGGATATCTTTGTCTGTCTGTCTGTCTGTCTGTCTGACTCTCTCTCTCCTCCAATGGTTATTTACAAAGTATAGTCAGCTCTAAACATTTACCCTATATCCAAACTTCTCTCCTTACCACATACTTTTTTCTATTATAGGACATCCTCTCTTACCTGGAACGACCTTCTAATTGGTCTCTCCACTGCCAACTGAGGAAGAGATTAGCAATAATGTATTCTTTAAATTTTACCTTGATCTCTCTAAAGCAGGATCTCTTAACCTTGACACTGTGGGCCTTTGGGGCCAGATCATTCTTTGTTGTGTAGGGCTGTCCTGTGCCTTACAGGATGCTTATCAGCAACCCTAGCCTCTACCCACTAGCAAGTCCTCCTTCACTCCAGTCATGACAATACAAAACATCCAAACATCCCTGAGGGAGAGGGAGGATTGCCTCCAGTTAAGAGCCACTGCCCTAAAACATGGATTTGATCATGTCACTTCCCTCCAGGTATGTCATTGATTTGGTACTTAATTCATTCAAGAAATACGTGTTTGAGGGGCTTCCCTGGTGGTGCAGTGGTTGAGAGTCCACCCACCGATGCAGGGGATGCGGGTTCGTGCCCCGGTCTGGGAAGCGGAGCGGCTGGGCCCATGAGCCATGGCCGCTGAGCCTGCGCGTCCGGAGCCTGTGCTCCGCAACGGGAAAGGCCGCAACAGTGAGAGGCCCACATACCGCAAAAAAAAAAAAAAAAAAAAAAGAAAGACATACGTGTTTGCAAGACTCTGTCCTAGACTATAGGAATATCATGGTGAACAAGTTCAATGTGGTCATTGCCCACACAGCTTATATTCAGTTTCACTGAAGAGACAATCTAAGTCAATAAAAAAGTGTAAATTATAATAAGTTCTAGAAAAGAAACAAGGTAGATATGAGGCAAACTTTACCCTGGGTGGTAACATTTCAGGCACATTGTGAAGGATGGGAAGAAGCTGGATGTGCAGGAGTGGCGGGAGGAAGGTTCCCAGCAGAAGAAAGATCATGTGCAGATGCTTTGAGACTGGAAAACATGCTATGTCTGTGGAACTGGGGCAGAATCTATGGGGATAAGCATTGTTCAGCAAAGGGGAAGGGGCTGTAGCGTTGGGCAGGGACTAGATGAAGCCCGGTCATATAAAACATGGTAAGTGGTTTGGATTTTATTATAAGTGCAATAGAACCCAGGGAAGGGTGAGGGAGTAATCTTCTTATTTTTTAAAATCACTTTCTTGTTGCGGGGAATGGGGTAGGAAGGGATAGGCAAGAGATTACAAAGTAGGCAGAAAGAGAAAGGAAGGAAGGAGAAAGAGAGAGAGAGAGAAAGAGAAGGAAGGGAAACCGAGTCCCCCTAAAACTGAGTTCCCTTGCTGAGTTTATGATTAATCTCTCTATCCAAAACTTTATTCCCTTTCTTGTCCTGCCCCTGTTCCTCTCAGGATTGAGGAGTATCAATGAAAAGGGGAGACTGAAACCAAGCAGGACCCTGGGGGTCCTTCCCAGGTAAAAACCCCTCTGTTCTCTGTTTCTTGTTTGTAGAGAAAAGGGCTTTAGTCTCCTAGGCCTTCCCTGCGTTCCAGAGAGCAGGCTCAAGCAGTTAATGGTTAGGACAATAGGGTCACAGGACTCCTAAATCCTCCTGAAGGGATAAATATAACAACCTGATGCATATCTTTGAATCGTTCTGTAGAAACTAAGACACCCCCTCCCCCAACTGGGTGGAGGATGATGACACTTTTTGACCACAAGATGTAGCCCCCAGACTGGTTGGAACCAGAAGGTTGAGATTCCTGAAACATTACCCTGTTACTTCACCTCTAACCAATCAGAAGAAAGTCCAAGAGGTGATCACGCATTCTATGAACCTCTTCCCAATACTGTCTTTAAACACTCTTGCCTGAAAGCCATTGGGAATTTGAGTCTTTTGAGCATGAGCTGCCCATTCTCCTTGCTTGACTTCCTGCAAATAAATTCTTACTTTGCTGCAAACACCTGCTGTCAGAGTTTGGCTTTCTGCACTGGGGGCACATTGCTCTGTAATAGGAAGAAGGAAAGAGGGAAGGAAGGAAAGAAGGAAGGAAGGAAGGGAGGGAGGGAGGGAGGGAGGGAGGGAAAGACTATTCAGTAGACTAGAGGGGAAATGAGGAAATGATGGTGGCATGGACAAAGTTGATGGCAGTTAAAGAAATGGGTATATTTGAGATAGGCTGTAAAGCTAGAATCAGTGGGGCTTTCTGATGGATTAAATGTGATGAATGACAGAAATGAAGGGATCACAAAGATTCTGAGGCTTTTGGGTTGAGCAGTGAGATGAGCAAAGAAGACATTTACTAAGACAGTGAAGGTATGGGGAACGAGTTTGAACTGGAAATTCAATTTTGGGTTCATGAAGCTGTTGAGTCATTCAATGGACATTGGTTAAAGTTGGTTATGAGTACCTGGGGTTGAGAGGAGACATCCATACTGGAGATACCAATTTGGGAATCATCAAAATATAGGTGGTATTTAAAACTATTGGGTGGGATCATGGAAGAAAAGGTGTAGAGAGAAAACAGAAGAAGAGGACCCTGGAATGACTCTGAGGGACACCAGCAAAGAGAGTTTGTGAAGGAGACACCGTCTCTGAGAAGGAGGAGGCAGTGAGGTGAGAGGAAAAGCAAGAATGCATTGTGTCAGGAAGCCAAGAGAAGATTATAACAAGAAAAGGCTAACCTCCTCCTGGAATGCTGCTGAGAGGTAAGATAAGGACAGAGAAAAGCTCTTTGAATTTGACAACAGAGAGAATGAAAATGACATTGACAAAAATAGTCTTAAATGTAAGTGAAAGCCAGATTGGAGCCCACTGAAGATGTTGCCAAACCCAGGTTCGTGTGCACAGTGAGGCCAAACAACCTTTAACGTTGGAGTTTGGAGCAAAGAAAGGTTTATTGCAAGCGCCACGCAAGGAGAATGAGTGGCTCAAAACCCCAAACTCCCTGATGGTTTTGGAGGAGAAGTTTTATAGGCAAAATTGGGGAAGAGGGCTGCAGGGTATGTGACTTTCTTTTGATTTGTTGGTGGGGAGGTGACAGGGTGGTGCTCCAGGAATCTCAGTCACCAGCCCTCTGGTTGCAACCAGTCTGGGGCCCACAGACTGTGCTCAGCCTGAAGTTACCGTCCGTCCTCTAACTGGGTGGAGCTCGGGAGTTCTTCCCAGCTCCTGTGGAAGAACTCAGTATCCCATTGCTGCACATCCCCTGTGGAGGAACGAGGACCCTACCCCATTGCTATACGATCCCGAATTAGTAACTGTTTGAATCTTCCCTTTTGAACTCAGAGAAGGTCTGGGAGGCTGAAGCCCTTTTCCTACAAACAAGAAACGGGGGGCACAGAAAGCCTTTTGTACCTGTGAGGGCCCCACAGGGTCCTGCTCAGTTTCAGAGAGATGAGGAAAAGTGAGAAAGCAGACAGGGTTGAGTATAGAAAAAGTTTGAAGCAGTTTTGCTGTGAAGTGGGGTGGAAAGGTAGTGTGGAATGTAGAGGGGTGTCTACAGTGAAGTGAGGTCCTTTTCTTTGAAGTCAAAGCTACTAGAGAATGTCGGGGAAGCAATGGAATGCTTTAGTTGAGAGGGGATATCAACAATGTAGGAACGGGAGAGAAGGAGACAGTCTTGATGACAGCAGGAGGGATTGGATAAAGGACCATGTGTGGAAGGGGGCCTTCCTTCAGCAGGGGAGAGCATTTTCTCCTCTGGACTCACAGAAAAGAGCAGTGCAGAGGCACATCTCTGTGTAGGTATGTTGCCAGAAGGGGGACCCCGTCCAGGGCCCAAGAGGGGGCTCTTGTCTAACACTCGGAAATGAATTGTCCAAGGACACACATCCTAATAAAGCAAAAGACTTTATTGGGAAGGGGCATCCTGGCAGAGAGCAGCAGGGGAACTGCGCTGCCACATGACTCACAGTCTCAGGTTTTACGGTAATGGGGTTAGTTTCTGGGTTGTCTCTGGCCAATCATCTTTCTTGGTTCATATTTGGTCTGACTCAGGGTCCTGCCTGATGGTGCACGCATGTCTCAGCCAAGATGGATTCCAGCGTGAGGGTTTCTGGGAGGTTGGCTGGTGTCTACTCCCTCCTTGTGGGCCCTCCAGAATTCTCTCAGTTAGTTCTCAGCAGGAGCACCGTGTTCCTCATTGGGACCTTGTGTTGTGAGACAACTCATGCAAGTGGTTATCATCATGTCTGGCCAAGGATGGTGGTGTTAGTCAATGGTTCCCTAGCAAAGTCTTCAGCTGAGAGTGAAGGTGAAGACTGAGGAGGGGTGTGGAAGGTTAGAGGAAAAAGGAGATAAAATAAAAGAGGGTGTGGGAAAGTGAATCTACCAGAAAAACAGAGTAGTGAGGGTTTCTGGGTCTTTCTGTGTACTTGTTACCGAACCCAGTTTTATGTGCCTGCAGCACAGAAAGGCAAAACAAACTGAAAAGTTGGAGTCTGGAGCAGAGAAAGGTTTACTGCAGGCCCAAGCAAGTAGAATGAGTGACTCAATACCCCCAAACTCGCTGACTGTTTTGGGGGAGAAGTTTTGTCAGCAAAATTGGGTATGAGGGCTGTGGGGAGTGTGAATTTCTTCTGAGTGGTTAGTGGTGAGGTAACAGGGCTGCACTCCAGGAATATTGTGCTCAGCCTGAAGTTACCATCCTCCACCTGGGTGGGGCCTTAGTTCCTGCAGAAGAACTCAAAGATTTTGTTATGTATATCTCGAGGAGGAAGGAGCTTGCTTTAATAGCTGCACTATTGTTTCTTGAGTTCTCCTCCTTTGTTTCTGCATTCCCTCACTTCCCTGAGTAGTACCAGTTTGATTCTGCCTTTTAGTATTCAGGAAGGTCTAGGAGGCTGAATAAAGCCCATTTGCCATAAAAAAGAAACATGGAAAGGATTTGTACCTGGGAGGACCCCACAGGGTCCCGCTTGCTTTCAGTCTGTGATACTAATTTAAAGCTAAACAAGTTTTACAGTCATGATTTTTCTTTACCAATTTTCAGATGCCAGTGCATATATGAAGAAGGCAGATTAACAATCAGGGTTTTGACAAGAGCGTAGTATGGAGGGATAAAAGGATAAGAGAGCTCAGGGTCTTTGGAAAGAGTGTGATTATGATAGTGTACCATGATCTAGGCTAGTTGAGGGAAGGGCTGAAGGTTTGTAGCTGTGGGAATACATGAACAAGAGATCTGGTGGCTGAAAAGTGTGGTATTGTACTATTGTAAAATTAAGAGTTTAGAAGTAATGCAGTTTCTAGTAGTGATGAGGTCTAGGATAGGACCATGGGGATGAGTGGCTGATAGGATGGAGAGAAAGGTCATTGCTGATAAAGAAGTGAAGGAACCAGAAGATTCCCATTGCTTTTAGGATGAAGCTTAAATTCTTTAATAGGACACACACAGATGTTTGTGAAATGATCCCTGCTTAGTTCTCAATCCAACCATCTCCTAACTCCAGACATTTTTCAGTGCATCTTCATACTCTCACTATTGCCGTCAGGTCTTTGCTCGTGTTCCTTCATTCTGTCTAGAGCACCCTAATCTCATTGTACTCTGCTTCTCATCCTCAGCTATGCACATCTTTAAAATTTCCTACATATTATTTTTTCCATTAATATATACCTGAACATAGAATTCTGGGTGAGACATTCCTGTTTTTGCTTTCAGACGGACTCTGTACTTCCTCTTTTATAATTGCAAGTATGTTTCCACACTTGTCTGTATGATAGGGACTGCTAATATTTGTTTAGACTTGCTTATAGCATAGTACATGCTCAAAATTTGCAATTATTCCATTTGTATTTTGACGAAATGTTGGATGCAGAGTTCTATGCATTCATTCATTTATTCATTTGTTCAGTCATTCATTTCTTTCATTTAACAAATTTCTACTAACTACGTGCAAAGAGAGGAATGTGCGCCAGGAACTCTTTGAAGTGCCTGAGATATATCAGTGAACAAAACAGACAGAAATCTTTGCCCTTAACAGCTTACATTCTAGTGGAGGAAGACAGATAACAAATCATGAGTGTAGTGTGTAAGTAAATTAGAAGAGTGTAAGAATCTGATAAAGGCTGTGGGGAGAATGTAATACAGGAGGACTGGAGGTGGTTTTTGCTATTATAAATAAAGAGGTCTTGGAAGGCTTCACTAAAAAGATGACATCTCGGGCTTCCCTGGTGGCACAGTGGTTGAGAGTCCGCCTGCCGATGCAGGGGACGTGGGTTCGTGCCCAGGTCTGGGAAGATCCCACATGCCGCGGAGCGGCTAGGCCCGTGAGCCATGGCCACTGAGCCTGCGCTCCGCAACGGGAGAGGCCACAACAGTGAGAGGCCCGCGTACCCAAAAAAAAAAAAAAAAAAAAAAGATGGCATCTGAGCAAAGATCTGAAGAAGGTGAGGAAATTAGTCATATGGGTATCTGTGGGGAGAGCATTTTAGGCTGCTGGAAAAGGGAATGCAAAGGATCTAAGCAGGAAGACAGAGCACATAGATGGAGATACTGGTAAGTGGGAACTTGAGTGGTATGTTCAAAGGACAGCAAGGAGGCAGTGTGACCGGAGGGGTGTAAACAGAGATAATAGTGAGAGAAGAGGTCAGATAATGAGGTGTATTTCACTGTAAGGTCTTTGGTGTTTACTCTGAGTGACAGGGGGAACAGGGAAGTGATATAATATGATTTACACTGTCAAAGGGTCACTGTGGCCACTGTGTTGAGAATAGACTAAAGGGGAAGGATAGAAGCAGGAAAGTCCGGAGGATAGTGTAACAGTCTTGGAGGAGATAATGGTGGCTTGGCCCATGGTAGTAGCATGGTGGTAAAGACAAGTGGTTGAATTCTGGATATCTTTTAAAGATAGAGCCAAATGGATTTCCTGACAGAATAAAGGTGGTATGAGGCAGAGGGAATAAGGATGACTCCAAGGTTTTTGCCTGGGCTTGCGGAGGGATGGGATCATCATTAACTGAGGTAGGAAGTCTGTGGGTGAGTTAGGTTCTTGGGGGAAGATCAGACGCTAAATTTTAAACATCTTGAGTTCGTAATGTGAATGAGATCTTCAAGTGGAGAGCTTGTAATTGGATGAACAAACTTAGATTTCAGGAGCTAAGCTTGGGCTGGAGATGTACATTTGGGATGTACCTTAGTATATAGACAGTACTTAAACCCTGACTGGATGACGTTGCCAAGGGAGTGAGTAGGGAAGAGGACAGGACCAAAGAGACTGGGCCCTGAGACTCTCCGATGTTAAGATATCTGAGAGAAGATGAGGAACCAGTAAAAGAGACTGAGAAGGACCAAACTCTGAAGTGGGAGGAAAGCCAAGGGGATGGATGTCCTAGAAGCTAATGAAGAAAGGGAATAAAGAACGGGAGAGTCGATCAATGCTGACAATAGCATAATAAGATGGGAACTCAGAAAAGACCACTATTTAGCATTGGAAAGCTTGACAGGAACAGTTTCAGTGGAGTGATGGGTGTGAAAGATGGACTAGAGTAGATTTGAGAGTATCAGAGGAGAGGGTTAGGAGACAGTAGTTACTAGCAAATGGGAGCAGAGCAGTATTTCCAGGAGGTAGGATTATGCTAATGGGAATACTAATAGGAATGATCCAAAAGAATGAAACAGGAGGGAAAGGAGGACAGTTGGAGGAAGGAGGCTAGAAGGGATGCGGTCTAAAGCACAAGGGCAGGGGCTGGCTTTTACATAGGAGCACAGATACTACATCTGTAGCAAATGTGAGAAGGTAGAATAAAGGGGAAAATAGTGCTAAGTGGGCAGATGTGGTAGAGGCAGAAATTCTTACTGCTTAAAATTTCTCAAAGTAGCAAAGAACTCAGCCGAGAGAGGATAGGAAGGAGATAGTATAGGTTTATGTAGAGAAATTGTATGAAATATTTTATTAGTGCATTACATGGACAAGGTTTGAAATACATATGTATATTAGATCAATCTTATAGCAGTATTGCCAAATATTTATATACTTATTAATTTAGGGTTTGTTTGATCTAATCACTGAGAAAGTTAATATTAAAATCTCATTGTAATAGAGGATTTCTCAAGTTGCTCAGGTAGGTCTGTCAAATTCTGCTTCACATAGTTTGAAGTTATTTTCTAAGTTTAGATTTATATTCTCAGTGAATCAAACCTTTTGTCATGCAGCAAGCCTCTTTAACTTTGGTGATGTTCTTATACTTGGAGTTTCTTTGGCTACGTTAGCTTTCTTTTGGGTGGTATTTCACACTTGTAGTTTTAGCCTTTTTATGTCCTTATGTTTCGGGTGTTTGAAACGGTATGTAGCTGAATTTGGTTTTGTTTAATACAATCTGTGTGAGGTAGACAAGAAAGTTGTGGGGGAAGGGAGGAGTACTAGAGACATCGTATTCTACTTCAGAATTGGATTTGGAAAAGAACATCAAGAACAGTGAAGGGGTGGTAGCAATCTGAAAGAGAAAAGGAAAGCAGGTTAAAATCCACGTGCTTGTTGGCCAAAGGAAAGCAGAGCATGAGAGCTATCCTGTACCCTACGAGGGTCCCAGTAGAGATGAGAAGGATGCTTTGAATATTAGATGCCTGCAGGGATACCTGTGAGCTGCACATGGGGCCAAACCTATGTAGAGCAGAGAGTCCACCTCCAGTGGGTCCAGGTTAATGGTGTGGAATGGGCTCACTGGGCTCTGTTCTCCCTGGAGAGGATCTCTGAGGCAACAGGTTTACAGTCAGCAGGCAGAGAAACTCAGAACCTTGGGAGGAAGTGACTCCAGAACTACCTTGTACTATGGGTCTTTTAATTAAGAATAGGCTTTAATAGATGCCATGGCTTTTATAATGCAATTGTCCAATCATTAACCAACTATGTATCTATTACATGAGTCAGGCACTGGGTTGTGTGGTGGGGAATCAAAACAAGGTGAGCAACAAACCTCAACAAACCTATGAGGTTTATGACTTGAAACATAATCGTTAGATTTTCTTCGTTTTGTTTTTCATAAATTTATTTCATTTATTTATTTTTGGTTGTGTTGGGTCTTCATTGCTGCACGCGGGCTTTCTTAGTTGCAGTGAGTGGGGGCTATTCTTCGTTGAGGTGTCCAGGCTTCTTATTGCCGTGGCTTCTCCTGTTGCGGAGCACGGGCTCTAGGCATGCAGGCTTCAGTAGTTGTGGCACGTGGACTCAGTAGTTGTGGCTGGCAGGCTCTAGAGTGTAGGCTCAATAGTTGTGGTGCATGGGCTTCATTGCTCCATGGCATGTGGGATATTCCTGGACCAGGGCTCGAACCCATGTCCAATGCATTGGCAGATGGATTCTTTTTTTTTTTTTTTTACATCTTTATTGGAGTATAATTGCTTTACAATGGTGTGTTAGTTTCTGCTCCATAACAAAGTGAATCAGCCATACATATACACATGTTCCCATATCTCTTCCCTCTTGTGTCTCCCTCCCTCCCACCCTCCCTATCCCACCCCTCCAGGTGGTCACAAAGCACCGAGCTGATCTCCCTGTGCTATGCGGCTGCTTCCCACTAGCTATCTATTTTACGTTTGGTAGTGTATATATGTCCATGTCACTCTCTCGCTTTGACACAGGTTATCCTTCCCCCTCCCCATATCCTCAAGTCCGTTCTCCAGTAGGTCTGTGTCTTTATTCCTGTCTTACCTCTAGGTTCTTCATGACATTTTCCCCCTTAAATTCCATATATATGTGTTAGCATACGGTATTTGTCTTTCTCTTTCAGACATACTTCACTCTGTATGACAGACTCTAGGTCTATCCACCTCATTACAAATAGCTCAATTTCATTTCTTTTTATGGCTGAGTAATATTCCATTGTATATATGGGCCACATCTTCTTTATCCATTCATCCGATGATGGGCACTTAGGTTGTTTCCATCTCCGGGCTATTGTAAATAGAGCTGCAATGAATATTTTGGTACATGATTCTTTTTGAATTATGGTTTTCTCAGGGTATATGCCCACTAGTGGGATTGCTGGGTCATATGGTAGTTCCATTTGTAGTTTTTTAAGGAACCTCCATACTGTTCTCCACAGTGGCTGTATCAATTTACACTCCCACCAACAGTGCAAGAGTGTTCCCTTTTCTCCACACCCTCTCCAGCATTTACTGTTTCTAGATTTTTTGATAATAGCCACTCTGACTGGTGTGAGCTGATATCTCATTGTAGTTTTCATTTACTTTCTCTAATGATTAGTGATGTTGAGCATTCTTTCATGTGTTTGTTGGCAGTCTGGATATCTTCTTTGGAGAAATGTCTATTTAGGTCTTCTGCCCATTTTTGGATTGGGTTGTTTGCTTTTTTGTTATTGAGCTGCATAAGCTGCTTATAAATTTTGGAGATTAATCCTTTGTCAGTTGCTTCATTTGCAAATATTTTCTCCCATTCTGAGGGTTGTCTTTTGGTCTTGTTTATGGTTTCCTTTGCTGTGCAAAAGCTTTGAAGTTTCATTAGGTCTCATTTGTTTATTTTTGTTTTTATTTCCATTTCTGTAGGAGGTGGGTCAAAAAGGATCTTGCTGTCATTTATGTCATAGAGTGTTCTGCCTATGTTTTCCTCTAAGAGTTTGATAGTTTCTGGCCTTACATTTAGGTCTTTAATCCATTTTCAGCTAATTTTTGTGTATGGTGTTAGGGAGTGATCTAATCTCATACTTTTAATGTACCTGTCCAGTTTCCCCAGCACCACTTATTGAAGAGGCTGTCCTTTCTCCACTGTACATTCCTGCCTCCTTTATCAAAGATAAGGTGACCATATGTGCGTGGGTTTATCTCTGGGCTTTCTATCCTGTTCCATTGATCTATCTTTCTCTTTCTGTGCCAGTACCATACTGTCTTGATTACTGTAGCTTTGTAGTATCATCTGAAGTCAGGGAGCCTGATTCCTCCAGCCCCGTTTTTCGTTCTCAAGATTGCTTTGGCTATTCGGGGTCTTTTGTGTTTCCATACAAATTGTGAAATTTTTTGTTCTAGTTCTGTGAAAAATGCCAGTGGTAGTTTGATAGGGATTGCATTGAAACAGTAGATTGCTTTGGGTAGTAGAGTCACTTTCACAATGTTGATTCTTCCAATCCAAGAACATGGTATATCTCTCCATCTATTTGTATCATCTTTAATTTCTTTCATCAGTGTCTTATAATTTTCTGCATACAGGTCTTTTGTCTCCTTAGGTTTATTCCTAGATATTTTATTCTTTTTCTTGCAATGGTAAATGGGACTGTTTTCTTGATTTCACTTTCAGATTTTTCATCATTAGTGTATAGGCATGCCAGAGATTTCCATGCATTAATTTTGTATCCTGCTACTTTACCAGATTCATTGATTAGCTCTAGTAGTTTTCTGGTAGCATCTTTAGGATTCTCTATGTATAGTATCATGTCATCTGCATACAGTGACAGCTTTACTTTTTCTTTTCTGATTTGGATTCCTTTTATTTCCTTTTCTTCTCTGATTACTGTGGCTAAAGCTTCCAAAACTATGTTGAATAAGAGTGGTGAGAGTGGGCAACCTTGTCTTGTTCCTGATCTTAGTGGAAATGCTTTCAGTTTTTCACCATTGAGGACGATGTGGGCTGTGGGTTTGTCATATATGGCCTTTATTGTGTTGAGGAAAGTTCCCTCTATGCCTACTTTCTGCAGGGTTTTTATCATAAATGGGTGTTGAATTTTGTCGAAATCTTTCTCTGCATCTATTGAGATGATCATATGGTTTTTCTCCTTCCATTTGTTAATATGGTTTATCACATTGATTGATTTGCATATATTGAAGAATCCTTGCATTCCTGGAATAAACCCCACTTGATCATGGTGTATGATCCTTTAATGTGCTGTTGGATTCGGTTTGCTTGTATTTTGTTGAGGATTTTTGCATCTATGTTCATCAGTGATATTGGCCTGTAGCTTTCTTTCTTTGTGACATCCTTGTCTGGTTTTGGTATCAAGGTAATGGTGGCCTCGTAGAATGAGTTTGTGAGTGGTCCTCCCTCTGCTATATTTTGGAAGAGTTTGAGAAGGATCATGTTAGCTCTTCTCTAAATGTTTGATAGAATTCGCCTGTGAAGCCATGTGGTCTTGGGCTTTTGTTTGTTGGAAGATTTTTAATCACAGTGTGAATTTCAGTGATTGTGATTGGTCTGTTCATATTTTCTATTTCTTCCTGATTGAGTCCTGGCAGGTTGTGCATTTCTAAGAATTTGTCCATTTCTTCCAGGTTGTCCATTTTATTGGCATAGAGTTGCTTGTAGTAATCTCTCATGATCTTTTGTATTTCTGCAGTGTCGGTTGTTACTTCTCCTTTTTCATTTCTAATTCTATTGATTTGAGTCTTCTCCCATTTTTTCTTGATGAGTCTGGCTAATGGTTTATCTATTTTGTTTATCTTCTCAAAGAACCAGCTTTTAGTTTTATTGATCTTTGCTATCGTTTCCTTCATTTCTTTTTCATTTATTTCTGATCTGATTTTTATGATTTCTTTCCTTCTGCTAACTTTGGGGTTTTTTGTTCTTCTTTCTCTAATTGCTTTAGGTGCAAGGTTAGGTTGTTTATTCGAGATGTTTCTTGTTTCTTAAGATAGGATTTTATTGCTATAAACTGCCATCTTAGAACTGCTTTTGCTGAATCCCATAGGTTTCTGGTCGTCGTGTCTCCATTGTCATTTGTTTCTAGGTATTTTTTGATTTCCTCTTTGATTTCTTCATTGATCACTTCGTTATTAAGTAGTGTATTGTTTAGCCTCCATGTGTTTGTATTTTTTACAGATCTTTTCCTGTAATTGATATCTAGTCTCATAGCATTGTGGTTGGAAAAGATAGTTGATACAATTTCAATTTTCTTAAATTTACCAAGACTTGATTTGTGACTCAAGATATGATCTATCCTGGAGAATGTTCCATGAGCACTTGAGAAGAATGTGTATTCTGTTGTTTTTGGATGGAGTGTCCTATAAATATCAATTAAGTCCATTTTGTTTCATGTATCATTTAAAGCTTGTGTTTCCTTATTTATTTTCATTTTGGATGATCTGTCCATTGGTGAAAGTGGGGTGTTAAAGTCACATACTATGATTGTGTTACTGTCGATTTCCCCTTTTATGGCTGTTAGTATTTGCCTTATGTATTGAGGTGCTCCTATGTTGGGTGCATAAATATTTACAATTGTTATATCTTCTTCTTGGATCGATCCCTTGATCATTATGTAGTGTCCCTCTTTGTCTCTTCTAATAGACATTATTTTAAAGTCTATTTTGTCTGATATGAGAATTGCTACACTAGCTTTTTTTTGGTTTCCATTTGCATGGGATATCTTTTTCCATCCCCTTACTTTCAGTCTGTATGTGTCTCTAGGTCTGAAGTGGGTCTCTTGTAGATAGCATATATATGGGTCTTGTTTTTGTATGCATTCAGTCAATCTGTGTCTTTTGGTGGGAGCATTTAGTCCATTTACATTTAAGGTAATTATCGATTTGTATGTTCCTATTCCAATTTCTTAATTGTTTTGGGTTCGTTATTGTAGGTCTTTTCCTTCTCTTGTGTTTCTTGCCTAGAGAAGTTCCTTTAGCATTTGTTGTAAAGCTGGTTTGGTGGTGCTGAGCTCTCGCAGCTTTTGCTTGTCTCTAAAGGTTTTAATTTCTCCATCAAATCTGAATGAGATCCTTGCTGGGTAGAGTAATCTTGGTGCAGGTTTTTCTCCTTTGTCACTTTAAATATGTCCTGCCAGTCCCTTCTGGCTTGCAGAGTTTCTGGTAAAAGATCAGCTGTTAACCTTATGGGGATTCCCTTGTGTGTTATTTGTTGTTTTTCCCTTGCTGCTTCTAATATGTTTTCTTTGTATTTAATTTTTGACAGTTTGATTAATATGTGTCTTGGCGTATTTCTACTTGGATTTATCCTGTATGGGACTCTCTGTGCTTCCTGGACTTAACTATTTTCTTTCCCATATTAGGGAAGTTTTCAACTATAATCTCTTCAAATATTTTCTCAGTCCCTTTCTTTTTCTCTTCTTCTTCTGGAACCCCTATAATTCGAATGTTGGTGCTTTTAATGTTGTCCCAGTGGTCTCTGAGACTGTCATCAGTTCTTTTCATTCCTTTTTCTTTATTCTGCTCTGAAGTAGTTATTTCCACTATTTTATCTTCCAGGTCACTTATCCGTTCTTCTGCCTCAGTTATTCTGCTATTGATCCCTTCTAGAGTATTTTTAATTTCATTTATTGTGTTGTTCATCATTGTTTGTTTCATCTTTAGTTCTTCTAGGTCCTTGTTAAATGTTTCTTGCATTTTGTCTATTCTATTTCCAAGATTTTGGATCACCTTTAGTGTCATTATTCTGAATTCTTTTTCAGGTAGACTGCCTATTTCCTCTTCATTTGTTAGGTCTGTTGGGTTTTTATCTTGCTCCTTCATCTGCTGTGTGTTTTTCTGTCTTCTCATTTTGCTTATCTTACTGTGTTTGGGGTCTCCTTTTTGCAGGCTGCAGGTTCATAGTTCCTGTTGTTTTTGGTGTCTGTCCCCAGGGGCTCAGGTTGGTTCAGTGGGCTGCGTAGGCTTTCTGGTGAAGGGGACTATTGCCTGTGTTCTGGTGGATGAGGCTGGATCTTGTCTTTCTGGTGTGCAGGTCCACATCTGGTGGTGTGTTTTGGGGTGTCTGTGGCCTTATTATGATTTTAGGCAGCCTCTCTGCTAATGGGGGAGTTGTGTTCCTGTCTTGCTAGTTGTTTGGCATAGAGTGTCCAGCACTGTAGCTTGCTGGTCGTTGATTGAAGCTGGGGGCTGGCGTTGAGATGGAGATCTCTGGCAGATTTTCACCGTTTGATAGCATGTGGAGCTGGGAGGTCTCTTGTGGACCCGTGTCCTGAAGTTGGCTCTCCCACCTCAGAGGCACAGCACTGACTCCGGGCTGCAGCATCAAGAGCCTTTCATACGGCTCAGAATAAAAGGGAGAAAAAGTAGAAAGAAAGAAAGAAAAAAGAAAGAAAGAAAGAAAGAATCAAAGGAGCAAGGAAAGGAGGGAGGGAGGGAGGGAGGAAGGAAGGAAAAAAGAAAGAAAGAAGATAAAAGAAAATAAAATAAAGTAAGATAAAATATAATAGAGTTATTAAAATAAAAAAGTAATTAAAAAAAAAAAAAAGGCCGGATAGAACTCTAGGACAAATGGTGGAAGCAAAGCTATACACACAAAATCTCACACAGAAGCATACACATACACACTCACAAAAAGAGGAAAAGGGGAAAAAATCATAAATCTTGCTCTCAAAGTCCACGTCCTCAATTTGGGATGATCCGTTGTATATTCATGTATTCCACAGATGCAGGGTACATCAAGTTGATAGTGGAGGTTTAATCCGCTGCTTCTGAGGCTGCTGGGAGAGATTTCCCTTTCTCTTCTCTGTTCTCACAGCTCCCAGGGGCTCAGCTTTGGATTTGGCCCCGCCTCTGCGTGTAGGTCGCCGGAGGGCATCTGTTCTTCTCTCAGACAGGACGGGGTTAAAGGAGCCGCTGATTCGGTGGCTCTGGCTCACTGAGGCCCGGGGGAGGGAGGGGCATGGAGTGCGGGGCGAGCCTGCGGCGGCAGAGGCCGGCGTGACGTTGCACCAGCCTGAGGCGCGCCGTGCGTTCTCCCGGGGAAGTTGTCCCTGGATCACCGGACCCTGGCGGTAGCCGGCTGCACAGGCGCCCCGGAAGGGGGGTGTAGATAGTGACCTGTGCTCGCACACAGGCTTCTTGGTGGCGGCAGCAGCAGCCTTAACGTCTCCTGCCCGTCTCTGGGGTCCCGCTTTTAGCCGCGGCTCGCAGCCGTCTCTGGAGCTCCTTTAAGCAGCGCTCTTAATCCCTCTCGGCGCACCAGGAAACAAAGACGGAAGAAAAGTCTCGCCTCTTCGGCAGGTCCGGACTTTTCCCCGGACTCCCTCCCGGCTAGCCGTGGCGCACTAGCCCCCTTCAGGCTGTGCTCACGCCGCCAGCCCCAGTCCTCGCCCTGCGCTCCGACCGAAGCCTGAGCCTCAGCTCCCAGCCCCGCCCGCCCCGGCGGGTAAGCAGACAAGCCTCTCGGGCTGGTGAGTGCTGGTCGGCACCGACCATCTGTGCAGGAATCTCTCCGCTTTGCCCTCCGCACCCCTGTGGCTGTGCTCTCCTCCGCGGCCCCGAAGCTCGCCCCCTCCGCCACCCGCAGCCTCCGCCCGCGAAGGGGCTTCCTCATGTGTGGAAATCTTTCCTCCTTCACGGCTCCCTCCCACTGATGCAGGTCCCGTCCCTATTCTTTTGTCTCTGTGTATTCTTTTTTCTTTTGCCCTACCCAGGTATGTGGGGAGTTTCTTGCCTTTTGGGAGGTCTGAGGTCTTCTGCCAGCATTCAGTAGGTGTTCTGTAGGAGTTGTTCCACGTGTAGATGTATTTCTGGTGTATCTGTGGGGAGGAAGGTGATCTCAGCGTCTTACTCTTCCGCCATCTTCCCCTTGTCCTAACGTGGCTGCAGTTGGAGGCCTCAGTTTCTTGCCACATGGATCTCTCCTTAGGGCTGCTTGAGTGTCCTCATGACATGGCAGCTGGCTTACCCCAGGATGAGTGAGCTGGCCCGTGGTCCCCAGGACTGTCGCGGCTTTGGCCGCCGGGGCCCCTCCAGAGCCGGCAGCCTCAGTGAGGCCGCCCTCCCCTCGGGCTCTGGGGCAGTTCCGTGACTGCAGAGGGAAGAGACCCCGAGCCGGGAGTTCCAGCTGTGCGGAAACACGGGCTCCGTTCTTGGCAGGTGGATTCTTAACCACTGAGCCACCAGGGAATCCCTATCCTTAGATTTTTCTGAAGCCATCCAGCAATTAGGAGAGCTTAGTCAAAGTTTTTTGAAAAAATAGAGCTTGAGGGGTTTGCAGTTTGCAGGGGGAAGGATGGTCATGGGGGATCCATCGCTCTGCCTGCCACAAAAGTAATGGCAATGGGTTTCATTTTGGGGGGAATCATAGTTATGACCAGCATGCTTATCTATGGGGCCCAATGGGGAAGTGACTAGAGCTCTCGTTCTACACGCTAAAGCAGTGACTCTTGATTTGTTTGGGAATACGATATGATGAGAACAGTGGACTCTCTACATCAGTGGTTCTCCAGGGACATTGTAATGGCTGAAGTCTTTTTGATAGTCATGATTGGGGCTGTGTTGGTGGCATCTTGTGGGTAGAGGCCAGGGATAATGCTAAACATCCCATAGTGCATAGGACAGCTCCCACAGCAAAGAGTTATCTGGCCCACAATCTCAATAATGCCAAGATTGAGAAACTCTACTCCAGATAAAGACATGTCTGCATAGACCCACAAAACTTTGAACCCAATTTAAATAAAGACACGTCTACATATATACACGGAATTTTGAACACAATTTCAGGGGTTTCAAAGACTTCCTGAAGCCTATCAATAGACCAACTCCAAGTCAACTGATCTCAGGTCAAAACCGTCTGCTGGAAGGTTCTATGTAGTCCCATATCAGGAAGAAAGATAGACTTCTCTGAGCATTATTTTAAACAAATGAATTAAATTTTAGAATAGTATCAAAATATGTTTAATGGTTTACAGTCTTAGAAATAAAGCACACATTTTTACAAAACTTTCCATTTTATTTTCAAATCAATGTATATTTTAAGCCAAACATGATACAGATGTTTTTGATTCATATATTAATACATCAGGATGTTTCGAATGGGTCATTTAATGTTAGCAAAGTCTCCAAAGGGTCATTTAATTTTAAAGATAGGAGGTCATATTTTTCCATTAGAAAATTCACTAACATGGGTTCAAATCATGTTCAAGCACACAGTCCCGTTAGAATTTGGAAAAAACAAGTCATCTCTTCGTTATTTTATCATGCTTATGCAATATGCAAATGCTTGGGGAATGACTTAAGACATGGCTAAATGGGTCTTTGTTCTATTATATCACCAATAAAGTTTAGGCTTTAAATCTTTTTGTAACTGTTGCCTCGTTAAAACAGTTAAAAATCCCAGGAAATGACGTAAAGTTCTTTGGTGAACAGTGTGCTAATAACTTTCATAAAAATCTCACTATTTGGAATTTATAAAACTTTCTGCTGCCGTCTAGGGATTCATTAAAAAGCTGATTATATTAGTCCTGCATGTATCTTGAAAGGCACATTTTACTGATCATTCATTCAATAGTAGGCTCTGACTTCAGAAATGTTTTATTAAATACATGCTATTTACTATTCATTATCTGGGATTGAAAAGCAAACAGGTTTAAGAAAAAGCACTCTAAATCACTGAGCAATCTTTACATTTTTAATGTCATTGAACAACATAAATGTCAGTCCTTATGCTTTTAACTTTAGTTTGTATGTCTGTTTGATTGAACACAAAGGCATAGATAGTATTTGTAGCATTATTTTCCCTCTGAATATGAAGCTTAAAATGCTAAGAATGATGATTATGATTGCAGTTAAAAATGTTCATTGACTCTATTAATGTTTGAGAAGGGAAAAATGAAGAACTGAGGCAATTGTTTGGTTTTTATCCATTCAGTCATTCATTTGACAAATATTTATTTGTTCCAGGCTCTGAACTAGGAACTTGGGGTAATATAAAAATGAATTGAGCAGGGATCATCTCCTCAATGAGCTCACTATTCGAGGTGAGAGACAAGGTAGGACATTCATTCATTCATTCATTCAACAAATGTGTACTGAACACTTACTATGTTACAGGTGTAGTTCTAAGCCAGGGTTTCTATCTTTTTCAAGCTTACACTGCATGAGGAAAGTAGTGGGAAGATCTGATAAGAGAACAATAGGAAGAAGGCTGTTCCTGTGAAGGAATATGAGCAATAATATTAATGACAGTATCTCCTCTACTTGTTGAGTCTATTGTGAGCCAGATACTGTGATAGGCTCATGCAATTCTCCAACATCCATTGAAGTAGGCATTATATAAAATGAGTAAACTGAGGCTGAAAGAGACTAGATATTTCATTCAAGGTCAGAAGCTATGTGTATTATTGATTGAATTTGCATAGATTATCTTCAGACTGAGATGCCTGTGCCTTATTATGTAAGTATTGAGGAGCTACCAAAGGCTCTTTAGCAGTGCTTTAGGAAGTTTGATTTGGCAGTATATATAGTATGAATATCAAAGAAGGATGCAAGCATATTGCAAAGTCACTGCCTCTGAAAGTTCTTCTTGATGACTCTCTGCAAGAGAGATGTCTGACAATCTATGGCACAAATACCGTTTGCCTTCTACATGTGCACTTGATTATATTTGATTTTGTATTTTACAGTGCCTTGTAGATATGTCTTTGAGGATATTATCTTCTTGAAAACTGTAGAAAAGATCTGTTCATCATATCTGTTTACAAATCCCCTCCATTGCTGAGGAGAACCCATGCCATATGATTTGAGCATGGGTGACTCCATCTTTCAGATGCAAAAGAGGACCCATGCCCCTGGCCTAATTTGAGCACCCCAGTCCCCTGGCCATAGTGCTTAGTTCAGGAAGAGTTGTCCCTGGGGCTTCCCTGGTGGCACAGTGGTTGAGAGTCCGCCTGCCGATGCAGGGGACACGGGTTCATGCCCCGGTCCAGGAGGATTCCACATGCCGCAGAGTGGCTGGGCCCGTGAGCCATGGCCGCTGAGCCTGCGCATCCGGAGCCTGTGCTCCGCAACGGGAGAGGCCACAACAGTGAGAGGCCCGCGTACCGCGAAAAAAACAAAAAGAGTTGTCCCTGGTAATTGTCTGCTAGAACTACTGGGAAAGTTGCTTTCCTTCTGTGGCAGTTGCTAAGATAGCAGGATGTGGGTCTTTGGGTCTGCAGGTATTCATCATGCCTAGAAGATCTGTACAAGATAGGAAGAATGAGCGTATATGAGCACCTGGATTCCACTATACTTGAAGCTAGAAACCTGTGAGCTTTTTGTTTATGTAAGCTAATGAAAAGTCTGTTTTGTTCAACTTGGTCTGAGATTGGGTTTTATCTCTAGCAACTGAAAGAGCCCTGACTAGTAGAATGACATGACATTGATTTCTTTTGTATCATTCATTGTGCCTTGACTATAAAATACTAACTTGGTGAGCCCCAAACTTACTGAATTCAAGCAATTAGGAATACATAGACAAAAATGCAAAATACTTATTGTCTTAGTTAACTATCAATACTTACTTCTATCTCAAGGGAAGATATTGCATCTCAAAATTCCCAAGGACATTGTAGTAGAATTTTGCTTTTAAATAGAATTCTGACCTTTGGCTTTTTGAGGCTACTTGTAATACAGTTTTCCAAGGGAAATCCAGCAATTCAGATATACATATTAGAAGCTTGATAGAAACATTAGAGATTAGGTTTATGAGAAGCAACTTAGGTATTCAGGTTTTGGATCACAGAACAACATTTTCATTTGAGGCAAAGAAATTAATAATATCTCATGAACTAGAAACCTTGTGGAAATTTCAAAAATCATGAAGGCTGGTGAAGGATCAAGCTGGGATACTGAATTAATAAGCTGATGATACTCTGGGATGAAGCAATGGATGGAGATAGCGATGGAAGTTGAGTCATATTTGCATAAAACCATTGCCTTGTAACATGCACGGCAGGGTGAGCATCGGGTAAAATCTATTAGAGGACTGTTGCTATAAGTGTGAGAAATTGAACAAATATCTCAGGGTCTTAGCTGGACTGAATGATCTCCACAAATGAGTTCAAGAAAGTTTCCATGAAGTCAGAGACCATGGCTCATGGCTTTGTAACTGAGAGTGGGAGGTCACCAATAGAAGCTTTCTTCATTTTCCTGGAAAAAGAGCAGAAATTTCCTTCACTTATTACCAGTATATAAGCAGTCAGCAGTATTTGCTTAGTACTAATTATATGCTAATTATATCCAGTTTTTTCTCTCATTTATTCCATCCCCAAACCATGCTGCATGCTGCATGCCAATGACATATTATTCCTAAAATAATCATGATAGCTATTGGTATCCCATGCTTTAGATACCTTAAATTTATTTCTCACTCCCAGTTTAAATCCAGTAGAAATATTAGGAACTTTTCTCTGAGAACTGCCTCTTCACCATATTTATTTCTCACTTCAATTGATAATATATCCATCTTTGGACTCAGTCACCTAATGTAAGCAGGCCTTAAAATTGCTCTTCAGATGTCTCAGAGTTTGGGCTACATTTAGGGAGTTTTCGGCAGTGGGGTCATACGATAGACTTAACATTTTATATGTACTGCCAGCCAGATAATCCTGGACCTGACTTCATTCATTGCCTGTGGTGTGCTTTTTTTAATGCTATTTTTAATAGCTTTATTAAGGTATAATTTATATATAATAAACTACACATATTTAAAGTGTATAAAATGAAATAAATGATAAATTTTGACATATTTATGCACCTGTGAAACATAACCACAATCAAGATAATTAAAATATGCATCACCCCTCAAAGTTCCCTCATGCCCATTTGTAATCCCTTTTTCCAGTTTCTCTCCACTCTTTCTCAACCCCAAGCCTAAATAACCACTGTTCTGCTTTCCTTTAATTTACTTTTTCATTTCCCAGAATTTTATATAACCTGAAACCATACAGTATGTACTCTTCTGTACGCCTTCTTTTACTCACCATAATTATTTTGAGATTCATCCACGTAGCAAATAGTTTGTTCTTTTATATTGCTGCATAATATTCCATCATATGGACTTACTACAGTTTATTATTTTTCATTCATCTGTTGATAGCCTACTTGTATTATTTCACTTTTTAGCTATGACAAATAAAGCTACTAAAACATTTGTGTACAAATGTTCATATGAATATATACTTTAATTTTTATTGAGTAAATACTTAGAAGCAGGACGGTGAATCATAGCACTTCTCTTCAACATTATACTGGAGATTCTAGCTTCTTCAGTATGGCAAGAAGAAGAAATAAAAGGCACCCAGATTGGAAAGAAAGAAGTAAAATTGTCTTTATTTACAAAAGACATGATCTTTTAAGTAGAAAATTCAATTGAATGTACAAAAATCTATTAGATCTAATATATTAGTTTAACAAGGTTTCAGAATACAAGATCAATATGCAAAAAAAATTGTATTTCTATATACTGGTATGAAATAATCAGAAATTGAAGTTTAAAAAATACCATTTACAATAGTATTTAAAATTATTAAAAACTTAGACTAAAATGAGTCTATTACCCCACACCACAAAGCAATTCTCATATACCGTTCATTTATGTCCTACAATTCAACTTAATTCTGCCCCTGTCTACCTAGAGAACACATCATATCTCAGGAGTTAAGGGCGCTGTCCTACAAGACTGCCCACCCCACCCAACTGTAGATGCCAGTTGCAGGCCCAGGTTGTCACCTGTGCTTCTTACTGACTGGCTATAAACAGGAAGTTCCTTCTACCCCTTCCTTGAGTTTGATTAATTTGCTAGAGCAGCTCACAAAACTCAGAGAAACATTTTACTTACTAGATCACCAGTTTATTATAAAAGGATATAACTAACTCAGGAATAGCCAGACAGAAAAGACGCCTAGGGCAAAGTGTGGGGAAAGGGTGGGGAGCTTCCATGCCCTCTCTGAGTGCACCACTCTCCCAAGATCTCCACGTGTTCACTAACCCAGAAGCTGTCCAAACCCCATCTTTTGGGGTCATTATGGAGGCTTCATTACATAGCCGTAATTGATTAAATTATTGGCCATTGGTCACCAATTCAACCTCCAGCCCCTCTCCCATTCCTAGAGGTCAGGGGGATGGGACCGAAAGTCTAATTCTCTAATCACATGGTTGATTGCCTTGGTAACCAGCTCCCATCCTTAAGTGCTTTCGAGAAGTCACTTCATTAACATAAACTCAGGTGTGGTTGAAAGGGGTTTGTTATGAATATCAAGATAACTTTATCACTCTTACCACTTAGAAAACTCCAAGGGTTTAGCACCAAGGGTGCTAGGAACCAGGACAAAGAGGGCTTCCCTGGTGGTGCAGTGGTTGAGAATCTTCCTGCCAATGCAGGGGACACGGGTTCGAGCCCTGGTCTGGGAAGATCCCACATGCCGCAGAGCAACTGGGCCTGTGAGCCACAATTACTGAGCCTGCGCGTCTGGAGCCTGTGCTCCTCAACAACAGAGGCCGCGATAGTGAGAGGCCCGCACACTGCGATGAAGAGTGGCCCCCGCTTGCCACAACTAGAGAAAGCCTTCACACAGAAACCAAGACCCAACACAGCCATAAATAAATAAATTAATTAATTTTAAAAAAAGAAAAAAAGACCAAATATACAGTTCTTACATAAATCACATCACAGGGACAATTCTGATAAAACATGTGAAAGATCTGTAAGCTGAAACCTGCAAAACATTGCTGAGAGAAATTTAAAAAGACCTCAGTAAATGGAAAAATACACATGTTCAGAGACAGCAGATGTAAATTTGACTCAAATTGATTTTTAGATTCAATGCAAGCTCAATCAAAATCCCAGAAGGCTTTTAGTCAGAAATTGACTTTTAGTTCTAAAATTCATATGGAAATGCAAAGGGCCTAGTATAGCAAAAATAGTTCTGAAATAGAAGACCAAAGTTAGAAGATAAACAGTAGCTAATTTCAAGACTTACAAAACTGGAATAATGAAGAAAATGTGGAATTCTACAAAGATGCAAAGGCATTTAAGTGGAGAAAAGATAGTCTTTTCAGTAAATTATGCTTGAACAATTGGATATCCACATGCAAAAAAATACTAGCTTTGATTCATCCCATGCATAATATATAAAAATAACTCAAATAGATCACAGACCCAAATATTAAACCTAAAAATATTAGGGGGTGATGTCATCAAGATGGTGACGTATGTTGTTCCTGACCTCAGTCTCACTCACAAGAAGACCAACTAGCAACTATCCATAGACAAGACACAGTTATGAAAATTCCAGAATCTGAGGAGGAGGCTGAAGCACGCTTCTGGACAACAGAGACCAGGAAGGACTACATTAGAAGGGTGAGAAGAGCACTACACTTTGACCACATTGCTTCTACCCTGACTGGCAAAGTGTAACACACAGAGAGACCCCCTGGGTTATTGTAACAATAAGTAATACAAATGCAACCACCGTACGTGTTTTAATGGTTTAGCAGTACACTTGGCAAAGTAGGAGGGCAGGGAAGTTAGGATGAGTGATGTATATGAAAAAGTATATGAAGAGCCATCAAGAAGAAAAGGATAAAAAAAAAAGTTTAAAGAACATTTTGGTAATTTTGCCATTATTATCATAACTAAAGTTGCTATTTTATAAATAAATTTTCTGTATGAATGTGTGTATTCTGGTGTGATTTTTAGAAAGATATAAGGAATCATTAAAAAGGACAAAACAGACAACCTACAGAATGGGAGAAAATATTTGCAAATGATGCGACAGACAAGAGCTTTATCTCCAAAATATACAAACAGCTCATACAACTCAACAACAAAAAAACAAACAACCCAATTGAAAAATGGACAGAAGATCTTAATAGACATTTCTCCAAAGAACGCATACAGATGGCCAGTAAGCACATGAAAAAATGCTCAGCATCACTAATTATTAGAGAAATGCAAATCAAAATGACAATGAGGTACCACCTCACACCAGTCAGAATGGCCATCATTAAATAGTCTACAAATAACAAGTGCTTGAGAGGGTGTGGAGACAGGGAACCCTCCTACACTACTGGGGGGAATGTAAGTTGGTGCAGCCACTACGCAAACCAATGTGGAGGTTCCTCAGAAAACTAAAAATAGAGTTACCATATGATCCAGCAATCCCACTCCTGGGCATATACCCAGACAAAACTATAATTCAAAAAGATACATGCACCCCTATGTTCGTAGCAGCACTATTCATAGTAGCCAAGTCATGGACCTAAATGTCCATTGACAGATGAATGGATATAGAAGATGTGGTATATATACACACACACAATGAAATACTACTCAACCATAAAAAGGAATGAAATAATGTCATTTGCAGCAACATGGGTGCAACTAGAGATTATCATACAAAGTGAAGTAAGTCAGAAAGAGAAAGACAAATACCATATGATAATCACTTATATGTGGAATCTAAAATATGGCGCAAATGAACCTATCTATGAACAAAACAGAAACAGGCTCACAGACATTGAGAACAGACTTGTGGTTGCCAAGGACAAGGGGGGTGGGGGAGGGAAGGAAAGGGAACGTGGGATTAGCAGATGTAAACGATATATACAGGGTGGATAAACAACAAGGTCCTACTGTATAGCACAGGGAACTATATTCAACATCCTGTGATAAACCAGAATGGAAAAGACTATAGGTATAAAAGAATGCCTATACGTGTATAACTGAGTCACTTTGCTGTATAGCAGAGATCGGCACAACACTGTAAATCAACTAGACTTCAACAACAAAAAAAGCACAGAACAACGACACAAAGTCTGTTCACCTTGTATATTAAAAAGTATATAAAAAAACCAAACAAACAACAAAAGAAGTATATGAAGAGCCACCAAGAAGAAAATGTTAATATATCAAGGGTAGAAGAGTTGAGTTTAATATACTCAGAGGAAGGGTATAAACATGAATAGATGTTCTGGTTACGATTTAGTATTGAAAAGATCAATTGTTTGATTTATCCATTTGACATTTCGGTGTTTTAGTATTTTGAGTATATGTACATGATTCTTTTGTCCGTGTGCTTATGTCCACAAAAGTTCAACATTTCAAAGTTGGTTGTTTAGAATTTTTCTGTTGAGCCCCTTAAGAAATGTTGGTTGTAAGCCAAGAAAAGCTCATAGGTACCCTACCCGATAACCATTCAATTCCTTTTGGGGAAGAATGCCAGGCATTTTGGAGATAATTTTATTATTCCTTGTGCTAATGGGCAGAGGCTTCATTGTGCTGAGTTGAAGGAATAAATGAATGTGATCCTTCTGCCTGTCTTGCTTCTTTGAGGCTAGAGTAAGAGGATGTGGCCCACCTTCCTGGGATGTTCCTCTTTCTTCCATGGTGCTGGAAATTTGGTGTAAGATTGGGGAGCTGCCCCTCTATTGGGCTGGCCTTCTTTCCTTGGCTCACCTCTGACACCTCTGACTCCTTGTCTCACATGCCTAGGTAAGTAAATCTGAGGAGCTCACATGGGCTAGGTGGGGTGGGTGGGCAAAGCCAGCTCTTTTCTAGGCGTTAGTAGGCCCTCCCTTTCTGGCTTGCTACTACTGCTCCTGTTCTGTTCTCTCTTCTTCTGGCAGTCAAAGTCCTCTGGATCAACCTTTTCTTGCTTTGAAGTGGAAAGAGCTGAGATGAATGCTTGAGGGGGAATTAAGGCAAAGTCGGGTTTTGGTTTTATTGAGTTTGAGGCCTCTCAGGCCTCCTTTACTCAGGCAGGAGTCCTCCAGGCAGTCACACTGGAGTTCTAGGTTGAAGTTTGGGTCTAAATCCCTTGTTAGAAATAGTGTTCCATTGACTAGTGAGCCCTCACGGTTACATTTTCTCTGGGAATCTGACAGGGAGGGGTGGTTGATTGAGGGCAGTATTTAGGTGTCTGAAACTTAGGCCATTAACCTCTCCCAATGCAGATATCTATTGGTATCCCATTTAATGCAACTTACAGTGGTGACAAAGAAGTTTACGGAAAACCCACATAGCTAAGTCCTATTCAGAGTATTCTGTCAGAGTGCTTTCCTTGATGTTCGCCTAGGCACTTGTAATTTATTAGCTTTCTTTGTAACATAAGATAAGGCATTCTAGACTACAAAACTTCTCTGAACTGAGAACAAAAGACTGTTTTATCAGTGGGAATTGAGAGGCTTAAGGTCTGGATTTCTCTCCTCACTCCACAATTGAAATGTTTAGATATTTATAATTTAGGGGATCCTAAAACAAGGGTGCCTTCATCCCCTAAACCCAAATGTGTATATGTATGTGTATCTTACATATGCTTATAAATACATATTTGCATATAAGTTTCTATATGAACTATATAAGTATACAAAACTGTGGCCAAACTATATAATAATTTAAAAATTAAGAATTTAAGCTTGAGATAATCACATGTGGACCGTTCTGGAACTCAGTTACTTCTACATCATGTTTGCATGATGGATATGTTGGGTTTTTTTATATACAGCAGGTTCTTATTAGTTATCTATTTTATACATATTAGTGTATATATGTCAATCCCAACCTCCCAATTCATCCCACCACCACCAGCCCTTCCCCCTCCCTCCCCCCGCCCCCCCCCACCACTTTCCCCGCTTGGTGTCTATAATGTTTGTTCTCTACATCTGTTTCTCTATTTCTGCCTTGCAAACCGGTTCATCTCTACCATTTTTCTAGATTCCACATACATGCATTAATAGACAATATTTGTTTTTCTCTTTCTGACTTAACGTCTCTCTGTATGACAGGCTCTAGCTCCATTCACTTCTCTACAAATGACCCAATTTCGTTCCTTTTTATGGCAGAGTAATATTCCATTGTATATATGTACCATGTCTTCTTTATCTATTCGTCTGTTGATGGGCATTTAGGTTGCTTCCATGACATGGCTATTATAAATAGTGCTGCAATGAACAATGGGGTGCATGTGCCTTTTTTTTTTTTTAACCATCTTTATTGGAGTATAATTGCTTTACATTGTTGTGTCAGTTTCTGCTGTATAACAAAGTGAATCAGCTATACGTAAACATATATCCCCATATCCCCTCCTTCTTGTGTCTCCCTACCACCCTCCCTATCCCACCCCTCTAGGTGGTCACAAAGCATCAAGCTGATCTCCCTGTGCTATGCGGCTGCTTCCCACTAGCTATCTATTTTACATTTGGTAGTGTATATATGTCCATGCCACTCTCTCACTTCGTCCCAGCTTACCCTTCCCCCTCCCCGTGTCCTCAAGTCCATTCTCTACATCTGCGTCTTTATTCCTGTCCTGTCCTCATCTTTGCTTTCTTTCATCAGTGTCTTACAGTTTTCAGAGTACAGGTCTTTTACCTCCTTAGGTAGGTTTATTCCTAGGTACTTTATTCTTTTTGTTGCAGTGGTAAATGGGATTGTTTCCTTAATTTCTCTTTCTGATCTTTCGTTGTTAGTGTATAGGAATGCAAGAGATTTCTGTGCATTAATTTTGTATCCTGCAACTTTACCAGATTCATTGATTATCTCTAGTAGTTTTCTGGTGGCATCTTTAGGATTCTCTATGTATAGTATCATGTCATCTGCAAACAGTGACAGTTTTACTTCTTTTTCAATTTGTATTCCTTTTATTTCTTTTTGTTCTCTGATTGCCATGGCTAGGACTTCCAAAACTATGTTGAATAATAGTGGTGAGAGTGGACATCCTTGTCTTGTTTCTGATCTTAGAGGAAATGCTTTCAGTTTTTCACCATTGAGAATGATGTTTGCTGTGGGTTTGTAACACATGGCCTTTATTATTTTGAGGTAAGTTTCCTCTGTGCCCACTTTCTGGAGAGTTATCATAAATGGGTGTTAAATTTTGTCAGAATCATTTTCTGCATCTATTGAGATGATCATATGGATTTTATCCTTCAATTTGTTAATATGGTGTATCACATTGATTTATTTGCATATATTGAAGAATCCTTGCATCCCTGGAATAAACCCCACTTGATCATGGTGTATGATCCTTTTAATGTGTTGTTGGATTTTGTTTGCTAGTATTTTGCTGAGGATTTTTGCATCTATATTCATCAGTGATATTGGTGTGTTATTTTCTTTTTTTTTGGTAGTATCTCTGATTCTGGTATCAGGGTGATGGTGGCCTCATAGAATGAGTTTGGGTGTGTTCCTTCCTCTGCAATTTTTTGGAAGAGTTTGAGAAGGATAGGTGTTAGCTCTTCTCTAAATGTTTGATAGAGTTCACCTGTGAAGCCATCTGATCCTGGGCTTTTGTTTGCTGGAAGATTTTTAATCACAGTTTCAATTTCATTGCTTGTGATTGGTCTGTTCATATTTTCTATTTCTTCCTGGTTCAGTCTTAGAAGGTTATACTTTTCTAAGAATGTGTCCATTTCTTCCAGTTTGTCCATTTTATTGGCACAGAGTTGTTTGTAGTAGTCTCTTATGATGCTTTGCATTTCTGCAGTGTCCATTGTAACTTCTCCTTTTTCATTTCTTATTTTATTGATTTGAGCCCCATCCCTCTTTTTCTTGATGAGTCTGGCTAAAGGTTTATCAGTTTTGGTTATCTTCTCAAAGAACCAGCTTTTAGTTTTATTGATCTTTGCTATTGTTTTCTTTGTTTCTATTTCATTTATGAAATAGATCTTTATGATTTCTTTCCTTCTCGTAACTTTGGGTTTTGTTTGTTCTTCTTTCTCTAGTTCCTTTAGGTGTAAGGTTAGATTATTTGAGATTTTTCTTGTTTCTTGAGGTAGGATTGTATAGCTGTAAACTTCCCGCTTAGAACTGCTTACGCTGCATCCATAGGTTTTGGATCATTGTGTTTTCATTGTCATTTGTCTCTCGATATTTTTTGATTTCCTCTTTGATTTCTTCAGTGATCTCTTGGTTATTTAGTAACATATTGTTTAACCTCCATGTGTTTGTGTTTTTTATGTATTTTTCCCTGTAATTGATTTCTAATCTCAAAGCATTATGGTCAGAAAATATGCTTGATATGATTTCAATTTTCTTAAATTTACTGAGGCTTGGTTTGTGGCCTAAGATGTGATCTGTCCTGGAGAATGTTCCATGTACACTTGAGAAGAAAGAGTATTCTGCTGTTTTCGGATGTAATGCCCTATAAATATCAATTAAATTGATCTAGTTTATTGTGTCATTTAAAGCTAGTGTTTCCTTATTAATTTTCTGTCTAGATGATCTGTCCATTGGTGTAAGTGAGTTGTTAAAGTCCCCCACTATTATTGTCTTACTTGATTTCCTGTTTTATAGCTGTTAGCAGTTGCCTTATGTGTTGAGGTGCCCCTATGTTGCGTGTGTATATATTTATAATTGTTATATCTTCTTTTTGGATTGATCCCTTGATAATTTTGTAGTGTCCTTCCTTGTCTCTTGTAACATTCTTTATTTTAAAGTCTACTTTATCTGAAATGAGTATTGCCACTCAGCTTTCTTTTGATTTCCATTTGCATGGAATATCTTTTTCCATGATCTCACCTTCAGTCTGTATGTGTCCCTGGGTCTGAAGTGGGTCTCTTATAGATAGCATATATATGGGTCTTGTTTTTGTATCCATTCAGCGAGCCTGTGTCTTTTGGCGGGAGCATTTAATCCATTTACATTTAAGGTAATTATTGATATGTATGTTCGTCTTACCATTTTCTTAATTGTTTTGGGATTGTTTTTGTAGGTCCTTTTCCTCTCTTGTGTAAAGCTTTTGATTTCTCCATTGAATCTGAATGAGATCCTTGCCAGGTAGAGTAATCTTGGTTGTAGGTTCTTCCCTTTCCTCACTTTACTTTTTTTATTTTTCATTTTATTTTTTTTGCGGTATGCGGGCCTCTCACTGTTGTGGCCTCTCCCATTGCGGAGCACAGGCTCTGGACGCACAGGCAGCAGCCATGGCTTACGGGCCCCCAGCTGATCCACGGCATGTGGGATCTTCCTGGACCGGGGCACGAACCCATGTCCCCTGCATCGGCAGGTGGACTCTCAACCACTGCGCCACCAGGGAAGCCCCCTTTCCTCACTTTAAATATATTGTGCCACTCCCTTCTGGCTTGTAGAGTTGCTGGTGAGAAATCAGCTGTTAACCTTATGGGAGTTCCCTTGTATGTTATTTGTTGTTTTTCCCTTGTTGCTTTTAATAATTATTCTTTGTCTTTAATTTTTGTCAGTCTGATTACTATGTGTCTCGCCATGTTTCTCCTTGGGTTTATCCTGCCTGGAACTCTCTGTGCTTCCTGGACTTGGGTGGCTATTTCCTTTCCCATGGTAGGGAAGTTTTCGACTATAAACTCTTCAAATATTTTCTCGGATCCTTTTTCTCTCTTTTCTCCTTCTGGGACCTGTATAATGCGAATATTGGTGTGTTTAATGTTGTCCCAGAGGTCTCTTAGGCTGTCTTCATTTCTTCTCATTCTTTTTTCTTTATTCTGTTCCGCAGCAGTGAATTCCACCATTCTGTCTTCCCGGTCACTTATCCGTTCTTCTGTCTCAGTTATTCTGCTATTGATTCCTTCTAGTGTATTTTTCATTTCAGTTATTGTATTATTCATCTCTGTTTGTTTGTTCTTTAATTCTTCCAGGTCTTTGTTAAACATTTCTTGCATCTTCTTGATCTTTGCCTCCATTCTTTCTCCAAGGTCCTGGATCATCTTCACTATCATTATTCTGAATTCTTTTTCTGGTTGCCTATCTCCACTTTATTTAGTTGTTTTTCTCCACTTCATTTAGTTGTTTTCCTAGGTTTTATCTTATTCCTTCAACTGGTACATATCCCTCTGCCTTTTCATTTTGTCTGTCTTTCTGTGAATGTGGTTTTTGTTCCACAGACTGCAGGATTGTAGTTCTTCTTGCTTCTGCTCTCTGCCCTCTGGTGGATGAGGCTATCTAAGAGACTTGTGCAAACTTCCTGATGGGAGGGAGTGGTGGTGGGTAGAGCTCAGTGTTGCTCTGGTAGGCAGAGCTCAGTAAAACTTTAATCCGCTTGTATGCTGATGGGAGGGGCTGAGGTCCCTCCCTGTTGGTTGTTTGGCCTGAGGTGACACAGTTCTGCAGGGTACAGGCTCTTTGGTGTGGCTAATGGCAGATTCTGAGAGGGCTCATGCCAAGGAGTACTTCCCAGAACTTCTGCTGCCGGTGTCCTTGTCCCTGCAGTGAGTCACAGCCACCCCCTGCCTCTGCAGGAGCCCCTCCAACACTAGCAGGTAGGCCTGTTCAGTTTCCTATGGAGTCATTGGCTTCTTTCCCTAGGTCCTGATGCACACACTACTTTGTGTGGGCCCTCCAAGAGTGGAGCCTCTGTTTTCCCCAGTCCTGTTGAAGTCCTGCAATCAAATCCCACTAGCCTTCAAAGTCTGATTCTCTGGGAATTCCTCCTCCCGTTTCTGGACCCCCAGGTTGGGAAGCCTGATGTGGGGCTCAGAACCTTCACTCCAGTGGGTAGACTTCTGTGGTATAATTGTTCTCCAGGTTTTGAGTCATCCACCCAGTGGTTATGGGATTTTATTTCATTGTGATTGTGCCCCTCCTACCGCCTCATGGCAGCTTCTCCTTTGTCTTTGAATGTGGGGTATCTTTTTTGGTGAGTTCCAGTGTCTTCCTGTCAATGATTGTTCAGCAGTTAGCTGTGATTCCGGTGCTCTCGCAAAAGGGAGTGAGTGGGCGTCCTTCTACTCCGCCATCTTGAACCAGTCTCTGTACATTGCCAGGCAAGAATGGAGGTGGGAATGGGTCTCCCAGGTTTGGACTTAGAGTTGGTAGCAGATGAAGCATTCTGACCGAGGAGCAGAAAAGGAAGGAGGTGCAGGGGATGGGATGGATGGCCACTCCTCCTCACTGGCTGAACCGGTGTCTGGACTTACTGAGGCTCAGGTTCTTTGCGTCTCAGTGCAGAAGGAATTCAGCGAGAGGCAAAGTGATAGGCAAGAAATAGATTTATTAATGTAGGACGCTTGTAAGAGATACAAGTGGGCAGGTGAGAGAGCTCTCTGCATGGTGGATTAAATGCCCTCAAGATCAATTCTAATTCCAGCTCTAAAATTTCATAATTCTATAACATTAAGGTAATAATAAAATCTTTGTGATTATATGCATAGTTGTCTGTACCTTCATTTATATTCAGAGTACTTGAATCCAATTCCTTACAACATTCAAGTAGAATCAGGGGACACAAGAAGATAAATGAGACATGGTCCCTTCCTAAAGATATTATCAGTCCAATAGGGGAGCTAACAATGTACGAACAGCTTACACTTAGTAGGGCAATTTCTGTATAATGTGGTAAATTAAAAACTAGGAATTTTTCAACTCAATTCTTCCAGATTGTCCCTTAAGCTTCAAGACACTGCTTCCTCCAGGATGTTTTCTTGTGCCTCAAGATTGGACTAGTGGCTTCAGCTCTGCACCCTCAGAGTCTATGCGTACATTTATCACAAATTTCCATATTTTAGTTAAATTATTTTCCCCATGTTTCTCTTATCCAGGAAACTGTAAGCTCTTTGAGGGTAAGAGCAATGTGTTATTTATCTTTGTATTCGTAGCACATAGCATATTGTCTGGAACATGAAAAATTCTTAATCAGTGATAATTGATCTGAACAATAATTGAAATGGATAATTTTATAAAGTTATATTACTTTATATATAGTATAATACCATGAAGTTCATGAAAAATTTTCACATCCTTATTTTATTTAACCTTCACACCAACTATAACATCTAGTTCCTGTTATTATTCAACTTTATAGAGAAAAGGAGACTCATAAAATTAGCAATAGACTAAACACGGAAGATCCCTAATCATAAGCCCAGTATTTTTTGTAAGTTACACAAAGATTCTTTGTAAGCTGTAAAGGACTTGCATACCTGTCAGGCTTATGCATTGTATTACTTTAAATTTTCCTTCTGCTTCTATTTGCTTGCAGATTTTGTCACCCTCTTTTCTGGCACTTCGTAGAGTATAAAGAGTTCACTCTGACCACTTTGACAAACACTGCAAATTCCCCACACATTACATGAGGTGAGGAATCTCTACCAAGCAAAGGGCAATAGATTTTCAAGTCAATGAAATGAAAATTTGAATTATACATGGAGGTAAAATAACTGTGTTTTTAAAATGAGGTTTCACATGACAGCAGTTGTCAGCTGACTAGCTTATCTACAGACATTTTCTGAGGAAATCTGCCTTTTTGACAATGGTGGCTATAGCCATGCTTTTAAACATAGAATGCTCTCGTACGTTCCAGGTGATCCTGACACTCCGGCTTCAATGATAAGCCCAAGGATCAATATCTGACCTGGAGTCAAACCTTCACAGGCTAATCATGGCATATGGAGTGCCTGTATATTTACTGATTGGCAGGTGGAGGCGTAATCAGATTCTTATTCTTGGAGAATTCAAATGCAAATAAGAAGCATTACATCTCAACATATTCATTGTTTGCTTTCTAGCCCTGCTTCCTTGTATCTTTAAGGTACCCTACCCCACACCAGAAACAGAAATAAAGATTTAAGAAACTGCTCACCAAGTTTGAGACCAAAGTTTCCAATGCTTGCACAAAAATCTTTTTTTTTTTCTACTCTGAAAAAAATAACTAAGTCTAAAGAAGGGGAGAAGAGAGGAAAGGGTGCAGGAGGGTGGCTGAGAGGATAGGGGAACGGTAGGGAGTGGCTTTCTTCAATTGAGAAGGAAAAGGAAGGTCACAGGGAACATATTGTAAAGTAGAAGACTCCAGCCAAGCTGGCATTGAGTGTAGGTGCCTCGCTGGCCTGTGGCTTGAGGTCAAATTAAGGTTCAAGGATCTTGGACACTTGTTAGGCCTTCAGAAGGTGGGAGCTTGTACTTCTTGCATGTGGATGGCGGCACACTATGATGGAACTGAACCAGGCAATTGAGAATTTCCCTAAATTCTGTGGCAGTGGTAGACCCACTGTCATTGATACAGAAACCTTATAAGTCGACAGTTGTTGTAGGCTAGTAGAAGAGGAGAGTTGTGGGATAATTGAGTCTCTATAATCTGAAAGCACTTGACTATGATTCAACAGGTGAAACAAAGTGCTGCCTTGTATACTGTATATTTAAGGCTTGGTTTGCTGCTACTTGGACTGTCTTCTCTAACTCCTTACTTCTTTCTATACATACTAGTATAATAAACACCAGAACATCTCTCTCTATCCTTTGCAAACTTCAGGAACTTAACACAGCCATCTTTAATAAACTATGGGAGGTTGACTAGTCAGGGTAGGCCTGGTTATGCTGTAGTAACTGATATACAACCCCCAAACCTCAGTAGCTTAAAACTATAGGGTGTATTTCTTGTGGATGCCCATAGTGGGTAATCTGAGGGTTATATTCTCCAGTGTGCTCTCTTCAGGACTCAGTCTGATGAAGCTGCTCCAGCTGGAAGCTGCTGCTCACTGTGGCAAAGGGAAAGAGAGCCAGACACTCATTATTTTGCACTGGCTCCATAAAGTATCTGCCAGTAACTTATGCTTACATTTCATTGGCCAAAGTAAGTCACATGGCCACATGTAACTTCAAACCGGCCCAGAAGTGCATCCTATTAGGTGCCAAATATGTTGTGGACAGCACCAATGATGACAGGAGAAGGAAGGAGGCATCTAGATAAAATAAGATTTCTGTGATTTTGAAACAAAGCAATATTACCACCTTGAATAGTCATTCAAAAAAGTGGACCATTTGTACTTTGGTTTGGAGAACTTTTTGCCATATAGAGTTATTTTTCTTGAAACAGTACTTGTATTAGGACAGTTTTTTGTTTTTTTTTTGTTTTTTTTTTTTTTTTTTTTTTGCATTACGCGGGCCTCTCACTGTTGTAGCCTCTCCCGTTGTGGAGCACAGGCTCCGGACCCGCAGGCACTCAGCGGCCATGGCTCACGGGTCCAGCCGCCCTGCGGCATGTGGGATCTTCCCGGACCGGGGCACGAACCCGTGTCCCCTGCATCGGCAGGCGGACTCTCAACCACTGCGCCACCAGGGAAGCCCCAGGACAGTTTTTTGCAAGGCAATTTATGACTAAGCTTTCTTGGATAACATACCATTTCTAGGGGACCAAGGAACATTTTCTGTGAAAAATTAGAAAATGTGTGACCATGTAGTTGTGGTCTGTCTTCCTAGTTCAATGACCTGTGTATGATAGATTTTAAGTTAATACTTGATGAACTTTAGGTTTTGAAACCTAAAGGTTTTGAAGCATAGTGGCTATAGCTGGGAGATATGGTTAAAAGGAAACACAAATTCAAAGGGGATGTGATTTTCTCCCTCAAAAAACCTAGCATTCATTTAGCACTTTATAAACTATATCTTGAAGAATTGTTGGGTCACTCTAGATTTAAGCACTCTAGATTTAAGATACTTCATAGAAAGTATCATATATTTAAACATTTTGAAAAACGTTTCTACCATGTGAAGATCTATAGAAATTATGATAAGTTCATCTAGAGAGATCGAGCAAAACTAGCTTTCAGATATATTTTGAAGTCACACAATGAAGTAGAAATTCAATAATGATTTTGAGAATTCCAGTGTGGGGGAAAAATAGGTTTTTTGTTTCTCTTTCCACTCTTCAGAGGATATAAGTAATAACGACCTGAAATTATACTTTCCTATCTGCAAATTGAGTTTATCATCATTAAAAGAAATCATGATTTAACTATTCAATGTGTCATATATTTAGCAGGCCCTTCACTAATTGTAGTCCGCTTTACTGGGTGTTCCAGATGTTGCCTGGATGTATAAGCCACACGGGCATCATAATGTTTTGTAGTAAAAAATTCCTGGCACCACCTCAGTCCTTTCTTGGGTAGGAGTGCTGTAGGGAGAAAATAACAGAAATGAATTTCTAAAGACTGTATTCTTGAAGATTTTGAAGATTCTCTTGAAGATTCTTGAAGATTTTCTGCTTAATTATTTTTATACAAATTACCCCTCTCACTCCACTGTTGCAGAGATTACTAAAAAAGAAAAATTTAACTTTAATCCTTGTAAGAAGCCACAGGACTCTTACAGCTAAGCATTTGAAAGCTCTTCTATTAATGCAGGAAACTGTTAGAGTGCTTTGAACATTCACTGTTTAGTTACCTAATTATTTCAGTGTGAAAATTTAACTGAGGTTTACTTCTGCTTCGAAAGTTCACACAAATGTTAAAGGATAAAATTTGCCTCAAGATTTATGAGAGCCAGTGATGGTGTTGGATATTTCCATACTGTTTACAAGAACTTTCCAAGTGGATGATAATTTAGCAAATAGATACTTCTGTTAGTGTTAGTCTGTTTATATATATATATTTTGCAGTACGCGGGCCTCTCACTGTTGTGGCCTCTCCCATTGCGGAGCACAGGCTCCGGATGCGCAGGCTCCTGACACGCAGGCTCTGCGGCCATGGCTCACGGGCCCAGCTGCTCCGCGGCATGTGGGATCTTCCCGAACCGGGGCACAAACCCGTGTCCCCTGCATCAGCAGGCGGACTCTCAACCACTGCGCCACCAGGGAAGCCCCAGTCTGTTTATATTTTAACAGTCATATAGATCTGGAAATGAGCCCTACTTTTCTGGGAAGATGACATCTTTTTTTTAACTTTTTATTTTGAAAAATTCAAAGTTGAAAAAAATGAACACCTATAGAATACCTTGCAAGTATATCAGTTGTTAGAATTGCTACTTTTATTTTCTGTTTCACTTCACATATGTGTATGCATGTGTTTGTTCAGTGTGCAGAATCATTTAAAAATAAGTTGCAAGCACCGGGCCACTGCATTCCTAGATATGTCAGCATTATCTCTTAAAAACTAGGATGCTTTCCTGCATACTGCAATGCCTTTATTATACCTACGGTTTTAACATTTATACAATATTATTATCTAATATACAGTCAGTATCAAATTTCCTCAGTTGTGCCGATAATGTTCCTTATACCCCCTTTCAGAAAAATCCAGCAATCAATCCAGGGTCACACATTGCATTTAGTTGTCTTGCCTCTTGAATCTCTTTAATCTAAATGAGTTCACAGGCCTTTGTTTTGTCTTTCATACTGTGACATTTTTTAACAGTCACGATCAATTGTCTTGGAGAATGTCCCTCGACCTGGTAGGGTAATGATCTTTTCACATAAACAATGCTAATTAATTAGGTTCCTTTTCTGAAGAAAATAAGCATTTATATTAAGACTTTATAGCCACCTGTACATTTCTGATGTTGCACATCGTCTGCAACAGATTTGGATTAGAAGTGGATTAGCGTTATTTTCTGGAGACATCTGAGAACCTGGCTTAGAGGATGAAGGTAGAGAGTCACTGGATGTATCTTCAGTTTGTCTCCTTGGTTCCTTCCAAACTCAGTTAATCCAATAAGTCACTGTCATAGGAATTTCCCTACAATTGCACTCTTTGTTCCAGTCTTTCCTCTACCTAGGAACCTGGTAGGTATATAACATAGTGTTTAAGTGCTCTGAGCCACACTGCCCTAGGTTTGAATCCCAGACCTGTCCGGTATTAATGTAGCAAGTATTAACCTTACTAACCTTAGGCAAATTTCTTAATCTCTTTAAAACGTGTTTCTTCATCTGTAAATATCACAAGATTATTGTGATGATTGAATAAAATAATGTGTATTAAGAGACTTAATAAATAATGAATTATAAATAGTAATTTATTAATGATATAATAAATCATGACTAATTATAAACCATTATACTGGCTTCTTATCATCTCTAGTATGAAATCCCTACTCTTCAGTCTGGTCTTTGGTGATCACCATATAGCCATATGATCTCCATCACCGCCATATATCTTTGTCTTCCACTATTTCCATCTATCATGGTACTTTTTTTTTTTCCACTGTGCCTGACGCAGGGTAGGAACACAGTACATGTTGAATGAATGAGTGAATGTGTTAAGTTCCTTCTTCATTTCTTTGCTTTTATCGCCTAGAATGGCCTTTCTTCTTTTTGTCCCCCAACAAATCATTAACAGATTCTGATTAAATGTCAAGTCATGTGTTACAGGGACTGTTCTCTGTACTTTAGGGAATGGCAAGATTTATTACATATAACTTCTTCCCTTTCTGCTCTGAATGAATTTACAGACTAGTTCAGATGATAAGATATATTCAAATAATAAAAAGACAGCAGAGGAAGTGATATGCCACAAGAGAGATACAGAGAAAGTTCTGAGAAAGTTGAGAGGAGGAAAATATTGTTTGGTGGTGGTGGTAGCCCTTGAGATACTATGCTTTGAAGAGTGGATGGAACTGGTTCAAACATTGGCCCTGAATGGTGGGATAGGATGCTGGGAGTGAATCATGGACATGCTAGACAGAATAATCATCAGGGTGAACAAAAGTACAGGGTGGAGAGAGCAAGTGGTTTCATTTAGCTGGAGCAGAGCATAAAAAGGAGTAGTGGTGCATGCAGATTGAGAGGCAGATTGGAGCTGATTTTGCTTGGTCCGACCTAGTGGTTTCACCACTGAACCATCAAGAAAAAGAGGGAAGGAAGGAAAGGAAGGAAGAAAGGAAGGAAGGAAGGAAGGAAGGAAGGGAGGGCAGGAAGGGAGGGAAGGAAGGAAGGGAGGGAGGAAGGGAGGAAGGAAGGAAAGAAGGAAGGAAGGAAGCAAGGAAGGAAGGAAGGGAGGGCAGGAAGGGAGGAAGGAAGAAAGGAAGGAAGGAAGCAAGGAAGGGAGGGAGAGAGGGAAGGAAGGGAGAAAGGAAGGGAGGAAGGGAGGGCAGGAAGGGAGGAAGGGAGGGAGAAAGGGAGGGAGGAAGGGAGGGAAGGAAGGAAGGGAGGGAGGAAGGGAGGAAGGAAGGGAGGGCAGGAAGGGAGAAAGGAAGAAAGGAAGGGAGGAAGGGAGGGAAGGAAGGGAGGAAGGAAGGAAGGAAGGAAGGGAGGGAAGGAAGGGAGGGAGGGAGGAAGGAAGGAAGGGAGGGAGGGAAGGAGGGAAGGAAGGGAGGGCTACCTAGTTTTTTTTAATTATTTTTTGTTGAACAACATTTTTTTTTATTGGAGTAAAATTGCTTTACAATGTTGTGTTAGTTTCTGCTGTACAATGAAGTGAATCAGCTATATGTATACCTATGCCCCTCCCTCTTGGACCTCCCTCCCACCCCACCCCGCATCCTACCCATCTAGGTCACCACAGAGCACCGAGCTGAGCTTCCTGTGCCTTATAGCAGGTTCCTGCTAGCTATCTATTTTACGCATGGTACTGTATATATGTCAATCCTAATCTCCCAATTCGTCCCACACTCCCCTTCCCCGTTTAATAAATTCTTTTGGGTAAAAATGGTTTGGGTGGCATATTTGTGATGTCTATTTTATTATTTTTATTTATTTTTTAATTGGAGTATGAATATCTTTGCCTTTTCTTTCAAACCGAATCTGTGTAATAATGTTTACATCCATACATACACCCATTTAAATACTATGTTGTTTACTTAGTAGCTCTTTAAAGCACTTCATGTGGCTTAATGTGAAAAATACAAGCAAAACATTCACAAACCATTGAATTAAATTATTTTTTTGCTTGCCTTCTTCATCGAATGGTTAGTTGTAAACACAGATGTATAGGCAATATACAGAGATTTTTTTCTCTTTTAGAAAATACAACTTACTTCTTTGTTATCTGTTCCTATCACAAGGTAGATAAATATGCTTGAAGTACGAAACATTAATCCATCATAAATCCAATGGTTACTGTTTTCAAAGAGCTCAACTCTAGTGTGGGATATAGTAAATTTAGAAATACAAGGTGAACATGATAGCTTTGAGGCATAATATGGATACAAGCGTTGAAGGAATATGCCAAAGAGAGATCACTGTGGGCTGAATCTAAAATTGCATATGGGGGCTTCCCTGGTGGTGCAGTGGTTAAGAAGCTGCCTGTCAATGCAGGGGACAAGGGTTTGAGCCCTGGTCTGGGAAGATCCCACATGCTGTGGAGCAGCTAAGCCCGTGTGCCACAACTACTGAGCCTGCGCTCTAGAGCCCGCGAGCCACAACTACTGAAGCCTGTACGCCGAGAGCCCGTGCTCCGCAACAATAGAAGTCACTGCAATGAGAAGCCCGTGCACTGCAAGGCAGAGTAGCCACCGCTCACCGCAACTAGAGAAAGCCCGTGCGCAGCAACGAAGACCCAATGCAGCCAAAAATAAATAAATAAAATAAAATTGCATATGTAGGCTGATTCTCAACCAAATCAAGCAAGTCTCAATGTCCAGTCCCATCACAGCAGTACTATGGGAATATTACAGAGCTATCAGTTATTGAGTGCTTACACTATGCTGAGAATGTTACATATATTCTTTTCTTTTTACAGTGACTCTTTAATGAATCTATTAACATCCCCATTTTCCAGATGAGGAAACAAAGGTCGATAGGTGTAACTTACCTATAGGTATATAACTAGTTAGTAGGTAAGCAGGGATTTGAAGTCAGTTCTGCCTGGCTTCCAGGCCTGGATTTATTCCTGCATGTCACACTATGCTTTAGAGCAGCGGTCCCCAACCTTTTCGGCACCAGGGACCGGCTTCATGGAAGACAATTTTTCCACGGACAAGGGTGGGAGTGGGGGATGGTTCAGGCGGTAATGCGAGGCATGGGGAGCATCAGGTGAAGCTTGGCTCGCTCACCTGCCGCTCACCTTCTGCTGTGCAGCCTGGTTCCTAACAGGCCGTGGACCAGTACCAGTCCTTGGCCCGGGGGTTGGGGACCCTTGCTTTAGAGGGCTTTGTCCCCCAGAGCTTCCCATCCTGAGGCTTCTGGTGTTCCAAGCACTCTCGATGGCAAAGATCTCAGCAGAACGTTGGTCTTGCACATTCTTTTTTTTTTTTTTGGTACGCAGGCCTCTCACTGTTGTGGCCTCTCCCGTTGTGGAGCACAGGCTCCGGATGCGCAGGCTCAGCGGCCATGGCTCATGGGCCCAGCCGCTCCGCGGAATGTGGGATCTTCCCGGACCGGGGCACGAACACGTGTCCCCTGCATCGGCAGGCGGACTCTCAACCACTGCGCCACCAGGGAAGCCCTGGTCTTGCACATTCTGACATCTGTGCTTTGTTCCTTCCTGTTGGAATAGTCAACCTGAGCCAAGATTGTTTTTATTTCTGCCTTCATATCTTTTGCCATCTGTTTGTTGATCCGGTGAGACAATTCACAGAGTTTATTTGCATGGAGGCTGAGAAGCTTATGGGGAAACATCTTGAGCTTTTGTGTCCACTTGCAAGGGTTGAGCTACATAATGGAGAGAAGTCCATTTCTCTTATGAGAAAAGAATTCCTAAGGTTGGGAAACAGTACTAGTGTCTTACATCTCAGAAGAGGGAACTATTCTGAAAATAGCTTAGTTACTGTTACTTGAATCACTGTTGTTATGAAATCCTTTTTTCCCCCATCCACTCTGCCACTGAACCTGTGTCTGGCTCTCTGCCCTCATCATGCTAACAACAAATCAACTTTTCTCCTCCACTGATATGCGAACACTGCCAGCTGTAGAAACCGAGTTCAGAGAAACCCACCACTGGTCTTTGCCTTACTGAATAGTAAACCACTCTGAAACCAAGAAAACAAAGCATAGTATGGAACTGTGTACTGAATGTCTCACATTATTTTTAATTAAAAAAAAAAAGTGGCATCTTGTTTCCCCATGTGGGGAAGTTTTGCAGAGAATTTTTGGGAAATATTTTTCAATGTTTTTTTAAACTATGTTTTTACCTTTTATTTTTCAGGTAAAAATAGAGTATATGCTTATGATAAAATCATTTAACATACATTAAAGTAGAAAGAAGGAAATAAAAATGACACAGAACTTTTTTACACAGACATAACTGATGTTAAATTTTGGTGTATTTTTACCATCTAGTTAATTTTTATACCATTCTTTACCATATGATCTTTTTATCATCATTTTAAAATACATAGTTAATATTATACCATATATTTATACACACATATATAAAGATAGTTTTTATATAGTTTACATGCATATACAAACACACATATATGTGTATATAGTTTTTATGTACAGTTATTGTAAGGACAAATAAAAATAGCAGGCTGAATGTTCCCATTGCAAGTAAGGGAAGAGAATTCTCCTTTTTCTTAGAGCATTTACTTTAGAAAACTTGTATTTTTAAGTACTTTCTCTTCTCTGATGTATATAAATTCTTTGGAAAACTAGAAAGGCATTTTTTCACTTTCTGACCCAGGGATGTCTTCCTCTGGGGACCTGGCAGCCGCCTCTTTGAATGTAGACATTGAGGGGGACAGCACCCCTTTCTCTAGTCTCTGGAAAGGCAGAAGCCTATCTTTGTTTCGTGCCTTGCTCCACATTGCAAAACTTCCTCCTGCCATAAAGATATGAGAAGTTTGTTTCTCCTCTGGATAAAGCCAATTATCTAACCAACCCAGATAGTCACCCTAATTACCAGGTAAATTAGGATATACTATGTGTGACAAATGGTACTGTCATGTCCTCTTACTTGAGGACTAGTTATTGTCTATCTTGAGAACATGTATGTAATGGGTTGTGTCTGCTTGGCTGTATAAGAGGGTGAGATTCCTTTCTGTCTTTGCAATCTCTTAGTGCGTTGCCTGTGATGTACATCGCATTCTGCTTTAATTTTTAGTCAATAATGAAAGTGTTTTCTTCCTTTACTACTTTTGTGGAGAAGATTTTTTTAAATTACATTTTCCCAACATTATACGTGTACAAGTGTGTGTGTGTGTGTGTGTGTGTGTGTGTATACAACATAATAACGTAGGACTATTCTAAGTCTTAGATGAAAGACAATAGGAAGAGGTGCTTGGTAAGACCTTATCTTCCTTACATTTCTTATTACTATTTCCTAATTAGAAAATACTCAGATTATCCAATTTGGGTTTTAAAAATACATAAAGCAAAATAATTATTTGTAGTCCTTGACATCCATACATTTCTAGCTTTGTAGCCAGGCCACCTGTCTTTTGATCTAACTGATAATAAAGTTTTTGAAAAGTGGAGGATAATCCAAAACAACTTAAACACCAATTACTTTCTTATAAGAAATGAAAATTAGAAGATTTGTTCTACTAGACTAAAAAAGTTAGTCCTAACACACTTTTTTGCCATATTGTATTAATATAAAGAACATTAAAATCATTTATGGGGAAAAACAAATATATAAAAAGGTTATCTATGAATTAATAAAAGGAACAGAAAATGTCAAATTGAATGTAAATGTCAATAGCAATTTGGTATAATATACTATTTTCTTTTTCTTTATGCAGGTTATTGCATTCAAGGTCACTGTCCTGCTTGATGATGTTATAGACTCAATGCTATTTAATTCTGGTGGCATTGTTACATTTTTTTGATTATTCTTTTGCTAGAGTGAAAAGTGACAAATGTCGGCAACTTTTTTTTTTTTAAAGGAGAAATGTGAAACATTTTATTGAGGAAAACTTTGAGCAAATAAGAGTGTAAGGATCAGGGTATTATGAAATCTCATGTTTCCATCACACAGTTTTAGTGATTATCTACTGGTAGCCAATGCTGCTTCTTCTCTATCCCTATCTATTTTTTTTAAAATTTTATTTATTTATTTATTATTTATGACTGTGTTGGGTCTTCATTTCTATGCGAGGGCTTTCTCTAGTTGCAGCGAGCGGGGGCCGCTCTTCATCGCGGTGCGTAGGCCTCTCACTATCGCGGCCTCTCTAGTTGCCGAGCACAGGCTCCAGACGCACAGGCTCAGTAGTTGTGGCTCACAGACCTAGTTGCTCTGCGGCATGTGGGATCTTCCCAGACCAGGGCTCGAACCTGTGTCTCCTGCATTAGCAGGCAGATTCTCAACCACTGCGCCACCAGGGAAGCCCCCTATCTATTTTTGACCCCTTCCCTGTTGATATATCTGAAGGAAACATTGTTATTTTCTGAATAGTGCTTATCAACAATGAAACATCAGTATAACATCAAGAAATATATAATAATTATTAAGTTTGACTCTTTTTCTCTTAAACAGGGCTGATAATTTCTATTATGACTGAAATGCTAATAATCTTTTACTGTTTTTCCCTCTGTTATGTTAACTGACTTCCTCCCATCATGATTTCACTTAGAAATTTAGGGTACACTTAAAAAATACCTAAATTCAGAGAGTGTGACTTCAGAATACCTGTCCGGGTCACTATTACACTCTGATGACCAGGAGGTTGATGCCTGGGAAACTGCTTTGCATCATGCTTGAATCTCAAACTTAATTTGCAGTATTATTCCTTCATCTATTTTTCTCAGCATTTTCATATTTATTATCTGGGTGAGGAAAGAATATTTCATGCACTGCTACCAGGCGTAGTATTAAAAGTCAGAAGTCTGGTAATTTTCTTTTAACTATAAAACAGATAAATACACATTTTAGGAAATTTGGACAATACAAAGAAGTGAAAAGAGGAAGCCAGAAATAGTCACCCATTATTCCACCATTTAGATAAACACTAACATTTTATGTCTTTTATTTGAAATCTTTTTTCAATGCCAATAAATAGCATTAAGTTCCACATTAAAGTCATTTGGAAAAATTTACTTTTAGATCTTATGAAACTTGGCACTTGGAAATTTATAATCTTGTATTCACTAAAGTTGTTAGTATAATTAACATAATTCAGTTATTTTGGGCAACAGATGTTAGTTTATTGCTTGACCTAAAATTAAATCAATTTTACAGGTATTTGTATTTCAAACCATATAATAATTTAAAAGTAAACACTGAATATCAGTCATGGAGTTTAATTATTGTTACTTCATTGAACTTGTAATTCTGACTGGGTTCCATAGACTGACTGTGTCTCCCCAAAGTTGGTGTGTTGAAACCATAACCCCCAATGTGATGGTATTTGGCACCACCTCCAAACCGTTTGGGAGGTGATTAGGTTTAGATGAGGTCATGAGGGTGAAGTCCCCATGGTGGATTAGTGTTCTTCTAAAAAGAGGAAGAGATGCAAGATCTTTCTCTGTGTTCGTGTACCAAGGAATGACAATGTGAGGGCATAACCAAGAAGAGGGCCCTCACCAAGAGCCTGACGATGCTGGCACTCTCATCTTGAACTTCCAGCCTACAGATCATGAGAAATAAGTGTCTGTAGTTTTAGCTACCAGGTGTATGGTATTTTGTTATAGCAGGCTGAACTAAGACACTGGCTTTGTGAAAAGAAGCAAAAAGAGTGAAAAGGTCAAGATAGACAATTAATGTGGACTGTTAGTTCCCCAAATCCTTTCTTCTTCTTTTTAGTCTCATTCTCATCTACTTCCTTCTCCTCTTCTTCTGTCTCCTTGCTCTGCTTCTCTCTGCCACCTCTACTGGTAGAGATGACCGCCACATGCTACCTTGCTTGAAGGAGAAGTATTAAGCCACCACTGAGTCTCCATTTTCTTTTCTGAGATGGAGTGTGTCTTAGGAGCAAAGGTCATGAAATTCATCACCTGGGTTTATATAATGGCCATCCGTAAATTTTTTGGAATTGGCAGGTGATAAGGTGAGCCTGAACTGGCTTGGAGATGAAAATAGAATTATCATGGGATAATTCCATTTTTAATTTTTTAAGGAATGACCATATTGTTTTCCACAGAAGCTGTACCATTTTACATTCCTACAAACTATGCACAAGGGTTCCAATTTTTCCACGTTTTCACCAACACTTGTTATCTTGTTTATAAAATGTTTTTGGATAGCAGCCATCCTAATAGATGTGAGCTGGTATCTCACTGTAGTTTTGATCTGCATTTCTCTAATGATTAGTGATGTTGAGCATCTTTTCATGTGCTTATTGGCCATTTGAATGTCTTCTTTGGAGACATACCTATTTAGATCCTTTGACCATTTTTGAATCTAGTCTTTGTTTTGTTGTTTAGTAGTTTTCCATATATTTTGGATATTAATCCCTTATCAGATATATGCTTTTCAAATGTTTTCTTTCGTTCTGTGGGTTTCCTTTTTACTCTGTTGATGGCATCTTTTGATGCACAAATTTTTGAAAATTTCATGAAGTCTCGTTTGTCTACTTTTTCTTTAATTGTCTGTGCCTTTGGTATCATGTCTAAGAAAACCATTGGCAAATCCAATCTTGTGAAGCTTTACCCTTATGTTTTCTTCCAAGAGTATTGTAGTTTTAGGTCTTATATTTAGGTCTTTTATTGATTTTCAGCTTATTTGATTGATTTTGAGTTTATTTCTGTATATGGTATTAGGTAAGGGCCCAACTTCATTCTTTTGCAAGTGAATATCTAGGTTTCCCAGCACCATCTGTTGATTAGATTTTTTCCATTGAATAGTCCTGGCACCCTTGTCAAAAATCATTTAGATAGATATATGTGAGTGTTTATTTCTGGGCTTTCTATTTTACTCCGTTGGTTTATATTTCTGTCTTTATGCTAATACCACATTGTTTCTATTACCGTAGATTTGTAGAAAGTTTTGAAATCAAAAAGTGTGAGTCCTCCAGCTTTGTTCTTCTTTTTCAAGATTGTTTTGATTATTTGGGGCCCATTAAGATTCCATACGAATTTTAGGATGGGTTTTTTTCTATTTCTGTAAAAATCATTGGGATTTTGATAGGAATTGCGTTGAATCCATTGATCACATTGGGTAGTATTGACATCTTAACAACATGAAGTCTTCTAATTCACGAACATGGACTGTGTTTCTATTTATTTGTCTTCCTTTAATTCTTTCAGAAATGTCATCATTTTCATTGTAAAAGCCTTGGTTAAGCTAATTCCTAAGTATTTTCTTCTTTTTGAGGCTGTTGTAAATGGAATTGTTTTCTTAATTTCCTTTTGGGATTGTTCACTTGTTAGGGTATTGAAATGCATTTGATTTTTGTGTGTTGATTTTGTATCTTACTAAATTCATTTATTCTAATAATGTTTTCGTGGAATCTTTAGGGTTTTTACATATAAGTTCATAACATCTGCAGAGGTAATTTTACTTCTTTCTTTCCAATTTGGATTATATCTTTTTCTTACCTAAGTGCTCTGGTTATAAGTTCCAGTTGGATAGAGATGGTGAATGTGGGCATCATTGCCTTGTTCCTGATCTTAGAGGAAAAGCTTTCAGTCTTTCACCACTGAGTATGATTTTGTGTGTGTGTGGGGGGGGTTTCATATATGACTTAACTATGTTGAGGTAGTTTCTTTCTATTCCTAGTTTGTGAGTGTTTTTATGATGAAAGTATGTTGGATTTTGTCAAATGCCTTTTCTGCATCAATTGAGATAATCGTGGGTTTTTTTCCCCTTCATTCTGTTAATGTGGTGTATTACAATGATTGATTTTCTTATGTTGAACCATCCTTGCATTCTGGGAATAAATTCCACTTGGTTATGGTGTATAATCCTTTTAATATGCTGCTGAATTCAGTTTACTAGCATTTTGCTTAGGATTTTTGCATCAATGTTGTTAAGGGATATTGAGCTGTAGTTTTCTTTTCTTGTAGTGTCTTTGTCTGGCTTTTGTATCAAGGTAATGCTGGCCTCAAAAAATGAATTGAAAAGTGTTCCCTCCTCTTTGATTTTTTGGAAAAGTTTGAGAAGCACTGGTAGTAGCTCTAATTTAAATGTTTAGTAGAATTCGTCAGGTTCAGGGCGTTTTTTGTTGAGAGATTAATAATTACTGATATAATCTCCTTGATAGTTATAGGTCTATTCAGATTTTCTATTTATTGATAATTTTGTCTTAGTAAGTTTTGTGTTTGTAGGAATTTGTCCATTTTATCTAAGTTATCCAGTTTGTTTGACTACAGTTATTCAGACTACTTCTTTTTTTTTTTTTTTTTTTTTTGCGGTATGCGGGCCTCTCACTGTTGTGGCCTCTCCCGCTGCGGAGCACAGGCTCCGGACGCGCAGGCCCAGCGGCCATGGCTCATGGGCCCAGCCACTCCGCGGCACGTGGGATCCTCCCGGACCGGGGCACGAACCCATGCCCCCTGCATCTGCAGGCAGACTCTCAACCACTGCGCCACCAGGGGAGCCCCCAGACTACTTCTTTATAATTCTTTTTATTTCTGTAGAATCAGTAGTAATGTCTCCACCTTCATTTCTGATTTTAGTGATTTGAATCTTTTTTTCTTAGTACGTCTAACTAAAGGTTTGTCAATTTTGCTGAAATTTTTAAAGAACCAATTTTTCATTTCATTGATTTTCTCTATTCTTTTTCTATTCTCTATTGCATTTATCTCTGCTCTAATTTTTATTATTTCCTTCCTTCTGTGAGCTGTGGGTTTAGTTTGCTCTTCTTTTTCTATTTCCTTAAGTTTTAAAAACAATTTTACTGAGGTATAGTTTTATGTACACAGTTTGATAAGTTATGACAAACGTATATACCTGAGGAACTTCCACCACGGTCAAGATATAGTACATATCCATCACTATAAAATATTCCTTTGTGCACCTTCCAAGATAACCCCTTTTCCCCACTCCTGGCTTCAGGAAACCACTTCTCTTCTTTCTGTCAGTATAGATCACATTTGTTTAGAGTTTCCTAATACCTCATATAGTCTTTTGTGCCTGGCTTCTTTTGCTCAACTGCATGTTTATGAGATTCTTCCATGTTGTTGAATGTATCAATAGCTTGTTTCCTTTTATTGCTGAGCAGTGTGCCATTGCACAGATATACCACAATTTAAAAAATCTATTCTGTTAGTGGACATTTCGATTCTTTCTAGTTTTGGCTACTATGACTGAAGCTGCTATGAATATTCATGTACAAAACTTTGTGTGAACAAATATTTTAATTCCTCTTAGGTAAATTCCTAGAGGTGGGTTTGCTGGGTCATATGAAAAGTATACATTTAACTTTAGAAAAAACTGCCAAACTGTTTTCTAAATGTACTGGTTTACATTCCCACCAGCAACATAAAAGGATTCTAGTTGTTCCTTGCTCTCAACAACAGTGAGACTTTGAACAAGTTACTGAATCCTGTAATCCTCCACTTATTCTTCTGTAAAGTGGAGACAATCATAACAGTTCTGTCTGGCATACATGTATATGTGTGTCTGTATATAAGTAATGGGATATTAAGTTGAAAATTTGAGACAATAAAATAGTATTGATATGTACTGCATACTGAACTGAGGCAGCACATCAAAATGCAGATTCTGAAAGCATGTGAACAAAAACCGGTTTTATGACTCTTGGACTTTTCATCTAGAGGTAGAGTTATCAACTGCTACACTTTGCCTGAGACTGAGGGACTTACCAGGATGAAGGACTTTCAGTGCTAAAACTGGGACAGTCCCAGGCAAAGTGGTAAGGTTGATCATCCTATTGACATAAAAGGGGGAAAGTGAAAAAAGGAAGTATTTGTGAAAAGATCTCTTGGGAGAGAAATTCTGTCAAGTTGTTTTTTCAATAACCCCCTTTTAAGGAAGTAGGATGGAGATTTTTGTTACCTTTATCTTAAGCCTAGAGCAAGGGGGTTTCAGTGAAGCTATTCCAGGAGCTTGAGATGTGTCTCCTGGATTCTGGGAGACCCAGAGACTGAGGTCTGATTGTTCAGGAGACACTGGCTGTGAACCACTTTGTGGGAGAGCGAACACAATTTGCTGTGTCCAGGAAGCAGGTGCACTCCCCTCTAGCTGTGGGTTAGATGTGTGACTGTTCCTTGTAGACTAGATATGGTCCACGGGGCAAAGAGAGCTGTCTAGAGCCACTGGAAGTCCTGTCCAAGAGAATTTCCTGGAGCCAAAATCCAGGGACTGAGGGGAAAGGGATCAGGTGAACGAGAGGTATTGTTTCCTTCACTGAAGTTACAGCTCAAGGGGCCCAGCGGAAGCACTTCTGATAAAGTTTCAAAAGCACTCAGAAGTAAATGGGTCATCTTTAAACATTTGTCTGGTCCAGAGAATTAGAGCCATTTTGCAACAGAGTCAGTTCAAAATCAAACATCATATCCCGCATTCTCCCTAGGTGGGAAAATACAGGATTGAACTGAGCTGGAGCCAGGGGGGCATACAAAGGGAATAGCATGAGGGGACCAAGGACCAGTCTGGGGTTGTATGCGGAGGTAGGAAAAGGAAACTAGTACCCACACGTAGAAGAAAGGCATTGCCAGGGAAGGAGCAAAGACAACCTCATCAACTTGACCTACTCCCTCATTTGCCCTATTGTTTAATTAATTAATTAGCTAATTAATTAATTAATTATTCAAGATTTACTGAGAATCTGCTCACAGTGATATGGACTGTGTTGGGTGCTGAGAACACAGCATTGAACAGGGCACTCAGGGAGCTCACGGTTCAATTTAAAGGATAGACAGATACCCATACAATTATAATCCAGTATGATGTGTTCACAGACTAGATAGAATATTTGATTTCTCTTATTCATATACTGGGAGAATCAAGATTTCATCTTTTATAATGACAAATCAGTAATTCCCCAAGTACAGGGCTATCAGGTGAATCAAAAATGAGAGAATGTGGGCTTCCCTGGTGGCGCAGTGGTTGAGAGTCCGCCTGCCGATGCAGGGGACACGGGGTTGTGCCCCGGTCCGAGAAGATCCCACATGCCGCGGAGCGGCTGGGCCCGTGAGCCATGGCCGCTGAGCCTGCACATCCGGAGCCTGTGCTCTGCAACGGTAGAGGCCACAACAGTGAGAGGCCCGCATACCGGGAAAAAAAAAAAAATTAGCCATCACCGATGCAAATATATCCTTTAACTTCATTGTGAACAATCTCCAAATCCTCACTCGTTCACCCTTAGTGTAGAGTGCACGTTGGTATCTGATCACTTCTCACCACCCTGCAGGTACCGTTCTTATCCAAACCACCTTCATCTCTCCCTGGATCCCTGTCCCAACTTCTGACTTGTCTCCCAGCTTCCACCTCTGCTTTCTGCAGCCTATTCTGCACACAGTTGCCAGGGTGTCCCCTTTAAATGTAAGTCACGTCATGGCACCCCTCTCCTTAAAGCCCCCCAATCATCTCCCTAAGCTGATGTCTTGCCAATGTCTCAAGCCCTGATGCTGGGCTCCTCCTCCTGAGCTCATCATGTACCATCACACACCAGCTCACTCCCAGCTCCAGCTCTCACCCTTCCTCAAATATGCCGAGCACACTTCTGCATCAGGGATTTTCACTTGCTGTTTTTTCGGCCTAGATCGTTCTGCACTCTTTCCCTCCCTGCATTTACTCATCAGTAATGCCTTCCCTGACCACCCTGTATAAAATCACACTTTCCCATTCCCTGTATTTCCCTATCTCCTTAACCTGCTTTTTTTCCCCCCTCCATAACACTAATATTCTATTTACTTACACATTTATTTGGTTGTTATCTGCCATTCCCTGCCCCACCCCCATGCTCCTTGAAGAACATAAGCTCTACAAATAGGGCCGTGAATTAGTTCTTTGTTTCCTACTGTACACCCAGTGCCAAGAATGGCGCCTGGCATTTGGTAGGTGCTCAATAAACATTTGTTTAATAAAAGAATGTTATTTTTCCCCCCAAACAATGAACATTCATTGTAGAGAATGGAAAAATACAGGAAGATACAAAGAAAGAACATGCACCTCCCCAAAGATACCTATTATTAACATTCTATTGAATTTCTTCCAGGTTTTTCTAAAAATATATTTTTTCTTTTTGTGAAATCAGGATTACTGTCTATATAAAGTTTATATCCAGCCTTTTAATAAAATATATTGTGAGCATTTATACATTATGCATGATTTTGGTTTGTTATTTTCCCTGCTAAATTATACAATTTTGGTTCTATTATGTATTTTCCAATTGTTCACATAACTTTATAAAACAATAATCGTACATGCTTATTTATATCTAAAGGATATGCAGTGATAGACACCACATGAAGAAATTTGAAATAAACAAAACATTCTACTCATATGATAATGAATACTTGAAGCATTAAAAAGAAATCCATGGTGGCCAACATAATTTTCTAAGGGGATAATTTTCTAGATGAACCTTACTGTGCTGGCATGTCAATATTTTAGGTGCCAGGACTACTGAGTTTGTGCTAGGACACTTTAAAATTGCTTTATATTCAGTCCATGGGTTGGTGAAATAGCAGCTCACTTTTGGTTACCTAGAAAAATGTATGTCATTAAACTACTCTTTATATGCAACCCCGGGAACATATCCCATGCATAATGTATTCATAAAAAGTTCATTTTATTTACAGCTTGTCACGTTATATGGTGTAAGGAAGCACAGTTCTGATCTACTTCAATTGAATTATGCTTTTCTTTTTTACAGAGTGGGGAAATATATTTGTAAGAATGAATACACACACCTTGGACTGACTACTTTTTGAGAAAGAGGCAGAGAGAAACACATTAACATCTATGGCGATAGACATTTTAGACATTTAATAACTGTCTATTTTCTAAATTGGGTGCCTGAAATAGTTTATGTCAAAATCTGATGCCAGTGACTTGAGAAAGCAGTAAACTCCTAGAAAAACATTTTTCAGAATTGCAGTTTTATAATGCGAATATGGAAAAAAACATCTGTTGTTACATTTTTAGGCATCTAATCCTTTGATGTTTAATTCAACGTAATTCAAAGGTTAGTTTTTGTAATTGACTGCTGTGGTGAGTTCTCTGTTTCACATATGGATAGAGACAGTGCTTGTTTTTGTAGGACAGGATGTACCAGTACAGCATTTGAACAGGTTTTTCGTAGCCATATTGACAAACATCCAGTCAGATAAATTAATTTTACCTCCTCAACAAATTCATTAATTTACAAATCAATAAAAGCATAAAAAGTAGAATACTAAACTGAGACCAGAGGGGAGATGGAGGTGCTCTGTAATACTTTAAGATGAATATCAGTGTCCATCTATTAGACACATCGAGGTCTAACGAGGTCTAAATTCTGTAATATTTGTGTGGACCATTTATTATCCCTTGCAATTCTTGGGCCACTAATTAATTCCTACATCACTCACCTCCCATCTAGGTATTCTGAAAATACATGCTCTTGGTTATAAGGCGTTTCAGAGGAGTAAAACAGATGGACCAGTGGAAATCCATCATTATTACAGGAAAAAGAAAAAAAAGACGAAAGAAAAAAAAACGAAGTGCAAAACTCCAAGCACATCCCTGCGTAAAGAGATTTAGACAAAAGCTATCATATTAGTTAATAATATACAGTTATTGTGCATTAACTACATGTTTGAGGATGGAGAACTCTTTTAATAGCCATTTTTATGTGTTTCTGGGTTTTTCCTTGATAAAAATATAAACTAACTGGTGGGATCAATTGACTTTTTTTTTTTTTTTTGGCCACACAGCCTGGCATGCGGGATCTTAATTCCCCGACCAGGGATGGAACCCGGGCCCCCTGCAGCGGAAGGGCGGAGTCTTAACCACTGGACCGCCAGGGAAGTCCCCGACCCTATTTCTATAGCCATATCGTCTGTTAAGAATTTTAGTGCTAGTCCATTGTCTCAAGACAATAACTATAGCCCTCATCTTTCCTATTAAAAAATGCAGCCGTGGGCTTCCCTGGTGGCGCAGTGGTTGAGAGTCTGCCTGCCGATGCAGGGAACACGGGTTCGTGCCCTGGTCCGGGAGCATCCCACATGCTGCGGAGCGGCTGGGCCCGTGAGCCATGGCTGCTGAGCCTGCATGTCCGGAGCCTGTGCTCCGCAACGGGAGAGGCCACAGCAGTGAGAGTCCCGCGTACCAGAAAAAAAAAAAAAAAAAAATGCAGCCATAACTGTATGGTTTGCAGATAGCTGTTAGGGAGATAGGAACAACCTGAGACTAAGGTTGGGTATTTGTGTGGTGAAGGCTTGAGGAAAATTGACTCTAAAGAGACCTAAAGTTTAAAATCTAAGCTGAGGGTTTAACAGTTTAAACCTAGGCTGAAGTCAGTGTCCAAGAGTTGAATGCAGAGACAGATGGGACAGGGGAAACTTCTGGGTGTCAGCATCAGGTGGGATTAGAATCATTAAACAGGGAGCCATTGTGCCGGACGGTGTTTAACAGGCAGAGCCTAGATCCAGAGACCAATACCAGGCAAAAGGTCTGGCAGGGGTTAGTTAGGTAAGTTGGCCCCTCCCACTATATTCCTCCCCACAGTGCTGGTTCCGGTGACTCGGCGACTGTAATTCAGGATGAAGCTCCTGGGCCCTTAGGGAACCAAAGGTACCAGACATGTAGATGAAAGTTCCATGTAAACCGTATTGGCTATACCAGGTGGGGGGTTAGATAGATAGACTACACTCTGATGTTCATGAGAACTATTAAAAATGTATGCCCAAAGTACAAAACATAGCAGGTTTAAGAGCAGTAGACTTCTGGGCACCTCACATTTCACCAGGTCTGGCTCTTATTGGTCTGGAGTCCAGGTGGATTTTGACACAGATGCCAGATTTTATTAAAGTTAGCTGAGGATAGCACGGAATGACACATCCAGAGTCTCAGAGATTCCAATTGTATTAGAGTAAATAAAAATTAAGAAAAAAACAAATACAACTTCCTCTTATTGAATACATTCTGTTTTTGAAGCACCGTCTATACCAAGCACTTTACATTTTCCAGATAAGGAAACTGATGAGAGATTAAACACATTATTCATTATAGCATGCTAATAAAAGACAAAGCTGGAATTTGAATACGTCTGTCTGATCCCGAAGCTTGTATATATTTTATTATTTTCTAATTCCGACGTGTAACTTTTCTCCTTCAGGGCAACATCTTTGGATATGAGTGAAAAGTTCTAGGTGGGAAGATCTTTCTCTACTAAGCATGCCAAGGCATCAGTGCCTCAGAAGGCATCTTCATCTAGCTTCAAATACCTGAGGTCCATCTCCCTATGTTCATATATTTCAGCTTTAGTGCCCTGTGCTGGTGGGCTGTTTCCTTCCGCGGCCCCCAGGGGGCCGCCGGCAGAAATGAGCCCTCTAGTGGTCAGTAGGAAACTCTAATCGTGCCTCGAGGATCAACGTTCCGAGGAACATTATCAAAGCCCCGCGGGTGTTGCCCAGGGAAGCAAGACTGTGTGACACCACTTAGAGTCACCCTCGTAGCTTCCCTTTGGGTGCTTCTGAGCCATGTCCACTAGCACTGCCCCAACTCAAACCTGCCAAGTGTGCACTCTTGGATGCTACAGGGTAGATTCTATCACTAAGTCTCAGGAACAATCAAATACAGGTATCTAGAGGATGCGGCAGCAAGTCCAAAGTTTATTTTTGTGTGTCCCTCAAAATGCACAGGGTGGTTTATTCAAATTGACTCCCAGAAGCAGCTCTGGATATCTTATACTTCCCCAAGGTAAATACTTGAATAGCTCTAGTAACACTATTAGATTACATGGGGTAGTATAATTATGATTTTCTGGGAGGTTTTGGGGATATATTTACAGGGTGTATTTAAATAATATTGGCAAGCCTTACATGCTGTAATGTAGGGATATCATTTTTTCCCTTGATTTTAATATAATTATGATGACATATTACAGTAATTTCCTTATTGATTTAATACAATAACTAGATTATTCTTATTATTTGGAACATAAATAAATGTATTTAAATACACACATACTTTAACGTGTATTTTCGTTATCAAATACAGATAGCAAGTATATGTCTATTTCACTGCTTCCACTGGAGTTTATTGATATTATTTTATTCTTATATCTAAAATAGACCAATTAATAGCGTTAAGTGCTGTAGAAGATGCAATAGGAATATGCCATTATTCCTAACCTCAGAGTTTGGTTCCTCAGTTGTCTCTGTTCTGGGGGCCTCTCAAGTTTGAGCATGTCACTGAGCTGAGTGTGATTCTAATTTTTAAAGATATGCATATATGCATTTTTCATATAAAATGGGCCCTAAAAGCAAGCCAGCTACTTCATCTGGTGCTCAACCAAAGAAACAGGAACCTGTTCTAATGCTGGAGGAAAAACTGGCCGGGCTGAACCAACTCGTGGTCTCCAGTGGAGATCCCGTCAAAGGAGTTTTCCAGGATAATTTTGATGATTTTTGGTGATTCATGACTTTCTTATTTCTGATTTTAGAATCTAAGAGGTGTGACTCGATTGTAAGATAAGTATCATCAGAGAAATACATACATTTTGCCACAGAGTAGGAGACTCTTAAATGTTTCTGGATAAGGATGTCGTAACATTGGGTTTGGGAGATTAATTAGGCAGTAATATTCTAGATAAATTGGAAGTTGGCAATGGAGGCAGTTAAAGGCTACTATGATGGTAGAAGTGAATGAGAAGGAATGATTGTCAGACCGATGGTGGAGGTGGAAGAAGTTGACCATTTTAACTGACTAGGGTGGGTTAAAAATATAGCTTTGAAGTTTTTGTGACCATAACATTGGTGGCTTCCTTAACCAGAATTAGGGAAATTGGAAGAACTGGTCATAGCTAGGAGGATGAGTGTTATTTTAGATGGAGTGTGAGGTGATTATGGGACATCCAGGTGATGTTCAGCAACAGATTGGAACTCCTACAGGAGAGAATTCTAAAAATGTTTGGGTTTGGGGTACATTCTGTTTAGAAATGGCAGTTGAAATCACAAGAATAGACAACATGACTAATGAAGATCAACACTGTAGAATGAAAGGAAAAGTTCAAGTATAGGTTCTTGGTAATTACCTGCCTTTGGAGACCAGAGGAAGAAGACAAGAAGTCACTAAGGGAGCCAGAGAAGGAACATTCAGAAAATATATTCAGGGAAACAGAATTTTAAAAGGAGATGACATAAAGTGTTGCTAAAAGTTCAAGAATTATACAAATTCTAATGGACTAAAATTAGTCTAATGGACTAATTTTGAAGGTAGAAGGAAGAAAAGAAAATAATCAGAGAACAGATGTTTGAAAAATAGGACAGGTGAGACAATTTCAGGAAGAAGAGGTAACAAATGATTTTAAGTGTTACTGAAATTTCAAGGAGGGTTGTTACTGAATTTGGAGAGATCAAAGTTTAAACTCCAAATTAAGATATGTGGTGTCTACCAAAGGATTTTTTCCTGATTTATAAATTTGTGTGACTAACATGTGTACTACAAAAATTAGCTCATATTTAGTTACATCGTTCATTCTTTATATGCTCAAAATCGTAAAAGTATAAGAAACTGGGGTTTTCCCTGAATTGACTATCAAAGTAGTAATTAGTGACCTTTTTAGAGAATGTGGGCTGATATCAGATTACAAGCCAAGGAATGAGTTGGAGTTGAAGAAATATTTTGAGAAATTTAGTGATAGGAGCAAGGAGAGAGAGGAGTAGGGTTAAAAGGCGGGAAAGACCTGGAAGACAGCTCAGACCAGCCTGATGGTCTCATTGCAGCTTTTGGATTATTTTTCAGTTATTCTTTCAGCCTTTCTCTATGCACGTACTATTTTGAAATCATATAATATGCCACAGATTTTGTCCATGTACTAAAACAAATGGGAAAATATCATACAGCATTTGTTGCAGGTGAAACTACAATTAGTGCATGATCTGAGTGGAAAGATCATGCAAGTGTTCAGTCAAAAAAGATGGTTTCCGTGACTCTTTAATAACTTCTGAAGTGTCATTAGGGTTTCTCCTATCTGTGAAATACTATGACTCTCCATTCCCTAGCCAGAAAAGAGGTCTTTGAAACGGTGGGGTGGGAGATGCAGATGTTTCTGTGGCAGAGATAGTTCCCATTTCAGACATGTGGGATTAGGGCGATATTGCAATACTGATCCTTTCCAGAGTGCTCAGGCTCTTTAGTGGGATATGATTTTCTCAACTCAGCAATATTTACCATCGGGCCCATTCAGGCACTTACAACACTTGTTGATCATAGAAAGTTAGCTATAGCTTTTAGAGCATATTAGGTTTAATGAGATAGGAAATACGATCATTACCCTTAAGAGAACAAGTCAGACAAAATGGGAGGAAACTGTATTGGAAACGTTTGGGAGATCAAACAAATCAGCTAATGTGCGCAAAGCATCCTATTCTGAGATGAGGAGTTAAATAGAGTAGTAATGCCTGCCACATGACAGTTTTTTTTTAATTTAAAATTAAAAAATCCATATCACATAGAGCCTGGGGGTGGAGCAGGTATTATATTATTTTGCATCTTTCTGAGAATAGTGCATTCTTTCTTCTCTCTCAAAATCTTCAGCTAATAGAGGACCAGGATGGAGGACTTTCAGCATTAAAATTGGGAAAGATTTTTGCAAACTGGGACAGGTTGGTAACCTCTGTTTGGAGCAAGGCTACCTGATTATACACATCCTTACTTCCTGCAGTAATCTCCCAATCTCCTGGTCAATCTTCCTCATTTGGTTAAGAGTTTAAGATCCAACTTACTTACATTCTTCTTTCCATCACTGCTGCTGTTCATGTGGATAATCTGTCCAATGCCTGATTTTTTTAGTTCCTTGACCTTTTCTCTTACAATCTTTTCCTCACCCTTCTTCCTGACTTTCGCTGCCAGTTCTTATGGTCACACCTCAGATTTTGTCAATTATGAATAACTAACGATACTACCCTCAAAATCTCAATTTCTAACATTCCAGTCACCAGCCACCTCTCCTCTCTTTTCAGCTCACTGCCTCTATGGTAATTCTTCGATTACACTGGGGCTTCCAATCCGTGCCTTCCTTGCCTCCCTCTCTGCCTTACCCGAATGGTAGAAATCAATCCTGATTAATCCCAACAATTTATAGAAACATAGTATAATTTAGCGGCTAAAGGTGTGAGCTCCTTGAATCCTGGGTCCAATATTTATTAGCTAGGTGGCCTTGGAAAAGTTTCTGAACATCTCTGTGCCTCAATTTCCTCATGTGTGCCCAACTCATAGGGCTGTTGTGGGCTCGCAGTATTAATAAAAGTAAAGTGCTTAGACAGTTCTTGGCACATGATAAACATTTAATAAATGTTTCCCAAGCTTGCAGTTCATGGCTGGAGAAAGACTCCTAACTATTCTGACCGATTTCTTTTAAATTTTATGACTGTGTCTCAAGTGGGCCTTAATGCAGTCTCTGCAGTTCAGTCGACCACAGTTCCCATTTCCTTATTGATTTATTTTCTCTCTCTCAGAGATTACTATCTTACACCTTCTTCTTCTCAAATTTCGAGCCCCTCTTCTCTGCTCCTCACTGTCAGTGGATGATTTTCCTTCTAATCTCACTGAAAACGCAGAAGCAATCAGAAGATAAAGCTATTTTTCCACCAACCAGCCTACCCTCATCTATAGCCTTCTGTTACAATGAAAGTGTCTCTTTCTCTATTTTAGGAAAATCCTCTACTTGTGCACTGGATTCCATCTCTTTCCACTTTCTCAAGAACTTTACTGCTTATAATGACCTCTTTTCTGTCTTACATCATTACATGTCTTTCTTCTCTGCTATAATGTGCTCTATTATTAATTAACAATATTAAACAAAGGAGAAAGGAACCTCCCTTGCTTCTATGCTCTCTATGGCTATCAACTTATTTACCATCCTTTATAGCAAACCTTGATGTTTCCGCAGCCTCAGCTCCCATCCTCATGACAATTCTAATCAGGCTTTCATTCCCCTATTCTACCAAAACCCTCACCTTTGTGGGCCAATGGCAACTTCCATCTTGTCAAATTGGATGATCCATTCTCAGTCCTCATCTTACTGTTTGTCACCAGTGTTTAACACAGTTGACCACATCCACTTTATTGAAACTTTTTAAATTGGTTTTAGGACACCATACTATTTTGATTTATCATCTACCTTTCTTCTCAGTGTCCTTGACTGGATTCTTCTTTGGACATTTTTTTTTTTTTTTTTTTTTTTTGCGGTACGCGGGCCCCTCACCGTTGCGGCCTCTCCCGCTGCGAAGCACAGGCTCCGGACGTGCAGGCTCAGCGGCCACGGCCCACGGGCCCAGCCGCTCCGCGGCACGTGGGATCCTCCCGGACCGGAGCACGAACCCGCGCCCCCTGCATCGGCAGGCGGACTCTCAACCACTGCGCCACCAGGGAAGCCCTTCTTTGGACATTTAATTGTGTCTTACACAACAGAATGCCCCAGAGCTCAGCCCTTGGCTCTCTTGGGCTTGCTGAAGTGATTGGAGTGACCGAAACCAGGAGAAATTAATTTCACAGGCTTCATATGAGGCAGTTAGAACTGTGCTGTGAAAAACAAAATAAGCATAGTTTGTAGGAAAGAGGAAAGTCATTTATGTTTTTTGTTGAATTTTTATTAATATCTGATTGTTTAATGGAAGCAATTTTACTGTGATAAATTCAGTTCCACAAATGTTTTCTGAGCACTGGCAGTGGAAAGGAGAGGGGAGACTCAAAGATGAAGCAGATGAGTCCTTGCCAACATGGTCCTGAAAGCAGTTAGGTTATTATCCTAATTTAATTCATGGAAATGTAAGAGCTAAATCAATACTAGAACTAGAACCAGAATTCTTGGTGGTTTCAGGTCTTTGATTAGGTTGATTAATTTCAATCTGCCTCCCAGATTGAAATACAATAAAGAATAAAGTGTAGCTAAATTACAGGTTTAAAAGGTATTAAAATGGAAAATTGCTGGAAAAAGTAATAAAATAACAACCACGAAAATATAACTTTCCTTGGCATTTTCAACTTAACTACCCCAGAGCTGCTAAAACAACATATTCTTGTCTTTTTCAACAAGATCTCAAATTTTTCAACCAGCCACTACTAGGATTCTTGTATTGGTAACATTGGATTTTCTTTTTGGAAACTGATTTTTGATGAAGAACGAACTACAATATAGATGGATAATTCTACGTCATTATTAAAATCCCAAAGGTGAAGCTTTGAACAAACACATATTTTAGAAACATGTAATCGTAAAGTTGCCTAATCATCTTTGAGGTTTTCTGTATAGCACCTAAAAGATTTGAGCAGTTTGTCTATTTAGATTTGAATTTTGATGAATATTGTAAAGATTAGAAGTTTGGATATGCAGTTTATAACAAGCCACTCTAAAAAATAATAACAGTGCTAATAGTGATAACTACTTTCTACTGAGCAACTATTTACAATTAGCTATTTACATCTGTTACATCTTTTATCCCTTACAATGACTGGATGAGGCGGTGTTATTATCCTTCCCAAGAAGAAACAGAGATTCAGATAGGTTCGATAATTTTTCCAAGAAAATGAGCAATATGCTCTCAGTGCTCTTACTTCTGAAGGGAAAAAAGAAGGAAACAATTAAATACCAGATACCACACCTGGACCTTTTGTGTTATCTGTTGTTTAATCAAAAGTAGGAGTTAAAAATAGACTGTAATAAGAGCACTTGTAACACTTAGCACTTTGTGTTACAAGAGTACAGTTTGAATACATTTTAAATTAGAGAGATTTGCAGTGCATTATAATGACTGTTCCCCGTTTCAGCATTGCATTTTATATGTGGTTGCTTAAATTCTTGACCCTATAGAAAACTATAAGAATTATTATTTTACATCAATATTTTTCCTCTCATTTAATGATTGCTGAAGCATTTCCTCTTTGCAAACCAGCTTATAATACTGTTGGCCCTCGCTTAAAAATAAAGTTGTTGGGAATTAGGTACTTGATCCGCATACATATAGAACAATCATACTTACAGTCTTCCCTGTCTTATTTTTATTTTTTTAGTTTTTATTTTACATTGGACTATAGTTTAGTTGCAATGTTGTGTTAGTTTCAGGTGTAAAGCAAAGTGATTCAGTTATACATATACATGTATCTATTCTTTTTCAAATTCTTTTCCCATTTAGGTTATTACAGAATATTGAGCAGAGTTCCCTGTGCTACACAGTAGGACCTTGTTGGTTATCTATTTTAAATACAGTAGTGTGTATATGTCAATCCCAAACTCCCAATTTATCGCCCCCCCACCTTTCCCCTTTGGTAACCATAAGTTTGTTTTCTGTCTGTGAAGTTCATTTTTATCATTTTTTTAAGATTCTGCATATAAGCGATATCATATGATATTTGTCTTTCTATGTCTGACTTACTTCACTCAGTATGATAATCTCCAGGGCCATCCATGTTGCTGCAAATGGCATTGTTTCATTCTTTTTAATGACTGAGTAATATTCCATTATATATAGGTACCACATCTTCTTTATCCATTCATCTGTCGATGGACATTTAGGTTGCTTCCATGTCCTGGCTATTGTAAATAGTGCTGCTCTGAATATTGGGGTGCATGTATCCTTTTGAATCATGGTTTTCTCTGGATATGTGCCTGGGATTAGGATTGCTGGATCATATGGTAGCTCTATTTTTAGTTTTTTAAGGAAGCTCCATACTGTTTTTCATAGTGGTTGCACCAATTTACATTGCCAGCAACAGTGTAGGTGCGTTCCCTTTTCTCCACACCCTCTCCAGCATTGTTTGTAGACTTTTTGATGATGGTCATTATGACTGGTGTGAGGTGAGACCTCATTGTAGTGTTTTTGTTTTTGTTTTTTTTTTGCTATGCCACGAGACATGTGGGATCTTAGTTCACTGACCAGGAATTGAACCCGTGCCCCCTGCATTGGAAGCACAGTCTTCCTTTTTTTTTAAACAGGGTTCATACTTTATTCTACAAATTAATCCCCATTCCATACATGGAAGTGCAGAGTCTTAACTACTGGGCTGCCAGGGAAGTTCCTTCATTGTAGTTTTGATCTTCATTTCTCTAATAATTAGTGATGTTGAGCATCTTTTCATGTGCCTCTTGGCCATCTATATGTCTTCTTTGGAGAAATGTCTATTTAGGTCTTCTGCCCATTTTTTAATTGGGTTGTTTGTTTTTTTGATTTTTTTTTTTGAAATTTAGCCCTTGTCAGTCACATTGTTTACAAATATTTTCTCCCATTCTGTGGGTTGTCTTTTCGTTTTGTTTATGGTTCCCTTTGCTGTGCAGAAGCTTTTGAGTTTAATAGGTCCCATTTGTTTATTTATATATATATTTTTTCTGTTACTCTAGGAGACAGATTGAAAGAGATCTTGCTGTGATTTATGTCAGAGTGTTCTGCCTATGTTTTCCTCTAAGAGTTTTGCAGTGTCCAATCTTACATTTAGGTTTTTAATTCATTTGGAGTTTATTTTTGTGTATGGTGTTAGAGAATGTTCTAATTTCATTCTTTTACATGTAGCTGTCCAGTTTTCCCAGCACCCCTTATTAAAGAGACTGTTTTTTCTCCAATGTATTTCTCCATTCTCTGTATTTTAGTATCCAGGCACACAGCAAGTGTAGGACACTTCTGAAACAAGAAGTTGAACTTGTTTAACAGCGGTTTCTCTAGAGATCTTTACTTCCATTTGCTGATTAAAAGTTGGTAAGTGAGTTTTGTTTCTTGTTGACATCAAGCGCACTGCGAATATCTTGAGGTGAGTGCTTAAGTGTGACCAAATAAAACGGAAATAAAAGTAAGTCACGTAAGACAAAAATTGGATTCCAGATTGCTCTGTTTTAATGATTTATTCAATATAACAAAGTCTCTTTCTGTGGCTGCTGCTAACTCTTCTGTAATCCTGTGTTAATATCTTAGGTAAAAAATCGAGTCCAGGTGAGGGGTTGGGGCAGGGGAGTGAGAGCTAAGAGTTGGGAGAGGACAGAGTTGAGCAGGAGGGAAATGTACCACACTAAGATTTGTCATTTTCTTGGATAGTATTATTTTTTCTTGCTTTTTTTCTTTTAGTTCTCTAGCAGGTAAGTAAGCTACATTTTTCGATTTTTATTTGATTAAAGAAAGAAAATTTAGAACATTTTAGAAGACAGTCACCCTCAAGTCTGCCACCCATAAATTAAAAACATAGATAAAGATACAGAGACAATTTTTCTTTTATCCACTGCCCTTGTTTGTTCAGGAGATGGAGTTTTAAAAATAGATTCAGGGCTGAAAACCCCAAAACAAGAGCTTGGTAAATGGCAGCCTTAGAAACAAATCAGCACCACTATTGGTTAATGCTGCACTTGGTGACTTAAGGAATACCTGAATCATTCTTACCTAGGAGCTTATCACTGTGGCCAGAGACAAACACTATCATAAAATATAACTGATTCAATTCAAGAGACGTGCTGAGTGCTGAATATGCACCGTGGTTGGTGTTAAGCATAATAGGATGAGTAAGACAGTCTTGATTTTCAAAGAACTCACAGTCTTAAGAGAAGCAGGCAGGTAAATATTGTTCAGAGTTATTCATAAGGAGCTCAGTTCCATATTAGGTTATGAGCAAATTGTTATGGGAGCACAGAGGAAAGAGAGGTTGTTTAATTCTATAGAAGGGACATTCTGGACTCTATGCTTTTTTCAGGGTTTGTATGGGATGCACAGTTGTCTGTAAAGTACTTTGAAAAGTACATTGGAAGATAGGGGTCACCCAAGGTTTTGGCGTTTGGTTCTACCCACTGATTTGGGAGAATGAGTGAGAAATCTTGTCTTCTTTCTCTTACCCCTCAACGTTCTGATCAATGTCCTACAGACAGCATAATTCCCAGAGTGGCCTTCCTCAGCATTCCCTCCACCTTGAAATGATCTGTGTACTTCACTCGTCCCCTAAGTGTGTTTAGGGAGGGGCTGTGCATATTAGTCATCTTTCACTTCCGGTGCCTAGCAAGTGCTTGGCACACTGTAGCCTCCCAACACATTTTTGGTTAATTGAACTAAAGGAAGAAAGAAAGAGATGTGTACTTCTCTGATCTCACTCAACCAACCTTATTTTCCCTCCCACCTCTTTGACTAATTCCCTTATTTCTGATTATGGAAATTAAAGAAAATGCGCCCTTAATAATTCCTTCGGAAACTGTGCTGCAGCCATATTAAGGGTTTTCCTATTTCCTTTCAATTTGAAAAGAAGGGTGGAAAAGCCAAGAGCTGCAGCTTCATTCTCCCGCCCCCGCTTCTCACTCTTTTCAGATTCCTTCTTTGGTTCCAGAGCAACCTCTAATAAAGATATTAACCTTGTATTTCTCTTTATCCAAAGCATGGACATAAATCACATGGTTTCTGCATTATATATGTTAATCCTCTAGGATAATACCATCCTTTGCTGTTTGACAGACATTCCAGATTAAAGTGTTTTAAAATAATATATCATTAAAAGAAACTACAGTTGGTGGCCAGGGAATTCAATTACATTTTTTTTTTTCTTAATGGAATCAAAGCATTTTACTAATTAGATATGTTTTTCCACAAGATGGCGCCATAGCCCTTTTGATTATTTGGAGTCTATGAGCCCAGGGTTTTATTTTATTTTTTAAAGTAACTCCCCCTCCCTCTAATTCTTTACATATAAAAGTGACATATAAGAAAGAATATAAGATTGTCACTCATAAAAGGCCAGATTTACTATCTGATTTTAAAGAGGTCCATAGGTATAACCATAGAATAGCTAATAACAGGCATTAGTACAAGATGAATAATTACGAAACCTGATTTAATAGGGTGTATTTTGCACTATTTTTTCTTTAAACAATTGTTTATTAAGAGAAAGGAAAATTGTTAAACATAGTGTAACTCAAATATGAATTAGGAATTTAATTTTTAAAGCATTATGGATAAAATTTTAATGTTCTTTAGTACTACTTGTAGTTTGGGTGTTCAGAATGAATTGTTGAATTCACTGGGCAATTTTTTTTGTTTGTCCTCATGTAGAAAAACATCTTATATAGAGGACTAATTTTTTTTTACTAAATATTCTGTTGTTAATCGCATTCTCAGGTTTGTTCTAAATATATATATATATTTTTTTTTCTGCGGTACGCGGGCCTCTCACTGCTGTGGCCTCTCCCGCTGCAGAGCGCAGGCTCCGGATGCGCAGGCCCAGCGGCCATGGCCCACGGGCCCAGCCGCTCCGCAGCATGCGGGATCCTCCCGGACCGGGGCACGAACTTGTGTCCCCTGCATCAGCAGGCAGACTCCCAACCACTGGGCCACCAGGGAAGCCCCTAAATATTTTTTGATTGTTTTGAAGTTAAGTCTTCCCCAAATTTGCATATAAATTTGCAGGTGAATCCCATTTATAATAGTGATATTGAACCCCTTTTATGTGCAAAGCACAGTTTTAGATAGGATATAAGCAGGAAAACAAAACTTCACTGCTACTTTCATATAATCCACTCAATCTGAAAAGTAAAAGAAAAAAGATTACTGCTAAAAATATGTTCAGAAGGCTTAGATTTATTTTATTTTATTAAAAAAATAATTTTAACATCTTTATTGGAGTGGTGTGTTAGCTTCTGCTTTAAAACAAAGTGAATCAGCTATACGTATACCTGTAACCCCATATCCCCTCCTTCTTGAGTCTCCCTCCCACCCTCCCTATCCCACCCCTCTAGATGGTCACAAAGCACCTAGCTGATCTCCCTGTGCTATGCGGCTGCTTCCCACTAGCTACCTGTTTTACATTTGGTAGTGTATATATGTCAATGCAGAAGGCTTACATTTAAAATATTAATATTTGGGGAGTTAATTATTATTAATATTATTTTTAACATCTTTATTGGAGTGTAATTGCTTTACAATGGTGTGTTAGTTTCTGCTTTATAACAAAGTGAATCAGTTATACATAATACATATGTTCCCATATCTCTACCCTCTTGCGTCTCCCTCCCTCCCACCCTCCCTATCCCACCCCTCTAGGTGGTCACAAAGCACCAAGCTGATCTCCCTGTGTTCTGCAGCTGCTTCCCACTAGCTATCTATTTTACGTTTGGTAGTGTATATATGTCCATGCCACTCTCTCACTTTGTCACAGCTTACCTTTCCCCCTCCCCATATCCTCAAGTCCATTCTCTAGTAGGTCTGTGTCTTTATTCCCGTCTTACCCCTAGGTTCTTCATGACCCCCCCTTTTTTTTCTTAGATTCCATATATATGTGTTAGCATACAGTATTTGCTTTTCTCTTTCTGACTTACTTCACTCTGTATGACAGACTCTAGGTCCATCCACCTCACTACAGACAACTCAATTTCGTTTCTTTTTATGGCTGAGTAACAGTCCATTGTATATATGTGCCACATCTTCTTTATCCATTCATCTGTTGATGGACATTCAGGTTGCTTCCATGTCCTGGCTATTGTAAATAGAGCTGCAATGAACATTTTGGCACATGACTCTTTTTGAATTATGGTTTTCTCAGGGTATATGCCCAGTAGTGGGATTGCTGGGCTGTATGGTAGTTCTATTTTTAGTTTTTTAAGGAACCTCCATACTGTTTGGGAATGAATTATTTTTGAGATTTATTTTGATAATGCTGGATCCATTTAATGAAAGTTACATATTGACCCCAAATACTAAAGATTTTAATTAATGCCTGATATAGTCTCCTTGTTAGAATCATAAATTTATTAAATTTAAAAGGTCCAACATGAAGAGAAAACAAATTACTGTGTGCAATTCTTAATTATGTCTAATTGAGAGTTTGTAATGCATTTCCATTTATAAAATCACTTAAGTTATCAATGTCTGAGACAACAGTTTGTGTTTACAAATTGCACATTTGTTAAGGAGTGAATTCGTTAATGTGCTAATTAGAAAACTCTCATAAAAGAGAATACAGGTTGTGTGGCTCACTTCTGTCCATTTACTCCCATTTGGATCTTGTAGTGGTGAGTGGGTGGAAACACTATGGTTAAGTTTAAAACTGCTGAATTCACATTAACAGATATGTTTGTGCTTTTAGTTGGTGATTGAAGTATTTAAGCCATTTATACTCTCATTATTACTACTACTAATTACTTTTCCGGAAGGTCTACTGTGTGTCAGGGACATCAAGCATTTATTTAACTCACAATAATGGTTTGGAACAGGTACTGTTATTCTGATTTCACAGATGAAGACACTGAGGCTTAGAGAAATTAGATAATGTTCCAAGGGTCAGGCAGCTGGTGAGTGGAGGCCGGGATCTGAATGCAAGTTTCTATGACTCCAGAGCCTGTTAACCATGTCAACCGCTTACTTATATTGTGTATGTAATTACCATGTCGTGTAGCTCTTGGTGAAGTCTACAAATTTAATGTGAAATACTATGTTCTTAATGTGTAAGGAATAACTTAGGCTTTCTATGCTATTTAGGGCACAATAAGGGCTTTTGCAAAGGGGATTTGTTAAGTTATTATGATAGAGGCAGCAAACAGAGCATCTCTGGGGTGAAAAGGAAGCTCCGTTTTCCTTCTTCCTCTCGCCCCTTAACTTTCCCCCATGTTATTTTGTCAATGTACAATACAAGCTGTCGTGGCTCTAATGGGCAGACCTGATTGTATTAATTTAAAAATTACTTAAAACCCACCAAATTCATTACCTTCCAACAGAGTGAAAAGATGAAATATTTCTATTTCAAAGTGTTATCTTCTTAAAAGATATGAGTTTAAAAAAATACTTGGTAAACTAAAATGACAGTTGAAGGGCTTTTTGTGTTAGTTATTGGACCAGATTTTCTACATATTCTGTTGCGAAGTATGTAAAAGTTATTAAAGGAATATCTCTAAAAAGTAGCTAAATGGTCATTTAGATGAGATGGATGTGGGTAAAGTGAAATCTTCATAGAGAAATAAAATAAACTTTAAAAAAGCTTATTTTAACCCTAAATTAACCCCAACACTAAGGATTCTTTGCTTCCCTAAATGATGCCAGAAAGATCAGCTGCTCCAAGCACAATGACAGGTATGAAGCAGATAGCACACACCTGGTGATGGAGGGTTTCAGGAATCAAATCATTCTTCCCGTCATCCATCTGTCTGGCCGCTGTTTGATGGTTACTTAGTATCTGTAGCATATTCAATTCTGTAGTTACTGACCCCGCTGTTACAGGTGCTGTGTGAGGTACTGCAAGCCTTAACTTACTCACAGAATTAAATCATCAGTTCAATATGTTTGCCTCAGTATGTGATTGTATCTTTTACAGGACTGCTGATTCAACCGTTTGGGGGCTGTAGTCCTTGATTTTTATTGTCAGCTTGTTTAAGCAGGAGATAGTCTGTTCATTGATAAAGAGCTGATGGAATTTATGTATTTGGGTGACTGAATTGATCTAATTATTTGGTGTTTAAAGGATTTGGCATGTGTTATAGACATAGTCATTCTCATGTTTAGGAAATAAAATCCTATGTCATGTCTACACCATAGTTTAGTAGAAGTAGTAGTAAGAATCATAGTAATAATGTTTATAATAGTAAATTTTACTTCATTGGTGGGAAGCAACTTCATATGTTAGCACTATAAATATTCTTTTGAGGATCTGACTTAGCACCTTCATTTCAAGAAACATAGAGAAAACATGTGTCATCTTGGGCAAGACACTATTATCTCTATCCCTTAGTTCCCTCCTTTGTAGGATAAAGAAGCTGCACTAGGTGATCTCTAAGTTAGAGTTCAATACTATAGTTTTATAATTTTAGGATTTGATTTTCCTTCTTTTTTAAAAAAATTTTTATTGGAGTGCAGTTGATTTACAATGTTGTGTTAGTTTCAGGTGTACAGCAAAGTGAATCAGTTATACATATACATATATCCACTCTTTTTTAGATTCTTTTCCCATATAGGCCATTACAGAGTATTGAGTAGAGTTCCCTGTGCTATACAGTAGGTCCTTATTAATTATCTATTTTATATACAGTAGTGTGTATATGTCAATCCCAAACTCTCACTTTATCCCTCCCCCCCTCTTACCCCTGGTAATCATAAGTTTTTCTACATCTGTAACTCTGTTTCTGTTTTGTAGATAAGTTCATTGGTACCCTTTTTGTAGACTCCATATATAAGTGATATCATATGGTATTTGTCTCCCTATGTCTGACTTACTTCACTCAGTTTGACAATCTCTAGGTCCATCCATGTTGCTGCAAATGGCATTATTTTGTTCTTTTATATGGCTGAGTAATATTCCATTGTATATATGTACCACGTCTTCTGTATCCATTCCTCTGTCAATGGACATTTAGGTTGCTTCCATGTCCTGGCTATTGTAAATAGTGCTTCAATTAACATTGGGGTGCATGTATCTTTTCGAATTATTGTTTTCTCCACATATATGCCCAGGAACGGCATTGCTGGATCACATAGTAACTCTATTTTTAGTTTTTTAAGGAACCTCCATACTGTTCTGCATAGTGGAAGAGCGAGGAGCGATCCCTTTTCTCCAGACCCTCTCCAGCATTTATTGTTTGTAGATTTTTTGATGATAGCCATTCTGACAGTGGAAGTTATACCTCATTGCAGTTTTGATTTGCATTTCTCTAATAATTAGTGATGCTGAGCATCTTTTCACATGCTTTTTAGCCATCTGCATGTCTTCTTTGGAGAAATGTCTATTTAGATTTTCCACCCATATTTTGACTGGGTTGTTTGTTTTTTTGATATTGAGCTGAATGACCTGTTTGTATATTTTGGAGATTAATCCCTTGTGTGTTGTGATTTTCCTTCTGATTTCAGACATTTTTTTCTTGGCACCTGTTTTTTTTTTGTTTTGTTTTGTTTTTGTTTTTCGTTTGCTTTTTAAAATTGAAGTATAGTTAATTTACAATGTTGTGTTAGTTTCAGATGTACAGCAAAGTGATTCGCTATACACACACACACATACACACACACACACATATATATACATATGTATTCCTTTTCAGATTCTTTTCCATTATATGTTATTACAAGATACCGAGTATAATTCCCTGTACTAGACTGAAGGTCCATACCGTTTACCTGTTTCACACATAGTAGCATGTATACGTTAATCCCAAACTCCTAATTTATCCCTCCCCCACCATCCCCTTTAGAATTGATTTTAGAAATTTGAAGAATTTTTTTTTTATTTTACTCTTAGGTAATGCCTAGCAAGTTATCTTACACATAGTAGACAATAAATGTAGTTGAGTGAATAAAAGATAGCAGTAGACCAACATCAATGTTACATTTATTTAATACCTATTAACTGAGCATCAGCTATGTGCTGATCTACATGCCTAAGAACCAAGCAGTAAATTAGGATTAAATTCCCTTTTCTCATTTAGTTTACAATCTAGTGGGGGAAAATGTATAATAAACCTTAAAATAGCAATGATTTCAGATAGTAACAAATGCCCTGCAGGATAATGGGGAAGACCTGAGGTGGGCAGGTGTGTATAGACAGGATGGTCAGGGAAGGCCATTATGGTATGTAAAGATCAAGAGTAAGAATATCCCAGGCATCGGGAAAATCTAAAGCAAGGGTCTTGAAGTCAGATGTAGGTTGTCATCTTCAAGGGACACGTGGTGGACAGGTAAAAAGCGAGGAAGTGTTCTGAGATGACGCTGGAGTCAGGCAATATCAAGATGATGACAGATCTTCTAGGACTTAGTAAGGAGCTTGGATTTTATTCAGTTGCAGTGAGAACATGAGAAAGTCTTAAGTGTATACCTAATTCTCCCATTACATAAATGTATATTCTGAGATTGTAGATGTTGAGTCATACTTGGCCAAAAATTTCCTTTTTCTCCCTTGTGTCCATAGCGATACCCTATTACTGTCTTTAGAAACTTGTTTCTAAAATTACTTCATTAAATCAGGAATGAATGTTTTTTTCCCTGCTCATGAATTGAAGATTGAAATGTTTCCAAAGGCCACTTTGAGAAATGAGAAGCAAATGGGGTAAACTTCAAGAGGAGATAAAAATATATTTGTAATCTTTTTTTTTTTTTAAGAAAATTCAGCATTTACAAACCCTTTTTATTTTGTGAGATTTCTGGAACAGTGGGAGTCAAATTCCTATTTTTGTGATAAGGAGTGAAGGTTTGCGATTTCCCCTTAAGATTCCCCTTCATATTATGAAGTAAAGTACGGTACAAATATACTCATCATGGAAATACAGATTTTACTTTATACTGGGGTAAAGGAGCATTATAAATACCTCATAATGCAATAGAGAGAAGGACAGCTCAAACTGAAGTGCACTAATATTCTTTCATAAGAGTTTTATTCAATATAATATGGGATGCCAGTAACCATTAAAAGATAATTGGGAAGTTGGTTCGTCTACTGTTAGAGTGAAGTTTACTTATAGTGGGGTAAAACATGGGTATAATGATAGACAGGGTCTAGTTCAGCACAGTGTTTCCCTCCAAAATATGGAAAGGTGACTTATCACATATAAATGGTAATGTACAGGTTTGAACCAAAGAAAAGTAAAAGTAGTATGTATTTTGGGAGAAGTTGATTAATGTCTTTGAGCTGTTTCCTCACCTATGAAAATAAAATTGAACCAATGATTTCTAAAAAGGATTCTATGCAATTGACACTGATAAGTTAATTATGTAAATAATGAGGGGAGAAGAGGAGAGAGTGTTTATGACTTTATAATCAAGTTTTGAGTCAAGGATGTTGAAAAGGGACAGAATAGATAAATTTTAACATGAAAGGCTCTTCAAGGATGGGTTGGTTATAAATAAGCTTTGTTTTGTAAATAATAGGAAGGCATCTTAAAATTTGCAATTTTCCCTCTGAATTAAGTGGAAATTGAATTCTATAAACATTCTCTAATGTTGCCCATTTCAAAAGCAGTTTCTGGAAAGAAAACTCTGTATGTGTTATTGCTTCCCACATGTGTTTTCACACTCTTATAACCCAAAGTTAGTTTTGTGAATTAGTCATGGTATTATGTCATTGCTCTCTTTCTTGCCTCTCTTCTGGTCATCAAGTTCTCAATAATCCAAAGACATATTGAAAATGGAAAAGTAGTTCAAAGTTGAGAAGGAAATGAGAATTCAATCTGATGACAATACTTCTCTTGGGTTTGGGTTTGTATGTAGATGTTTATACAGGAAGCTTGAATATTGCAAGGCAAGTTAATGTCTTACATGAAGAATATTTATCCAAAATTTACTTGGGGTTGACAAGTGTACAAAGTAAATGCAAGTGGTTTAATTGCTATAGGTTTATCATTGATAGATATTTGAAGCAAATTAAATTTTATCATCACCATTTAGTAAAATTTAAGATCTCAATGTTAAGAATAAAATTCAGAAGATTTGTTGTTTTTCAGTACGTGTTTAATTTTTTAAAACAAGCAATGGAGAGCTTGTATTCAAGAAAATAAAAATGATTTACTCTAGATTGTAAAGAAATTAAGGATATATCCAAGTGCTTTGGTTTCTCAAGACATAATCCAAAACCTTTTTCTCTTCTCTTTAAGTATTTTGATCAATTACCATCTCTGGGTCTGTGATTCCTTTCATTGATGTCTCTGGTGCAGGCCTCTCTGACAAGATCTAGACTCATCTGTGACCCTGCCTACTCAGCATCTGCATGTGGATGTGTCATTAGAACCTCAATTCAACATGGTCAAAACTAAACTCTTACCCATGCTTTGCTATCTGATTCTTTTCTAGTTCCTTATCAGAAAAAAATGATACCCCATTGACCCAGCAGCACAAGCCAGAACCCTGGTTTTCATCCTTTGCTCCTTCACATCTAATCAACTACAATCTTCTGCTTGTTTTTTTTTTTTTCGATACTTATACAATCTTTGAATCTGTTTCTCTGTAGCTAGTTTTCTGCTCTGAGCTAGTCTTATCTCTCATCCAGACTGCTGTAACAGCCCCTGAGTCACCCCCACCCCCACCCCGCACCATGTCCACTCTTGTTGGCTTTCAATTACCTAGTCTGGAGCCAGAGAGAAATTTTTGAAAGGTAAACATAAACGTGATTATTCACTCTCCTTCTGAAAACGCTGCGAAGATTTCCCACTCTACTAGGAGAAGGTCAAAATGCTTAGCCTGGCCTCAATGATCTGGCCACTGCCGGCTCCGCCAGACTCACCGTGATGGGACCTCCACTTCACTTTTTGGGTCCTAGCCACCTTGACCTTTGAATTTCTAAAATGGATTGTATTCTTTTCTCTAAAGCCTCAGGGCCTTCATAAGTGCTATTTTCTTTGCTTGAAGCATTCTTTCCTGCCGATTCTTCAAATTAACTCACATTAGTCCCTGGTGAGCTGTTAACTTCTATTAATAACTCTGCCCAAATATCACTTCTACAGGGAAGGCTGTTTTGATCTTTTAGAAGAGGTTGTATCTCCTTCATAAGTACTCTTATTCTATACCTTTTCTCTTTCATTCATTCATTCATTCCTTTTTTTTTGTTTGTTTTTTTGGCTGTGCCCTGTCTTAGTTGCAGCACATGGGATCTTCGTTGCGGCATGCGGACTCTTAGTTGTGGCCTGCATGCGGGATCTAGTTCCCCGACCAAGGATCGAACCCCGGGCCCCCTGCATTGGGAGTGTGAAGTCTTACCCACTGGACCACCAGGGAAGTCCCGCATTCATTCTTTCTTTCAGCAATTATTGGGTGTCTACAATGTCATGTACTCTTCTAAAAACCGGAGATAGAATGAGAAAAGACTGACCACAGTCATAGGACAAAACAAGCGAGATAATTTCATTATCTTGATGAAGATTATAAAGAAAATTAAACAAACTAATGTGTTAGAGAACGACTTGAGAGAGGTGCTTTGGGTAGAATGTTTGTATTCAGATTCATGAATGTTAGTTTGTTTTATGTTTGTCTTCTCTGCAAGAACACAAGTGCGTAAGAACTGGGACTTTGTTGCCCTTGCTCACAGTATCCGCAGCACTTGGTACAGTGCTCAATACATGACAGATGCAGTAAGTATTGCTGAGTGAATGAACTAACCTAACTGTATTCGTTTCTTGCGGTTGCCATAACAAAGTATATAGGTGGGGGCTTCCCTGGTGGCACAGTGGTTGAGAGTCCGCCTGCCGATGCAGGGGACACGGGTTCGCGCACCGGTCCGGGAAGATCCCACATGCCGCGGAGCGGCTGGGCCCGTGAGCCATGGCTGCTGAGCCTGCGCGTCCGGAGCCTGTGCTCCGCAACGGGAGAGTCCACAACAGTGAGAGGCCCGAGTACCACAAACAAACAAACAAAAAAAGGAATATAGGTGGGGTGGCTTAAAACAGCAGATGTTTATTCTATCACAGTTCTGGAGACTAGAAGCCTAAAATCAAGGTGTCAGCAGGGCCTTGCTCCCTCTGAAGTCTTTGGGAAAGAATCCTTCCTCACCTCTTCCTAGTTTCTGGTGTTTGCCGGCAATCCTTGGCATTCCTTGGTTTAAAGGTGCATCACTCCAATCTTCCTTCTTCATTACGTGATCTTCTCTTTGGGTCTGTGTGCTCTATCTCTGTGTCCCAATTTACCTCTTCTTATAAGATACTGTAATTTGATCAGGGTCCACTGTAATCTACGATGATTTTATCACTTGATAACATCTGCAAAGACCCTATTTCTAAGTAAGGTAATATTTACAGGTATGTGAGTGGGGATTAGGACTACAGTATATCTTTTGGGGGGACATAATTCAACCCACAATACCTATATCCCTAAGTTAAAGGAAAATCGAAAAAGTTAACATTTTAAAAGTTTATATAGTTTTTAAGACTTATTTTTAAGGAAGCTGTATATAATGTACAAATATTTGAAAAGGCATTAGTATTTTACTTCGGATAAGCATGATAAATTATTTTTGATTTGTTCTAGACTATTGGTTGAGCCCTAACCACACCCATATCTGTGCCATCCTAAAAAATCAATACCATGATGTGAACCAAATTCATCTCGTGTTCTCTATTCCCTTAGCAGACAAGCACCTGCTTCTTCATATATTAAAAATAAATGAATGTGGAAGGATATTCATGACACTCGCATCATAAAAATTCATCCTGACATTCTTGCAAAGACTGTGTGGAATGTTGACATATTTTTGTTATAAAATGACAGTTTTAGCACAAGTTATTCTCACTGTGACCAAGGAGAAAGAGAAAACTAAAGAAAAAGAATATGTTACAGTACTACCCACACATTAAGTGAACCTGTCAGGCAACAGAATGGCAGAGGTACTTTCTACAAAGGTGGAGAAGTTCTTTTGCCTATGAAGGGGGGAGGGGGAATGACTAACGTTGCTGCCTTATGCTCTCTATCTTAGGAAAGTATTCCTGATTTTCCCACCAAATGCCATCTTGCCCTCCCTTGAATACATTAGCCCTTTGTTTTTAGTTTTCTCAAATGACCCTTACCTCATACTTATTGTTTACACTGCTCTAGGTGCTTTGCATTTATTAACTCAGTTAGTCTTCATAACAACCTATTCCCGTTGCATGGCTGAGGAACTGAAACACAGAGAAGTTACATGACTCATTAGGTTGGAGCCACAATTCAACCCAGTGTAATTCTTGGGTCTTTGTTCTTACCCATCATGCTATACTGCTTGTGTTGTTAGTAAATTTTAAACTTATTTTATACCCCTGCAGATTGTAAGCGTCCAAAGACTTGGTCACTATATCTTTCTTATGTTTGTATCTGCCATAAAATCTAGCTCAGTATCTTGGGCGTAATAGATACTCAATAAATGTTTGCAAATAAATTGAAGTTAGACCATGGTTTGCACAAGTCTATCCAGTGTCTGGGGCTATGACTTCCAAAACATGAAGACGTTCATTTGGAAAAATAGAATCCTGAATAGGTAAATATAAATAAAATAAGGACACTGACAAATGCCGGTTTTGGTGCTTCCAGCCTCCAGATGCTTCTTTCCTTCACTCCCTCCCTAAGGCCACACCTGCCAGCTATAAAAATGTGCACTTAGGTTGAGATCTCAAGTGTTTTCACTGAGGATAGCTTAAAATGTTGCCCTCTTTAAAAATATTTATATTACTCAGGAATCAATCACTGTAATAATTTCTGCCATCATCAATAGATGAGGGAGGTATTTATTTGAGCAGTAACGCTACTCCTAAGCTACAAATTATATTAATTTTCATGTAAAATATCATTTTATAAGTCTGTTGATAACTTTTGCACTTGTTTGCACTCTCTTCATGTATAAATATAATATTAATTAATAGCAAATAAAAACTTTAATCTTCAGTTTTAAATTTGGCAGTTCTGAAATAATGTAGCCATGTTCGTGTTCACTCTGCTACTTAAGAATTTAAATTTAATTTTGCCTTTTTATTATGTGATATGTGCATCACAAGCCTGTGGGCAATATATGAGCTTTAATAAAGCTAAAAATAAATAAAATGGGAATGTTAATAAACCTTGTAGCTCATTAAACATTTGGATTCACTGAGTATTTATATATTAATTTTAAATGAGACTACATTAAGAAACCTTTGTTACATGAAGGTTGTAATTAAGTGAATAATATATTCAAATTCAACACAAAACATCTTTTTCCACATCTTTTTACTGACAATTCTTTAGTAGGAAATTTCAAGGAACTGAAAGACTTAAAAAGTAATGATTAAATTGCAAATATAACAATTTATAGTTCTTTGTAAAGAATTAAAATTTAAAAGATATGTCCAAATGGATTCTCTTCGACAACTCATTATTATCTTCTTAATCTATTCTAGCATTTGTGATTTCATCATTTTATTAAGAAAGTACGCTTGTCTTTTAACCCTCTTTATTGTTCTGTTCCATTTGTATATTTGAAAATTCTTCCTTAGTTTCTATTAAAATACATGCACTCTAAATTATTCCTTTTTCTTTCTCTGTAGAATATTCCTCTTTCTTTTAAGAATCTCTTCAGTTTCTGACCTAAGGTTAATCCATGTGTAAAGACTACTTTGAGAATCATTTTTTTGTACTATCATTATCTATGAAAATAAACATCACCTTATGAATGTATGACTATCAAAAAAGTGAACACTCATTTTATGTGGGTTTTTTTTTTTTTTGGTTTCCTTTGGGATTTGGGTTTATTTTTAACATTGAATTATGTATTAGTTTGCTAGGGCTTGTTAAAAAACAAAATTCAACTGAGTAAATTTGAAGATCTAATTGGCTTTATTCAATGATTCATGAATGAGGCAACGTCTCATCTAGCAAATAGAAAGGAACTCCAAAGAGCTGCAAAGAAGGAATGGCTTTTAAAGTCAGAAATGAGTGGGATAGGAAATCATAAATAAAAGAAAGGATTATTTCTGACAAGATCGCCTTCCTTTTGGAGGAAGGCAGATTCTCTCAGTAGTGCTGGCCAGGAAGTTCCAGGATGACTGGTTAAGACTACATTCCAAGGAGAGGCTGAAACTGCAGTTAGAGTAGGTTTTAAGTCTAGGTTTGCTGACTTGGGGCTTAGCACAAGTTACCCCATTTTAGGCCTGTTGTCTCTTTTTTTAAACAGGTGGCTGTAACAAAGTACCACACGCTGGATGTTTGTACAATAGGAATTTATTGTCTCAGTTCTGGAGGCTACAATTCCAAAACCAAGGCAATGGCAGAATTGGTTTCCTCTGAGAACTGTTTCAAGCCTCTCACCTAGCTTCTGATGGTTTTCTGGCCATCTTTGGTGTTCTTTGTCTTGTATATGCATCACCCTGATCTCTACCTGTTACCTACCTGTTCTTGGATTCTTTAATCAATAGAAATTGATAAGAAGCCAGAGGAGAAATTCGGGCAAGCCTTTATTGAGACTCATGCTGCAGCACAAGGGAGTGAAAACAAGTAACAGGTGTCCCTTGGTCAATCTCTGAGTGGGGTGGCTAGCTCGTTCTTTAAATGGGTTGACGGTAGGAGCGGATCGGTGGGTTGGGTGGAGGGGCGGCTTAGGCGGTCTGCCCACCCCCTTGGTGATGCTGTGTGCAGGGACCATGCACAGTACCCTGCTTTTGCTCCCAGCACCTCAGAAGTGGCAGTTGTTTTTCGGCCTCTTCGTATCTTATTGTTCACAATTTGACCCAGCTGTGCACGAGTGCAGTTATTTTTAGTCCCTTATAAGTTCCTTTGTGTTTTGTTGCTCAATGAGACATTTGTCCAGGTGCAAGCACTGCAGTAAAGGGTCCCAGGTCCCAGCCTATCTTACCTTCATGTACACAGGGCATTTTTTTCTGTGTGCGTGCCTCTGTGTCCAAATTTCACCTTTTTTTAAGGATAGAGTCATACTGGATTAGGGCTCACCCTACAGACTGCATGCGATATTGTGATGTATAAAAAGAAATATATATTTGTTCTTTATCCCCATTTCCATCATAGATCTCCTAAAAACCTTGGAATTTCCTAAGTGTAATAAAGGTGTCTTTTTTTTTTTTTTTTTTTGCGGTACGCGGGCCTCTCACAGCTGTGGCCTCTCCCGTTGCGGAGCACAGGCTCCAGACGCGCAGGCTCAGCGGCCATGGCTCACGGGCCCAGCCGCTCCGCAGCATGTGGGATCTTCCCGGACCGGGGCACGAACCCGTGTCCCCTGCATCGGCAGGCGGACTGTCAACCACTGCGTCACCAGGGAAGCCCTAGAGGTACTTCTAAATGTACTTTGCCTGTGCAAATATGAAAAGAGGAATACTAAGCTTCTGAGATTTTTCCTGATTGGCCGGATAATCTACACAGGTGTTTGTGCACATGCATGTACATGGCTATATCCCCAAAATAATGTAAAGCTAGTGAGGTTGTTATGCAACTCAAGTGATTAATACAAACTAGAAGAGATTAATACAAATTATTATATATAAATATAAAAACAGGGCATAATCAAATTTAATTATAAATATCATGTTTCTCATTAAATTTAGGCGACTGCCACAACCCCAGATTTAGCATCCATTAATGCTTTCTGCCTGAATAATTTTTTTCTGTGATGGTTGCATCCACTTTTGCAAGCCACACTTCAAAGGAAATTTAGCTAAAGTGGAGATGTTTGGGGTAGAGTTACCAGAGCCATGAAAAGACTGAAAAAATTCAAACAAAATGGTATTAGTTTTATACTGCAGACCAAACTACCACAAACTTAGAGGCTCAAAACAACACGCTATTAATTATGTCAAAGTTTCCATGGCTTAGTAGTCTGGGCACAGCTTAACTGGGTCCTCTGTCCAGGGTCTCACAGGCTGCATCTTTATTTAGAGGCTTGACTGAGAGAGGGTCTGCTTCTGAGTTCACTCAAGTTGTGGGCAGAATTCATTTGAAGCTATATGGCTGAGAACTCTGAATTTTTTACTGGCTACTGACTGGAGGCTGCCCTCAGGCTCTAGAGGCACCTGCAGTTTCTAGTGGCCCATCCACAGTTCCTTGCCTTGTAAGAGAGAGTATCTCCTGCTTGTCTGTGCCTGCAGGGGGGACCCAGTCTCTCTTTTAAAGGGCATTCACCTGATTAAGTCAGGCCCACCCAGGAGACTCATCCCTTTGATTAACTCAGAATCAACTGATTTGGAACCTTAATTATCTGCAAAATCACCTCATCTCTGAATATTCTGTTGGTTAGAAGGAAGTCACAGATCCCACATACACTCAAGGGGAGAGCGTTTTACAGGGTATGAACACCAAGGAGTGGGAATTGTGGGACCACCCTGGGGTCTGTCCACCATGTTTACCTGGAGAAGGCTCAGGTGGACATGATAGCACCGAACTGGTCATGTGGAGTCGAGTATCTCCTCAGACTCCCCAGTAGTTACTATTATCCTCTATTTGCAGATGTGGAAACTGAGGCTCAGGACAGCTAGGCAACCTGGCTGAGGTCACTCACTTAGGAAGTGGTTGGGCCGGGCCTGTCTGAATTCAAACCTTGTACTCTTTCCATGCTATCATGTGGCTTAATTCTTCCGTATAATCAGCAAGGAATGTATCATCGTCTGTATATCAATCTTTATAATCATCCTGGTGTGGCGTGAACTAGTCTAGTGCAATGTTTCTCAGTCCTGGCTGCATATTAGAATCACTTCGGGAGCTTTGACAATATACTGACTCTACATCAGAGTCTCTCTGAGGTAGGCCCCAGGCACTGTGATTTTTTCATGTTTTCTTATCAATAAATGTCCCAGGTAAAGTATTTAGTTTAGGTGACATAAGAACGGAATGAATAACAGGCTGAAGGTGAAATGGACCATTTTGGAAGATGGTGGATTCTCTATCAATCAACATGTTTCAGTAAAAATAATACAGCTGTGTGGCAGGAATGTTACAGAGGGAATTTGAGAATGGATACTTGGTTGGACTGGAAGACCTTTAAAATCTCTTTTGACCTTGAGAGTCTATGATTCTAGGACACTGACATTTAATAAGTGTTAAATATGACTTTAATGAGTCAACCAGAAGGGTCTCAAATTTTGTCATTTTCTTGACTTCCATACTCCATATAAATCTCTTGAAAAATGGCTGTGCTGTGGTCAGGAAGGTGGTGTAATGCTGGACGCAGTGAGGAGCGCTAGAGAGATGTGATAGAGAAGAGAAGGCTCTAGAGATTCTGTTGGAAAGGAAACTACGAAAAATTCACAGCCATGACCTATTTCATATCAGTTTCCATAGTATTCCAGGATTCTCTTGCTTCTTTTACTCCCACCTTGGTTATAATAATTTCTGTTTTTTAAAATGTGAGTTTTACTTGATGGTTGAGTAATAACAATTTCTTTTTAGCTCAGATCCTGAACCCATTTCATTTACTTGATTTCTATTTTAGCAACGGTTCAGGTTGTTTTTATATTTTCAACTCTCTTGCCTTTGTACATTTTCTTTTCATTTGATTTCCCTTGTCTATTGCTTTTATAAAATTTTAATTTCTTTCTCAGCTTCTTCACCTTCATAACTTTAAGCCTGCAGTTATTTGCAGTTTTTATGCAGGTAAGGTTGGCCCATTGATTGCCTATCATCTGCTGAGTCAGCACCCTCTAATACATGTTACTTGTTAAATTATGTAGGCTTTTCCAATACTTTAACTTTGATTTAAACATACTTGAAATATATAATGCAGATTTTAGAAATTTAAATATAGTAGGTGATGAAATATTGCAGTTTGGAAAGTGGTGGTTGTGAATATTCATTAAAGGTGTTTGGAAAAGCTTTTAGATTATTCTGCAGCTAGGCAACTTCCGACTGTATTTGTATCATGTTGAAACAAATTGCAAGGACTGATGAGTGATATCATTTAAGAAGTACAGTGGGCTGACAACTTCATACATTTAATTAACACAAATTACCAAGCAGTGGTGGTGGTTATTTTACAATACTTTCCCACTTTACGCATCTGTTTCCACTACATGCAGACAGCAGAGCCTTTGAGGGGACCATTTGGGATTCTAATTGCTGATTCTCAGTAAAGTGTTGTCTGACCTTGGACTCTGCATTTATATTTTGAAGAAGCTTCAGTGTAAGTTTCAAATTATTGGAAGGAGAATTGCAATCTCCATTTACTTCCAAGTATATTACTTTCAATTCCCACATGTCCTGTCAGTCACCAGTACAATTAAAAGGTCACAGAAGATGCAGACTAGAATGTGAATTCTTTAGGAACACATTACATGTGTTTCATTTCCTTATTAGTGTTCCATGGTTGTTGTTTAAGATCAGATGGTAAACAGATGAGAAGACATCCATGTTCTTCATTTACTGAGAAGGTAAGATAACCTTGAATATGAAATAAAGCGAAATGCAATTAGAAAGCAATTAAAAATTGACTCAGACTCCTGCAATTAGTTGCATATTTTGTATCATCTTACTTGCCTCCAGTTTTATAAATTTCGCTAATTTGAAATTTGCAAAAAGTGCATTATTTTTTATCTTTATACTTTTCCAACAGATATGAAAATGAGTTCTCTTGAAAGTTTCCTTTTTACTGAGTCTATCCAGGCTTTATTTTTGATGCCATCTTCACTGATGACTCCTAAAATTATATCTCCAGCTCAGGCATCTCTCCAAATTCCAGGAGTGTATATTCAATTGCCTACCCAATAACTCCACTCTCATTTAACATTCACCAGATATTTATTGAGCACTTATTTATGTGCTAAGCACCGTTCTGGCCTCTGGGAATAATACCCCAGGGAACAAACCAGAAAAATCCTGCCTTCATGAAGCTTTCATTCTATTAAGGAGAGACAATGAAATACATAAGGAGAATATATAGGATGTTAGATGGTGTTAAGTGCTATGTAGAGAAAATTATGGGAAGGACGATAGAAAATATATGTATGGGGCAGTCTGCAATTTTAAAAGAGGTGGTCAGGGCTCCAAAGAAAACATCCAGATGGCCAGCAAGCACATGAAAGGATGTTCAGTACTGCCAATTATTAGAGAAATGCAAATCAAAACTACAGTGAGGTATCACCTCACATGAGTCAGAACAGCCATCATGAAAAAGTCTATAAATAAATTCTGGAGAGGGTGTGGAGAAAAGGGAACCCTCCTACACTGTTGGTAAGAATGTAAATTGGTGCAGCCACTATGGAGAACAGTATGGAGGTTCCTTAAAAAACTAAAAATAGAGTTACCATATGATCCTGCAATCCCACTCCTGGGCATATATCCAGAAAAGAAGAAAGCTCTAATTAAAAAAGATGCACGCACCCCAATGTTCATAGCAGAACTATTTACAATAGCCAAGACATGGAAGCAACTTAAATATCCAGTGACAGGTGAATGGATACATATAAAATGGAATATTACTCAGTCACCAAAAAGAATGAAATAATGCCATTTGCAGCAACATGGATGGTCCTAGAGATTATCATACTAAGTGAATTAGGCAGACAAAGACAAATATTATATGACATCACTTATATGTGGAATCTAAATATGATACAAATGAATTTATTTACAAAACAGAAATAGACTCACAGACATAGAAAACAAATTTATGGTTACCAAAGGGGATGGGGAGGGGAGAGATAAACTAGGAGTTTGGGATTAAAATATACACACTACTATATACAAAACAGGTAAACAACAGGGACCTACTCTATAGCACAGGGAGCTATACTAAGTATCTTGTAATAACCTATAATGGAAAAGAATCTTAAAAATATATATATATTCGTTACATATAACTGAAACCACTTTGCTGTACATTTACAACATTGTAAATTAACTATACTTCAGTAAAAAAAAAACTTTCTTACAAAAAATTAAGAGGTGGTCTGGGAAAACCTTATTGATATGGTGACATTTGAGCCACATGAATAACTGTAGGAAGAGCATTTCAGGCAGAAAGAACAGTATGGGCACAGGACTTGAGACAGGCTGGGACCTGGGCCCCTTTGCTGCAGTGCTACAGGGCTTGCACCTGGACACACCTCTCCTCGAGCAGCAAAATACTAAGAAACAGTAAGGGACTAAAAATAACTGCGTGCATGTGCAGTTAGGGCAAATTCTGGACAAAAGATACAGAGACCAAAAAACCCAACTGCCACATTTGAAGAGCCTGGAGCAAAAGCAGGGGGTTGGGAGCAAAAGCAGGGTACTGAGCATGCCCCCTGCACACAACACCACCTAAGGGGTGGGCAAAACACCTAAGCCACCCCTCCGGCCTGACCCCTGGACGCGCCTCTACCCTCACCCCATATAAGGAACAAGCTCGTCCCCCGCCTTGGGGAGCAAGCGAGCAAGAGAACCTGTTGTTTGTTCTCCATCCCCACTGCTGCAGCAGGGGCCCCAATAGAGCCTTGCCTGAATTTGTTGTCTGTCCTCTGATCAATTTCTATTGATTAAGGAAGCCAAGAACCCTGGTCAGTAACAATCTGACTGGCTTGTTATGGAGACAGTAAGGAGGCCCAGGAGACTGAAATGGAACAGGGGAGGAAGAGTGTGATCAGAGGGGTGACATGGATCAGATCATGGAAGACTCAGCAAGGACTTTTGCTTTTACTTCAAGCAAGATGGAAAAGCACTGAGGGTTTTGGGCCAAAGAGTGACGCCATCTGACTTGCGTTGTAATGGGATCATTGCTTTGCATGCTGTTTGGAGCACAGACTAAGGGGAAGGATGGTAGCAGGGAGAGCAATTAGGATGCTGGCTTGAATCAAGACGATTGTGGGTAGAGGTGGTAAGTGGCCAGACTCAGGATATATATTGAAGAGGAGTAGAAAGGATATATTGGACGATTGGGTGTGGAACATGAGAGCAATGGTTCCAAGATTTTTGACCTGGGTAGTCAGAATGATCCATCCAACACCTGCTGAAATGGGGAATATTCTTTTATTCAATCTGGAAGAAAAAGAAACCTTTTAGACCTTATTATTATGAAATGTCTATAAGAAGACTTCTTAGTTTTAATCCTCAGAATTTGAGTTCTTAAACTCTTTCTTACAATTTTACTTTTAAGGTAATTCTGAACACTTTTTTTTTTGTAGAGAAGTACAGTGACCTGAATTTTTAAGCAGCTAAGAATTCAATGTGAATCATATTGTTTTCTTTAAAATATATTAATGTTCATGAATTTTAAAATTATATTAAGAGTTTTGGGATTTCTTTGGTAAATTCACAACTATTTCTAATTTGAAGCATAATGCTTATTCCTACCTTGAGCTCCCAATTATTGCTGGCCACTATTTTTTGGATTGAAAAGGAGAAAAATGACTATATTGCGTTCGTCTTTGTTTCTAACTCTAGTTTGAAAGCTAACTTTTTAAAGTAACTTTTTTTTCTGAATATAAAAGTAATGCATACTGATTTTGGACAGTGTGAAAAATAGGAAGAAGTACTATAAAGAAACTAGCAATCAACTTTATTCCTTCATCCTTCTGTTACATTTTTATATCCTGACTTTTTTAACCAGGTGTGGGGAGAAAATAATGAGAGCTAGGAGACTGTGGCTCAATACCTAGGGTAAAGATTGATGTCTCAGTAAAGTTTCCTACTTAAGAGAAGAGCCCAAATGGCCTTGTTTTATCTCATTTTCACCAATCTCTAAACAGGCTAAGGATTTATTATGAAAATTTCCCAGAATAAATGTGCAATAAAATACTTTGTGAAAGGAAAACACTCCCTCTGACCCTAGCATATCTATTTTATTTACATAACAGAAAAACACATTGTGCTTATTATATACCTAGCACTGTTCCAAGCACTTTGTAAGTATTAACTTATTAAATTTATCTAACCATCAGAACAACCCCTGAGTTACGTACCGTTACAGTTCCCATTTTACACAGGAGAAAATCAGCACAGATTGGTCAAGTCATTGTCTGAGCTCACACAGTTAGTAAGTGGAATAGCTAGGATTTAAATTTAGACAGTTTGGGTCCTGAATCTCAGTTCTAACTGCCACTATACCCTGATGATTTTGTGTCCTTTATAATAAGAATCCAAGTTCATTTTTGTTTTGTTCAGATGAACTCAGGAAGAATCTAATATTTTTATTCCTATGACCATAATTTGAATTTGTAAGGCTCATGTATTTTTATGCATGATTAAGCTTGGCATGTAGAAGGTACTAAAACAATTTTATTGGGTGAGGAATAGATATGTACGATGTCATGTGGTAGGAAGCCAGTTTATATTGTAGTGATGTCCTCACTGGCCCAGTAGCATTTTGCAGAATACATTCCCACAAAACATTAGTCTTCTAATATGCTCCTTAAAAAAGTGAGGGTGGGGTTCCTGTGGTCAAATTCATTTGTAAAACTATATATTTTCTTTTCTTTTTGAGATTCACAATGTGTATTAAGGAGTGCAGAAAAGTCTAAAGTAAAAAAATCCTTTAAATTTTGTTTAACCTTATTTGATCAGAGAACCATTTTTTATGTCATATCTGACAACATTCCATAGAACTAATATTTATGGAACACACTTTGGCAAATAACTACTTAACAGGAGTAAAAACAGACTGCTTAGTCTAACAGACTACTTAACTATCTAAAAATAAATTACTTACAAGGCTACATTTCTAATTTCATTTTACAGAACATTTCCATTGTTTCTCCTCATGAACCACACCTCTCTTCACAATTAATGTAAATGTCCTTTGAATTTATTCCTCTACATTTTGCTGATGCTTTTCCTTCTGCATGACCTTCTTGCTTCCCAATACCACCTTCTTCCAGAACACAGACCTTCATAAACATCCTTCAATCTGAGCCTTAACTCAGTTCTTCAGGCCCAGTTCAGATACCACCTATGGCCCTCTTTTGACTCAGAAAGACTTAATCTCCCTTCCTTTTTGGTCCCTTAGCATTTGGTATGCAAATGTATATTGTACCTGTATAGTTTTCTTATGTGTGTGTCTTTCTCTCTAGTTTATGGATGACTTGAAGGCAGGGATGTGTCTTGTACTGGTTTTTGTTTGCTTATCACATAGTAAATATTGTCATGACAGAGAACTATCTTGAAAAGCTTCTTTAGTTTTCATTTTCAGTTGACCCTTGAACAACATGGGTTCAAACTGCACACTTCCACTTATACATGATTTTTTTTCAATAATAAATACTACAGTAGTACACCATCTGCCGTTGGTTGAACCCACAGATGTGGAACCACAGATACAGAGGAACTGTGGATATGGAGGGCTGACTATGAATTATACCTGGATTTTTTTTCTTTTTCTTTTTTTTAAAATGTCTTTATTGGAGTGTAATTGCTTTACAGTGGTATGTTAGTTTCTGCTTTATAACAAAGTGAATCAGCTATACATATACATATATCCCCATAACTCCTCCCTCTTGCATCTCCCTCCCACCCTCCCTATCCCACCCCTCTAGGTGGTCACAAAGCACCGAGCTGATCTCCCTGTGCTATGTGGCTGCTTCCCACTAGCTATCTATTTTACATTTGGTAGTGTATATAAGTCCATGCTACTCTCTCACCTCGTCCCAGCTTACCCTTCCCCCTCCCTGTGTCCTCAAGTCCATTCTCTATGTCTGCGTCTTTATTCCTGTCCCTAGGTTCTTCAGAACCATTTTATTATTTTTTTAAGAATCCATATATATGTGTTAGCATATGGTATTTTTTTTTCTCTTTCTGACTTACTTCACTCTGTATGACAGACTCTACGTCCATCCGCCTCACTACAAATAACTCAATTTCGTTTCTTTTTATGGCTGAGTAATATTCCACTGTATATATGTGCCACATCTTCTTTATCCATTCATCTGTTGATGGACACTTAGGTTGCTTCCATTTCCTGGCTATTGTAAATAGAGCTGCAGTGAACATTGTGGTACATGACTCTTTTTGAATTATGGTTTTCTCAGGGTATATTTCAAGGGTAAACTGTACTTTTGATTTTGATACAATCACCCAAAGCAGGTTGCCCATAAGAGCTTTGTAGATTTCCTTTTGGGAGTGGCAAAGATTAAAGAGATACATTTACTTTTTGATGATGTTTCATCTTTTTATCTTTGTGAAAGATTATACCATGTGAGTATAATTTAAAATCTAACTGGGAATACTTAGTATTTAACTGCTGCTGAATCACAATGCCATCATATAGCTAAATGGTCACCACTAGAAACATATGTTATTTCTTATAGTCTCCTTAAGTTTGAACAAATGTAATCAATGGTCAGAGTGATCGCAACACTCGTCTGAAACCTGCAGCTTTCCCTGTTGATGTACAGTAGTTAGAATACTCAGGGAGGAGATAATCTCATGTTAAATGGCTCAAACGTGTCCTTCCTTAGCATTCCTCCTGCCCCCATATTTGAAAAATAGTACTTTATCTTTAAATGTAACTACTTTTTCCTTTTTAAACTTAGTAGAGCATTGTATTGATTTCATAATTTCTCTGTTCTTACGTGCTCTGTGTATAGGTATTTTTTAAAGGTCAAATACTTTAAAAGTAAATCTAAATAAATTATGTCAGCTGACTCTTCTTTCAGTGAAAGTTGAAGTGCATTAGTCATATGGGATCTTTTCTGAAGGACTCCTCCTATAGAATGGAAAGGCATGAGCCAACCTTAAAGATGTCCAGATGGTTTACCCAATACATAATAGATTCCTTTTTAGTCTTGATTGTTGAAATAGCTTTCAATTATCTGTCTCTCTAGTGTGGTCATTAATATTCTGTAGAAGGCAAAAGCAGGTTCCCATTCCTTATGATGAATACCCATCTTTAGCAGCACAAAGTTTCTTCAATTCATTTACTTTAGATTCCTTGTTGAATATAACCTTATTAATTGAATATTTTAGCTCTTGGCTTACTTTACTTCTCCCAACATTTCTCCTGCCACAGTTCTTAAAGATTTTAATATCCATGTGAATCATGCTTCTACTACTCTAGACACTTGGTTCCTTGACATCCTCTCCTTCAGAGATCTTGTCCTCCATTATTTCTCAAATACAACCTATGTTCATTCAAGACCATATCCTAACTAATAACTGCAGCCTTGCCATAATCTTGATCCCAAGCATCTTTCCCTATTTATCTCCAGTTTATTTCCTAATACCCTGATTGAACAATCATTTGACCCCTACCTATTTACTATCCCTCATTTCTTCATATTTTACCAAGGTTTTAACCTAGCTTAAATTTCATAATTAATCACTATATAATTCTCTTGTACATACCTTCTAATCTTTTGCCATCATAAGACTGGCAAGAGTTTTGATCACTGAACTCAAATAGACTTATCATGCTGCCTTGCAATCATACCTCCCCATGCCACTCATACTTCTATACTTCTCCATGTCTATTTCACACCTTCCCCTCTTTCCTCAAACCTTCAACATCTCTGCCCCATCCTAACTTCCACTGAGAAAATAGAAGCAACCAGAAGAGACCATCCTTAAGCTTGTACCATCACATTTAACCACCTCTGCCTTTGGGTGCCTCAGCTCCATCTTCTTTTGTTAGTATGGATGAAGAAGTATCCAAGTTTTCAGCAAATGCCAACCCTCTACTTGTGTATTTGATTCCATTTCTAGAATGTACTCAAGAACATCATTCCAGTGGTTCTCCCTTTTTTCTCTCAGTCATCAGCTTTCTCCTCCCTAGTGGTTCTTTCTCACCACCTTATAAACATATTGTTACATCTTCTATCTTAAAACAAGAACAAAGACAACCTCCTTTGATCCTACTCTTCTTTCTCTCCTGCTTACCATTGCATTTTTCTCCTCCCCTTTATAGCAAAATTGTTCCAAAAAATTGTCTATCCTCACTGTCTCTAATTTCATTTTTCTCATTTTTCTCTTGAAGCATTCCAAACTGGCTCTGCCTCCATCATTCAACTGAAATAGCTCTGGCCAATGTTACTAATGACCTCCATGTTGCTAAATCCAAAGATCAAATATCAATCTTCATTTCTCTTGACCTACAAGCAGCACTTGACACTTCCATGACACTGCCTTCTTTTAGTTTTACTCCTAATTCACTGGCTTATTGTTCTCAGTTCTTTGCTATGTCTTTCTGTTCTTTCAGAACTCTTAATGTTGGAGTGCCCCAGAACTCTTATTGTTTTCCGTCTGTCTTTTCTCACAGTTTTTGCGATCTCATTTGGTCTTATGGCTTTAAAAATCATCTACATGCCAATGACGCCCAGATTTATATTTCCTATACATGCCTTTCCTCTGAATCTGCATCACGAAACTCCATCTGCCAGCTTAGTATATCCATTTGGACGTCTAATAGTCATCTCAAGTTTAATGTGTTCCAGACTTACCTTCTGATTCTCGCCTCTCTTCCCCTAACCAGTTCTTCTTCTAGATTTTCCATCTCAATAGATGTCAATTTTATCTCTCTTAGTTGTTCATATAAAAGATCTTAGTGTTCCCCTTGATTCCTCTCTTTTCCTCATACTCCACATCAAATCTGTTGGTAAGTTCTATCTGCTCTGAATTCAGTATATATTCACAGTCTCACCACTTCTCACTGTACTTAGTCACTATTTCCCTGGTTTGAGCCTCATCATTCTCCCCTGGATTATTGCAGTAGTCTCCTAGCTCCTCTACCCTTTTCTCCTCCAGTCATTGTCAGAGCATCCAGAATTAAACGTTTTAAATATAAGTCATTTAATATCATTCTCTGTTCAAAATCCTTCAGTGATTTTCCATTTCACTTAAAGAAAAAGCCAGCATTCTTACAGTGATTCACAGGCTCAGGTGACTTGGCACCCTGTTACATCTTTGACCTCCTGTGCTCTTACTGTCCCCCTAATCCCAGCCATACAGCTGCTGCTCCAGGCACACTATTCTCCTTCTGTTCCACAAGTATGCCTAGAACATTCCTGCCTCAAGGCATTTGCTGTTCCCTCTGTTTAGAAACTCTCTTCCCTAAGCTACTGTCACAGCTCACCTCCTTGACCCCAATGCCCTTTTTTTTTTTTACATTATTGCTCTACTTTTTATTTAATTTAGTATACATTAGAATTGAGTATATTCTTCATAAATCACATTACTAAGCTAGGATCCTGTATGACTCATTACTGTAGTTTCTAAAGTGCCCAGCAGAGAATTTTGTAGACTTGTTGATATTGAATGAGTGAATGAAGAAGGAGAACAGATGTTCAACTTTCATTGTTTTTCTTGTTACATTTAGTTACATATGTGAAGTCATGGAGATATTTGAGATAATTATCTAAAAAATAAATACTAATGGTTTTTCCTCCCAATTTTTTCAAAATATCTACATTATTAAAGCAAAAAGTTGTTTCAACTCTAGTTTTTATAGAAGAAAATATTTTGGGGGTTCTGCTTTGGTTTTATTTAATCCTTGTGACAATTGCCTCAAGTCTTTACTTTGTGTAAATTTCTTAGGTAATTCTGAGTATTCATTTCACCATCTTTGAGAGACCTTTACTAAACACCCTATTTAAAATTTTAACCTCTCTATAAACTGCCTATTTCACTTTCTTACTTTATTATTTCCATAGTGCTTATGACCATCCAACATACTGTATAATTAATTGTAGTTAATTTAGTTTATTATTTGTATCTCTTCCTCAGAATAAGCCTCTGAGAGGGTAGCAGTTTTTGTCTGTTTTGTTCATTCATGTATCAGCAATTTCTGGTGCATAGTAGACCTTCATTAAACGTTTGATAAATGAATATATGTATGATAGTCGTACCAAAGGGACGTCTATTTGTGAGGATTCAAACCAAACGGCCCCCTCTGGGGCTATGAGTGCCAGTCAGGTAATGCATGGTCTACCTGAGGATTACAGGATACTTTGATGATGATATTGGCCAGAAGAGGATATCAAATAATTCAGTTTATTTTAAAAAATGATTTGGGAAGAGACATTAAGGATCTGTCAGTGCTCAAATGACCAGATTTTAAAGAAGGAATTTATATTAATCGATTTCTTACCCATTTTCTGATCCCTATGTTTTGCTTGGTCAGTCTGGGCTCACTGAAATCTCACTTTAAAAACCTATGCTACTGAAAGAAAGCATATCTTACAGAAGGAACATACTTGGAAATTAAAGTCATCTTAGATAAGATTTATAAACAGTCATGAGAATTTATGCTTAGAATATTATCAAAAGGGAAAAATTTAAAGTATAAAAATGCCACGTAAAATGCCAAAAAATGAAAAATATATTAAAAATAGATAATGAGAAATTCCAGCTGACAAATACAACTACATTAGAGGAAAGAATAAAGAATATTCTAGAAAAATAAAAACATACAAGAAAAAAAATCTACATCATCAGAACTCTTACATATAAGAATTTTCTTTTTAAACACATAAAGCTGAATAAAATTTGGTTTGGTAATTTAGTGTTCAGCGTACTTTTGTCTCCTCCCCAAACTGTGTCTGATCCTCACTGGACATGCTCACTGGAGAATCACCAATAAATAAATGAATCCCTAATGAATTATCAGGCTACCTCACTTCAAAATATAATGATTAGTGGTTCTATCCCTTTCCCTTAAATCCTTTCTCTTCAAATTTACTTTTTAGTATTCTCAATATTTGATTATATTTATAACATCATGTTTTGGTGTATTTATTGCTTTGAAATACTTTTAAGTGATTTGAGGAGAATTAGAATGTATATTGTATAATTCTTCTGATTTTTAAACAGGAATAAAGTTTTGGGAAACTGTATTAGTCAGGATGAGCTGACTATAACAAACAATCCCCAATCTCAGTAGCTTTTATTCTAGTTTGTATCACAATCCAGTGAGGGTCGTTGGGAAGTAGGAGGAGGGTTCCTCTTCCTCACATTCATAGATTTAATCTCCTTCCATCATGTGGTTTTGTTGTATTTTGTCTTTTAAATCTTCAAGAGTCTCAGAGCATTGCACTGTATATTTTTGCACCTGGCCAGCATGCAAGGAAAGAGAGAGTATGGAGGTTTTAGGAGCCAGTCTTGGGAGTGCTGAATATCCCTTCTACCCATATTCTATTGGCCATAACTCAGTCAAGAGCATGTGCTAAACAAGGGAGCTTGGGAAATCTATTCTTGCTGTGTCTTTAGACTAAAAGAAAATAGAGTTTGTTGAACATATAGCATTATTTCTATCATAGTGTCTGATTTAGCTTTTTCCCATTTCCCCCCATATCTGAGATATTTAATGCAGTGAAATAAAGTATAGTCTTTCTAAGTAACATTTAGTTTTTTAATTTGCTATCTTTATAAGCAAAAGGTACAAAAGAGTCCTAGACATTTGATAGCTTTGTTCTGGGTGCTCCTGACCATGCTTACTAATTTGCCTAGATTTTAAAGATGCTAAGTTTTAACACTGGACAACACTCCTCTTTTCTGCACCTTCACAATGAAGGTGTGAACCTTCATTGGTTTTCTGTTGTTTCTGAGAATGTTACGATCAATTTTTGCACTGTGTTCTGTAATCTGGCAGTCCCGACAGGTATTTGACCAACCTTGGTAGGTAATTATTACTCATATTATCTTGTCAAATTTGAGAGGATTCACAGCTTTATTTTAACATTCTGATTTCACCAGTACTGTATAGATGGCCTTTTTATAAAAGGATGTCAGTAATGTATTTAGTATTCATTTGTACAAAAGAACAAAGGACATTTTAAAGTTCTCTGATTGAGTCACTCTGGTGCTTAAAAACCTTCAGCAGTTTCCTGTTGTCTTCAAAATAAAATCCAGACTCATTTTGGCTTTCAAAGCTGTGGGCTTCACTTAACTTCTATCCTTATCTCCTACTTATCCACTTTATGCATCTAAACTAGATTTTAATTTTTCAGACAGGGAGGAAACATTTGCCTATGATGTACCATCTGTCTGGAGTGTCCCTCATTCTCTTTTCTACCCTTTAAAAACCAAGTTTTTGAAGCCCAGATCAAACTCTCCATTCTTCAAGAAAACTCCACTGGTCTACCAATTAATCTATTGCCTTTGTCCTCTGTGTTCCTCTGATACTCTAAGTAATTTCTCTCTCATAAAACCAATTACGTTTTATTTTGCCCAACAGTTTTCATGTGTATACATCTATATCCCTGAGGCTAAACTATACATTCCTTAAGGGCACATATCCTTAGAAATAGATTACATTGTAGTTTTTAACCACTCCTGTGTATACCTTAGCCATGTAATTCCTTTAAGGAATGTTAGTTGATTTTGATTAGAATTGTGAAATTATGTTAACTTCAGTCATTTATTAACAAAGGACAGTTAACTAAGAGATGGAGATGTTAGAAATCTTCTGACAGCTTTTTTAAGGAAGCCTATAGAGCTAACCTCAGCTGGATATCCTGAACTAAAATAAACATTTTCTTCTTTTTTTAAACTTTGCTGTGTGTTTCACATTAGCTTACGCTAGCAATTATATTTAGCAACCAACAAGGATTGCTTAGTTGGATGATTTTTGTGAAGTGGCACAACTTTTAGCCTTTTAAAACATGACATCTTGCTTTCTGATTTAGCCAAACTAAGACCTGCCCTGATAGCCCCTCTCCCTGTCTTACTGAATAATAATTACTCTTCTAAGTACTTTGACCTAAATGGAAATCTCAGACTCTTGTTTTTTTCTTTCTTCATAACACATTGAATGATTTATTTTCTCTAGCCTAATCAGAGAAGGAGCAACCAATAGAAGATAGGGTTTGTAATCAGACTATAGCATTTTATAAAACCAAATATAGCAAAATATTTTATATTTATAGATGTATGTATTATGTTTTATTAATTGTTGAATTCACTGGTTACCAGTGTAGGCATGTTAGATGATAATGTAACCCAGTTGTCTATTCCATCTCTATTTATGTTGGCAGTATAATGCCACCAAAGAAAGGTTGAGTGATTCCTTTAAGGCTGTAAATCTCAAGGGGGAAGTATATGCCGCAGGATGGTGGTGTTGATATCAAAGGTGGGGGAGTGCTATATTATTTCATAACATAAACTGTAGAAAATGAAACTCAATTACACAGCATTGTTAATCAACTACACTCCAATATAAAATAAAAATTTTTTAAAAAACTCAACAAAAATTTTATTGAGTGGTATGGATACAGATCAGAATCCCCTGGGGTTATATTTATAAAGGGAACGTGAGTTTAAAAGAGTTTGAGGATGCTCGACATCGCTAATCATTAGAGAAATGCAAATCAAAACTACAATGAGGTATCACCTCACACCGGTCAGAATGGCCATCATCAAAAAATCTACAAACAATAAATGCTGGAGAGGGTGTGGAGAAAAGGGAACCCTCTTGCACTGTTGGTGGGAATGTAAATTGATACAGCCACTATGGAGAACAGTATGGAGGTTCCTTAAAAAACTAAAAATAGAACTACTATATGACCCAGCAATCCCACTACTGGGCATATACCCTGAGAAAATCATAATTCAAAAAGAGTCATGTACCAAAATGTTCATTGCAGCACTATTTACAATAGCCTGGAGATGGAAGCAACCTAAGTGTCCACCAACAGATGAATGGATAAAGAAGATGTGGCACATATATACAGTGGAATATTACTCAGCCATAAAAAGAAATGAAATTGAGTTATTTGTAGTGAGGTTGATGGACGTAGAGTCTGTCATACAGAGTGAAGTAAGTCAGAAAGAGAAAAACAAATACCGTATGCTAACACATATATATGGAATCTAAAAAAATGGTTCTGAAGAACGTAGGGGCAGGACAGGAATAAAGATGCAGACATAGAGAATGGACTTGAGGACACAGGGAGGGGGAAGGGTAAGCTGGGACGAAGTGAGAGAGTGGCATGGACTTATATACACTACCAAATGTAAAATAGATAGCTAGTGGGAAGCAGCCGCATAGCACAGGGAGATCAGCTTGTGCTTTGTGACCACCTAGAGGAGTGGGATAGGGAGGGTGGGAGGGAGATGCAAGAGGGAGGAGATATGGGGTTATATGTATATGTATAGCTGATTCAGTTTGTTATACAGCAGAAACTAACACACCATTGTAAAGCAATTATACTCCAATAAAGGTGTTAAAAAAAAAGAGAGAGAGTTTGAAAATTACGGCTTTAGTGCTTCTCACTCAACTACATGGTATGGTGACAGTTGCAAGACAAACTTTTCCTTTATTTGTTTGTAATGGAGATTTAGACCAAACTGTGATTTTGCATGTATCTGCAACAATATATTTTTATTTAATCATCAGTATGAATACTAATCAATTACGCACGGCTAAGTTAAATAGGAATCTTAGAAACAAGTTGGGAATTCCTCTTTACATTTCAACTGTTCTGCTTTGTTTCTTCTAACTGAACTTATGGCTCCTTACTAAATTGCTGTCATGTTATCATATCATACTTTAACCAGAGTTGACACTCACTCATCCTGATAAATAGATGCTCTTCTAGCACCAAAGCAAGGACCCAATCTGCTACTGTTCTGTGCCAAGGGGAAAGACCGCAGGAGGAGACTTCCTTTCTACTTTCTCTACTTCCTGTCTTCTCTCCTGGCCAACTCCAGCCAGTCTGATGTGAAAACAGATATCACCTTTTTTCCTATCACCTCCCTTGTGATTCATACCTCTCACCCATGTGTTTACTGCTCATTATATCTTTTAGCTCCCATCTCCTTGTCTCTTTTTATGTCTGTCATCACAGCTTCTAGCCTGCATCCTAGCTAGAATTTCTTATGGAAAGGGAGTTTACCAACCCTTCTCACATTCTCTTTGATTTATGAAAATGTAGCAAGCAGTATCAATAGTTAATTGAAAATTCAGTATGCATTACACTCAGTTTCTACTTCGACACCATGTTACCATGCTATTTAGAAACCAGAATGTAACTGAAGTTTAAATGTTTTAATCAAAACTTTTTGTTTAAAGGTGAACTTAGATAAACATTTATTTTACTTGTATAAAGATAAACTTAGATAAGTATTTATTTTATTTATTTGCACATTTACTTATTGAATTAAATAAATAGATATTTATTGCCTGGCATGCACTAAAGGACTTTAAGTGAATAGGGTTCATAAATTATAATTATCATATATTATCATCAGATTACCAATTTAAAAATCCCAGACATAGCTGCAGGCGTCAGATATCAATTTTGAGGTTTTACAGAAATGGCAGTAATGAAAATATTGATGCTACTAAACCAGGTCAAAATGGATATATTCCATTAGGCTATTATGAATCTATGTCATAAATTCAAGGCAAAATGTCACCGAAGTGAAATTAATAAATTCAGAAAATCAGTACCTTCCCTATTACATTAGAGATAAATTAGGGCAAAATTGATCTCTTTGCTGCAGTGGGAATGAAAAAATAATCTATAAAATATGAAAAATCATTTATTTATTTGGTTAGCTTAAGAAGATACCTTAAAGCAGAGAAGCCTTGTATATTTTTTGTTGTTATTAATACTGATTAAAGGCCAAATTCTAAGTTTGGACACTGAGAAATAAGAAAATAAATTCTAGGTCAGAATGTTTTGTCATCTGGGCAAAGCACTGGGAACTCATCTCAAAAAGCCTATTACATTATGAGTCCATTCTTCGACTGAAGGGCTGAAAACATCCATATGGGAAATATGCAGGGTCTGGTGGTGAGATGTCCTTCTTCCCTGACCTTATTCTAGTCTATGAAAATCTCTGTCCTTGCTCTTATCATGCTTACCAGCTCAGTCTCTATCTTCATATCCTAGAACCTAGCACAATGCTTTCTATAAAGTAGATTCTCAGTAAATCACTGTTGGGAAAAACAACAACAACAACAACAAAATAAACAAAAGAACAAAGATACTCAAGTAAAGAGAAAAAAGGCAAATAAAAAGATAAAATTTCGTAGACTATTAGGGCATTTTTGTAATAACTAAAAATAGTCTGTTGTGCCTTTTTGTCCTTATCTAATTTTTCTCCCACCTATCTATCCTCATTTACTTTATCCTTAAGAATTACTTTTATTGTCATTTGGCCTAATTTCCATCCCCCACTCCATACCTAATTCCTTTTTTCCCCTTTCCCTACTCCCCTGTTCCCCACCCCTTACCCCCATCCTTCTGACTTCTTATGGACGTAAACCTTATTCACTCATTATATCAGCAAACATACTGAAATCTACACTGGGTCAGGCATTAAACTAGGTCCTGGCACCTCAAAGGTGAACAGGAATTCTTGCCCTGAAGGAAGATATATTCTAGGTAGCTGGAAGATAGATAAGTAAACAACTTTGTAAAAATGATGCGATATTTGTTACAACAGAGGTGAATGCTGAGTGTTATGGATTTGAAGAATACAGTAGAGAACCGGGTGCATCCAACCCCTACTGTGTGTGTGTGTGTGTGTGTGTGTGTGTGTGTGTGTGTGTGTGTGTAAGTAAGGTGATAATCACGTGAGTCTTGTGGCTGGATGGAAGTTCATCAGGTAGGGTGTGGGATGAGACTGGGGTTGTAAAGTGAGGTATGGAAGGCTATTCCAGACAAAGCAAATGGCATAATACAGAAAACTTAGCTGCTTTTGTACTTGGCCCTCTTCTGAATTTTTTTCTTCCCTCCTTCCTATTCCATCTTACCCCACCTCCCCTTAATTCCTTTTCTTTTTCTGCCTCCAGAAGGCTCAGGGGCTAAATAGTTCCGAGAAGGATGCAGTCGTACTATCAAGGTGAGGGATCATTTTTCACTTTTGCTACCCAATGAGTCTGAAAATGGTATTTTATATTTTTTTCTGAAGATATAAGACATTTTTGTTGCTGCACCCTGTAAACTGCTGTAGAAAAATTCTGTTCAGTTCATATTTATTGTACACCTGCAATTTTCCTGGCATTTGATGATAAAAGAAGGTTGACATAATCTCTGTCCCTATGGTGGTTACATTCTAGAAGGGAGCACAAATATTAAAAAAATGGTTATAAAAACGAGAAGCTCATCTTGTCTATACTATGCATCTATACTAGGGGAAGTATGGAGTGTGAAGTGGGAGAGAGCATGGGGTATTTATATATGACCAGAGTATAGAGAGTGAGAGGCAAAGTGGCAGGAGATGAAGCTGGGGATCTGAGTGAGGATGAATTATGTAGAGTCTTGTAGACCAGAGTTACTCAAAGCGTGATGCTAGTTTTAAACTGTTTATAATGGGTCCACATGAGATAACTGAAGAGGAAATGTTTAGAAACTCTGATTGCATTTTGATATTACCACAATATCTAAGCAGGTGGTTTTCAGTTTAAGTTTTATGTAGAAGTGTCCTCCTGTGGTGCAACTGTAATAACAGAAAAGCATTCTGGAATAAATACTCAGATTAAGAAGCTTATAATTTAACACACTACTTTTTAAAAAAATTTATTTTATTGAAGTCTACTTGATTTACAATGTTGTGTTAATTTCTGTTGTACAGCAAAGTGATAGTTATACATATTATATATATATTCACTTTCATATTGTTTCCATTATGGTTTATTATAGGATATTGAATATAGTTCCCTGTAACACACTACTTTCTTTATCAAGAAAGTCTTATTATGAGAAAAAAAGTTAGCTGAACAGACAGTGTGTTTAGCGACGTAGCAAAAATTGTGAGGTATGGTAAGGCTAATGTGTTAAATTCTACTACCTTATTCTCTTTGTGATGATGTGAAGAACATGAAAGCTGGTAATAAGCAGCTGTTTTTGCAGGCTGAGTTATGATGATTATAGAGGGAAAATGTTCAGTTGAGAACGTATGAACCACAAAAGAAAGTCTTTCTGCAAGATAAGAAATCAGTTTTATCTCAACATTTTAAAGTTGTGAATTGGACAGCATGGATTTGTTTATATATTTGACATCTTTGGTATTTTAAATTATCTAAATACATTCATTCAAGGAAGGAACGCAAACTATATTTCATTAATAGACAACACTGAAGGGTAAAATTGAGAGTTAGAAACTTGGAAGAACAGTTTCTATGGATTGTTATGACATGTTGCGTAATTTAATGAAAAATATCAATGGGATAATTGATGATCTTAGAATTTTGACATCTGTGAGTACCTTACAAATTTGATAGAAGTTTTGGAATTTTACTTTGTATCAGAAGAAGATCTATGCATAAAAAATAGTGGATGCAGCATTCCTTTTAATTTTTGAAAGATAATGTAGATTTAACCATGACTTTACATGATAAATTATTGTAACTATTTACTGATAAAGGATTAAAGATAGATTTTGAAAATATGGCATTGTTTGCTTCACTTTAGATAAAAATTAAGAACAAACACCCTGAGCTTACAGTAATTCATTTTCTTCCATTCCTGACAATATACCTTGGGAGACTGATTTCTCTATGATGAGTGTTAATAAAATAAGACATAGATGTATGTTATCCCCTGAGAGCAGCATTGTCATCAATCCAACTCAGATAAGTTAACAAGCAGGAAACAAGCTCAACTGTTGATATACATGGTGTTCATTCAAAGTGTGTGTAAAGCAATTTAATACAGGGGATTTCTATTTTCTTTATAACTTTTTTCTTTATGATTGTGAATGACAAAAGATATGAGCACAATCAGTAATTCTCCATTTTATTCTCCTACATGCAAGCTTTCAATAAGCAATGTATATAGTTTCTATAATTTTTTCCTGTTATGTTTGTTCTGATTAGATTTATTGAAATGTAATTTTAGGTCTGTTGAGTTTCTATGTCTTTCAAAATTTATTTTTCTGGAAGTTCATTTTATTATACTTTACAAACATAAAATTTTGAATCTCTAATCTGTTGATTCATGATGGCTTAGAGATTAAAAATTTGTTCATCACTTCAATAAAACTGGGGAAAAAAATTAGTCTGTCACTACAGATAGTTTGAGAAACACTTCTGTAGGCAGGTTTAGGATTTTGGACACTGTCCCAAGGGCAGGAAGAAGGCTTTGAAGGTTCAAGGATAGCTACTATTCCCATTATTTAGGATGCTATCTGGATATTCACAATTAGGAGGCTTGGGAGACCCCAGCTGTCGGGTTTGCGTAGGTGCTCAGAACAAGAACACAGCTAGTCTCAAACATTTGCCAACTCGATTTAAGATAGTACAAGTACCACTCTGCAATCTCTCCTGACCTGCAACTTCTACCCACTCTGCTCAGGAAGAGGTACCAATTAGATCCCAGAAATACTTGATTTAATTGCATTAAAATAATGTTAACAATTGTCATTTAAGTGATAGATGACCTTTGCTGCTAAATTATTATTAGCAAAATCATGATTATATGATTAGGTACAATTACTAAGTATGTGAAGGGTTAATTTAGCTATTTTTTATTTAGAATAATAGAATTTTGGAGCTGAAAAGGATTTGATGTATTTAACTTAGGCTCAGAGAAGTTCTATAGAGAGGACTGATTAAGAGTTTGGTCTCAGACACAGAGACTGGAGTTGTGCAGCCACAAACTAAGGAAGACCTGAGGCTACCAGAAGCTAGAAAAGGCAAGAAAGGATCCTCCTCTAGAGGCTTCAGACCATCACCTTGATTTCAGACTTCTACCTTCCAGACCTGTGAAGGAAGAAATTTCTGTGTCTTAAGCCACTCAGTTTATGGTAATTTGTTATGGCAGCCCTAGCAAACTAGTACATGTGCTGATAAAGTGTCATGAATAACAGTTTTTTGGTACATGAATTTCCAAAGACTTAAACTAACATCCCCTCTAGAATACAATGTTTTATAAAAAGAATTTGGGTGTGGAATCAAATAGTTATGATTCATATCCCAACTGTGCCCCTTACTTAACATTGACCTTAGGTAGTTTACTTAATTTCTTTATGCTTTGGTTTCTTCATTTGTAATAGTTTGGTAATAATAATAATGATAATAATAGTAGTAGTAGTAGTAGTATTTACCTTATAGGAGGAAACAAGATGCCACAATAGTTAAGCCAAAGGAAAAAGAAAATTTCATGTGTGGATAAAGGGAGTAGACAGGCAATAAGGTGAAAAATATGCCTGTAATGTTGGAAAAATAGTTGTCAGTCACATTGATGCAATTTGCTGGGGGAGAGGGAGGAAACTAAGGGAAATGAAACTAATATCTGTGCTTCATCCTAAGTTGGAGGCATTTTGAGGCACATTCTTGTGTATAATCAATAAGAGCCAATAAGAGCCTGAAGTACTGAGATAAATAACAAGTGAAAATAAGTTGTCAGTTTCTTTTTCTTGCTAAAAAAATGTATGTTACAAAACTGCAGCTAATTTTACACAAGAGGTTTTACTTAGAAACTTAGACCTCCATCAAAAATCACTTGTTGAACCCATTTTGAATGTATAGTAGTGATCTAGACATGAACAAGATGGACTTTTGCTATATCTCAGCAACTATGTAGAACGATCTGTAGAGGTTAATGAGGAGGTTTTACGTGCCCTAGAGGATTATGTCCTGTTGATCAAAAGTTAACATATTCTAGGGGCTTCCCTGGTGGCGCAGTGGTTGGGATTCCGCCTGCCGATGCAGGGGGCGCGGGTTCGTGGCCCAGTCTGGGCGGATCCCACATGCTGCAGAGCGGCTGGTCCCATGAGCCATGGCCGCTGAGCCTGCGCGTCTGGAGCCTGTGCTCTGCAACGGGAGAGGCCACCAAAAAAAAAAAAAAAAAAAAAAAGTTAACATATTCTGGTAAATTCTAAGTAGTAATAGCTACCATTTATTTAATGCCTACTATAGGCTCGACACATACTAGGTGTGTTTATATACATTATTCTTGTATTTGACATATTTACAATGTGTCAGGCACTGTTGTAGGTATTAAGAATAAATCAGTGAGAGGTCTCGGAAGATGGGAGAGGAGTAGGGGGACGAGTTCATTTCTTCCCACAAATGCATCAAGAATACATCTACAAATGGAACGATTCTCACAGAGTACATGCTGAACACTAGCAGAGGACCTCGGACACCTAAAAGAACAAGAAAGATCCCTATGTAACTGGGTAGGATGGAAGAAAGAAGAAGGGAAAAGGAAGAGGAGAGGAAGCAGGATGGGACCTTCACCCCTAGGGGGAGCTGAAGGTGAGGAGAGGTCCCACATCTTGGGAAGCCCCCTCACCAATCCAAGCTGATTAGGGAGATCAGCTGGGACAGAAGGGGAACTTCAGGGACTCAGAGGAGGGCACAACAACTGGTCTGTGGCAGGCAGGACAGAGTGAGACCTACACAGATATTCCATCCCACAGCCCTGTTTGCTGCAGCCTGAGGTGGGTGTCCACCAGTATGCATGGGGGCTGGATGCTGGAACGTGAGGTTTGGAGAGCAGACCACAATGCTATGAGATTAGAAATCAGTTATAGGAAAAAAAAACTGTAAAAAAAAAACACAAACATATGGAGGCTAAACAATATTTTACTAAACAACCAATGGATTACTGATGAAATCAAAGAAGAAATTTAAAAGAAACCTAGAGACAAATGACAATGAAAACATGATGATTGAAAACCTATGGGACACAGCAAAAGGAGTTCTAAGAGGGAAGTTTATAGCAATACAATCTTAGCTTAGGAAACAAAAAAAAAATCTCAAACAACCTAACGTTACACCTAAAGTAACTAGAGAAAGAAGAATAAACAAAACCCAAAGTTAGTAGAAGGAAAGAAATCATAAAGATCAGAGCAGAAATAAATGAAATAGAGATGAAGAAAACAATAGCAAAGACCAGTGAAACTAAAAGCTGGTTCTTTGAGAAGATAAACAAAATTGAAAAACCTTTAGCGAGACTCATCAAGAAAAAAAAGGGAGAGGGCTCAAATCAATAAAATTAGAAATGAAAAAGCAGATGTTACAACTGACACCACAGAAATACAAAGGATCATAAGAGACTACTGTAAGCAATTATATGCCAATCAAATAAACAACCTGAAAGAAATGGACAAATTCTTAAAAAGGTACGATCTCCCAAGACTGAACCTGGAAGAAATGGAAAATATGAACAGACCAATCGCAAGTATTGAAACTGTGATTTAAAAACCCCTAACAAAGAAAAATCCAGGACCAGATGGCTTCACAGGTGAATTCTATCAAACATTTAGGGAAGAGTTAACAGCTACTCTTCTGAAACTCTTCCAAAAAATTACCAAGGAAAGAACACTCCCAAGCTCATTCTGAGGCCACCATCACCCTGATACCAAAACCAGACAAAGATACCACAAAAAAAGAAAATTACAGGCCAACATCACTGATGAACATAGATGCAAAAATCCTCAACAAAATATTAGCAAACCAAACCCAACAACACATTAAAAGGATCATACACCATGGTCAAGTGAGATTTATCCCAGGGATGCAAGGATTCTTCAATATACGCAAATCAGTCAGTGTGATATAGCAGATTAACAAATTGAAAAAGAAAAACCATATGATCACATCCATATATGCAGAAAAAGCTTTTGAGAAAATTTAACACCAATTTATGATTAAAAATTCTCCAGAAAGTTGACATGGAGGGAATCTACATGTATGGCTACATACATGGCCAACATAATAAAGGCCATGTATTGTATGACAAACCCATAGCTAACATCATAGTCAATGGTGAAAAGCTGAAAGCATTTCCTCTAAGATCAGGAACAAGACAAGGATGTCACTCTCACCACTTTTTTTCAATATAGTTTTGGAAGTCCTAGCCATGGCAATCAGAGAAGAAAAAGAAATAAAAGGAATCCAAATTGGAAAAGAAGTTAAACTGTCACTGTTTGCAGATAGCATGATACTATATGTAGAACATCCTAAAGATGCCACCAGAAAACTACTAGAGCTCAACAGTGAATTTGGTAAAGTTGCTGGATACAAAATAAATACACAGAAATCTGTTGCATTTCTATAAACTAACAACATAAGATCAGAAAGAGAAATTAAGGAAACAAGCCCACTTACCATTGCATCAAAAAGAATAAAATATCTAGGAATAAATCTACCTAAGTAGGCAAAATACCTGTACTCTGAAAACTATAAGACTCTGATGAAAGAAATCAAAGATGACACAAACAGATGGAAAGATATACCATGTTCTTGGATTGGAAGAATCAATATTATAAAAATGACTATACTATCCAAGGCAATCCACAGATTCAGTGCAATCCTTATCAAATTACCAATGGCATTTTTCACAGGAACAAAAATTTTACAATTTGTATGTAAACTCAAAGGACCCCAAATAGCCAAAGCAATCTTGAGAAAGAAAAATGGAGCTCGGGGAATCAGGCTCTCTGACTTCAAACTATGCTACAAAGCTACAGTCATCAAAACAGTATGGTACTGGCACAAAAACAGAAATATAGATCAGTGGAACAGGATAGAATGTCCAGAGAGAAACCCATGTACCTATGGTTACCTAGTCTATGACAAAGGAGGCAAGAATATACAATGGAGCAAAGAGAGTCTCTTCAATAAGTGGTGCCGGGAAAACTGGGCAGCTACATGTCAAAGAATGAAATTAGAACACTCCCTAACATCATACACAAAAATAAACTCAAAATGGATTAAAGACCTAAATGTAAGGCCAGATACTATAAAACTCTTAACAGGAAAACATAAGCACAACACTCTCTGACATAAATAGCAACAAGATCTTTTTCAGTCCACCTCCTAGATTAATGAAAATAAAAACAAAAATAAAAAATAGGACCTAATTAAACTTGAAACCTTTGCACAACAAAGGAAACCATAAACAAGACGAAAAGACAACCCTCAGAATGGAGAAAATAATTGCAAAAGAAGCAACTGACCAGGGATAATTTCCAGAATATACAAACAGCTCATGCAGCTCAATATCAAAAAAACAAATAACCCAATCAAAAAACGGGCAGAAGATCTTTATAGACATTTCTCCAAAGAAGACATACAGATGGCCAAAAATATATGAAAAGATGATCAACATCACTAATCATTAGAGAAATGCAAATCAAAACTACAATGAGTTATCACCTCACCCGGGTCAGAATGGCAATCATCAAAAAAAATCTACAAACAATAAATGCTGGAGAGGGTGTGGAGAAAAGGGATTCCTCCTACACTGTTTGTGGGAACGTAAATTGGCACATCCACTGTAGAGAATAGTATGGAGGTTCCTTAAAATCTAAAAATAGAGCTACCATATGACCCAGCAATCCCACTCCTGGGCATATATCTGGAGAAAACCATACTTCGAAAAGGTACATGTACCCCGATGTTCACTGCAGTACTATTTACAATAGCCAAGACATGGAAGCAACCTAAATGTCCATCAATGGATGAATGGATAAAGAAGATGTGGTACATATATATAATGGAATATTACTCAGCCATAAAAAAGAACAAAATAGTGCCATTTGCAGCAACCCGGATGGATCTAGAGATTGTCATTTTGAGTGAAGTAAGTCAGACAGAGAAAGACAAATATCACATGATATTGCTCATATGTGAAATCCTAAAAAATGAACTTATCTACAAAACAGAAGTAGACTCAAGGATGTAGAAAACAAACTTATGGTTACCAGCAGGGAAAAAGAGGGGAGGGATAAATTGGGGGTTTGGGGTTGACATATACACACTACTGTATATAAAATAGATAACTAATAAGGACCACTGTATAGCACAGGGAACTCTACTCAATTCTCTGTAATGGCCTATATGGGAAAAGAATCTAAAAAGGAGTGGATATATGTATATGTATAACTGATTCACCTTGTTGTATAGCAGAAGCTAACACAACATTGTAAATCAACTATACTCCAACAAAAATTTAAAAAATAAATAAATCAGTGAAAAGAACCTGTGGAAAATGGAGATTACATCCTTGGGTGGGGGAAAATAGACAATGAACAAATAAGCAAGTAAATAATAAATGTATAAATAAGTAAAATTAAGCAAATAAGGAGGGTAGGAAGTACTAGAAATGTATAGGGGGTGCAATTTTGAATAGGGCCATTTGGGAATGACTTCACTGAGAAGGTGACACTTGAAAGAAGTGAAGCAGCTGTGTGGGAGAAGAGTGTTCCAGACAGAGAAAACTGGATGTGCAAAGTTCCTGGGTCAGGAGTGTGCTTGGATGGTTCAAGGAACACCCAAGAAGTGCTAGGGCAGAGTTAGTTCAGGGGTAGTTAATGAGAGATTTGGTCAGAGAGATATAGGTGGGATTTCATATAGCTGTTCATGAAAGTCCATGTGGGTGGTGCATCTTGATTTTCTTGGAACATCAAGAAGCAGCAGTTATATTTTTAGATTAATCTGTCACTCTTTATAAGGTCCCTTTGTCCAAAGTGGTGCCTGGGCCCTAGTTGAGATTTGCTGATCTGAGGCACGGAGCATGGTGCTGGTAGTTGGACCTCCACAAATATCTGTGGTATAAATGACTAAATTAGGCAGACAAGGCTTATGAGCTAGCTCTGAAATTAATTAGTTGTGTGATTTTGAACAAATTGCTTGACTTGTCTGAGTCTTAGTTTGCAAAATGAGAACTTTTCAAGCTTTCCTATTAAGTGATCGTGAGTGATGGCTAGTCTTCCCAGCAAGTCCCTGACTTAACTCTGTGAATGTAAGAGTCAGCTCAGGGAAAGGATGAGGATGACCTGAAGACCCCCTGCACCACTAACACATTTATTTACCTGCTCACTCAGCAGCTATGTCGTCCTGTTTGCCTTCTCAGCTCCAGCCTTTGGCCAAGACAGTAAAGCTGGAGATAGAGTCTGGCTCTGGCAGGGTGACGCAACTCTTGAGGCTTTTCTTTCTGTCAGAGGATTTGATGTTATGTGTGAATGGATACTTTGGCCAGGCTTATGCTGAATCTGGGTCCCTGCCAGCCTCTTTAAGATACTAACATAAATTTATCCTTGTTCTCAAGCCGTGAATTTGGGAAACCTGGTCTGGACTTCCCATCTAGTAACTACATGTTCATCAAAAAGAAGATTCTAATGTCAGTAACTAAGCACTAAGAATTATGTAATGAGTCAGGAAAGATTATGATTTATTGTGTCTTGAGGTCTGAACTTAATCGATTTCCTTTACAATGTGGGCTATGAATAGCCTTAGAAAAAGAGAATGATTTTTGATGATAGCAGAGGCAGAATCAAATAAAAATCTTCCTCTTAAAATGGAATTTTTAATAACTTCTGTACTTACCATTTCTGGAGTTAAGTTTAAAAGATGAAGGGGGAAATATGATGTAAGTAAAGCTGGCTTCTGGATATCATTAAGAATATTCTGGGGCTTCCCTGGTGGCACAGTGGTTGAGGGTCCGCCTGCCGATGCAGGGGACACGGGTTCGTGCCCCGGTCTGGGAAGATCCCACATGCCGCGGAGCGGCTGGGCCCGTGAGCCATGGCCGCTGAGCCTGTGCGTCCGGAGCCTGTGCTCTGCAACGGGAGAGGCCACAACAGTGAGAGGCCCACGTACAGCAAAAAAAAAAAAAAAAAAAAAAAGAATATTCTGACCTTTAGCCCTTCTGGGGAGGGTTACTTTGTCTCTTAATGTTAGGCAAAACCCCATCCTTTAATAGAAAACCTTGAGCAAGGCCAGAAGCTAGCAGACCAGCTGGGTCCACATGGATGCTTTATTCTATTCATATGAACGCTAAGTCCTGCAGTGTATTGGCAAAAGCAGCCAATGCTCAATCTGCTTGTCTATTGGCAGTTAAAAATAAGGGCTGCATGGTGGGATACGTTTTTAAACCAATGACTCGTGGCTCTTGCAGACTGGTAACATTTGATAAGCCTGAAGGATATTTTCACCAGCTTTGAATTCTGGGATGACAGAATTCTTTTGCGCACTTTAAAAAATGTTGTTCCCTTCCTTCTGGCCTGCATGGCTTCTGATGAGAAACCTGCATTCATTTAAACTGTTCCTTCCCTATAAGTAACGTGTAATTTTTATCTGGTTGCTTTCAAAATTTTTTCTTTGTGATAGTTTTGTTTTTCTATTGTTTTCAGCAGTTTGATTATGATATGGTTGGCCATGGACTCCTTTGCATTTATCCTATTTGGAATTCACTGAGCTCCTTGAATCTGCTAAGTTTATGTCTTTCTCCAGATTAAGGAAGTCTAAGGCCATTATTTCTTTTTTTTAATGTGTGTATATATATATATATTTTTAATCGATTTTTATAGGAGTATAATTGCTTCACAATACTGTGTTAGTTTCTGCTGCACAACAAAGTGAATCAACCGTATGCATACACGTGTCCCCATATCCCCTCCCTCTTGAGCCTCCCTCCCATCCTCCCTATCCCACCACTCTAGGTCATTGCAAAGCACTGAGCCAATCTCCCTGTGCTATGCGGCTGTTTCCCACCAGCCAACTCTTTTACATTCGGTAGTGTATATATGTCGATGCTACTCTCACTTCATCCCAGCTGCGCCCTCCCACCCCGTGTCCTCAAGTCCATTCTCTATGTCTAGCTCTTTATTCCTGCCCTGCAACTAGCTTAATCAGTACCGTTTTTCTTTTCTTTTTTTTTAGATTCCATATATATGCGTTAGCATACGGTAGCTGTTTTTCTCTTTCTGACTTTCTTCACCCGGTATGACAGACTCTAGGTCCATCCACCTCACTACAAATAACTCAGTTTCATTTCTTTTTATGGCTGAGTAATATTCCATTATATATATGTGTGCCACATCTTCTTTATCTATTCAACAGTTGATGATTTTCTCCCATTCTGAGGGTTGTCTTGTTTGTGGTTTCCTTTGCTGTGCAAAACTTTTAAGTTTAATTAAGTCCCATTTGTTTATTTTTATTTCTGTTACTCTAGGAGGTGGGTCAAAAAAGATCTTGCTGTAGTTTATGTCAAATAGTGTTCTTCCTATGTTTTTCTCTAAGAGCTTTATAGTGTCTGGTCTTACGTTTAAGTCTTTACTCCATATGGAGTTTATTTTTGTGTATGTTGTTAGGTAGTGTTCTAATATCATTCTTTTACATGTAGCTGTCCAGTTTTCCCAGCACAAGAGGCTGTCTTTTCACCTTTGTATGTTCTTGCCTCCTTTGTTGTAAATTAGGTGCCCATATGTGTGTGGGTTTATCTCTGGGCATTCTATGCTGTACCATTGATCTATATTTCTGTGTTTGTGCCAGTACCATACTGTCTTGATTACTGTAGCTTTGTGGTATAGTTTGAAGTCTGGGAGCCTGATTCCTCCAACTCCATTTTTCTTTCTCAAGATTACTTTGGCTATTCGGGGTCTTTTGTTTTTCCATACAAATTAAAAATTTTTGTTCTAGTTCTGTGAAGAATGCCATTCGTAGTTTGATAGGGATTGCATTGAATCTGTAGATTGCTTTGGGTAGTATAGTCATTTTCACAGTATTGATTCTTCCAATCCAAGAACATGGTATATTTCTCCATCTGTTTATGTCACCTTTGGTTTCTTTCATCAGTGTTTTATAGTTTTCTGAGTCTTTTGCCTCCTTAGGCAGGTTTATGCCTAGGTATTCTATTCTTTTTTTGCAGTGGTAAATGGGAATGTTTTCTTAATTTTTATTTCTGATTTTTCATTGTTGGTGTATAGGAATGCCAGAGATTTCTGTGCATTAATTTGGTATCGTGCAACGTTACCAAATTCATTGATTAGTTCTAGTAGTTTTCTGGTGGCATCTTTAGGATTTTCTATGTATAGTATCATGTCATCTGAAAACAGGGACAGTTTTACCTCTTCTTTTCCAATTTGTATTCCTTTTATATCTTTTTCATCTCTGATTGCCATGGCTAGGACTCCCAAAACTATGTTGAATAAGAGTGGCAAGAGTGGACATCTTGTCTTGTTCCTGATCTTAGAGGAAATGCTTTCAGTTTTTCACCATTGAGTATGATGCTTGCTGTGCGTTTGTCATATATGGCCTTTATTATGTTGAGGTAGGTTCCTTCTATGCCCATTTTCTGGAGAGTTTTTATCATAAATGGTGTTGAATTTTGTAAAAAGCTTTTTCTGCATCTATTGAGATGATCATGTGGTTTTTATTCCTTAATTTGTTAATGTGGTGTATCACATTGATTGATTTGCATATATTGAAGAATCCTTGCATCCGTGGGATAAATCCCACTTGATCATGGTGTATGATCCTTTTAATATGCTGTTGGATTCTGTTTGCTAGTATTTTGTTCAGGATTTTTGCATCTACGTTCATCTGTGATATTGGTCTATAATTTTCTTTTTTTGTGATATCTTTTTCTGGTTTTGGTATCAGGGTGATAGTGGCCTTGTAGAATGAGTTTGAGAGTGTTCCTCCCTCTGATATATTTTGGAAGAGTTTGAGAAGGATGGGTGTTAGCTCTTCTCTAAATATTTGATAAAATTCACCTGTGAAGCCATCTGGTCCTGGACTTTTGTTTGTTGGAAGATTTTTAATCACGGTTTCAATTTCATTATTTGTGATAGGTCTGTTTATATTTTCTAATTCTTCCTTGTTCCGTCTTGGAAAATTGTACCTTTCCAAGAATTTGTCCATTTCTTCGTGGTTGTCCATTTTATTGGCATATAGTTGTTTATAGTGGTCTCTTACATCCTTTGTATTTCTGCAGTGTCAGTTGTGATTTCTCCTTTTTCATTTCTAATTTTATTGATTTGTGTCCTCTCCCTTTTTCTCATGATGAGCCTGGCTAATGGTTTATCAATTTTGTTTATCTTCTCAAAGAACCAGCTTTTAGTTTTTTTTTGGTTTCTTTTTGTTTTTTTTTTTTTTGCGGTATGCGGGACTCTCACTGTTGTGGCCTCTCCCGTTGTGGAGCACAGGCTCACGATGCGCAGGCTCAGCAGCCATGGCTCACGGGCCCAGCCGCTCACAGCATGTGGGATCCTCCAGGACCGGGGCATGAACCCATGTCCCCTGCATCGGCAGGCGGACTCTCAACCACTGCACCACCAGGGAAGCCCCCAGCTTTTAGTTTTATTGCCCTTTGCTATTGTTTTCTTCATTTCTACTTCATATATTTCTGCTCTGATCTTTATGATTTCATTCCTTCTACTGACTTTGGGTTTTCTTTGTTCTTCTTTCTCTAGTTGTTTTAAGTGTAGGGTTAGATTGTTTATTTGAGATATTTCTTGTTTCTTGAGGTGAGATTGAATTGCTATAAACTTCCCTCTTAGAACTGCTTTTGATGTGTCCCATAGGTTTTGGGTTGTCGTGTTTTCATTGTCATTTGTTTCGATGTATTATTTAATTTTCTTCTTTGATTTCTTCAGTGATCTCTTGGTTATTTAGTAGCACACTGTTTAGCCTCCATGTATTTGTGTTTTTTACAGTTTTTTTCCCTGTAATTGATTTCCAGTCTCATAGCTTTGTGGTCAGAATAGATGCCTGATATGATTTCAATTTTCTTAAATTTTCCAAGGCTTGATTTGTGACCCAAGATGTGATCTATCCTGAAGAATGTTCCATGTGCACTTGAGAAGAAAATGTATTCTGCCACTTTTGGGTGGAATGTTCTATAAATATCAATTAGATCTATCTGGTCTCTTGTGTCATTAAAGCTTGTGTTTCCTTATTTATTTTCTGTTTGCATAATATGTCCATTGGTGTAAGTGGGGTGTTAAAGTCCCCTACTATTATTGTGTTACTGTCCATTTCTCCTTTCATGGTCGTTAGCATTTGCCTTATGTACTGAGGTCCTCCTATGTTGGGTGCCTTAACATTTATAATTGTTATATCTTCTTCTTGGATTGATCATTATGTAGTATCCCTCCTTATCTCATGTAACAGTCTTTATTTTAAAGTCTATTTTATCTGATACGAGTATTGCCACTCCAGCTTTCTTTTGATTTCCATTTGCATGGAATATCTTTTTCCATCCCTTCACTTTCAGTCTGTATGTATCCCTAGGTCTGAAGTGAGTCTCTTGTAGACAGCATATATATGGGTCTTGTTTTTGTGTCCATTCAGTCTGTGTCTTTCGGTTGGGGCATTTAATCCATTTACATTCAAGTTTATTATCATTATGTATGTTCCTATTACCATTTTCCTAATTGTTTTGGGTTTGTTTTGTGGCTGTTTTTCTTCTCTTGTGTTTCCCACTTGGAGAAGTTTCTTTAGCATATGTTGCAAAGCTGGTTTGGTGGTATTGAATTCTCTTAGCTTTTGCTTGTCTGTAAAGGTTCTGACCTCTCCATTGAATCTGAATGAGATCCTTGCTGGGTGGAGTAATCTTGGTTGTAGGTTTTTCTCTTTCATCACTTTAAGTATATCCTGACACTCCCTTCTGGCCTGCAGAGTTTCTGCTGAAAAATCAGCTGATAACCTATGGGGATTCCTTTGTATGTTATTTTTTGTTTTTCCCTTGCTGCTTTTAATATTTTTTCTTTGAATTTAATTTTTGTTAGTTTGATTAATATGTGTCTTGGTGTGTTTTTCCTAGAGTTTATCCTGTATGTGACTCTCTGTGCTTCCTGGATTTGGGTGACATTTCCTTTCCCATGTTAGGGAAGTTTTCAACTATAATCTCTTCAAATATTTTTTCAGACCCTTTCTTTTTCTCTTCTTCTTCTGGGACCCCTATAATTCGAATATTGGTGCATCTAGTGTTGTCCCAGAGGTCTCTGAGACTGTCTTCAGTTCTTTTCATTCTTTTTTCTTTATTCTGCTTCTCAGCAGTTATTTCCACCATTTTGTCTTCCAGCTTACTTATTCATTCTTCTGCCTCAGTTATTCTGTTATTGATTCCTTCTAGTGTATTTTTCATTTCAGTTATTGTGTTCATCTCTGTTTGTTTGTTCTTTAGTTCTTCTAGATCTTTGTTAAACATTTCTTGTATTTTCTCAATCCATGCCTCCATTCTATGTCTTGAGATTCTGGATCATCTTTACTATCATTACTCTGAATTCTTTTTCAGGTTGATTGCCTATTTCCTCTTCATTTATTTGGTCTTGTAGGTTTTCACCTTGCTCCTTCATGTGTGACTTATTTTTTTGCCATCTCATTTTTTTTTTTTTTTTTATGAGTGGGATTGTGTTCCTGTTTTACTGGTTGTTTGTCCTGAGGCTTCCAGCATTGGAGTTTATAGGCTATTTCGTAGAGCTGGGTCTTGGTGCTGATATGAGGAACTCCAGGAGACCTCACTCCAATGAATATTCCCTGGGGTCTGAGGTTCTCTGTTAGAGTGGTTCAGACTCGGAACTCCCACTGCATGAGCTTCAGCCCGCCCCTGGGCTCGTGAATGAAGATCCTGCAAGCCCTGTGGAGCAGCCAAAAACAAACAAAAAAAGAACAATAACAAAGTAAAAAATAAGATTAGAGTAGGAAACTAACAGATATGTTAGAAATAATATAAAAATAAAAATATAGAAGAATCAACAACCAGAAGGTACACCAGTACCACAATAGTAAAAGAGAGGAGGGAAAAAAAAAAAGTGGGAGGGAAAGTCCTTGGCTGTCGAGGGCGGGGCCTTAGCAAAGGTGAGGTTTGGGCAGTGGGCGGGGCCAGTACTCAGGACCCACAGGGCTGGAAAAGACCTTAGGGGCTGTGGGGGGTGGAGCTTAGTCTCAAGCAACAAAAAGGACCCAGGCATGCCCCCCACCCCTGGTCTCAGAGGGCAGGAGACCTCACCTGGCAGCCTAGTAGGCTCCCATTCCCACGTTGGAGGGGAAATCACCCTCTGCTCTTCTCCTGCTCCTCCCAGAGGGCCCCTCCCACCTGCCTCTTCTGTTCTCCCCTCGGCCTCCTTCCTATGCCCCCAAAGACCCATGCGACCTGGAGGGGGCTTTGGAGGGCAGGGGATTAGCCTGGGAGCTCGGCAGGCTCCTTGGACCTGAGTGGGTGAGTCAAACGCCCTTGGCTCCTTTCCCACTTCCTGGAGGGCCCCTGCTGCAGGCTTCTCCCGTCTGCATCTCCTGATCTCCCTGGCCTCCCTCCTATGCCCCCAGGACCCACGCAGCATGGATGGGGCTTGGAGGGGAGGTATTGGCTTGGGAGCTCAGCAGGCTTGCCGCCCAAGTTGGCCAGGCAATCATCCTCAGCTTCTCTCCCGCTCTTCCCAGCGAGTTCCTTCCACCTGCCTCTCCTGATCTCCCTGACTTCAAGGGCATCAATCCTGTCTGACCTCCACCTCTCCTCCCCACTCAGTCCCCCTATGTCCTACCGGTTCACCTTGGGGTTCCTCCCATCTCCTTGGGCATGAGAGTCCCCTACCAGTGGTGGCAGGCACCCTAGCTGTGGGGAGAAGCTAACTCTGCATTTTCCCACACTGCCATCTTGACTCTGCCTCTAGGCCATTATTTCTTGAAATACTTTTTTTGCTATTGAACTCTTTTTCCTCTCCTGGGACCCTAATAGCATTAAGGTTATTTTGATTTTGTCTCATAGATTTCTGTTGCTATATTCACTTAAAAATAAGCAACAACAACAACAAAAACAGTATAAAAGCAAAAACAGGAATCAACCAAACAAAAAACACTCTCTGTTTTTCAGATTGGATCATTTCAATTGATCTGTCTTCAAGCTCACTGACTCTTTCCTCTGTTATCTCCATTCTGCTACTGAGCCCATTCTAATGAGTTATTAAATTTCAGTTATTATGCTTTCCAGTTCTAAAATTTCCACTTTGTTCTTTTTTTATATCTTTTATTTAGTTGCTGCTACTTCCTATCTTTATATTTGTTTCAAGAGTGTTTGCCCTTGTTTTATGGAGTATTTTTATAATAGCTTTTTAAATGTCTTTTTCAGATAGTTACAACATCGTTGTCATCCTGGCATTGGTATCTGTTGATTTCATTTTTCTTACGTAAGTTGAAGGTTCCCTGGTTTTCCCTATGCCAAATAATTTCAGATTATATCTTGAACATTTGAATATGGTAAGTACTGTGAATTTTAAGTACCAGGGAGAATGTCAATTTTTTTTTAAAAGCAGGCAATTGGCACAGTTGGGTTTAGACTGTCAGTTTTGACTAGCCTTCTTTGGAGAGATTTCAAAGACTTTGTAGTGTATTTAGATTTATCTCATATGCGTACCACCCAGAGGCAGTCTGTGACTTGAGTGATGGTGTATTTCTTAGAATTACTCACTGTCACTGTGGTGGTACTTCAAACTCTGGTCTTCTTTCTCAATTTGCCTGCTACTACTTAATTTTCAGAGTCCTCAAATACTCCATGCATTCTGTCCAGGTTTGGTAGCATTAAGTGGGAGAGAGAGGCTGGGGTGTGCTTATTCCATCTCACCCAGGATTAGATTCTCATGCATGCTTTAATTCTTGAAAGCTTTTCACTCTTATTTGTTTAAATATTTCCAATAACACTATCTACTTCCATTCTCTCTAGTCTCTTATTTTACATCTCTAAGTAATTGTGTTTGGATCTTCTAATTGTAACACTGTTCACATTTTCCATCTTTGTATCATTCTTGCCAGATTTTCAATAATATCTTCAGATCTCACTTTTTATTCCCAGGTTTTTTTGTTCTCTAATTTTCAGCTCTATTTTATCTACTGCTTTTTCTTTTTCTTTTTTTTTTTACATCTGTATTGGAGTATAATTGCTTTACAATGGTGTGTTAGTTTCTGCTTTATAACAAAGTGAATCAGTTATACATATACATATGTTCCCATATCTCTTCCCTCTTGCGTCTCCCTCCCTCCCACCCTCCCTATCCCACCCCTCTAGGTGGTCACAAAATACCAAGCTGATCTCCCTGTGCTATGCGGCTGCTTCCCACTAGCTATTTTACGTTTGGTAGTGTATATATGTCCATGCCACTCTCTCACTTTGTCACAGCTTACCCTTCTTCCTCCCCATATCCTCAAGTCCATTCTCTAGTAGGTCTGTGTCTTTATTCCTGTCTTACCCCTAGGTTCTTCATGACATTTTTGTTTCCCTTAAATTCCATATATATGTGTTAGCATACAGTATTTGTCTTTCTCTTTCTGACTTACTTCGCTCTGTATGACAAACTCTAGGTCCATCCACTTCATTACAAATAGTTCAATTTTGTTTCTTTTTATTGCTGAGTAATATTCCATTATATATATGTGCCACATCTTCTTTATCCATTCATCCAATGATGGACACTTAGGTTGTTTCCATCTCTGGGCTATTGTAAATAGAGCTGCAATGAACATTTTGGTACATGACTCTTTCTGAATTATGGTTTTCTCAGGGTATATGCCCAGTAGTGGGATTGCTGAGTCATATGGTAGTTCTATTTGTAGTTTTTTAAGGAACCTCCATACTGTTCTCCATAGTGGCTGTACCAATTCACATTCCCACCTATCTGCTGCTTTTTCTAGCCAGTGTTTAAAAAAAATTTTTTTTAAATATGCTTGTTTGTCTAGAAGTTCTATTTGGTTTCCTTTGAAATCTGCCTAATATTTCCTCATACAGTTCTGTTCCTTCATTATTTTTTTCTATTCCTTAAAAAACTCCAGTCATTTAAAATATATTTTTAAATACTTTTTGATCATGTTTCTCTGATATTCTGAGTTCATGAGATTCTAATTCTCTTTTTTTTTGGTATGTTTGTCTCCTGACTCATTTTCATGGTATTTTACGTCAGTGCAATTTATTATTGCTATTGATATTATTGTTATTATTTAATTGTGATTATATCTTCATCAGAATTTTTTCTCTTATATGCCAGAAGTTGTGGAAGCTCCCTTAACAGAATTTTTACATTTGCTTCTGCAGGAGACTCTAGGGGTTTTGTTCTAATTTTATAATTTCTTATGCCAGTGCAAATGTAATTTTGGACCATGTGCTTATAAGTGCCAAGGCTTGAGATTTGACATTTATTACTGGTGACTTTGTTTTCCACCTATGGTCATGTGCAGCTGGCAAGCATTCTTGTCAATTCTTGAGCCAATTTGTGCAAAACATATGTGTAATATAATCATTCATATCTCCCTATTTTTATTGGAGGGATCAGTAACATCTTCACATCTTCTGGCTTTGGCCATAATTTATTGTTTCCAGTTCTTGTGTGGATGGTAAAATCCTACCCCATTGTCTTAAGGCCCCTACTGTGTCCAAAACCCTGTGTCCTACCCTCTCCCAATCATTGCATGAGTTACTCTTTTGTCTGCCAATTTTCAGCTATCTCTGCTTTCCCCTAGCATCTGGAAATTTTTTTCTTTCATTTTTTATGTAAAATTCATCTATGAATAAAAAAATCTTGAAAATTTTATTTAGCTTTGTGATGTATTTATGAGTAGAAGAGGATTCTTTCAGGGTCAGTAGAGTCTACCATTTTGACTGAACTTTACGTGGTTAGTATTTATATTAGTTTTCTGTGAACGCTGAAACGAATTACCACAAATTTAGTGGTTAAAACAACAGAAATTTATTATCTTACAGTTCTGTAGTTCAGAAGTCTAAAACAGATTCCACTGGGCTAAAATCAAGGTATTGGCAAGGTAGTATTCCTTTGTGTGTGTGTGCGTGCGTGTGTGTGTGTGTGTGTGTGTATGTGTGTGTGTGTTGGGGGAGGGAGCATTATTATGCCTATCACAATGATTGAAAGCAAAAATTTTAACATTGTATAAAGGATCTGTTTAATACAGGAGACAATCACAACTTAAAGGGGTGAGGATAAAGGGACCAATATGGTGGTAAAATTTCTACGTTCCAATTCAAGAAGTAACACATGGACTTTACAGTAGATGGTGAAAAGTATGTATATTGTATTCCCTACAACAGCAATTTAAAAAGCTACACAAAATGGAGCTACCTTGGTGGCACAGTGGTTGAGAGTCCGCCTACCGATGCAGGGGACGTGGGTTCGTGCCCCGGTCCGGGAGAGTCCCACATGCCGCGGAGCGGCTGGGCCCGTGAGCCATGGCCGCTGAGCCTGCGCGTCCAGAGCCTGTGCTCCGCAGCGGGAGAGGCCACAGCAGTGAGAGGCCCGTTTACCGCAAAAAAAAAAAAGCTACACCAAATGATATAGTTATAAGACATATAGATAAAATGGAATATTAAAAATACTGGCATTTAGTGGGTAAAGACCAGGGATGCTTTTAATCATCCTACAAGGCACAGGACAATCCTAACAAAGAGCTATCCAACGTTAAAATGTCAATAGCTCTAAGGTTGAGAACCTCTGCCCTAAATAATACAATGATTCACCTTTATTATGATTTTCTAAAGCTTTGCATTTCCATTTTATGGAAACAGCTCTTCTCTGTACTCATATTTTAATGGTTTCCATAAATTTAATTAGGTCACGTATTTACTGTAGCAGGTTCAACTGGATTAATTCTGGATACAAAATACCACTCTTCTGGAGGGAGCATAAGCACGTGTGACAAGTTTACTAACCCCCAGCTTTCAGCATGTCATGGGTGAGAGTCAGAGATTGGCGAGTACCCCTGATTCTATGATTTGGTTGAGTGCGAGTAGGATAGGAGAACGTCTATATGTAAATATGTGTGCATATGTATATTTACTTTTCCCTCTCATTTTATGTTTCAATTTTTAATGTAACTTTTGTAGATACTTACTACAATTCATTATTTTGGTTGTACTTCTATAGAAAGATTTTTAATTTCATGGTGAATAATTTCCTTTGAATTAATTCAATTCAATTACATTAATTTCATTTTGTGTAGTTTTGCAAATTTACAAAGTTACATAAAACAATATTTCATCACATATATGTACTGGAATATTTCTCAAAGTTTACAAAATTACAGATAAAATCAAATGGGAAAACTGACAAGGAGAGATCATTAAAACTTAATTTGGAAAAGCTTACAGATTCTGATTTTTTCCCTTAAACATTCCAAGGACAGAGCTAAATATGTTCCCCTCATCCCATTATAGTATAACATAGTACATATTGCTCTACTGGAGCCTCAGACTCTACCCAGTAGCTATTTTGGTAACTAGCTGGGTAGGATCCTTTTGGAGAATTCAGAATCTACTTGTTTGGATGGAAAGTTAAGAAACTCAGTTGATCTTTGTACAGATTAACAATTTAGTCGCTTTTGAAACTTACTTTTTCAGTATGGGACTTTAATGTCATTATTCAAAATTTACCTCAAAATTTAAGGGCTATAGAATACTATATGCTGTTAACCTCAAGTATACTTTTGCCTGCTGAGAATTAGATCTCAAATGACCTCACTGTTACGGTTTCGGTGCATATGGTGAAGGGTGGGTAGAGCCTGCATGAGTGTGGTCAACGATGGGGTGGCTCTTCTCTCTTGCCCAGGCTCTGTAGTCGTCTTCTGCTCGTTTCTCTGCCCCTCGGCCCCATCGCCCGTGTGTGTCATTATCTATCGATTATCTACCTATCTATCTATCTATCTATCTATCTATCTATCTATCTCTCTATCTATCTATCTATCTATCTATCTATCTATCTATCTATCTATCTATCTATCTATCTATCTATCTTCTTTTCGGGATGGGCAGGCACGCTGACTCTGTTGGCCTTGCCTCCTGCTGTCCTGGAGAACCAGAGCCCGGGTCTGGGCGCTGTGTTTGGCAGGGGGCGCGCGAGGTCCCGGAGCTGTCCAGCAGTTCCTGGCGAAGTTCTCCACTGCGCACTCTGCCCTGGGGAAGCTCTCCAGCGCCCCGCCCCGGCTAGGGAACCTCTCCCGCAGAGCTCCCAGGGCTTCCCAGGCTCGCCACCCGTCTCCGTCAGTTTCTCTCTACTTCCAGCCCCACCACGGGAGTCTAGCTTGCCTTCGCAGTCTTCCTCCACAATCCCCCCGAGAGGGAGTCCCCTCTCTAGTCCCCGAGGTTGCGCGACTGTATGCGGGCTTCCCGCCTTTGCCTAAAGGGCGGGCAAGTGCGTCTCCTTCTAGCCTCGCCTTCTGCGATTGGGTGATCCTTTCTCTCTCAGTCTTTCTAGACAGGCGCCCGAAATCTCGGGGTGAGAGCAAAGACCGCCCATCAACTTAGCACCTTGAAATAGAATCTTTCGATCCCGAAGGAGGTTGGCGTTGCCGGGGTCGGCGGGAGAGGAAGAAGGAGGGCGGAGGCTGCAACGGCTCCGGGGCTCGCTAGACGGGGCTTGGAGACCGAGGAGCCCGTGCGGGAGAGGGACACGGGGCGCGGGGCCTCGCCCTCGGGCTCCCTCCCTTCTTCCTCTCTCCCCGCCTCCCGGCCCGCCCCTCCCTCTCCGAAGAGCCGTCTCTCCTCCGCGTGTCTCCGAGCGCTCTCTCCATTGTCTCTGCCTTTACAACAGGTTCGGGCGGGGGTGAAGACAGGCGGGTGCGGGGCCGCCCCAGCCCCGGCTTTCTTGGGGCGGCCTTCCTTCCTCCGGGTGTGAGTGCCTTCGGCTGCTTTGATTCGGCTCCGGAGCTAATTCCCCGGCGGAGCAGCCCCCGGCGAGTCCGACCCCTCCCTCAGGGCCGCCTCCCAGCCCGCGCCCCGCCGCCTGGGTCTGCGTGTGGGAATGATGTGCGCGTTGGAGGGTCTAAGTTCTTCACGCGTCTGGGGGGTCCTCCCTTTTTTTTCTTAGGCAACCAAATCGTACTCCTCTTACTAATCAGTAAATCCAAGGCAGCGGCAGGAAAGACAAACGCTGTCTTTCCCGCTTGATTCCAAGAACCTCTTCGTTTTTTATTTTTAAAGAGGGAGACGATGGACTGAGCAGATCCACACCATGGAGTCTCGGGTCTTACTGAGAACATTCTGTTTGCTCTTCGGTCTCGGAGCAGGTGAGTGGCCTCAGAGCTGGGGCGGGAGAAGGGATGGCCCCCGCCTCTGGGCAGTCCGAGCTGCCTGGGGACGCCTCGCTCTTCCTCCACCTGAAGTAGGTCTGGAGTGGGAAGCTTGGAGTAGGGGGTGGGTTTGGATTTGGATGTTTTTCTGTGCTTGTCTTGGAGACAGCAGGGCGGGTCACACCCCTAGTCCAGGGTCTGAGGGCCAAGGGGAACTTTGCACCGAGAGGGGTTTAAAGTAGGTCACGGAAATGGGACTGGGTGCTCTGCTCTTTAAATCTCGATTGCTGATCTCAGGTAAGGCAGCGGAGGGAGTCGCCTCTTGTCAGTTTCCAATATTGTCTCTAAGACGCGGTTCTTCGCTGCCTTGGAGGAAGAGACTTATATTTTGACGGAGGTTTTTCTTTCTTTCCTCCTCCCTCCCCCACTCCCACCAGTCTGGGGGCTTGGTGTGGACCCCTCCCAACAGATTGACGTCTTAACGGAGTTAGGACTTGGGGAGTCCACGACCGGAGTGCGCCAGGTCCCCGGGCTACATAATGGGACGAAAGCCTTTCTTTTTCAAGGTAAGAGGCGCGTGCTCAGTCCCCAGTGTGGTTTCAGTTCGGATAACCCCGGGAGGAGCTGGCCTGACCCCTCTTCCTAACTTCTGTTTTGCCTCATGGATGACATCTGAGCTGAGATGTGGAGGGGTCAGTGTGAAATACACACACCTTCCATCTCTTTTTAAGTGGCTTGGTTTCTCTCTTCCCCCGCCCCCTCCTCTTTCTTACTTTGTACTCTTGCCAGTTCTAATGGATAGTCCCTTAATTACTGTACAGAAACTCCGATGGCAGATGGTTGATTTTGGAGTCTGAGTAACAATGAATTATAAAACAAACGCCTCATTTGGGTGAAATTGATTTAGGTAGGGAATAGGGTAGCTTAATCTTAGTTAAGACACTGATCTCTGAAAGTTTCAAGTACAGTGGTGCCCAGTTGCAGAGGAATTTCTTTATGTGGGTAGCTTTGTGGAAAAATTAATATCTTTCAATAGTTTTAACTACTGTATGTCACAAACACACTATATTTGAGACAGGATTCCTCATTGAAAGATAATGATTCTTCTCCATCAATGATAGGAGAAAGGAAATAATATTCTCTTAAAAATTATTTTGAAAATATTTCAAATAAATGTTAATTCAAAAGTATACTTTGTCTCACCATTAATCGCGTACTTAGGATTTTTAAACTTTTCTTTTGAAGTCAGTGGACTTTGGCTATGCACAAGTGTCTACATTTAAATTTATATTTAGGTGTGTTATGTAGTCAGAGCAAATTCCAATGCATCGATCCTTCAGCTTTGATTTACCAACCTTTTTGAAGACTGCTTGGTTTGTGGGAAGGTGCTGTAGCATGAGCTTCTAAAAGGTAGCTAAACACATACAGAAAGACTAGTTTCACATATGGTAAAGTACAGATGAAGGCAAAAGAGAAATGGAATTTGGTTTAACATATTTGATGGACTGACTAAAGTATCTTCTCCCCACCCCACCCAGTTTTTCTTTTGTGATTTCGGTGCTGTGGCTTCAAAAAAAGTGCAACTCATAATTACTAAAGAGTTGGATATGCAAAATAAAACCACTTCAGCAAATTTGCCACCAAGAAATAGGCATAAAATAAAACTTGAGTGTTTCTGTAGTGGTGTTGTTGCGTGGTATAGCCAGTATGTGTCACCATGGACAGTAACACCAAAGCTTACAGTTGGAAAAGGAGGAAATTGACGTGTTGCATTTATTTAAAGCAAGTTTACTCTTACAATAAGTTAAATGCAATTTTCTGTTTTAATTATGGTGAGCCCACTAAATGCTGTTATTGTGAGGGATATTCGTGATAATATTTTATTTACTTAGAGTTCTTTTTTTTGGTGGGGAGTGGGGGTGTGATTTGGATATTGACTCCTTTAACAACAATGACCAAATCTAATAAAGGAAATAAGACTTAGACCGTCAGCAAAATTCACAGAGCAGAATAAAAGTGTCATTAGAGTTAAGCTTCTGTTTTTCTCTTTTTCTTCTTCTCCTTTTTTTTCCAATCTCTGAGTTTTCAATCCCTGTGAGCTGGAAACAAAATTATTTCAGAGCTGCCAATTTGATTAAGTGGAAAGCTTTACAGAAGCTATAGCTCCTGATAAACAAATGGCGTTGAAGTTCCCTTAAAATTTCCAAAGGTCCTTTAAATTATATTGGTGCTCTTCTTGTCTTTCTCTGAAGACCGTCTGAGCTGTCACAAATAGAAACCTTCAGGACTGTGCATTTTATGTTCTGATGCTAGACAATTTCTAGGAAATAGTCTCAAGGCACCAATATCTTCTCCTGGTTAAATTTTTATAAGAAATGTTTAGGATTCATTTTTATTTAAATTGCCAGTTCTTCACGGTAGGCATTGTGTTGTGAATGAATTGGCCATACTTACTACGTATCAGTGCACACCGATGAATTGTTTTGTTTCCTTGTTGGTACCAAGCACAATATTTAGACAGAGTAAATGCCTGACAAATATAGTGTACAAGATTTGGAGGTGTAAAGTTTTATTTCATGCCAAATTATGCACCTTATTTCATATAGCCAATCAATCAGCAAGTATTTGCTACCTGCTGTGTTCTCAGTAGGCATGTATTACTGATGTGTTTATTATGCTCTAATGATTTCTCTGATTCTCAGATTTAGATGATAAAATTGACAATAGGTAGACCTTTGGCCCTGCTTGATAGTTTTGCATTACCTTGGAAAGGTCTTTTCTCTGCTATTAGAATGTGGAAACTGTTTTTAAGAAGTCAGTTCTGGGCTTTGCTGGGATTACATGGATTTTAGAGAGACAAAAGCTTTCAGCCTCTGAAGATTTTATGGATTCGCTTTATAGTGAATTGAGGGTGCGGCGGATATTTTTGTATAGTCTTCAAAATGGCATAGCAGGAATAGTAACACATTACAAACCTGTGAGGTGCTCTCAGATTTCACATAAATCTATCAGATATGTTACTTTGTGCTATCAGATATGTTCCAAATAGATGGAAGAGCTTTTTGAACCATCAAATCTATCTTCTTTTGTCTCTTATCTTTAAATTAAAGAAATCTCAACATACAATTTCCCAATGATTTTTGCTCATTTAATATTGCTTCTCCATTTAGCTAGTTCATTCTTCTCTTTATTGTTTTTTTAATATGCTTATAATTCAGTACTTTTAGAAACTAAATAGTTTTTGTAAATTATTGTGCACTAAGAATCTACTATTACTTAATAACTATTATATTCATTACATATGTATAATAAAAGGAAGTAGAAATGTATTTCAAAGTCATACCTGATTTTTGTCATATATAGCATCACTAAAATTGTTTTGTTGTTGTTGAAATTTGGTTTACAGTTGCTTTGGGAATTGAAGTAATAAGATGCTAAATTAGATCATCTTTTGATCTGTGCCAATTATACTTTTCAAAAGAAAAAAGTGACCAGGCAACAATTTGGAATCTATATCAAGATCTTCCATGTATTTCTAGCTACAGTCTGACTGATAGACACAACAATACACTTATGGTTTTAAAAAATAGAGGACCAGGTTCTGACAGTCAAAAGACCTATGAAAGGTGGTAAAGAATTCTGAAATGTTAAGGGCTACTGCAATTATAAATAGAATTCTACCAACCTTGTTTAAAGTCTAGGGAATATTCTTCCAGATAATGATTATAATAATCTTTCCTGTTTATACATGAGACACCAAGAATGAGAGAATACAGAAGCATAGTTCTAGGACTTTCTAACATGATTTTTAGATCTTTGGTTTTAACATTTTGTCTGGCCAGGTTCCCAAACTAGATAGTTTCCTCTGTTGGTTTAATAAAGTTTCTTCTAAGGTGTTCACAGATTTTATAATGTCACTAATCCCCACGAGAGAAGTAGATAAAATCAAAGCATTTTTTTTCCCCGAGTTGGTCATTGGGAAATAAATATTTAGTGATTATTTTTAAAGAACTTTAAGATGTTAAAGGAAAAAAAATGTTCACAAGTCTACCTTATGCCAGTATTTGAAAACAGGAATGAAATTGGGCATTTGGTGGTGAGTCATTGGCTTGACTAGGCAACGGTAACTGCATTAAGGAAAGTGAGGTGGCAGTGAGTACTTTTCTTCAGTATGAAGATCAGAGAGTCTCTGTGGACTTAGAGACAATGGTCATTTTGATGCCTCATTAGAATAGAATAACACAATGACTGTGGGCTTAGAAGAGATGGGCTTTGAAACCAGTTAGACCCAAGTGGAATTTCATTAGTTGTGTTTCTATGGTGAAGTTACTTAATTTCTATGAGCTTCAGTACCCTAAATTATAAAATTGATGTTATGAAGAATTTTTTTGTGCACCTATTCTGCTAGGTGTTAGGCCTATAACAAATGAAATTAGAACTTTACTTTCATAGTGCCTTAAAAATAGTCATTAAACAAACAATTACACAGATAATAATTTCATCACTGTTAAGATAAACGATATGAAGAGAAGCTAAGGATGTAATGGGAATCTACATTCTTGTTTAGGGAGTCACAGGATCAAGGAAACTGCCTTTGAAGGAGAGTCATTTAAGCTGATAGCCAAAGGATACATAAGAGTAGTCTGGGGAAGAGGCGCTGTGGGGATTCAGAAAGGAAGAGTAACACAGGCAAAGGAAATAGCATGAGCAAAGATCCTGACCTGAAATGAGCATGGTGCACTTGAGAAAATGGAAGAAATCCAGAGTAGTGGAAATGTAAGTGTTATGATATGAAATGAAGCAAACAAAGAAAGCACGGACCAGTTTACACAGTAGATCATATTTATACAGAAGAATTGAAAATTTATCATTATACAATATATACTGTGGTGGGCAGAATAATAGTCCCTCAAAGATGTTCACATCCTAAGCCTAGGAACGGAGAATATGTTGTGTCACATGTCAAGGGGGAATTAAGGTTGCAAATCTTGGATGATCTGGGTAGGCCTCATGTAATCACAAAGGTCCTTTAAATCTGGAAGAGGGAGGTAGAAGAGTCAGCCTCAGAGTGATGCAAAGAAGAATGACTAGACCTGCCATTCATTGCTGGCTTTGAAGATAAAAGTGGGCCACGGCCAAAGCATGTGGGCAATCTCCAGAATTTAGAAAAGCCAGAAAACAGATTTTCATTTAGTGTGTCCAGAAGGAACACAGCATAGCTGACACCTGGATTTTAGCCCAGTGAGGTACAATTTGAACTTCTGACCTCCAGAGATGTGAGATAATAAATTTGTGTTGATTTAAGCCAGTTATGTGTGTGGTGATTTGTTACAGCAGCAATAGGAAACTAATACAGATTTTGATTCATGGAAGTGGGGATGCTGTAAGAAATACCTAAAACTGTGGAAGTGGCTTTGAAATTGGGCAATAGGCATAAGCTGGAAGAATTTTGAGGGACATGATAAAAAAGGCTAGATTGCCTTGAATAGACTGTTAGTAGAAATATGGACATTGGCAATTCTACTAGTGAAGATTCAGAAGAAGATGGAACATGGTAAACAAAACCCAAATCACCTTTGAGGATACCTACACTGTCATGAACAGACTATTTGTAGAAATATGGACATTAAAGGCAATGCTAGTGAGGGCTCAGATAGAAATCAGGAACATGTTATTGGAAACTAGAGGAAAGGATATCCTTGTTATATAGTGGCAGAAAGCTTAGCTGAATTCTGCCCTGCAGTTATGTAGAAAGCAAGACTTGTAAACATGAGTTTATATATGTAGCTGAGGTGATATATATGCAAAGTTTTAAAGGTGCAGCCTGGCTTTTTCTTGCTGCTTATAGTAAAATGTGAAAGGAGAGAGATAGATTGAGAGAAGAACTGTCAGGCAAGAAAGGAACCAGAACTTGGTATTTGAGAAATTCTTAACATATCCAGATTGCAAAATATGCTAAAATTAGGAGATTCACTGGCAGGAAAGCCTACTCAGGAGAGAAAGCCAATAGTGTGGTCTAAAAACCTTTTGCTAGTGCCTTAGAAGTAAGGTCAGAGTATTCAGTCACATAGAGGGCACTTTGAAGAAATTGAACGTGTGACTCATGTATTCCCTCAGACAACTCAGTGGAAACCTGTAATAGAGATGGATTTATCCAGGAAGTATTTGTGAAGGAGCCTGTTGTTTAATGGAGTAAATCTCTACGACGCATGTGGGAGACCCACAAGGTTCTTGAGAAAACCATACCAGCAATAACACTCCTGGCTTAACCTGAAAGGGCAAGTGAGAAGATGTAATGAAGGAAGGTTGTTGGGTCCCCCAAATTCTACAAGCAAGAAATAGGCTGGTTAAATTACTCAGCTGCAAACATGTGCCACCTTTCATGGGCAGAACTGAGAGCCCAGAAGACAGAGCTTAGAGCCTAGAGGGTGGAGCCAAGAATCACAGAGGATTATTCGCAGATCTTAAAACCAAATGCAGTTTACATGGCTGGATTTCAAAATTGCATGGATCTGGTGTCTAATTTTTTTAACTTCCATTTTCTCCCTTTTTGAATGTGGATGTCTATAACTGTTATTCTATTTCTATCCCACCATTTTATTTGGAGAGCAGTTAACTTGTTTCTTGAGTTTTACAGGTTTACAGATGAGAGAAATTGTGTCCCAGGATGGATAATACCCAAAGTCTCTTTTTTTTTTTTTGTGATACGCGGGCCTTTCACTGTTGTGGCCTCTCCCGTTGCGGAGCACAGGCTCTGTACGCGCAGGCTCAGCAGCCATGGCTCACGGGCCCAGCCGCTCCGCGGCATGCGGGATCTTCCCGAACCGGGGCACGAACCTGTGTCCCCTGCATCAGCAGGCGGGCTCTCAACCACTGCGCCACCAGGGAAGCCCCCAAAGTCTCATTTATACCTGATTTAGATGATGAGATTTAGGGCTTTTGAATTGATAAGATTTAGACCAGATTTTAAACTTTGGGTTGATATTCTAATGGGTTGAGACTTTGGGGGACTTTGGGATAGAGTAAATGTGTTTTGCCTGTGGGATGGTTATAAGTCTTGCTGAAGGACAGATTATGGTAGGCTGGATAATGGTCCTCCAACTGTCCACATACTAAATCCTAAGAACCTGTAAATATGTTATGTTACGGGGTAAGGGGGGATTAAAGTTGCTGAAGGAATTAAGGTTGCTAATCAGTGGACTTTAAAATATGGAGATTATTTGAGTGGACTTTATGGAATCACTCGGGGGGTGCCCACAGGGCCATGTACCCAGGGCCATGGCCATGGCACTCCTTTAAATATGGAGGAGGGAGGTAGAAGAGTCAGTGTCAGTGTAATGTAACATGAGAAAGACTTGATTGGTCCTTGCTGACTTTGCACTTGGAAGGTGGTTTTGAACCAAGGAATGTGGGCAGCTTCTAGAAGCTGTAAAAAGTGAGGGAATGGATTTTCCCCTAGAACCTCCAGGAGGATCTCAGCCTCACAGACACCTTGATTTTAGCCCAGTGGGATTCATTTTGGACTTCTGAACCTCTAGAACGGCGAGATAATAAATTTGCATTGATTTAGCCATTAAGTTTGTGGTGATTTGCTACAGCAGCGATAGGAAACTGCTGTAGATGTTAAATGTTAATGTTAATTTATTTTGTAACTGAATTAAACTTTCTTTTGAGCCCTCCTTCTACTATCCATGAGAATAAATTTGTTCAGTGGTTAGAAACTTGAACTAGTCAGTTAAAGTTATCTTAGTCATTTGGGACTTAAAAGTTTTTTAAGTGTAAATTCAGAGTCTTCATACTAAATGATGAGTCTTTAAGGGATTCTCTCCATCATTCTGAGGACAAACAGAGTAAAATCAAGTTGTGGGTTTTTTCAATTGTGCTTATTTTTCAAAAATGCACCCCTTCTTCCCCCAAAAGTTTCATCCAGAGGTTGAGGGGGAAAATTAGAAAGCATGCATATTTTGGAACTGGAATGGATAGCACTTAGCATGGTGTTTGGCACCCAGTAAGTATGGTAGTCAGAACTATGGACAGGGGCAAGAATTACTAGAGTTCTCTATCAAAAGTGCCAGGGGTGGGCTTCCCTGGTGGCGCAGTGGTTGAGAGTCCGCCTGCCGATGCAGGGGACACGGGTTCGTTCCCTGGTCCGGGAAGATCCCACACGCCGCGGAGCGGCTGGGCCCGTGAGCCATGGCCGCTCGGCCTGCACATCCGGAGCCTGTGCTCCGCGACGGGACAGGGGTATCTGTAGGATGCCAACTAGGTTTGATTTGGGAGAAGCTGGAGCAGTCTTGACAGGCTCTGACTGGTGAATGATCTCAAACGTCATGGCCAAAGCGCACCCTGGATAATAACTGAAGTGAAGGGCCTTTCTGTGGCTTTATTCCATCTCCCACTAGCTCATTCACCTCATGCTGGTCACAGAGCCCATTCTTTTTTTTTTTTTTTGCGTTATGCCGGCCTCTCACTGCTGTGGCCTCTCCCTTTGCGGAGCACAGGCTCCCGACGCGCAGTTTCAGCGGCCATGGCTCACGGGCCCAGCCACTCCGCAGCATGTGGGATCTTCCCAGACCGGGGCACGAACCCGTGTCCCCTGCATCGGCAGGCGGATTCTCAACCACTGCACCACCAGGGAAGCCCCCAGACCCCATTCTTGCAGACACCTATCCTTTTCTGAGTTCTTGTTATTATCTGTCCATAATTCAGATAATTATTGTCTGTATGCTAACTGGTAACTTTGGTATTAGATATTAAGGCCTTATGGTGTGATGTCTCCTGTTGATTTTACTTTAACTCAATTTAGCAAATGTTTATTGCACTGCTATTATGTATAAGGATAGAACATACAGTATAATGGAGGAAAGAAGATGTCTACATAAGTTATTACAGGAGGTAAAGCAGGAACCAAAGTTTAATTGTAAATAGTGAAAAAGTAAATTTGGGACTTTATGTTAAAGAAGCTAGAAACTGTGACAATCATTTGTCCTAGTCTACATTTGACAAAATGTAGGTAATCATTTAACTATTAGTCCGTTATAAGAACAAGTAAATAAAATCAAGTGTTGGGGTTTTCTGTTTGCTTATTTTTGCAAAAATATCTGAGGACTATCTCTTAACCTTTTAATAAGAAATCATTTATTTTGAGGTATTTATCATTTTGGTCAAATTTTTATTTTTCATGTTAAAAATTTATCTACCTATATAAGATCATCATAAGTTAGTGCCTTTGTGTGTCATTTGAGCATTCCTCTTACATTGTCTTTATCAATTTTATGAAACTTTTCATCTTTTGCTAGTCTTAGTTTAGAATTGACATTGAAGACAGATGCCAGTCATGTGGAAACTCATTTTTTAGGGGATAATTTTTGTTATGGTAACTTCTGCTTCACATTTGTTGAAACTCAGATATAAACCACTATAATTAAGAAGAATTAGGGAGAAAATAGATGGGAAGAAAAGTGGAGCACAGCTCTTCCCTTTCCCATTAGGGCTGCTGCCAGGAACTGGACACGGGCCCTTGGACAAGTATTTGCTGAGTTGTTCTTGATGGCAACCCTCCTGACAGCCTTCATTCTGGGGAAGGGATGGGGAACCCAGACAACCAGGTGTCTCTCCCTTCAAAGAGAAGATTTAGAATGTGGACAACAAACCAGTGCTTGGAAGGTCACACTCTACCTGTCTAGACAAAGGGAAGAAACGATGGAGACAATTCCAAGTTCAAATTGATGTGCAGTAGTAATTAGGAACATGGACTCCAGAGCTAGGTATCTTGGGTTCAAATTTTGGTTCCTTTGTTCACTAGTGTGAACTTGAATTTGTTGTTTAACGTATCTCTGCTTCAATTGAGATAATGACAGTACTGCTTCTTAGAGCTGCTGTGTAGATTATATGAATAAAACTGTGTATGGCATTTACTAAACATTCAATACACGTTAAATATTGTTTTTATCTGGAATTAGCTTAGCAGCAGATCAAGCTCCCTTGGATTGTTTTAGGGGCTCCCTGGTAGAAATGCTGGATGTTGTGGAGGAGCTAACCTAAGGTGACTTTCATGGGATGCAGGGATGAAGGTGAAGGTAGAGTGGAGTGGGGGAGAAACTGGCCCGGAAGCATCTCCTGTTCTATTTTTGTTGTTTGGGCTTTACTTGGGAGAAGAGGACATGCGGTTTTAGGTAGAGAGAAATGAGAACAAATGGTCAGTTTGGAGAGGAAGGGGTAAAATCTGCCCTGCTGTACCACTGTTCAGAAGTTGGGGGGGCATAGAGAAAACCAGCAAAAGAAGATTCAGAACGTAGTTCCTCTACAGTCACCCCAACACACATTACTTTTTAAGTGTATTAAAGGTTTAGCTTAGATTTTGAGTCATGTATTGTGGGGAGAAGTGTTAGAAGTTCTGAAAAACAACACAGTTGTTCTCCCTGGCTCTGTCTGGGTCACCTTGGCTTTCCTTGACAAGGTACCATCTTGGTCTGTTGGTGGGAGCTGGTGGTAGAGGATAAGATTCCAGGGAACCTTGAATGATGGTTTAGGGGCCAGGGTAACGTTGACAGAACCTTTGGGGGTGGTCCTTTGGGTCCTTTCTGAATCAGAGTCACTTTCCCTACGTTTCCTGCTACATCTTTGGCTTTTCTTTTTCTTTTTTTTTTTTTAAACATCTTTATTGGGGTATAATTGCTTTACAATGGTGTGTTAGTTTCTGCTTTATAACAAAGTGAATCAGTTATACATATACATATGTTCCCAAATCTCTTCCCTCTTTGGCTTTTCTTGAATATCTTGCTGGCATGATTGTTTCTCTCTATAGTCCCTTTGCCAATTTTCATTCCAGTGGCACCTGGGACTCTGGTCTTAAGTGATTTACTGTCTTGTCTCTCTGTTGAGACTATAAGTTCCCCAGGGAAAGGATCACGCCATATACTTTTCCTGGCCACTGACAACTCTGTGCCAGTTCCTTCTCTGCATTGTTTTTCCTCTTTCTTTTTCCTGGTGAACTTTTACATATTATTCAGGACTCACCTAAGATACTAATCTTTCCTTGGTAGAATTGTTGTTTCTTCTTCTGTGTTCTCTAAGCTTTCTTTACTGAAACAACCACCTCGCTGTGTTATAGCTAGGGTTTTCTTTTTAACATAAAAACTCTGACCACTTTTATTTTCCTTGCTGCTACTTCCCCGATCCACACCATCGTCATCTTTTTGGTTTTTTTTGCTGTATGCGGGCCTCTCACTGTTGTGGCCTCTCCCGTTGCGGAGCACAGGCTCCGGACGCGCAGGCTCAGCGGCCATGGCTCACGGGCCCAGCCGCTCCGCGGCACGTGGGATCTTCCCGGAACGGGGCACGGACCCGTGTCCCCTACATCAGCAGATGGACTCTCAACCACTGAGCGCCACCAGGGAAGCCCACCATCGTCATCTTTTCCCTGGATTATTGCAATAGCCTCCTAAGCAGTCTTCCTGTTTACCCTTTTGTTCCCCTGCAGTCTGTTCTCAACATACTTGTCGGAGTGATCTTTGCAAAACATAATTCACATCGTGTCACTGCTTTGCCCCAAACATTCAGCGGTTCCTCATTTCACTCAGAGTCAAAAATAAAGTTCTTATTATGCCCTACAAAGAGCTACATGAACACTGCCACCCCGCCGCATTACTTTCTGGCCTAATTTGCTGCTCTCTGCCTTGCTGTTGGCTTTAACCCCACTGGCCTTCTTCCCGTTCCTGAAATAGGCCTGGCACTCTCTTGACTCAGGGCCTTTGCACTGGCTGTTTGTAATGCCTGGAATCCTACTCTCCCAGATGTCTACATGTTTTCCCACTAACTTTCTTCAGATATTTTCTCAAATATCAGTTTGTTAATGAGGCCTACCCTGACCACTGAGTAAAATTTCAACTTGTCTTTTACCCCACAAGTATTCTTGATACCCTTTATTCTGATCTGTTAATTTCCATCACATTTACCATCTAACATGCTATGTAACGCACTTATTTATCATTTGAATTGTTTATTCTCTTTCTTCCCTCTGGAGAGTAAGCTCCATAAGAGCAGGGCTTCTTGGATGTTTTATTAACTAATATATCACCCAAGTGCCTAGCGTATAGTAAGAACTCCATAAATATTTGTCACATGAATCTACTTGTCTTGCTAACTAGATTGCGATCTTGAGGCTTGGGACTCTGCCTTGCTCCTTGTGGCCTCCTGGCCTATTGTGGTGGCACACATGATATGCTCAGTAAACCATCAGTAAGTGAATATTTGTAATGTTGAATTGAGTCCATTTAGTCATGACAAATCAATTGTTTTTGGTGACATTATTATATTTTATATTTATGTAACTTTAAAGACGGCTGAAGAACTCGTACTAAATCCAAACACCTACGTTCTTCTCCAGTCATAAGAAAAGGTAAGAGGGTTGAGAGGCATTGAAAAAGGGTAGCTCCGCTTAACTTAGTCTCTGAATTATTCTGAGAGAGCTCTTCTCTATCTCAAGATGAAGTGTGCCACAGAGGAAACAGCAGCATGGTGAAGAACCTGGACATCGTGAACACTTGTTAAAATTTTACTTTGAAGTATTGTGAATTCACCATTTAGCAGAGACACTCATATTCATATGGACGTACTCAGAAAGATTTCCAAGGCAGGTGGGATTGATTTGGGTTATCTATGCTGTGGTACTTTTCCACTATTGCAAATCAAGCAAACAAACTGGAATGTATCCAGAGGACAGCAACTGGAGAATTGAAAGGTTTGGAAACCATGTCAGATGAGGAACAGGTGAAAGAGTTTGGAATTTTTAGCCTGGAGAATAAAAGACACTGGAGATAGGACCCTATATTTTAGATATTTGAAGGACAGTCCTGTACGGGAGGGCTTAGGTTTATTTTGTGTTGTTCTAGAGCAGTAATGCCCAAATGTCAGCCTGATGATCAGTGGTTAATTGACTGCCTTGTTAAAAATACTCTCTGGCCTTCCTAAACTAACTAAGTTTGTATTTCTGGGGGGTGAATCCTAGGAATCTATAGTTTGAAAAATCTTCCTGTGATTTTGATGTTCAGCCAGATTTGTGAACCACTGTCTAGAACTAAGCTGTCCAGTGTAGCAGCCACTGGCCACATGTGGCTCTGGAGCACATGAAATGTGCCTCCTACAGACTGAGATGCAGTGTAAGTATCAAAATACACATGGGGCTCTGAAGACAGTCTACAAAAAGAATGTAAAATCTCAATATTTTAATGTTGATTATATGTTGTAATAATATTTTGGATATATTTGGTCAAATACGTACGTTATTAAAATTAAAATCCCCTGTTCCTTTATTTTGAAATGTGGCCAATAGAAACTTAAAATTATTTATGTGACTCACATTTGTGGCTCTCCTACTTCTTCTACTGGGCAGAACTGTTATAGAGGGCAAAACTAGGATCTGCAAAGGAAGTTAGGAAGAGGAAATTTTTGAGTCAATGTAAGAAAAGCATTTTCAACAAATAAATTCAAAAATTAAGAGGCTTATTTTAAGCAATACTTGTCCATCCATCTGTCCATCCATCCATCCATCCAATAAACATGCTTCTAATAATACTCAAATAGAGATTAAATGACCTATTTCAGGGAAGATGTTTCAATGGGTGTGGGGTGGGGATTAGACTAAATGATTTCTAAGGTTACTTTAGTCCCAGCTAAAAGTGAATTACTTTTTTTTCCCTTTTAATTAACTTTTTATTGTAACTACAGGTGTCCAGGACATCTTCTTTTTCATCTGTCTGACAATCCTTGACTCTCTCTTCAAAACAGTTCCCTTTTAAAAAGCATCTTGAAGTTCTAGTACTCTGAAGTTTGCTACTGAGAGATATTCTGTCATTTACTACTGTGCTGTGCATTTTGTATCTGATTTATAAATATTCCTTCTTTTTAAAAATTGAAATATAGTTGATTTACAATGCTGTGTTAATTCTGCTGTACAGCAAAGTGATTCAGTTATATATATATGAACATTCTTTTTTATATTCTTTTCCATTATGGTTTATCACAGGATATTGAGTATAGTCCCCTGTGTTACACAGTAGGACCTTGTGGTTTATCTATTCTATATATAATAGTTTGTGTGTGCTAACCCCAAACTCCCAATCCATCCCTCCCTCCACCCCCATGCCTCCCGGCAACCACAAGTCTGTTCTCTATGCCTGTGAGTCTGTTTCTGTTTCGTAGATAGGTTCATTTGTGTCATATGAATATTCCTTCTTAATGGTAGTGATCCACTTTATTTCTTCCATTCCCTGGTGTCTTAGTGTTTAATCTATTTTGCTTGTCTATTTAAATGGAGAATCCCCTAGGCAAACAGTATGTCTAATTCTATGTTCTTATAGTCTAACACATTGTACTGGTGGACCATTAAATGTTCCAGAAAAAGTGCCAAATAGATTAAGTATTTTAGAGCAGAATATAACCTATATTTTTAGAACTCATTTAAATTTCCGGCAGTAATTGGTAGCTGAACATCCTCACTATGAGTTGTGTGTGTTGACATATACTTGTAACTGAGCAGAGTTCTTCCTGGAGACTAACAGATTGTTAAAAAAAAAAAAAAAGACACATAAAAACGGTTGCTGCATGCTACCAATGAGAGGCAGTGCTCCTAGTAACTCAATGTTGAACCTGGATGTTTCCTGAGAGCCTGTTGATTTTGGAGGAGGACATGTTCACTGATATACTTTGGTGTATTCTTACTACATTTCATCAAATTGCTAATTATACTATAAATACAGATTTGTTTAAAGTGTTTGAGTACTCCTGAGAGGCAGCTTATTTTATGTTACCATCATGCATGTTTGTTCTTCCTTCTGAGACATTTTCAAAAGTTCAGTTGAAATGTAAATACTTTGCTTCTGTTAATACTTCCTATCCCCTGATGTTCAGACTGAATTTTTATAGGATACTTAATAAATAATTTAATTCAAACATCTTAGAAAAGCACTGTGACTCTAGGCTTTCTGTTTTTGCCTTTCAAATGAAAACAAGGAGATTTTTCACTACAGGAGAGGAAACATTATACCCCAAGTAAAGGGGAGATTTGCTTTAAGATGTCTCAAAGGTGGGATTGTTGCATCCAAATTTGAGACCAAAGAATCCAAACTTGGGCTTGTCTGGGGTTTTAGGACACTTCATGTTTCATTACTATTCTGAAAGAAAACATGTGGACATGACTTTACCAAATTTCTTTAACTTAAAATTCGAGGGTCAGAAGTTGGAACTCATTTTAATTGGACTTTTAACATTTCAAACTCAAATCTGAGTTGCCTTTACCATAACCCTTACTAAATTCTTCCTGAAGTTCATCACTAATTTCTGTGATAAACAGTAATCCTGAAGAGACAGGACATTGTTTTAAATTATACTTTTCATAGGCTATTATGGGTTAAAATTAAGAATTTTTTGAGGTTGAAATGAATTGGATATAAGCACTTGAGTTGGAATGTTAAGTTGCAGTATGGGAATTTGCAAGAAATCAGGCCTATAAAGGGAAAGAAAAGAACCCAGAATAAATGTGTATTTACTGCTACTCACCTTGGAACACTGACTCTGATGCAGAGGTCAGTTTTTTTCAAGTTGCTGCAAAAATTTCATTAGCCTTATCATAGATGCCTCTCTACAACAAAGTATCTCGTAGTACTTTTCATCCTTTTGCTGCTGTGGGTCTACTTTTTAATAATTGAGTTGCATTTCCAGTGGCAATAGTGTAATTTAAATTGTTCTTTGATAACACACTTCCAAATTAGAACATGTTTCTGAGACTAATGGAAAAAAAAATGAGTGTTCACTCTGTGAATCATTGAGCAGGCAGGAAAGTGTCTAGTGGGGAGAACCCACCTATTTAATGGCTGATTACTTTTTGTTATAGGTATTTTTTGGTCAGCAAATTAGCAAAGTCAGAGGGTGAAGTTGGGGAAAGGCCAGATAGGCTGTGGAAAGTTGCAGGCTCAGTCTTATTTCTGAAACTTTCTGGGACTGATGTTAATTACACAGGCATCAGACTAGAAAAGGCCTGCTTTTAAGTAAACACTATCCTAGCTGTCATGAAGAAACTAGAGGGAATGTTTAAACTGTAGCCATCTGTGTGTAACAAAGCTTTTCTCTCATGGGAAGAAAACAGAATAGAGGTGCAAATGCAGAACTACCTCTTTTTAGACTTTGTGAAGTCATTATATAACCATGCAACAAATATGTACTACTGGGAGATATTGGAGGGTTCGTTTTCCTTTTTTTTTTTTATTATAAATTTATTTATTTATTTATTTTTGGCTGCATTGGGTCTTCATTACTGCGCCGGAGCTTTTCTCTAGTTGCGGTAAGTGGGGGCTACTCTTTGTTGTGGTGCATGGGCATCTCATTGCGGTGGCTTCTCTTGTTGAGGAGCACAGGCTCAAGGCACACGGGCTTCAGTAGTTGTGGCTTGCGGGCTCTAGAGCACAGGCTCAGTAGTTGTGGCTCACGGGCTTAGTTGCTCCGCAGCATGTGGGATATTCCCGGACCAGGGCTCGAACCCGTGTCCCCTGCATTGGCAGGTGGATTCTTAACCACTGCACCACCAGGGAAGTCCCGGAGGCTTCGTTTTCTTTCCACACTATCTTAGTAGAAGAAGTAGGTAAGGAAAATATAATTTGTTATTTTTTTTTTCCAACAGTGTATGTTGGGATATGACCCCACAGAAGGAAATGTTCAAATCATTAAACTGAGATGTAGAATTTCAGGTACAAGCTCTCTATTCAAGCAAAAATAGTAAATCAAATGCTCTGTTGATATTGATGACCATTGGACAGTGAATGCATTTAGATTTTAGTGGATTAAATGGAGAGAACTCATAAAATAAATCTATAAAAATATGAGAGAGGACGATGGGAAGTGTAGAATGAATGTTCTACATTCTTGCTGCAGAGAGACTTATTTTTAATTAGAGAAAGTAGAACGGAGTGCACTTTCGGAGAAAAGATCAAATGTTTTTGAAGGACAAAATCCGTCTTTGTGGCATTGTAGGTATTGAGGAAGAACACTGTATGGCATAAGATACCGCAAGCAGATTCAGCTGTCAGTATGTGATGCGTGAAAAGACCTGGGTACTGCTGGCTCTGGAATTGGGTCTCACTGGTACAGATTGCTGCCAACATTTGGAACTGAAATAGCCCATTTTTCACATGGCGCATCCTCCCTCTGTAGGAGGAATGGGGTTTATAACAAGTGTTAGCCACTATTCAGTCCTCCAGATAGACCTGTGAAGCTTTTTTGCATTTTGATTTTGAAAGCACTATATCTTTGGAGCTACAGTTTAATTCTGTCTGTAGCTATAGCAGTAAATAAACACATTGCTGGTGAAAATTGAAGATTTAGCAGGATGCTAAAAAAGACTGAAAAAAAGATAGATAATAACTTGACTTTATATCATTCTGTTTAGTATTACCATGAACTAACAGTGGTTGGTTATCTTTTTTTAATATGTACATATATTGTTATTGACATGCAATCATAAGCAAAAAAACCCAAATTTGGACTTGTCTGGAGTTTTAGTCCATTTAATGTTTCAGTATTTTTCTTATAGAAAATGCATAGAAATGACTTTACGAAATCCCTTACCAAATTTTTCCTGAGGTTTACCATTAATATTTATTTATGAATGTGGATTCTTTACTCCTCTTGATTTATGGTGGTGGGTGTGTGAGTTTGTCAGACTAACCCAGTCAGATCCTTCCAAGACAGTAGTGTGCTGACCAGATGGGTTAAGGTATTTCTATTATAAACAATAACTGTTTAGGGTTCTCTTGCTAATTCTTTGAACAAAAAAGGGAATGATGAATTACTTGATTAATACAATATGGATAGCATTCTAGCCGAATTTTATTCATAATTATATAAATAGGTATCTACAATATAGGTATTTTAAGCATACTGTATGTAAGATTATTAGGCTCCCAGAGCCTCTGGATAACCCCCAAGTGCAAAATCGTATTTGTCTGTTTCATCTAATCCCTTCATCTGGATTCACCACCTTCTTCCTAAATTGCATTTTCTCCTCCCTGATCTCTTTGGCTGTTCTCTTTCATTAACATCTACATTGTTGTCATTGTTGCCAAAGCTTTATACAGTCCCTATGGGCTCCATTTAACGGTGTTGCCAGGGCTATGTTGCAAGTCCCTATCGTTTCAAATTATTCATTTTATTACTGTTTATCATATACTTCAAGTTGCTAAATTTTGCAAGAACTGTGAGAAACTTGTTTCATAAATTTGCTTTTTTCAATGATCTGTACTCCATTGTTTTTGTGTACACCTCCAATATTAATTTTTTACAGAAGAAAAAATTGTGATTTTGTATCGATACCCTCTTTCTTTGATGAGAGAAGCCTCACCCTCTAATTAAATGTAATCTTCCAAAATAATATTATAAAAAATAATCTTTAATAACAATTTATTAACAAAACCGTGAATATATTATGGTTTTAGAGCAAATTAAAGTATTTTTGAAATGACTCTCCTGATACCATTAAGAAAATGACCAAGTGCACAGAATAGACATCCTTGTCACTCAGTCTCTTACACTTTTCCACTTGCACAGAGACTTCCCTTCCTACTTAGTTCCTTTTTTATGTTGTTGGAATTATTTATGTCTGCATTTTTTTAAATTGTCATGAAAAATAATAATTAAAAAATCTTTTTCAGGACTACTAAGTTAGTAGTTCTGTCTCTCAATATGATCATTATTCCCTATGGAACTGTGTTGGTCTATAAATATATATTTTCATTGAGACACAATTAACATGCAGTTGAATGTATAAATCTTGAGTATTTAGTTTGATATGGGTTGATAATTGTATACAATTGTGTGTGTACCATCCAGAACAAGGTATAGAACATTGCCATTCCCCCATAAAGTTCCCTGGGCTCCTTTGCAGTCTGTCTTCCACTCCGTCCGCCACAACTATGCTCTGATTTCTTATGTGATAGATGAAGTTTGCCTATGAATATATATATATATATTTTTAATTTTTATTTATTTTTATTTTTTATTTTTTTTTGCGGTACGCAGGCCTCTCACTGCTGTGGCCTCTCCCGTTGCGGAGCACAGGCTCCGGACGTGCAGGCTCAGCAGCCATGGCTCACGGGCCCAGCCGCTCCGCGGCATGTGGGATCTTCCCGGACCGGGGCACGAACCCGTGTCCCCTGCATCGGCAGGCGGATTCTCAACCACTGCGCCACCAGGGAAGCCCGGTTGTACTGTTTTGTATCACTCTGTGCTCCTATAGAAATGCTCCACATCCTTACCAACATTTGTTTTTGTAGTCTTTTTGATTTTAGCCAGTTTTGTGGGTATGAACGGGTATCTCATTTTGGATTTAATTTGCATTTTCCTGCTATAGCATAATATACTATTCAGTTATTTCTTTTTGTGAAATATCTGCTCAATTGTTCTGTCCATTTAAAATAAAAATCTTTTTATTGTTGGTTCTCATAGAATTTCTTCGTATTGGGTTGGCCAAAAAGTTCGTTCGGGTTTTTCCATAAGATCTTCTGTAAAAACCCGAACAAACTTTTCAGCCATCCCAATATATTGTAGATATGAGTTATTTATCAGATATATACCTCGTGAATGTTTTCCCCCAGTTGTGGCTTGTTTATTCATTTTCTTAATGGAGTCCTTTGATGAACAGGGATATTTACTTTTGATGAAGTCCAATATATAATTTTTTTCTTCTGTGGTTTGTGCATTTTGTGTCCTGTCCAAGAAATCTGATGTTCATCTAATTTTAAAAACTTCTTAATTTGTGAGTTCCTTCTTACCAACATGTAAATTCAGCAGAAAGAAACAGACCTATATCATCTTAAAATTTTTAAAGCAGACCATCACAAAATTATTGCTTACATGGCCAGGGTAAGTAACACAAATAAGCTCACTGAACCAGCTATGAGATTATAAGTAGTGAGGTCAATAGCTAAATGGAAAGTTCAAGTTTCACTTAAAGCTATTCAAATTCAAATTTATGTTTCTGGAAATGGATGGGCCAGTTGGGGGGTTTGTAATCCCTGCCTTCAAAGAAATATTGAAATAGATTCTTATTAAATGATTTTTGTCCAGTGACCACTGCTTAAACCTGAGCTCTTTTCAGGTGAGAAGGAGTGATCAGTCTGTTGATTAACAAACCCCAGTCTCAGATAGTTTGTGCCTTCTGTTTTTTTCTACAATGATGATGGTTCGTAAGGAGGATATGGCTTTGGTGACCTCATACCCAAAGGAAAGACTTGAGATCTTCGGGAGGCTTATCCTCTGGTTCTACTATCTGCAGGGTATTTGTGTGTGTGTGTTGATGTCCATCTCTCTGCTGCTCTCTGGGGTGATATCCCATGTCCACCTGTTGCTACTTGTGCTGGCAGTCGTGGCTCAAGTCTATGGCTGTTGTTACTTGTACACTGGCTTTTGTACTTGTGCACTCGGTCAGAGCCAGTGGTATCACCTGGCTTACTGACTTATCTTGGTCCTGCTGATGCTCTAGAGCCTCACGAGGTCTGGCTCTAACTCCCACTTGACCCTAGTCTGGGTGGCTGACCCCTCTGTATCGCTCTTTGTTAAAGCCACCTCACTGTTTCTCTGGTCTTTTCCCTGGCAAGGTCCCGAACCAGACCTTGGGAAAGGTAAATCTCAAGACATCCCTCTTCCTTAGCCCACTGCACTTCTGAGTTTACTCTGGTGGAAGGGGTATCATTAGTACACTACTAGGCATCTCTAAGAGCTGTGTTCTACAAGCTTGGCTCTTGGTATATACAAGGAAGGACTTGAGAAATTTATAAAACCCTCTCTGGAGATAGTAGCAGGCTTGCAAGGCTGTAGTCTTTCTGCAAAATCCTATTTTTGAATTACAGAAGTTGAATATTACTTAGGCTTTTTTTCTTTGCATTCTGTCTGTACTGAGCCAAAATTTTCCTCCTAGGCAGAAGGACGCTTAGGCTAGCTAAGGTGAATGCATTCAGAGGCATATTAATAATTTATAAAATATTATCCCTGTTACACATAAGAAATAGAAATAAGTCCACTGTGTTAAATCTACTATATTAGTCTCAGTGGAGTTAAACAGTAAATAGTAATAGGATATATGATTATAGTGCTTCAGGAACATGCACCTTAGTTTGGAAGAGGATTAATAGAAGTAAAATACATATATGAATAAGATAATAATCCAATGCACTTACTTTATAAGAATGGTGATTTACATATTCCATTCTTAATCCTGTTTGCATCCTTGCTGTACCAGTGAGCTTGGCATGGGGTCACTAACTGCCCTGCCAATAGTAATATTGGTGATGGTGGTGACTGTACAGCTGAGTCTCTAGCCATTACTGTGGGGTTTTTTCTGTTCTGGCTTACCTGAAGCTATTAGAAGCATAGAATGTTACATAATATTCTGAGTTCTGGTATCTGGCATTATGTAGTATGGGGGAAAACTTTGCCTGGTGATAATCAGCTGCTTTCTCTATGTCCCTACGAGATATCCTGAGATTAAAAAGCCACTTTGCAAAGACCTGTGGCTGATACTGGCTTCAGAACATTATTGTTTGTGAGATGTCAGAATGCCATGAGAGAGAGATGGTTTGTTTTTAATCCTGGAAAGTGGTGTAACTGAAAAATCCCAAGTAACATCTGTATGTATCATACATATAGAGTTCAAATGGAAATGGAAAGATCATTTAGAGAATTTAAAAGTTCTTGGCCCGAGAAAAACCAGAAAAAATATGTTTTAGGATTTATTTTGCATTGATCATCTTAGATGGGTTCCATTGCTTACAATAAATTGTCATAACGCTTTGGCACATTGTCTGAAAGGGGAGAGTATGTAAGAAAAATTAGATTATTTTTTCACCTGGAACCCAGGCTATTCTACTATTGTGGCAACTTAAAATACAATAGATGGCAGCAGGAGTAATATCAACATGATAAATGATAATTCTTCCAGAGGAGCTGTGCTGATCGATATTGCTAGTGATCCGTAAACTGAGGACTCTCTTAGCGGGGTTTGGTATGATGAGACCACAGTGGCACTAAAGAAGCCATCCCCATCTGTGGCATTAAGAATCTTCATAAAAGCAGACTGTCCATGTTGATGCTGACACCATAGACTGCCTGACAGTGCTGGAATTTTCCCTTAAGATAAATGCATCGTTAACTGTGATGGCTCCAAAGGAACTTTTGTGGTCTTTGGGGGTCAATAATCTCTAAATATATACTTGCATAACAAACCACAGATGCTATGAGAGCACTTTTATAGACATCTGGCCTGTAAGTTGTCTCTTAAATGGCCTTAAACCATGTACATGGCCAAGTCAGTGACTTCAGTGGATCCACTCCAATCATTGATCCATATGGTTATTAGTGCTCTTGGTGTAAATGTTTCAACTCCATTTTTATTATATTAGCATTTTTATAGGTCCAGCATCAGCACTGCCTTAACATGGAGCTCGTCATTTTCTAATCTAAAGTCTTGAATTTTAAAAGCCTTCAGGATTAAATCCTTGACATAAATAGAGAATAACCAAGCAAAGAAAAATACATCTTGGCTCAAAAACTTTCCTTGGAAATGGAGGCAAAGTGAATTTGCTGTTATAAGATCTTTGGGGTGACTCTCATGTGAACTAAGACTGATTGACCTCTAGTTTTTGCTTTAGGGTTGTGTATGTGCGTGTACGTGTGTGTGTGTGTGTGTGTTTATGAAAAATCTCTGGTTCACAAGGTTCTAAATCTTAATCCTTAGTATTGGGCCATTGCCTTTGCCTCAGAATACCAAGTTTCCATTGAATTTAAAATGTAGTTTTTACCTTAAGGACTGTTTCTTGTCCCCAGCTTGCTTTCTAAATTGGAGTTGTCCAATAGAAGGGTGTAATGTGTGGAAAGGTCCAATATGGTAACCATTAGCTATGTGTGGTATTGCACACTTGAAATGTGGCTAGTGTGAATGAGGAACTGAGCATTTAAATTTTTATTTAAATTTAATAGCTTATTTTTTGATTGGGTTGTTTGTTTTTTTGATATTGAGCTGCATGAGCTATTTGTATATTTTGGAGTTTAATCCCTTGTCAGTTGCTTCATTTGTAAATATTTTCTCCCATTCTGAGGGTTATCTTTTCATCTTATTTATGGTTTCCCTTGCTGTGCAAAAGGTTTTAAGTTTAATTAGGTCCCATTTGTTTACTTTTGTTTTTATTTTCATTACTCTAGGAGATGGGTCAAAAAAGATCTTGCTGTGATTTATGTCAGAGTGTTCTCCCTATGTTTTCCTGTAAGAGTTTTATACTGTCTGGCCTTACATTTAGGTCTCTAATACATTTTGAGTTTATTTTTGTGTATAGTGTTAGGGAGTGTTCTAATTTCATTCTTTTCTATGTAGCTGTCCACATTTCCCAGCACCACTTATTGAAGAGGCTGTCTTTGCTCCACTGTATATTCTTGCCTCCTTTGTCATAGATTAGGTGACCATAGGTGCGTGGGTTTCTCTCTGGGCTTTCTATCCCGTTCCATTGATCTATATTTCTGTTTTTGTGCCAGTACCATACTGTCTTGATGACTGTAACTTTGTAGTATAGTTTGAGGTCAGGGAGCCTGATTTCTCCAGCTCCATTTTTCTTTCTCAAGATTGCTGTGGTATTCGGGGTCTTTTGTGTTTCCGTACCTAAATAGACATTTCCCCAAAGAAGACATACAGACTGCCAACAAACACATGAAAAGATGCTCAACATCACTAATTATTAGAGAAATGCAAATCAAAACTACAGTGAGGTATCACCTCACACCAGTCAGAATGGCCATCATCAAAAACTCCACAAACAATAAATGCTGGAGAGGGTGTGGGGAAAAGTGAACCCTCTTACACTGTTGGTGGAAATGTAACTTGATACAGCCACTGTGGAGAACAGTATGGAGGTTCCTTAAAAAACTAAAAATAGAGTACCATATGACCCAGCAATCCCACTCCTGGGCATATACCCAGAGAAAGCCATAATTCAAAAAGATACATGCACCCCAGTGGTCATTGCAGCACTATTTACAATAGCCAGGACATGGAAGCAACCTAAGTGTCCATCAACAGAAGAATGGATAAAGAAGATGTGGTACACATATACAATGGAATATTACTCAGCCATAAAAAGGAATGAAATTATGCAATTTGCAGAGACATGGATAGACCTAGAGACTTTCATACAGAGTGAAGTAAGTCAGAAAGAGAAAAACAAATATTGTATAATATCGCTTATATGTGCAATCTAGAAAAACAATACAGATAAAAACTTATTTTCAAAGCAGAATTAGAGACACAGATGTAGAGAACGGATGTATGGATACCAGGGATGGAAGGGGGAGTGGGATAAATTGGGAGAATGGGATTGATATATATACACTACTATGTATAAAATAGATAACTAATGAGAACCTACTGTAAAGCATAGGGAACTCCACTCAGTGCTCTGTGGTGACCTAAATGGGAAGAAAATCCAATAAAGAGGGGATATATGTATATATGTAGCTGATTCACTTTGCTGTACAGCAGAAACTAACACAACATTCTAAAACAACTATACTCCAATAAAAATTAATTATAAAAAATGTAATAGCTTAAAGTTAAATAGGCTTACATGGCTAGTGTACTGATATAGCCACTGCACACCACACTGCAGGCCACGGGGTACACGACTCTGTACTGTATTGAAAAGCATAGCCTAAATACTGTGCCTCATTCCTGTCACCTTCCCTATGCTTGGTGGACCTTAAGTCAGGAATCGTAACATTTGATTAAGAAAGGTTTTTTACAATAAATGCTTGAGAGGGTGTGGAGAAAAGGGAACCCTCTTGCACTATTGCTGGGAATGTAAATTGATATAGCCACTGTGGAGAACAGTATGGAGGTTCCTTAAAACACTACAAATAGAACTACCATGTGACCCAGCAATCCCACTACTGGGCATATACCCTGAGAAAACCATATTTCAAAAAGAGTCATGTACCACAATGTTCATTGCAGCTCTATTTACAATAGCCAGGACATGGAAGCAACCTAAGTGTCCATCGACAGATGAATGCGTAAAGAAGATGTGGCACATATATACAATGGAATATTACTCAGCCATAAAAAGAAACGAAATTGAGCTATTTGTAGTGAGGTGGATGGACCTAGAGTCTGTCATACAGAGTAAAGTAAGTCAGAAAGAGAAAAAAAAATACCGTATGCTAACACATATATATGGAATCTAAACAAACAAACAAACAAACAAAAAAATGGTCATGAAGAACCTAGGGGCAAGACAGGAATAAAGACGCAGACCTACTAGAGAATGGACTTGAGGACACAGGGAGGGGGAAGGGTAAGCTGGGACAAAGTGAGAGAGTGGCATGGAGATATATACACTACCAAATACAAAATAGATAGCTAGTGGGAAGCAGCCTCATAGCATAGGGAGATCAGCTCGGTGCTTTGTGACCACCTAGAGGGGTGGGATAGGGAGGGTGGGAGGGAGGGAGGTGCAAGAGGGAAGAGATATGGGGATATATGTATATGTATAGCTGAGTCACTTTGTTATAAAGCAGAAGCTAACACACCACTGTAAAGCAATTACACTCCAATAAAGATGTTAAAAAAAGGAAAGGTTTTTACTAAATTAATAGTCTTTATTCCTTTATCACTCATTTGTGATGGGGAAGGTCTTTTGTTTGACATGTACAACAATTAGTAGGACAGCTGGCTTTTTAGAATACAATTTGGAGTCTGTGTTATTTAATCTCATCTTCTCAAGTTAGAAAGTGATCAAATACTTTGAATTCTTCTAGTTTGTATAGAAAAGGAGGCTCACCTTACATTTAGGAAATTTACTGGCACTTTGGGACTCTCATTATTCCCGTTTTTGAATGGAAAATATAGCTGAAGGAGGCTATGTCCAAAATATTCAGCAAGGGACAGGTTGGAATTATCTGGCATTTTATGGCTTGCTAGAATTAAAATAATAGAATGGGTACCAACTGTAATTTTTAAAAATTAGATTCCTTTTATATCACTTGTGCACCTTCATAAACACTCTCTGAGGCGTTTTTCTTTACTTATACGAGATATGGAAAATAGAGGTTTGCTGTGACCCGATCATCAGAAGTGAACACTTCTTACTACAATAATGATTTATTTAAGTTATGGAATGAATTTTAAAATTGAGTAGACTTGTGCTCATCTTTAAAAATAGTTTTCAGATGCTAATTTATACACAGTGAAATGCACAGACACTAAGTGTACAGCTCAGTGAGTCTGACAAATACATGTACCTATGGATCCTGTATCTCATGATTCCAGGTACTCCAACATTTCTCATGTAAAACAAATTCAAGCATCCTTGTGTCTCTTTCCAGGTGATCCCTGCCATTCCCCTTCTGCCACCCCCACTTCTGAGGAAACTCTGATTTCCATAACCATAGCTCGGTTTTGCTTGTTCTATTTCCTGTGTCTAGATTTCTTTGTTCAGCATAATGTTTTTGAGATTCATTCATGTTGTACATCCGAAATTTGTCTTTTTTTTTTTTTTTTTTTTTTTTTTGCGGTACTTGGGCCTCTCACTGCTGTGGCCTCTCCCGTTGCGGAGCACAGGCTCCGGACGCACAGGCTCAGCGGCCATGGCTCACGGGCCCAGCCGCTCCGCGGCATGTGGGATCTTCCCGGACCGGGGCACGAACCCGTGTCCCCTGCATCGGCAGGCGGACTCTCAACCACTGTGCCACCAGGGAAGCGCTTGCCTGTTTTCTTAATGAAGTCTTTTGATGAGGAGAAGTTTCAGTTTCCTAGGGTAGCTGTAACAAATTACCACAATTTGACAATTTGGGGGCTTAAAGCAATGGAAATTTATTCTCTCACAGCTCTGAAGGCCAGAAGAAATCATGATGTTAGCAAAGCTCCCTCTGAAGAATCCTTTCTTGCCTCTTCCTACCTTCTGGTAGCTCCCAGCAATCCTAGATGTTCCTTGGCTTGTACCTGCGTTATTCCAATTTCTGTCTCTGTCTTCACATGGTGTTTTTCCTTCTATGTGTGTGTCTGTGTTTCTGTGTCTGCATGTGTTACATGACCTTTTTATAAGGATATCAGTCATTGGATTTAGGCCCACCCTAAACCCTAAAGTATGATCTTATCTTAACTAATTCCAAATAAGGTCACATTCTGAAGTGAACATGAATTTTGGGGAGACACTATTCAAAACAGTAGACTTGCCTATTTATTTTCTTAATGAAGTCTTTTGGTAAACAGAAGTTTTTCACTTTGATGAAATTCAACTTATTTATTTTTTATTTAATGGCTGATGCTTTCTGTGCTCTGTATAATAAATCTCTGCCAACTCAGGTTCTCAGAGATATCCTCTTGTGCTTTCTTCCAGAAGTTTTGTAGTTTTTACCTTTTACATTGAGGTCTGTAATGCCTTTTGAATTTGTTTTTGTTTTTATAGCATGAGATGGAATTCAAAGATGATTTTCTTTTCCATAAGGACATCCAGTTTTTTTCAGCATGATTTATTGAAATATTACCTTTTCCCCTTTGAATTTCTTTGGTGTTTTTATCAAAATGTATTGGACAGACCTCTTTTTCTAGACTGTCTGAGCTCTTCTTATACCACACTGTTCTGATTACTGTGACTTATGGTAAGTGTTGAAATCAGGTAGTATAAGTCTTCCATCTTCCTCCCTCCCTTTCTCTTTTTCAGGATTGTTTCGACTGTTGCAGGCTTTTTGCATTTTGTTGGATTTTGTTGTCTTCTTTTAAAGAATGCTGAGTGTTTTTGTTTTTCTTTTTGTTTTGTTTTGTTTTAATCAGGCAGATACTGGAGGATTATCATTGTTCTATTAAGGCGTAGTTTTAAGATTTGTTAAGGTGGCTCTAGAGTAGCCATTACTCTATAGCTAGAATGGATCCACTTCCTAAGGCATGGCCTTTCTGGCTTGAATGCTCTTGGGTGCTTGAAGAGATCTCTCTACTCTGGACGGTCATAAGCCAGTGTCTTGTGTGTGTCCTCTGGAATCTCAGTCTGGCTCCTTCTCCCCAGGAGCTGTTCTCTGCCAGTCTTTTGGAGTTTCTCACAGTGCATGCACAGCTTAATAATTGGCTACAGCTGGTTCTTGGGAACCCCAGGCAGATTCCTGGAGCTCTTCCTCTGCACATCTGTCTTCTGCCTCTGTGCAGCGAAGACTGTGGCTATCTCTTTGGCTCCATCTGCTTCCCTGTGCCTATGCCTCAGTTAGGAGGGTACACAGGCAGAACGCCAAGGTTCTCGCAAGGATCACAACCCTGTGGTATCTGTTGTCCAGTGACTAAAAATAGTTGCTTTCTACATTTTGTCTAATATTATAGTTTTAGATAGTAGTGGGTAAGTCTTACAGCCATTCCTGCATTATGGCCGAGACAAGAAGCATGTGCTATCCTTTCAGAAAGAGAAATGTAAATATTATTACCAATCAGTTTCATTCTTGATGAGATCTAATTTTAAAGGTTTGATCTATAGAAAATTGAGGCAAGGTACATGATATAGAAGTAAGAGATGTGGAAAAAACCATGGAGTACACTTAAAGAAGTTCAATTACTCTGGGCAGTCAGTGGGATTGCAATCATTTTGAAATGTCATACCATAAAGCTTGCCAATTTCTGTTCTCTTCTATCCATTGTACTTTCTGCTAATAGATTTCTGAGGCATTGCCCAGTGCACAAGTGTTCACTGGGCTATTTGTTTTAAACTGTTGAATTTTAATAAAATTATTATGGTTTCCCCCCGATAGGTAGTTATGCCAACAACAAAACACTACTTTCAGAATATTAAAAATATCAGGCCTAGGGGTCTGCCTGCTTGTAGTGTTTTGCAAAACTACTTGTTATCTCCTCAATTCAGACACATAAACAATTGCCTTAGAAAGACATTTTTAGCATTTTAAAAGATATCTCTTTCCCATGTGTTTGACCTATTCCTGCCTTGGTAAAAAGGAGAGAAAATGAATTGCTACATTTACTGTAGCACCTTTGACTTATACATAGTACAATTTGTTTTAAGCTAGAGATCTATAAAAAAGTGGTAGAAATTTCTGTTGGCAGGGAACCTTTATGACACATTGTTTAGTTACTGTTTGTTAAGAGCAGATGCAATATATATGATGCCATTTAGAAAGAAAAGTAAAGAGCCTTGTTTAGGAAAGTACATTTCAACATCAAAGCAATAGGTATGCATTTTGAACTTACTGGGCCAGTTTGGATTTTGACTTTTGGGTTATGGAGAGACATTACTTAAAAAAAAAGGCCACTATATAGAATGACTGGGATGATTTAGTCAATATTTCTCAACCACGGCTATTGTATAAACCTTTTCCAAAGGAAAAGTTAATTCTTTCTGACTCCCATTATGTACCTAAATTATTTGTATTGTTCCTTAAATTTATGTAAATATAAAACAGAGTATAAATTCCTTGTGCTAATAACATTTATACTAATAACACTATACTTTAATCAAAACACATTTACAATTTAAATACAAACAAAGCTGTAAATACAAATTAACAACATTAGTTTAACATGATAGGTAATATTTCGCTGTTTACAACGTAAATATGATACCAAATATGTTTGTTATTTACAACATAAATGTGACTGCTAGGATGCAGGTTCTTTCAAGCCCTATTCAGGTACTGTGGGATGACTCAATTCTCTCATCATTTTGCTCTGAATGCTGTAAAACCTTTCTTAGTATTTATTCAGTATTGTAACTTGGCCATCTCTTGGCCTGAAAGCCGTCATGTTACTTACATGTATCTTTTCATAGTTGTCTCTGTGAATTATAATAGTACTGCTTGGGTCAATGCAGTTGTAAACAAAAATACTAAGGCAGTCACCGAAATTTCATGAGAGTGCTCCAGAGGGTAGTTTTCCAGATGCTCAAGAGTATATTAATACAAATGTTAAATTTTAGTATCAAAACAAGTCACAAAATGATGTAATTCTTTTTTTTTTAAGATTTTTTTTTTGATGTGGACCATTTTTTATAAGTCTTTATTGAATTTGTTACGATATTGCTTCTGTTCTATGTTTTGGTTTTTTGGCCGCGAGGCACGTGAGATCTTAGCTCCTCGACCAGAGATAGAACCTGTACCCCCTGCATTGGAAGGCAAAGTCTTAACCACTGGACTGCCAGGGAAGTCCCACAAAATGATGTAATTCTTATAGGTAACCTACGGACTGTTAGGAATGCATCCGTGCACATACAGTTTAATAAACCATCTGGTAGAATGGATTTGAAGAGGCGAAGATTAGACGCAGGGAGACTAGAAGACTATTGCAGCAGTCCAGAAGTGGGATATCAAGAGCTTGACCTCGAGTGGAAGTGATGGAAATGGAAGAGAGTCAATGGGTGGTGATGATCACTAGCCCCAATATTCTAGTTTATTTGAAAGATTTATTTATTCATTCAGTCATTCATTTCTTCATTTGGGCATTCATCACTGGAGAGACTGTTTTCTATGATGACTAAAAATCTTTATTTTGTCATCTATCATTTCCTCATGGGATTGTTGAGTGAGATTAAAAAATGTAAGATCTTGGAACATAAGTTCTTGATAAATGAGGGTTATTATTAATCTATTCACATTTATTGAGTTTTAAATTATGTCAGGAAGTAGACTAAATTGGGATAGATAAGGCCTGAGTTTTGGTTTCAGGGCGTTCACAGTGTAGTGAAGGACACTGTAGTTTGACAAGCTCTGCAGCGTTAAATGCTCCAGCACTCAGTGGACTGGCATTCTGAGGAATAAATCACCTCCTCTACCAACTGTAGCTGGGTCTTCAGGACTGCATCCTGGAGCAGGGTGCTTGATTCAGCTGGAACTTGGAAAGCATTTAGGTGCTTGTTCGACAGACCAAGAGGTAAGGAAGGACGTTTCAGGCAGAGGCATAGCATTTGCAAAGATACGGGGAGTTCAAGAGCCTGTGCGCTTGGAGGCATGCAAGTAGTTCAGTGTGGATGGAATATAACACGCATGTGGGAGCATGGGCTGGGGTGAGGTTGGAAAGGTAGTGACAGTAAGGCAGTGTTGAATTCTGAGAATCAGAATGGGAACCTGACCTGTGACATCTGTCTTGCAAGTGTGTGCCATCGGTTATGGGAGGAACTGAGAAAGCCTGACTTAAGCAGTGTAGCCAAGCCAAGCTGCCAGAAAAGCAATCCAAAGCTGTGTCCCCAGATGGCAGGCAAATCGTGTCATCCTGGGTGAGAAGAGCAGAATTATTATGGTCCTTTTCAGTGGAGTCATTTGGAGAACTTTTCACCATCATCAGAGTCCTGACAGCACACTGAGGGAATGATAGTTTTCAAGTGAAAACTTCATTGAGTAAGTTGTGTTAGAAGGTTGAAAAAAAATTCCAATAATGGAAAGAACTTGAAGTAGATTATTACCAGTACACATTTCATATTAGTATCTCTGCACAGAGCTGAAGGGCCTTTTGGAAAGTGTTTTAGTTGTGATATTATTCAGTATTCAAATGCTGATATTATTCTTAAGGTAATGCAGGATTTTTTTGGTTTAGTGACTAGTGCTCATGTTCTTAATCGATATTTACGAAGAGAAATCTTATGGATGCTTCAAGCGTTGATCTGGGTGATGGTTGCAAATAATTCTGTTTTTATGACATGTTGCATATAATTTATATATAATTGATCATCTCTGTTTTCTTCTAGTACAATTTTCTTTTTCTTTAGTACCATTGTTATATATATAAGTAACATGAAAACATAGACTGTTTTTTCTAAAAGTGATTAAAGTGTCTTAGCTGTCTTTAAAATGTTTGTCCGGAGTTACCAAGGTTACCAAAGGGGCACATAAATATTCTGCAGAAGCATAATTAGTACAATGGTACAGAATAATCCTTCACAGATGGTATAAAGGAATAAGAGAAAAATTTTACAAAGATCATAATGAGAATAGGAAGTAGTGTCACATAAATTCACTCATGTGGCACAGATTGAAGCGTGCGTGGGGAGGTGTGGGAGCTGCACAAAATTAAATCCCCTCATCACACTCTGAAAATTGCCATCTTACAGTCATCAGGTCCTCCTCCTTCTCAGATGTTGAAGCTGTGCTCCCAGACCAGCAGAAGAAAATTTCATATTTCAACATATCCCCATTTAGTTGATGAACTCATTTACAGTTGTGGCTGCTAAAAGCTGTTGATGTGCATGTTGAAATGACTGTTCATATCTACATCTGTTAGATAAGTGTTTTATTTATTTGTTTATCCATTTACACACATCAGTTTGAATTCTTTGAATATCAAAGTGTGTGTGATATTAATTGGGCACTTATTAACATCACTTACTAATAGCCAAGCACTGTTCTAAGTGGTGTATATATATATATATATATATATATCTCCTGACAATGACCCTATGTACTATTATTATTCCCATTTTACAGATGGGAGCCAAAGTAACTGAGGCCCAGAGAGGTTAAATAGCTAACAAATGATGGGAATAGCATAGACATTCAGTGTACACTTAGTCCAGAATGCACGCACATATTCAAAAATGATTATTCAAAGTGTAGGTCCATTTTTACAGTGAAAGATTGGTGCTCACAATTTGTAAATTACCTACGTAACTCATATTGACATTACTTACCAAAAACGTTTTTCACGCTTGTTCCAGATGAGTGGTAGTTGTTGGGTTTTCACTATAGTCAATGACATAAGAGATCTTACTGACCTTTCAAGGTATCCTCTGTCGACATAATTTCAGACATCCTTTTTGTGCTCTGGGAAGCACCATGATACCAAATTCTGATACTGTATTTCTCAGTGGGTTTTATTACCTTTAATAAAGGTATTTTCATCCTACATATTCTAAATACTAAAGACAGGTAGAAGGATTTGAAATTAAATCCCTTGGACTTCAGTTTCGACATAAGTTTTTAAAATGAGAGAGAGAAGCTCTGTGGATTGTGGTTTGTTCCTGTGGTACGCAGGCCTCTCACTTTTGTGGCCTCTCCCGCTGCGGAGCACAGTCTCCGGACGCGCAGGCTCAGCGGCCATGGCTCACGGGCCCAGCTGCTCCGCGGCATGTGGGATCTTCCCGGACCGGGGCACGAACCCATGTCCCCTGTATTGGCAGGCGGACTCTCAACCACTGCGCCACCAGGGAAGTCCGCTCCTGTTGTTCTTAGAGTCGAGGCTTCTGTGAAGTGCACTGGCAGCATTACAGTCAAGTCCCCCTTGTGCAGGTTTCACAAAGGCCATTTAACTCCTGGAGCTCACATCTTTGGGAAGCTATTCTCCACTGATTTGTGCTTCTACTTTAAGATGATTTTAGGATATTGTAATAAAAGTAGCACAGTATAAGTCCTTAAGGCTGTATAGAAATCCGAATTGATTTAATGTGGACAATCTAATCTACTGAGTTCTGTAAGGAACACTGCAGTTCCCCCAAATGGGACAGAAAAGTCAGGGCCTTAGCCATCAGAAAACCAAAATGTAGTTCCAGTCCTCCAAAAATATTTGAAAAAGTGTCTGGAAGATATGAATCAACTTGTTGAGAAAAATACTTTAGATGATTCTTCTGTAGTGTTTGGTTTCAAGGTAGCCATTCAGACGCACAGCTATGGTGAAAACGAGATGAGAGGGTGTGGGGAAGTGCTCACAGGGCACCTGGTTCCTAACAAGCAGTGGCTAAATGTTAGCTTGTGTGCTTTCTGGCAGCTGAGATGGAGAGGTTAAGGGCATTCTCTGCAGTGGGTAACCTGGACTCAAATCCTGGCATAGCCATTTATCAGCTGGAAATCCTAAGCAGTGGTTCTCAACCAGGGTAAGCGTTGTCCCGCAGGGCACATTTGGCAATGTCTAGAGACATTTTAGGTTGTCACTCTTCGGGGTGGGGTTCTCCTGGAGGCCAGGGGTACTGCTAAGCATCACACAGTGCTCAGAACAGTGGATCCTCCCCAACAAAGAACTGGCTAGTCTGAAACGGGAATAGCACTGCGGTTGAGGAACCCCAACCTAGAACAAGTAACTGTCTCTCTGTAAATAAGGACACTTAGCTAATGCAAAGAAAGCACTTAGAAAAGTGCCTCGTATACTAAGCACATAGTAAATGCTAAGTCTTGTTATTCTTTAAACAATTATTTGTAGGAGGCTCACTATGGGCCAGGCACTAGCCTAGGTGCTGTGTATACAGTGGAAGTGGAAGGGAAATAGGCCCGGTCTCTACCGTCGCAGAGCTTGCTGTTTCTGGCTGCAGGGGTCACCGCAGAGGTGACCACCACTCTTTAGGGGCAGCAGCATCGATCACTGTTGGGACCACCTCATGCTCTCTGTGCCTCCCTCCTCTTTTTTTTTTTTTTTTTTTTAAGAAGATGTTGGGGGTAGGAGTTTATTAATTAATTTATTTATTTTTGGCTGTGTTGGGTCTTTGTTTCTGTGCCAGGGCTTTCTCTAGTTGCGGCAAGCAGGGGCCACTCTTCATCGCAGTGCGCGGGCCTCTCACTATCGCGGCCTCTCTTGTTGCGGAGCACAGGCTCCAGACGCGCAGGCTCAGTAGTTGTGGCTCACGGGCCTAGTTGCTCCGCAGCATGTGGGATCCTCCCAGACCAGGGCTCGAACCCATGTCCCCTGCATTGGCAGGCACATTCTCAACCACTGCGCCACCAGGGAAGCCTCCTCCCTCCTCTTAAAGTACAAGGTCCTTCTTCATCTCTTTGTAAAAATCTCTCTTTTAGACTTAGAAGAATCCACAAAGAGAAAAATATTAGCCCTAGCTTCCCCATCACACTCATCTGAATTTGAGCATCACAAACCTCTCACGCGATCCATGTGCAGACATTGCCAGTATCTCCAAGCATCCTTTGTGAGGGGGGAGGTCTCTTTCATGCCAGTGGTGCTCCAATTAGAGAATGCTCTTCACCCCAGGACTGCTTCTCTTCCTTCTTTACTGGCTTTGGGTATCTTAGTCATTCTCCATCAGTGCTGGGATCCCTGAGTTTCTTCTCTCCCCTCCTTCCCTTATTCCCTCGGAGCTGCCAGGAGCATCTCAGGCTCCTGCTGTTGCTCCTGTAGCCTAATGTGGCTCAGGGATGGAGAATCTCCATTCCCTTTACAGTGCTACTTAGGGAGAAGACATTCTTAGGGTCCTAAGTGTGAAGTTTGAATGTGGTTTCACCTAGAGGCCCAGCTGTAAAGGGTGGTCTGTTTCAGCACTTTTAGGTTTGCGTAACCAGGCCGTGTATGCCAAACATTCCCAGTTCCTGAGCCAGTTCTGACCAGGACAGGGAGTTTATTGGGACCCCACCCCACTAGTGTGGGCATACAACTCATTAAAATTCACTGTGCTAATGACTGGTGCCTGCTGCTGTGCTGCTCTATGCCTGCTAAGCCGTCCCTTCTCCTTCCGCCTCACTCTGCTGGTCCAGTTCAGATAACTGGGCTTCTGCTTTGGTTTTGTCTTAGCCCTACCGTTCTCTGAGTAACACAGTATCTCTGCAAAGGCTGATCACAGAACCCTGATCTGTTCCTGACCACCCATCTAAACTCCTTCCATTTCCCACCTCCCTCCCTCCTACACGCCTTATGCTCCAGCAGTATAAACGGTATAGAGTACTGGCGGGTCCATGAAGGTACTGTGCTTCTGCATACCACGTGCTTTGCACAGATTGCTTCCTCTGCCTGAATTTCCCAACTTGAACCAAGCCAGGGTTCACGTTTACTTCTTTGACTGTTAGATATTGAACTGCCGGCTCCCTTCTTCAGGATCTAGTCTGTAGCTTGTTCAGTTATCCCATCCCTTTACCTCATCTTGGCGTCCAGATTTCTCCCTTGCCCATCGAGGTTCCAGGTGTTCTGAGTTCAGCATCCTGGACTTAAGAAACCAGAATCTATTGGATTTAAGTCAGCCATAGCATATTGTAGTAGATGGAGTCTTCTCAGGACCTAACCATCATGTAAAGTGTTGCTTCTGTGTAAAACTGCATGCCAAAGTCCTAAAAACTGATCAATCAATGATGGTTTAGAAACAGCCACATTTATAAATTGCAGATCGACCACAGCAAAAATGTGTGTGAGTGTATGTATGTATGGGTGCACACGCACATATATACACACACGTCTATATCTTCTGCATTTATGCTCATACTTTATGAAGCAAGAGGGAAGAATGAATAAGAATACTGAAAATAAGAATTCAGAAGAAAAACAAAATTAGAGTATATTTCTACTGAGTGAATGTGAGGTGGTACAGATAAGGGAGAGAAGCTATGCAAATGAGGAAATATGTGAATGAATCGTTAGATGTTGGTATTTAAATAGGGAATATTATTGTTGATGTTTGGTCCTAATTTCCTAAATTAGAAATGGAAATATATCTTTCACATATCTGTATGTAATTCAGCGCCATATCTAACTATGGCATTAAGGTGGAAATACCCATTTTATCTTCCAAATGCTAGAAAGAAAACAATTTTGTGGAATTGGAATATGAACTAAAGAGGAAGAAATATATGACTTGGGATAGCATTCAAACAGGAAATTCTGGGATGAAAGGAGGCAGCTTGTTTTAAGATACACTCAGACATTATGGTTTCAAAAGAATTTTAAACTCTAGCAATTTTCCTAGCCTGAACTAATAAGATAGTTGCGACTCGTACTTAGTATGGGCCATGCCTCCCAGGACCTCTGCATAAACCCGCGTTCAGGGTCAGCTGTGTTTGTCTGTGAGATTATCAGGCATTGCCTATAGCTGTACAGCAAGTTCAGGGTTGTAAACCTTGCTTCAGTGGAGAATTAAGAGGGGAGGGGAATGACATCCTTTCACAACCAAGGTGGGTACGTTGTTTTATCTTCCAGACCTTAAAAAGGAAAATTAATTCAACTCTATTCAACAGATATTTATCAAACTCCTTCTCTCTGTCTTGGACCATAATTGCTGGTAGTTAGGAATAGAAGAGAACTAAAATGTACACTCGTTGCCTTCAAGGAGATTAAAATCAGTCTTTCTGAGGATTTAAGATTGGCATATAAAGGAATTACATAAGAAACAGAGAAAGACGTAAGACAGCACAAAGTGCTACACTGAAAAATAATGAAAGTGCATAATAAACAATCAGGGCTATAGACCATCATAAGAGAAAAAGAATTGTCAAGAGGGTGGGATGTGACATGTTAAATCCTGATTGCAGTATAATTACAGGATTATTTTCATGCCTGGGTTCTCCTCTGTTTTAAAGGGTGTTAAAATATAGTGAGGAAAACTATCTGTAGACCACTGTGTAGACTTTTTGCCTGAATAGTTTTTTCAAAGGAAAAAAACAAAGAACATTAATTTGTTAAGTGTTCTGAATATTCTATGTAGGTCAACTCACAACTATCCCAAAACTGATAGTGGAGCTGAGTGGAGCTGAGATAAGACAAGTCCAGTGCTTTCATTTGGTTCTGGAAGGTGTTTCTTGCCATTCAGTTAGAAATTATTTTCTCTGACATTCTGGAAATTTGTAACATTTCTAAGAAACTACTCAACCTGCAGTGTAATCATCTGAGGGGAATGTTTTGAACCTGTCATTAACTGAGACCTCTATTATTCCTTTTTCTAGGAACATGCTCATCTCAGAGTGCTACAAAGGATTAAGTTCTTTTCGTAAATCTAGAGTCCCTCTACAGACTTGCCAGTTTGTATTGCAAGGGGAAAGGAGAGAGCCTTTGGTCTTAATAGATAACAATATAAAACATTATTGTAAAATTTTTTGTACGTATTCTAGTTTAGTTCATTGGGGTTATCACCTATTCTACCTTTTAAATCATAAATTTTAAACTGGGTGGCAATGCAAAGGAGTATTTGAAGGCAGAATAAATCTCTAGCCTTTACTTAGCTATTTGAGCAAACAACGAACACTGTTATGAAAAGGCATAGACGTAGGTGGGGAAGTCATCAATGAACAAGACAGTTGGCCTCATATTGATTTTCTACATGGACTGTGCCAAGAAGGAGAATTACAAAATTGATCCCTGCACTTGGAAAGCCTATCACAGAATGAGAGAAGATAGGATATGCCCCCAATAAACATATCAACAGCAGTGATGAAGGCAAGGTAACAGGAATTATTTGTCTCGTTTTTGATTCTATAGCGTCTAGACTTGCCCTAACTAAGCAGATCATCACATTGTTTTGGTCTTACTTTCTAGGCATAAACATAGTTAAAGATATAAAAGAATTGCTTTTTTAAAAAAAAATTATTTTATTGAAGTGTAGTTGATTTACAATGTTGTGTTAATTTCTGCTGTACAGCAAAGTGATTCAGTTATACATATATCTTTTTCATATTCTTTTCCATTGTGGTTTATGACAGGATACTGAATATAGTTCCCTGTGCTATACAGTAGGACCTTGTTGTTTATCCATTCTATACATAATAGTTTGCATCTACTAATCCCAAACTCCCAATCCATCCCTCCCCCATCCTCCCTCTCCTTTGGCAACCACAAATCTGTTTTCTATGTCTGTGAGTCTGTTTCTGATTTGTAGATAAGTTCATTTGTGTCATATTTTAGATTCCACATATAAGTGATATCATATGGTATTTGTCTTTCTCTTTCTGACTACTTCACTTAGTATGATAATCTCAAGGTCCATCCATTTTGCTGCAAGTGGTATTTATTTTATTCTAAAAGAATTTTATTCTAAAAATATTACTTTTTATCTAAGGGAAATTATATCTATATTTGTTGCTTCCAGGGGTCAGTAGACTGTTCCTTGTTTTTTTGATAATAGCCATTCTGACAGATGTGAGGTGGGACTACATCAAACCAAAAAGCTTTTGCACAACAAAAGAAACCGTGAACAAAATGAAAGGCAATCTACTGAATGGGAGAGGATATTTGTAAACAGTATATCTGGTCAGGGGTTGATATCCAAAATATATAAAGAACCCATAAAACTCAAAATCAAAAAAGCAAATAACCCAGTTAAAAAATGGGCAGAGGACCTCAATAGACATTTTTTGAAAGAACACATACAGATGGCCAACAGGCAAATGGAAAGGTGCTCAACATCACTAATCATAAGGGACATGCAAACCAGAACCAAAATGAGATACCACCTCACATCTGCTGATACTTGTTTTAAAGAATGATACCTCAGGGACCGTCTGAGTGAGTCATAGGAGAGTTGGGGAGACATATTACCTAGGGAATAGGCTAAGCTCCCGTGACAAAGAGACCCCCAAATGCAGTGTTTAATTAATAAATGAGTTTACAGCCATAAAAAGAATGAAATAATGCCATTTGTAGCAACATGGATGGACCTAGAGATTGTCATACTGAGTAAAGTAAGTCAGAGAAGGACAAATATCATATGATATTGTTCATATGTGGAATCTAAAAAAAATGGTACAAATGAACTTATTTACAAAACAGAAATAGACTTTCATATGTAGAAAGCAATCTTATGGTAACCAGGGGCGGTGAAAGGGGGGAGGGATAAATTGGGAGATTGGGATTGACATATGCACACTATTATATATAAAATGGATAACTAATAAGCATCTACTGTATAGCACAGGGAACTCTACACAATACTCTCTAATGACCTATATGGGAAAAGAATCTAAAAAAGCGTGGATATATGAATATGTATAACTGATTCACTGTGCTATACAGAAGAAACTAACACAACATTGTAATTAGACTATACTCCACTAAAAATTAAAAAAAAGAAAGGAGTTTATTTCTCTCTCACCTAACAATCTAAAGGTAGGCAGGTGTTCCACGGCTGATGGGTAGTTCTGCCACGTGAGATTATTCAAGGTCCCACAATGCCCTTGTCCTCATGGAAGAACTTGGCTTGCTACCACAACATCCTGGTTCCAGCCTGAGGGAAAGGAGAGTGGAGAGCAGTCAGTTTCCTTTTCAATAATAAAATCTGGGTCATAGCACATATCACTTCTACTCACATCCTTTTTGCCAGAACTGAAGTCACCCGGCCTCTTTAGCTGGAATGTAGTTTCTAGCTGCACAGCCATGTGCCCAGATGAAAGTAGGGAGTTTTATTACTAAAAAGAAGGTAATTATTGCTACTGGAGGACAACAGGCAGTCTTTGCCACAGTAGACAGTTCATTGTATTGAATTATTCCTGATCTTCATTGCTGAATGCTCAGCACGTAGCAAGTGCTCAATATATATTTGTTGAATTAATGAAAGTGAGCAGGAAACTAGAGCCAATCCTTAGGCCAGGAATGAGCACTTAAAGAGAAATCCAGGTCTTGAAATGGGAGAGACATGAGCTTGGTAGGATTAGATGTAAGCCTTCTGGGAATGGATGAATCGGTAGTAGAGATTATATAGCTTCTAGTAAAGTGAAGTCCAGAGATGAGCTTAGACAGTAAGTGAATCTTCTGTGCTTTATCCAGGGATAGTACCCTCACTTAAATAGAGAATATAATTTAGAAAAACTCCCAGGAGCAGGAAAAACTCCACAAGGATTGTACGATGGGGTGAGGGGAGGGTATGAGGATGAGTGGGAGTTGGGGTAGTATCCAGTCTGCTAATGAGGAAAGTCCAGTAGCCTCCACAGTTCAAAGGCAGGCAGGCATCATTTGATGGATCTAGCATTCTGACACTTTTTAGCAGGATTCATCCATTCCTGAGGATCAGCAGAGAGAATTGGCAAGATTCCTGACTGGGCATTAGAGCCTCAACCAAGCAGATGGGGGGCGGGGCAGGGCAGGGTTTTGAGTTCTAGGCTGGGAAACTGAAGCAGCAGCTCAACTTTGTATATTGGGCCAACATAGCAGGTGTGGGAAATGATTCATTTTAGAAGCTGCACAAATTCTCAGAGCTCATTTTTTTGTTGAATATCTGAGCAGTAAGACTTAATTCTGAGCATCATTTCTAATTTTCTGGCCTCTTTATCATAACTGGTTCAGAAATGGAGGGGAGACGGATACGGGGCCTGGGGAACAAGGGCAGAGGTTGACTGACATAAGGGCTGGTGTCTGAGACTCTGGACTGAGAAACTGATTATACTATGCCCCGTGTCCTTTGGTACTTTATAATGCTATTTTCTTTCTTGCAGTGAAAAGAATAATCGTAAAATATAGCACAATTTCAATAGGGTGATAAACCATGATAATGGATATTTTGGTGTCTTGTTATTCTAAAATAATCTGATTATTGTAATTAAAGAAGGATAAAAACAGAACTCCCAAAATTGATGTCTCAGGTCAACTTGGCCTATTAGGTAGAAGATGAAATCGTGTATTTCAGCACTTCAGCTCTGCATAATTGATGGGGCACTACTTACTATCTCTTTGGCTGTTCAGCAGAGATTCTGTTAGAATCTGCTTGTGTAATTTGAGGTTGCACAATTTATAACCTTCATAATTTTATAGATGTAAAACTATCTTAGAGATACCTATTCTTTATTCTTGTCAATTAAGAGGTTCAATTGAATGTTGATGATATATAATGAAAATCTCACCTTGATTCTCTATGTTTTCTTCCTTCTTTTTACACTAATAAATCTACTAAGCTAAGACAAACACTAACATGCATGTGGATAAAATGATAGCCAGCTTTGTGAATGCACATATTTGTTTTCTCTCTTACCCTTCTCAGGGACTGTATGAATATTTGATCAGACCTCAAAGAAAATAAAGGAGTGACTTACGATTCACTTTTCACTTAAAAAACTAATTTATATATATTTCTTTCGAATTTCTAGTTACTTGCTTAATAGATGAACATTTTACAAAGAGTAATTATATGTGTATTTAAGGTATAGCTAGGTACTGTATATGGGATAGTTTACAAGAGAAAAGAAAGATTACATAATTGATGAATTTGTACACTTCACTATTAAGATGAGTAGTTTAGTTTAAGCAATACCTCATCCATTATAACTGTATCAGCATAGGAAGATGCAGTTGAGCCTTTTCCTCTACTATTAATGGTAGGACTAGAAAAAACTCAAGTTTTTTTTTAAAGAAATTCAAACATTTATTCAAGTTTTCAGTGGCTTTAGTCAAGGCAAAAGCATGTTTTGTAAATTATGGCAGTCCATGAATTTAGTTTTCCTGATGTATTTAAGACATTGGCTCATGATATTAGCCAACACATTGTATACAGTTTAGGTTCAGTTGGACATAATATTGGACTACTTTAAATAAAGGTCTAGCAAATTACTAATTCTCAAATCTGCTACATATGTTCAAATGAGGTTGTTGAGACTGCTATCCATAAATAGTGAGGCAGGATCAACAGAGGAATGCAGCCAGTCTATTGAAGTTGTGAATGACGTCATTATCATCATCATCATCATTATTGGCATTGGCATTGTCATCGATCATCATATTCCCTTTTATTTGCTTAGTATTTCTGCCTATTTGATCTTCTTGAGCAGTATTGCAGTTGAGAGAAGAGATGATAAAGAGGAATACTGTTTCAGCTCCTTTACCTTCTTGCTGGTAACAAAAGAGCTGCTAATTTCACTGGTGAATTTCTGAGGGACAGCTAAACACTAGCTAAAAGCATTAATCTGATTATAAACTCAAGTACCAATTTTAATTTTAATCTACAATGAGGATTATAATAATGAATGAAATCAGGATACTCATACCGTTTGATCACTACTGCTGTGTCCGAAGGAAAATGTACCTTGGAAGCCAATTATTATCAGAAAGTTGTTTGTTACTATGGAATAAAAACAAAGTGGAATAACTTTAATATCTTGTCTTATGTCTGTTATGTATATAATTTTAATACTTTAATTTTAAGCTTCAAAGTATAGAGGTGTTTTATTATTTGTAGTCCCCCTGCACCCTGACTACATTTTGTTCTACTTTACTGGTGAAAATTCCAATGATTTATTTAAAGTCAGTTAGTTAGTTGCTAAATCCAGGAGTAGAATCTGCTATTTGTTTTTGTTTCTTTGACTAGTTAGTGGATGCTTTTGTTCCTGATTTCTGATTATATTCACTTATGTATGTATATTTTTATGTTGTTAGATATTCACAACATTAAGCCAACAAACATTTTTTGTAAATAATACTTGAAGGTACATATGTTTATTATGCATTGAATCAAATTATAATTAGTTGTAGATTTGAAAGAAACTTTTGAGATTGTTTTGAGGTTAAATGAAGGGATATTTCCAAGTTGACATCCCAAGAGTATGTCCTTGAACTCCCTGAACCTAGGAATGTAAAGGGCATATAGATGTCTAAAGGGTGAGGATGTGACATCCTTAGATGTGAGTTTGCTGACGAAAAAAAGTTGTGGATTACTCATACATTTTGCCCAGTAACTTTTTGAGGAGAATTATTTAAAATTTTTTAAAAAGCTTTTTGTTTTAAAATTTAGTATTGTTTACATCTCAATAGTTTCAAGTAGTTTCAAGTAGCAACTGAGAGATTATGTGATATGAATAGTTTTGTAGATCTGAAAAACCTAAATTGATCCAAAGATCAAGAAAAATGTATTTATTTATCTTCAGAATATATTTTTTATAAAAGTTAACTAAAAATGAGGGTTTATCTACTGTCTATAGAGTATGCATCGTGCTCCTGTAATAACAGGAAGCACCTTGGCCTGGGTTGGGATCCAGGATCTGCCACTTGAATTTGGTAGGTTCATTCCTACATCCTCTCGTAATTGCCTTGGGTAGTGCTATTGGAGGAGGTCATTGAGAGGACATGACCGCCAGTTGACCCACAAGCCGGAGGCGGCAATCAGAGGCTCCTCACCCCCTCCCATCCTTGAAATGTACATTCCAGTGTTCCCACAGTCAGAGCTCTTTTCAAGGAAGCAACTGCCTTGAGAAAGCAATGTGTTGTTGAGACCATCTGGATGGCATAGGTGACAGAACCCAGTTAAGGCTTCTATATAAACTTTTAAAATTCTGGTAGGCGAGTGCAGAGCTGTACTTGTCTTGCCACCGCCCAAGACAAGCCTGGTGTGTAAGTTCCTTTGTTTGTTAAACCTGCCACCTACCAATCCGGAGCCATCTGCCTCTTCCTGTGGTCTCTCCTTGCCCTTCGTGTACCTGCTCAGTTTCAGATTTCACTCAGGAAGCTCCCGTTGAACCAACACGTTCCTAAAAGAGTAAGTTGATGGAAATCAGCTCTGATTTTGAGCCACTTACAGAGATAATCACAAATGTCTTGGTTTCTCTGTGCCTCTCTTTCCTCATCTGTAATTTCTATTACTGTGGAGCTGATAATCTCATTTATTCAAAGTTGCTGTAGACTTAAATGAGATTGTTGATGTTTAAGGACTTTGCAAGCTGTATATATTGTGTTAATCAAATTTTAATGGCTTTTAAAATTGTTATTATTTTGCCTTTAAAGTTTTGCACTGTAAAGGCATGGATATATTGAAAGAGTAAGAGCAATGAACAACAACTATTGATATAATAATAGTTCTAATTTCATATATTTCTAACCTGAATTTAGAAGACAACAACCTTTCATAGTTAGAGACTGAACAAAAGGGTAATTTGGTGAGTTTTGGAACATTCTAAGTCAACCACTCTATGCCTGAGATTAGACCGTTTTTATAATTGAATCTGCACATGGTATTTTTATTAGTCTGCTTATGTGGCGGGAAATCAGTTTAGGTTTCTACACACTGCAGACAGGATAGACACCTGTCAGGGGCCAGAGACTCATTTGATTCATGATGGCAATTGTAGTGATGCAGTTAAAGTGCAAAAGAAGAAAAGAATTCTTACCGATTGCTTTGTTATTGGGAGATGGACAGACCCCTTCTCTTTACTGTTACTACTAATGCACTAAACATACTTAAAGAAGCTCTAGTCTGATTCTTTTTCAGTAAACATGCATATTTGCTGCCACGATACACTTGCATTAAGCTACAGTCTATTTTGTATAGAAAGAAACCAGTTTCTGTCTCTCCATCTCACCCTCACTCTCCTCTCCCCCTAACTATGTGTGTGGAGGATACACTGCATCCAAACATGAACTCATCACTCCATCCTGGTTGTCCCATGACTAAAAATGAATATTTTGATGTAATTGCTTCTGACCTGCTTCATTATTTATTAATAACTGCTTGAAAATGCCACACGTTGTGTTCTTAGTGGGATTTTTAGGCTTCTGCACGCAATAAAAATGGAAAACTTGGAAAAAAAGTTTTATTTTAAACTCAAGCAGTTCTCCAATTAAAAAGACCTAATACAGCATGGGCATGCTGGTAAGTTCTTCTGTAAGGCTTCCTATAGCATTTAAAGGCCCCTTTTCTCAGCCTGTTTTGCTCTGAAGAGGCAGTTCAAATGATGGTCGTCAGCCCTTCTTTGAAAAGACATTCAGCTTACTTTGACTTTTGTCCATCAAAGAATGATCATTCACAGTTCTCTAGAAACAGGGGGTGGTAGGCAGAATTTATCTTAAGAATAATTTCATTGCCAGAAACTTCTATGTTAATTTTCATATGTGAGAACTGGTATTTTGTGGCTGAGTTTGAGACACTTAGAATGAAAGTAAGCTCAAAAAATCACCACAAGGGTATAATGGCTCTTGGTCGTTTTAGTGGGTTCCACAGTCTCATTGCTTGTGAGAGTAATAATAATATGTATCATAATTCTAAAAGCCAACACGTGGTGTTGCTACATGGCAGGCACAGCTAGTCATCTGCATAGCTGGCCTTGGAAACTTATTTTTCTGGGGTGAGAATTTGTTCTCATAACCATCTATTTTTTATGTGTGGTTCCTAACAGGAGACCTTGTTGAGAAATTGCTTAATACATACCTGAATTTAATTATGAATTCTGAAAACTGAAATGATAACAAAAATAAAGTAAAATTATTCTTCCGTGGTGGTTTCTTTGACTTGACTTTCTGGTGAGGACTAGAGTTGGATCTTAGAGTAATAATCACAGGAACTCAGAAGTCTCTCTGAATGGTATATCATCTTTGAGATGAAAATAGAAGGCAGGAGTGCTAATTTTACAAAGTGGGAAACAGAAATGCAAATGGGGAAAGTGACCTTTCTTAAAATCACTACTAAGCGAGTCACTTAAGGAACTAAAAATGTTATGTTATATAATTACTTCTTTCTGGATGATTTTCTATGTTGATGCTCCCGAATTTGCCTTTCTGTGTGTGAGTGGCAGTTAAGCATGGGTGAGGATGCCACATCCAGGAGGCAGGGCAATTTAGTGGAAGGAATGCTGGACCCGAAACTGTCATCCCCATTACACCTCTAGCATGCCTGGTGCCTTTGGGTGAATCACAGAATTGTAATAGTTGTCCTTGTTAAGCGTTGTGAGAATAAAATGGAATGTGGGTTCACAGGGGAAAATACATTATTTATACATTTTTGAAGGATGGTGCTAGACGTGCAGCATTGTATCGTACACGTGTAAAGTTATATATGTTGTCCCTGCTGTGCGACAGATTTAGTGTTTTTATGGTCCATCCTTTTATCCTCTTCTCATTCCTGTGATTCCTATGATTTACTCAGGCATGCCTATGACTTTAGATACTGTATTCTGATGACCTCTACATTTATACTGCTGACCTTGACCTCTCTCTTGAGATCAGATTCTGTAGTGCCAGCCTCCCACCGGATATGTCCACATGCACGTTCCCAAACACCTCAGAACGACCGTTTCTAAAACTGAAATCCCATTTGGGTACCATCATGCTCCTACTGCATTTGCCTTTCATTCTGTCTCTCAAGCTAGAAACTTTGGATTCAATTTTCTCCTGTTTCTCCTGTTTTTGCCTTTTGCATGTGTTTTATCAGTGACCAAATTCTTTAGATTCTGCTTTCTAAAAATCTCTTGAATTCTATAATAATAAAATGATTATACTCCCTAATTTTTTTGAGCTACTCACAGAGTTCAGGCTCCCATCAAATCCTTCCCGGACGCAGGCATAATAAATTTTTGAAAAACATGTTTTTAAGGGGGAACAATAGATTTAAATATCATTAAGGTGAGGTAAGGATTGGTGGGAGATGGTGTTCTGTTGACAGAAAGCTGAAAATTAGTATACTTCCTAGAGGTGCTCTCTCTGCCTCATTCAGTAATTTGTCTTCACCTGGGGATTATAGATTCATGCAAGACCCAGTTTTTAAACCGCTATACAAGTGAACTTGGTTAATCGGGATGGAAAGAAAAGAATTTCATTTTTCCTGTCGCTAAAGCATAGGCTGAATGGAGCTTCTGTAGGACATGTTTGGTATTGGAGGGTCCCTTCTTCCTGCAAGTCACTCTAACCACCACAGAGGGAGCAAAACAGGAAGGTAATGGGCTGGGAGGAGAGCCTGGACAGGGTGAGAGAGCGTGTCCTGAATTGTGACCCTGCGTAAGTGAATAGGTTTAAGTATAAGCTGTATGGAGACCCTCTGGGACAACACTTACCACCCTGGCAGGATAGAGGATGGTTCTGCCCTGCAGGTCTCCTTAAGCACCTGGGGTTCACTTGGCCCTTCTCACATCAACATGCCTGACAGGCAGTGAAAGAACCAGTAAGTAGTTCTGTATCACGATTCCCGGTGAAAGCCAAAAACATCAATTTGATTTAGAAAAGGTAGTTTAGGGATGTCAAAATGTGATTTTTAAAATATGTGAAATTTAACAAAAGTCAATAATCACCTGAATTGCCATTTTCTCAAGAGTTTTCCCAACGTTCAAATTTTTTTCTTTCTTCAAATATTCCACATGGCTACCAGAGAAATTTTTCCAAAATGCAGATTGACAAAGCTTTAAAAAAAATGGTTTCCGTTCAACTACACTTGCCTTCCTCATGTTTTCAACCGTGGTGGTTTACATTTTTACCAACAATACTCAAATGTAATCCATTTTTTAGGTCCTTCTTCCTTTCATCATAAGGTCAGTCTTCACATGTAATTTCATCTGAAGACAAAACAGATAAAACCCCACACAAATAATATAGCCTTTCAACCCTTCTCACAAATCTGACTCCAGAAGCAGTGGAGAATAATATAGAGATTTAGTGAAGGTTTTCTTCGCGTACCAAATGACAAAGCTTTCTAAAACTCCTCTTCAAGCATCTCTTCTTTAAAGTTCCACCTTGTCAGGCAGCTGGCACCCTTTTCTCAATTTCTTTTCTCTCACTATAAGAGCTCAAGCTTGCTGGGCTACACCTTCCCATCTCTCTGTGGCTCTGATCATCATTCCTGTATTTAATGTAGTCCTTCCTCAGTTTCCTTCATTTATGTCCCCATCTATCACCCTGTTCAGCAAGACAAAGGTTTCTGCTCAAGCTCTACCTGCCTGAAAAGGGTCGGAGCGGCGCAGGGCCGGGAGGGGGAGTGTGATATTTGTAATTCAATTTTAATTTGTTCTTATCTAGCGAATTGAAACGAAGTCATGAAGTTTGTGAATGATTCACCTGTATATAAATTGGAGTGGATTAAAAGTTAACACTAGATGAATCCTTCTCACAGAGTCTCATTTTCTGTGCCTCCTTGGGGAGCAGACGGTTTTGGATCTCAGAGGGATTGGATGGCATCTCTGCAAAGCCTGTCTTCTCTCTAGTGGAATCCAGGGAGAAACTATTACATTTACCATGGCTGAAATTGTGGATTATTATTACGCTTTTGAACTGTGACTATTGACTAGAACTGAGGAAGTTTGTTTTTGGAAACTAGGAAGTTTCTTTTTCCTAAAACCTGGAACCAATATCCTGGGCCTGACTTCATTGCCCTGGATTAGGTGCCTGTTTCTGAATCAATTACTGTGGACAGGAATAGGCGACGCTCTGATTGGATACTTTTAGCACAGAGGAAGCCATGGGTTAAGAGTGGGGAGGGATCATTTTTCAGTGGTAGATAAGAGTTATTATTATTTATTTTTTAATTTTTTATCTAGAGAGTAAATTGAGCATGGTGACAGAAACAAGTGTCTATTACATTGGCACACAAAGCCCTGCCTCTCCTCTTCAGCTTTCCTACCCAGCCCCATCCTGCAATGGCTGCTACTTGCTGTTTCAGCCATGTCATGCCCTATCACGTCTCTTTGCTTTTTCATAAGCTGTTTCTATGACTGGAATGCGTTGCCCTCTCTTCTCTACCTGGTGAACTCCTGAGCAAATGCCTTCTGTTTTGAGATCCTGCCCTCCAGATCATGTTGGCTACTTTCCCTCTGTGGTCCAACACCACTTTGTACTTCCCTGTATGACAGCGTTTCTTTTGTTTTATTGGGATTATTTGTCCCCTCCTCCATTTTATGGGTATCTTGAGGGCTTCTCCATGTCTATGCATCCCCAGTGATGGACACAGACCAGGTGATTACAATTTTATTCGATAAATGTGTGTGGCTGGAAAGGTGGGGAACTTTAGATTAATCTCATAATCTCTGTTTCATCAAGGTTGTGGTTCTCAACCTGATTTCTGCTGCACTGTTCCAAAGGGAATGCTTGGAAATGTGTGGGAGAACTTTGGGTTGTCACAGTGACTAGGACTGAGTGCCACTGGCATTCATTGGGCCAGGACCAGGGGTGCTAAATGTTCTGTAGTGCATAGGATAGTCTTCCACAGGAAGGGTTATTCTCTCCAAATGCCAGTAGCTTCCCCATTGAGAACTCCTTATCTAGTCTATCTAGTCTAAAGCACAGAAAAGAGGAGAATGATTTGATAGCTACGGAAACTGTGTTTCTGGCTCCCATCAACCCTCTGCACACACTGAATAGGAGAGCGTTATGCTCTGTGAGCGGACGGCTTGAATGATAGGTTTTTCCTGTCCACTAGATCCATTTCTACCCCTGGCTATTTCTCCCATGTCCTCTGGGTCCTGAGGTTGGAGTGCACGACTAAACCACAGGAAAGTGCAGGATAAAAATCTGCTCTCCTACTCAAATCTCTCTTGTCTAGGTGTTCTCTAAGCCTGGGGAGAGGGATGTGGGAATTGAGTTCTGTGCATTTCTTTCAAAAATATGGCACGATAATTTGATCTTAATGTTTCATCCACTGCATAGAAGGCTGAGAGTGACTAATTTCAATGATCTTTTAAAAAATCTATTTATAGCAAGCCTTCTGGCTACAGATATCAGTGTGGAAGGTGGCACATTGATTTAAATCCAGTTTTCTGTCACGAGGTGTCAGAAAAGCTAAATGGCTCTATCATGGTTTTTTAGGTCCTTTTCTCGGAAGGACTTCCTTTTGTTCAATGTTGACACTGACGTGGCTGTGGTATCCAGGATTTAGGAAGAGTGTGAGGAGAAAACTTGGGAGCTCAGTTTTTCAAACAGGGCTCTTTGATTCTTCACCTCAAAGACATTTTTGCAAAAAGATCTCTGAAACACAAGCTCAGTCATTCATGTGATTTACTGTCCTGTGTTATGTGTAGCAAAAAGTCTTTTTGAACCAATTTACCAGGAGAGTCTGGAGCTCAGTATTTATCAGCAGTTGCTTGATAATGTTTTCTGAAAGACGTTGCCTGTAAAGAATGCTTTATAAAGCCAAGTTCTAGTCTATTTACTGTATGTTTCTTTTTTTAGATACTCCCAGAAGTATAAAAGCATCCACTGCTACAGCTGAACAGTTTTTTCAGAAGCTGAGAAATAAGCATGAATTTACTGTTCTGGTGACCCTAAAACAGACCCATTTAAATTCCGGAGTGATTTTCTCCATTCACCACTTGGATCACAGGTACGTGCGGCTGCTAGAGTTTCCTGTGTTTTCATTATAGATGGTGAAATTAACACATTAAAGAGAAGTAAACAAAAGCAAGATATTCATGATTGGTTTAAAACAGCAAGAATAATTTTGCTACATTATGCAAAATCAGAAACACAAGTAATTGAGATCAGCCTAAAAGCAGAAGGAGCTATTGCTTTTGATGTTGCTAAGAGCGAAGGGAAGTCACCATTCCTAAAACCCATTTATTAATTACTAACTTCCTCATGAGTTATCTTCCTCAATGTTAAAGTCAAACATACTTCCTCTTAATTGGTGAACAGTTAGCCGCAAAAATACCATATTCTGTTTCTTTAGGATATTGCCTGGGTTTAGAGTTTAATAGTCTTATAATTTTAATCACAGACAGATAAATTCTTTTTCAGCGCACTTCTTAGACTGTGGCAGTTACAGCTGTATTTTTGGATGTGTGTTGAATCAAAATACTGTCTAGTATTTCTTAGCTCCTCGCACGCATAGAAGCATGATTAGGAGAGCTGGTGGGAGTAGTGAGGAAGAGGGGAGAGGGGGAAGAAGAAATTCATTCATAACACTTAGCATATACATAAATTGCTACTAAATAACATCAAACAGCTTAAAGTGATTCCTTCCTGAAAGAATAACCACAGTTCTGACAATGAAAGTTCTTTTGTGTTCATATTTTGAATGCCCACTTCGTGACTATCTGGGGACGTTGGGCAAGTCATATAACCTCTCTGTGCCTCAATTTCCTCATCTGTAATAGGAGGATAGAAATAGTACCTCCTTCATAGGTAGTTGTGAGGATCAAAGAGTTCATATATGTAAAGTGTTTTACATATATAATGGATTTGATAATCCTGTTCAGATGTGGGCAGAAACCTCTTTTCTTGGGGCAGCCTGGGACTTGGCAAATCTTTGCTAAATACTAAAGGGCAAACAGAAGCAAATATATGTGGAGAACAAAATATAGAAAATTGACACAGAGAGTAGGGTTCCTGATCACATTCTACCTGGATTACTCTCAGGGATTTAAGACCCCATCTAATTCTATCGTTAGTCCCAAAGGATTGGCATAACTTCCCAGGCCCCTCACTTGGATTTCTCTCCTCCCAGGTTTTGGCCTGTTTTTGAAAGCAGGGTGCCATCCTAACATTCACCAGGTAATTGGCTTGGGCTCCTTAAGACTGAGCAACAGCGCTTCCCTGGTGGTGCAGTGGTTGGGGGTCCACCTGCCGATGCAGGGGACGCGGGTTCGTGCCCCGATCCGGGAGGATCCCACATGCCGCGGAGCGGTTGGACCCGTGGGCCATGGCCGCTGAGCCTGCACGTCTGGAGCCTGTGCTCCGCAACGGGAGAGGCCACAACAGTGAGAGGCCCGCGTACCGCAAAAAAAAAAAAAAAAAAGACTTAGCAAGAAAGGGAGAGGTCCATGTCCAAGGGTTCACCAGGGCTCTTCGCCTTGGTATGTTCCTGGTCCTCGTCTTCAGGTGATTGACATCAGGGGAGCTCCTCATTTGTAACGCTGCGACCCTGCTCTTCTCCAGTGGGCTTTAGGCAACATGATTCACATACAGCGAAAGATATTGTTCCTTCACAGAGCAGCCTGATTTATTGCTGATTATTTCTGTTTGCTAAGAAAACTTCCCCTGTATTTTGGGCGAGAGATTTTTCTAAGCCCTGTGGCTTCTTACTACCCCATTTGTAGAGACATGGAACTCGCCTAACCTTCTTCCAGATGACATCCCTCACGACCATCCCATCCAGATGGTCAATGTTTTGTTGGTCCCTAGAGTTGAATACATTAACTCTACAAATGTTTGACCAGCATGCATTTCTTATAATCTATGCACTTTCCAACTGATACATATTAAAATAGTTTGAAAATTTTTTTTAGCACCTTAGACATAGTAAGGATATGTACTACCGAAATACCCAACTTTTATCAGATAGGTCTTTGAAGGAAGATTTGCTGTCAGACAGATCCTATCTTACTGTTCCTATGAAGTAGATTTGTTAAAGTTGTGTGTAGGGCTTTATATTGACTTATTTCAATTAAAAATAATATATATTTTTTTCAAATTAGCATAGCAACATATTTTCATTGTAGAAAATGTGGACAACTGACAGGTGTAATAAAGAAATAGGAAAAGTCATACGAATCATATCACCAGAAGAAGACTGATATTGAAATTCTGTCATATTTTAATCCAGTTTTTTGTCTGTGTCGGTGTGTGTTCTTACTTTTGGATACTGAACTCTTTCCTTTTTTAACTTTGATAAACAACACCGTGATGGACATATTTATACATAAATCTTTGTGCTCAGCTCTCATGCTTTCCGATTATTCTTGTTAAATTGATTATTAATTCTTCATTCTTCCTTTGTATCATCTGCAAATTTGATAACATTTACCTAAACAAATACCATATTTGAGATATAGGATATTTTTCTATGATATTTAAAATCATATCTATTTGGAAGGCACTTTTCATTTGCTTGGGAAGCCAACAATTATTAAAGGCTTACCGTGTGCTAGGCACAGTGCTCAGTGCATTCCATGGGTTAGTTCCTTTTACGTCAATATTAGATAGTGGTTCAGAGTGCAGATCTGGAGAAGGACTGCGTGCATTCCAGTCATAGCTCTGGCTATGTGACCTTGGGTACTGGCTTTGTGACCTTGGGTAAATCACTTACCTCTTCTGAACCTCAGGTTCCTCATCTGTAAATCCGTATAAAGTGCTTGATGATACTAGAGAAAAAAATTCACTAAAGCCCCATCATATTGCAAGGTCATTATTCTCATTACCATTTTACAGATAAGGAAAACAAGTTTTAGAGAGGTTAAGTTGTTAAAGGCTCCCAAGAGTAAATGCGGGTAGGGTTTAAACTCAGGTAGTATGATTATAGAGCTGGTCTCCTGCACCTCTGTGCTGTGCCTTCTCTCAGTGTCTGAAGTTGTTAGACTAGCTTCTCTTCTGCCTGTTTTTTCACAGTATCACTTATCTAGATGGTGACAGAGTCGGCACCCAAACCCACTTCTGATTTTTTTTATTCCAGTTTTATTGAGATATATCAATAATTGACACGCAGCACTGTATAAGTTTAAGGTGTACAGCATAGTAATTTGACTTACATACATCATGAAGTAGTTATCACAGTAAGTTTAGTGAACACCCATCATCACATATAGATACAACATCAAAGAAATAGAAAAATAATTTTCCTTCTTCTGAGAACTCTTAGGACTTACTCTCTTAACAACTTTCATGTATAACACACAGCAGAGTTAATTATATTTACCAGGTTGTACATTGCATCCCTAGTACTTATTTATCTTATAACTGGAAGTTTGTACCTTTTGAATGCCTTCATCCAATGCCCTCTTCCTCCATCACCCGCCTCTGGGAACCACACATCTGATTTTTTTTCTGTGAGTTTGTTTGTTTGTTTTTGAAGCATAATTGACCTACAACACTATTAGTTCCTGTTACGCAGCGTATTTCTATATATTTCAAAATGATCACCACAATAAGTTAAGATGGCACCATACGTACACACATACGTAGTTATTGACTATCTTCCCCACACTGTACATTTCATACCTGTGACTCGTTTATTTTGTAACTGGAAGTTTGTACCTCTGAGTCTCCCTCACTTATTTCTCTCCTCGCCCCAAACCCTCTCTCCTGTGGCCATCACCTGTTTGTCTCTGTATCTGTAACTCTCTTTCTGTTTTGTTATGTTTGTTCATTTGTTTTGGTTTTTAGTTTCCACATATGAGTGAAATCATACAGTATTTGTCTTTTTCTGTCTGACTTATTTTACACTCAGCATAATTCTGATTCCCGAGTCCGGTATTTTTACGCATCCACTGTGATATCTCCTAACCTCCCATCACCCTCTCAGACCTTGTGCTTTGGTTTGTATTGTTTTTCTTCCTGTTGTTGTTGCTGAAGATATCTTTCTTTCCTTAGTCTCATTCTCAGCCATCTCTTTAGTGTCATCATTTCCTGAACACTTATTTATTCTCTGCTTATTTTCACAAAAAATTAAGGAGGTTTATAGAGATATCTACAGGACAATAAGACAAAAATAAAATGAAATATGCAAACCAAGGCAAAGAAGAAACAGACAACCACTTAGATGATAAGGGAATGCAACTATTCTTGGTTCTGAGACCAGAGACTTATTTCTCCTATGACCTTTTATGGTAAAATATAGTGAGTGCCTTTAGAGGAACAAGTTCAGAGGACCTCGTGTCAGCTGGTGATGTCAAGCCACAGCGCGCTTCAGAAAAAGCAAATCTATAACGATGCCAGTAACGTGCATCTAGGTGTAAAGGTGTTTGAAGTTGTACTGTCTTCGAGGCCCTTGGTAGTGTGCACAAAAGTTCTGTGCAACCAAGTTTTACTGCTCAGAATGCCAATAGCACCTCCTATGTGAAATCCTGATAAAATACCATGTCTTCTAGGCAATATTCCATACCAGTTGGCTTTTCCCAGTGTCTTGAGAATAATACTGAATTCAAGTTAGACTTCTCTGAGAAATACCCAAATTGCAGCTATTCTTTGTTGACAGTTAAATGAAAGTTGTGTTGAACCTCAGCAGCAATTGAGTTGTAGGAAATACTGACATTTTATTATGAAAATTGAGGAACCAAATAAGGCCATGCCTGAACAGAAGGTACCCACATCCTCCTGTGGTGGCTGAAGTAGGCAGTTCCCAAGGGCAGGGCCAGGCTTTTTCTGGGTAAGTAGTGTGGATTCTACTCTCGCGTGATGATGGATGGATCCTCTAGAATGTGGAAATTTTAACTATGCTACAAATTTCAAACATTACATATAAGATTAATGCTGATAGTGAATTTTACAAATTAGGAAAATCACAAGGAGGGAAGCAAAAATCATCTGTAATTTTATCCCCCTGGGGATAGTGTCTACTAATACTTTCAGTTATAAATGTCTACTTAAAATGTATAGATATACTATTTTTTAAAAAAATTAAATCACATTGTACATATTTTATAACTTTTTATAATTTAGCAAAATTTTTTGAGGATTTTCCTATGCCAGTAAATATTCATTTATAATCTGTTCATTAATGACCAAAGAGTATTCCATTACTGGGTGCAAATTAAATCAGGGAAATCAGATTCTCACAAAATTTTAATTTTATCATTAAAAATGCCAAACTATCCAAAAAATGTCAAATTTTGATCAGTAGAACTATCTGACGTATCCATTAAGATGACTAGCTTGCAAAATATGGTCCTGGATAAGTGAATGCATTTATGTGCTTCAAAGGATTGTTAGCTGTAAACCAGTTAAATGTTGAAAAATGCTCATTAAAAGAAACAGGTGATCTGTCATCCTTTAACTGGCAGTGATTAGATGTGGATTCAGCCTTCCGTCAGGTCTGTCTTAGTTCACAGAAGAGCTCTTCCTCATGAGGAAAGAAGCTCATTTCCTAGTTGCTTTTGGGAGTGGGTGGGGTGAGGTTGTGGTGCTCCACTGACCACAGGTTCTTGCCTGCTTGGTAGAAGGCAAGAAGTTGAGTTATTCATAACCCCGTGAGTTAGGCTTTGTGAGTTTGACCATAGAGTGCCTGCTGCAGAGCAAGCACTAAATAAACATTAATGTTATTACTAGAGATGATGTGAAGCGGCTTCCCTGCTTCTCGTTTCAGTCCCTGACTTCACTCTTATCTCCCTGCGGGTTGATGGCAGTGAGCTATCCTGAGATATCTGGCTATTGCGCATCTTGCTCTGACTCCAAATGAAGTAGGGAGAGGTCGGTGAGAAATAGAGGCTGCGGGGAATGTCAGCTCCGGCACTGGCAGAGATGGAGAAAAGTGGTATCATTCAGTAGGAGTATAAATGCCAGGCACAGTGGCCAGTCTGCTCATCACCTCTGTGTAGATCCCTTTCTTTCTGCTCATCCAAGTCCTGTTCACACTTCAGAACTTCACTCACAGCTCCGTGAAGCTTTTACTGACCTTCCCAGTTTACATGAATTTCTTTCTCCAGGTTTTTAAATCTGGGCCACTCCTTGTGGCATTCTAACATATAACATCTTGTTGTTTCAATGTTTCACATATATATATATGTATTCATTGCATATGAGATGGCAAAAAGTATCATTTGCTGCCTTTGATCACAATTTATATTTTAAAAATCTAAATCTATTTGGTAACAAATATTTACTGAAGATTTAAAAAATTTAAATTGTAATTGTAATTAAAAAAAAATTGGTAATACATCCCATGGTTCAAAATTTAAAAGGCACAATAAGATATAGAGAAAAAGTTTACCTTCATCCCTCCCCGGCCACCTGATTTCTGTCCCTGGGGGCAACCACTATTATCATTAAAGACATTTTGAAAGTAAGAAAAGTTAAAAGAAGAAAATGTTTCTCAGCCAGTCAGTGGTGTGCTGGAGCAGGCTTATACTGGCTGATAAGAATTGAAACTTTGTGAGCTGGCTGACATCACTGTTGTAGCTTGAAGTAGACTATGGAAATAAGCAAGTGCTACAGAGTAGAGCTCTTTTTAAAAAATGTGTTTTTGTTGATAAATATTCTGTTTTTAATGAGTCTACTTTTTTCATATTTCTTTTCTTCTATCTTCCCTAAACAAACGGATAAATGAACCAATATCTTAGAATTATTTCTGTAGAAAACAGAGAGCCAAATGTTAAACATTTATCAGCGCCATGCCTGCAGTGGTTGTAGACAACCACCATAAGACTCCAGGATGTAGCTTTCTAATCCTTTTCCCAGGAGTACTTGTCTGTTTGCCTGAAATTTTATGTAGCTGACAACAATTTTTGATTAGATTTTTTCTTTTGCTGTAAAGGATTGTGCATTAAACTTGCACACTCCATTTTACCTGCCATGCTGTCATACAAAGTTAGATGCTAAATAAATATTTGGTGGATGAAAAAATGAGTGGAAGATCGAGCGAAAGATCATCACGAGTACACCAGGAATCACAAATGACATCACAGAGTTTTCTCCAGGCTAGGGTAAAGGATCTGGAGAATGTTCAAATTTGCTCTATTGATGCAGGGTGCCTTATCTCTCCTGAAATGCCATTAGCTCTAGGCGTGAGGATTTCACTAACTGGTAGACGCTGCTTCCAAATGACTGCAAGTCAAGTTCTTAGAGAATAAGAACTTAGACACCTGTAATGAGCTATGTAGCAACATCTCAGCCACTGTGTGAAAGCTGGAAACCTAATCACACAACTTTGTTGGTTTGGACATATGAGACTAATGGACGCGCTCTGGGTCTTGGGGTGTCTGAAGTGAGCTAAGAGCAAGATGGAAGTGGGAAAGGCAGACATCACAGTATCTTGGGACTGGAAGTGTGCTTAAGTCACATCTTGGTACTGAAACACAGCTTCAAACAAAGTGACATCATTATGAAGCTACTGGGAACCTTATAAGCAGTGCCCTGGTGTGCCGTGAACAGTCTCATTTGGCCTCCAAACCTGAGATGCTGGTTTCCAGTGATGTTTTTCAAGTAGGGGCTGCTGTTAAAAATTGGACCACAAACTTCATGTGAGCACAGTGTAAAAAGATTGTTGGCTCTTTTGGCATTTCTGTGTATGTTTAGCCAACATCAGTATTACCTAAAAACAACAGACAATAATATATAGTACTCTATGTATGAAAGAATTAAGACACTTAGGCAGATCAAAGGCGTTTTCTCATCATTACAGTTTTCTGGCTATTGTGTTTTGAAAGGAAAAAAAAAAGACTAGAGAAGTAATTCTAAGATATTATTCACTTATCTATTTGTACAAGAAATATAGAGGAGAAATATGAAAACAGTAAAGGCTAATTGAAAAGTGAAAGTATATTTGTAAGTAAAAATGGATGAGAAAATTTCCCCGAATTCCAAAAGGACTCTGTTCTCTTTTTCCATGTTTTGCAAAACTGCATTTTCTTCACGATAAGTAAAATCCTTTTGCTGTCCCTTGATGTAGCTTTGGTACAGTCCCCTAGATTACATTCTGTGGTTTAAAATTTCCTTTATGAGAAATTTATGGTCTACTCTATAGAATAGAAAATTTGGCATGATTTTGGGCAATTTGGGGGAAGTAAGAAAAAAATTCATCTGTCCTTGATGCTACCTAACTTTTTTCTTTGGATGTTGAAGAATTTGTGACAATGAATGAGAGATTATCTCAGCACAATATTTGACTCTGCAATGAATACTGATACATAGGCATTAATGCAAATACTGTTGATTAGTTTACTATTGATCTTTTAATTGGAGATCTGGAAAGGGGACGATGATACATCTGTATTTAACTTTCCATCTTAATCTGCCCCGCTGTATTCAATGATTGATCATTTTGTCCTGCCTAACAAAGAAAAGAAATGGACATCTTGAACTTAGATCTAGGTATACTTATCTTGTGTAATATCTAATAGGTGAAGCTGGTGGTCCCAATGCCAGTTACCCAAAAGCCCATTCTTTTCTCACATATTTGTAATGTCAAATGTAGTACCAAATCTCTGTCAATTCAGAGGTCTGTTTCTGGGCCTTGTATTCTGCTCTACTGATTCCTTGTGGCTCCTGCAGGAAGACCACACTACTCTGATTACTGTAGTTTTATAAGACTTGCTAACTCATAGTTCAGGTCTCTGTTCTTCCTGTTCAGATTTTTTGCTATGCTTGAAACTTTATTCTTTGGTATAAACTTTAGAATCAGTTTGATAAGTTTTATGAAAAAAATGCCATTGGGATTTATATTGGAATTATGTCACATTTATAGATTAATGTGTTAACATTTTTCGATATTCATTTTTTAAAATCCAGGGATATGACTTATCTCTTCATTTTCTTTCATTTCTTCTTTATAATTATCTCTATAAAGGGCATACACATATTTTGTTTGATTTTTTCCTAGGAACCTTACAGGCTATTCTGTTACTCAAGTGGGATCTTTATTTTTCCATTATATCTTCTAATTTGTAAAAGACTTAAGTTACTATATTACCAGAAAAATGGATTCTGATTTGTATCAAAAGTAACATCTGCTATAGTATTTAACTTGCTTTCTCTTTTGTCTCTGGAGGAAAGTTGGAGTTTTTGGATGCAGCTCAAGCATAATAAGAAAATTTTCAGGGTGTCATCAAAGTTCATTTAATTCTCTTTTCTTAATCTGCCATACATTGATATGCACTGACATTTCAATGATCTTTTCCAAGCTGAATGTTGAGGGATTTGTTGTAATATATTTTAATTCTTTGGCATTAAGACTCTTCTCCTTTTAGTCTTACGATGTCGTTGTGAAACTTCCCAAATGCTGTTTAGGCCTTTGGTCAATCACTTAAAATCATTTTTCGAAAGACTCATTTAACAAATTAAAATGACCTTCCTGCAGTTTATTAGGAAGTGACAGGAAATAGAATTGAGCTTATTTGTAACTTGTTTTGTTATCTCCTGTAGTGTGGTGAAGCATGTGCCTTTTAAAAAAGTCCATGCAAAATATTGTTTGGGGGCTTCCCTGGTGACGCAGTGGTTGAGAGTCCGCCTGCCGATGCAGGGGACACGGGTTCGTGGGATCGGGAAGATCCCACATGCTGCGGAGGGGCTGGGCCCGTGAGCCATGGCCACTGAGCCTGCGCGTCCGGAGCCTGTGTTCCGCAACGGGAGAGGCCACGACGGTGAGAGACCTGCGTACCGCCAAAAAAAAAAAAATTGTTTTGGTGTCCTTATTGACATGGAGTTTACGTTATCTCCATTACTTAAGAAATCTTATTTCCCCAGCTGTTGTATACACTTGCATTCCATTGATCTTGGCAAGCTGTCATATTTTTGAAACCATATATTGATGTATTTCATAATAGTTGAATGAAAGTCATTCAAATTTTGCCTCTTCTTTTCAGTGATTTTACCCATTGAGCATTTAAAGAAGGAGATGATTGGCATGCTGTCATCTTTCCTTTGTATTTTGACCTTTGGTTATTTAAAACTCTAGGTGGTGTAAAAATTATGTTTGATTATTATTGAGGATGTGAGTGCACTAGAGAATACGCGAATCAGTGAATATTTCAACTTAAATCCATTTAACTTAGCCAGTAAAAATACCCTGATCAGCACTGAAAAGAAAGTAAGATATGTGTTTTGAGGAAACAATTTACTTTGCAGATGACTTGAACTATACACTTTGAAGCACTGAGCACTATATTTAAAATACTTTCTGCTAACATGATATCTGAGAAATGACTGTCATTTCTAAAGTTTACTGTTCTTTGAATATTAGTGAATTTGTACATTTTCATATATTTATTAGTAAGTTGTTGGTATCTCTGATTAGATGAATAGTTTCTAAATATCCTTTGCCATTTTTACACCAGAGTCTTGTCATTTTTCTTGTTTATTTGTAAAATTCTTTATATGTTAAGAATGTCAACTCACTGACAGTTATATTTGCAGGAGAGTTCCCAGGTTAATGATTGCTTTTAATTTAAAAATGTTTTTGGAAATCATTTCAAACCTACAGAAAAGTTACAAAGACAGTACAAAGAACTGCCTCTTCTCTCACCAGATTCCTAACTGGTAATCTTTTTAGCTCATTTGCTCCATCACCCTCTATCTCAGTCCAGTACGCCTTTTACTGACAATATACTCCATCACCCTTAAATACTCTAGTATATATTTTATTAAAACAAGGACACTCTCTGTATAACCAACATACACAATGCAATCAAGAAATCAGCATTGACAGCACAATACCATCCAATCTCAGACCCCATTTAAATTTCACCAACTATCTAAACAATGTCTCTTTTTCCTTCTTGGGCCATAATTCCATTCTAGAACACATGTTGCATTTGGTTATCATATCTTATAATTTCCTTCAATCTGGAGCAGTTCCATTCCCTGTTTTGGGCATCCTTTACAGTCTCAGAAGTATAGGCATTTCATTCCATATTATCACCGTCAACCTGGGTCCATCTGATGTTTCCTCATCACACTCAGGCTATGCATTCTTGTTAGGAATACCACAGAAATGATGCTGACCACATCTGGAGGTACACTGTGTCAGTCTGTTCTACTGCTGTGATATTAAACTTGATCACCTGGTCAAGTTAGTGATCTGCCAGGTTCTGCACTATTTTTTCCCTTTGATTTTGATCAGTATTTTATGGGGAGATAATTCAATTTCATTCCAATATCCTGTTCCTCATCAGACCTTCACCCACCTGCCTTAACATCCATTGACTGTTCCCACCTGTATAAGATACGATTGCTTCTTAGTGACACGAATAAAATGATAAAATGGAAAATTGAACTCATTCTAACTCAAATTCATTTTTTATACTGTCAAAAACTTAAGGAATATATGTCATGTAAAAATATATTCCTAAAAAATGGTGATTCAGACTTTTGTATCTCATTTTTTAATTTTTATTTTTTGCTGTACACGGGCCTCTCACTGTTGTGGCCTCTTCTGTTGTGGAGCACAGGCTCCGGACACGCAGGCCCAGCGGCCATGGCTCACGGGCCCAGCCGCTCCGCGGCATGTGGGATCCTCCCGGACCGGGGTACGAACCCACGTCCCCTGCATCAGCAGGCAGACTCTCCACCACTGCACCACCAGGGAAGCCCTTGTATCTCATTTTAAGTGCATATCCCCTTTCACTATGCAAGGTATCTTTAAATTAACTACTGTATTTTTCTTTAATGAAAAGTATTCATTTATACTGAATGAAATTCAGAGAAAATAATGTTATTTCCATAAAGTTGATTTGCCCAACTTTTCTACCTTTTTCTTGATAGCTTTATATAGAGTATTGCATTCATTGAACTAAACTCAAAGACCTTTGTGAAAACAAGATCAGAGTGTATATAAGATGTATTTCCAGGCAAATTTTGCTGGAAATACATTTAGCCTTCTATGATGTCTAGTTATTGGATTTTCAGTTTTTGACATTTCTAATTGCATGTTTTCTACATTTAAAAAATAATTCTGATTGTTATTCATCAGCCAGTAACTGAAATAAATATATGACAAAATCTTTCTATCCTTTAGTTTGTCAGAATTCAGGATCTATTGCAGGTGTTTTGTTCAATCACATTAAGAAAGGTTGTGCTTATTTTTAATCTCTCCATTTCTAACTAGATATGAGAATATAGAGTAATAAGACAGTATAAAGATGTCTGGCCATGTAAAATAAAGATCTGGCAGAAATATAAAAATTCTGGACACGAAAAAGGAAGGCCTACATTTATAGCAAATCATCATCCTGGGGAGTGTCAATTCAGGAAAATGATGAAATGGGAACTCTTTGAGGACCTGGACTTTTGTCTCTTTTTCCCAGTATTCTCTGTACCTGGTACAGTGCCTGCTGTAAAGATGTCTGGTGGATGTTTGAGGAATGACTGAATGAGAAGTGCAGAGAATCTGCTGATATCCAGTGTATGGTAGTTGGCTGATTTCTTAGGTTCATTGAAATGTTGTCTCTGCATTATAAGGATTAACACTTTATTAAGTTCTTACTCTGTGTCATGTAGTCTTCTAAACACCTTACATGGATTAATCTCATTAAATGTGCATCACAATCTTGGAGGTAGATACCATTCTTATCCTTATTTTCCAGATAAGAAAATGGGGGCTTGAAAGGTTAAGTCTCAAGTCCAAGGTTACAGTAAGTGGCAGAATCAACATTTGAACCAGGCTGCCTGACACGAGAGCCCATTCTCCTGTAACCACCATCCTGACAACTTCTCTCTCTACCTGTTTTAGAGCAACACTATGGCCTTTCTTCCTCCTCAAAACCCAAGAACTCTATTGACAGGGTTAATACTCTTGCTTTCTATTGCTTTTGAAGACAACAATCATATATTTTTCTTCTATTAAGCTTTTTTGTTATAGTAAACATTTTTATCCAGAAGTTTTCTTTCTTGCAATTTATTTCTTTATTTCAATAGCATCATCATGGCTTGCTGAAGTTGATAACAGTATAAATAAAGCTGTCGTGGTCTGCATGATTGGGAAAATATTTTGTCTTTTCATTTTTTAAAATTGACTCTCCATAAAAAGTTTGTGCTAAAACTTAAAACTAAGATTCCTACATTTTTCGCATTTCCCTACTAGAATTTGGGGCCCAGTTGGATCTATTTTCTTTAGTTAGGGGGGGTCCAGTAGCCATTTCGATTGGGAACGCTTGAAGTAATAGGCTCACTAAGAGCAAAATGTCACCTCAGTGGAAGACCCATGAATCCTGTTGCCTTCTTCCTTGGCTTTTATCTATTCTGAACAATAGAGGAGACATGATGACCCATGAAGCATGTCAGAAAACAGATGCTGCAGTGTTGACAGCTTACTCTCCCCTGTGACTAATTCCTTTCTTTCAAATACAGCCTCCCTAGAACTTCTAGTTGCCTTACACGCATCAATGCTTCTCCTTTATTGTCTGCCCGTAGTTTCAGAATGTGTTACGTGTAAAGCTGCCAGAAATTCCTGCACAGACCAACCTCTATTGACCTAAGGAAGTCCTATCGATTTTTTAAACGACCTTAGGAAAGCAAAATGTTAAGAGGAAGATTTGAAACCAGATAAAATACTTCCTGGAATCAAAGGGCATCGAGGGTCTTTGGGAGTCACTTAGTCACTCCAGATGGATGTATTCCTAAAAGCATCATGAATCATTGTTTTAGGTGAAGGTGATGATGAAAAGTTACCATCTTGAGAACATAATCTTCTTCCAGAAATATTGTTTGCTGTTTATACTTTGAGATAGCACGATTGCATGCACACTTTAATACACTTGTAAAGCCACTTAAGTATCTGGAAATTGAAGACACCATTGCTGTATTCTCTTGGAATTACACATGCACATACACACAAATTCCAATTCATCCAAAACTACAGTAATGTTTAAATTGTGTATATAAATGTATATGGATTTTAAGAGGTCACCAAGTTCTTTCCTTCAGGCAGAGTTGACTTAAATCATTCTAAAGGTAAAACTACATCCAGAAAAGATGTTTTGTTTTGTGAATTTTTTCCACAAAAGAGATTGACTTAAGTAACCAAATTCAGAAATTAAAAAGTGATGTATTATGGATTTTTTAATGTAAAATTAAGTACATAGTGTCTTATATACTAAAGGATCAAGTAATTAATGATTCCTCAATGAATATGTTATTCCCTCCCAGACTGTGCTCTACTTTTCTATGTATGTATATTTTTAGATCCTTTCATATCAAAGTGGATGTTATGAGAATTTGATGTATAAAATATCATTTCTGTAGTTTTTGAACCCTACTTGACCATTAACACACATCACAGATGGTTTCACAGATCCAGGGATAATTTACTCCACTTCCTTTCTGCAGAAATAGAATTATATATACTCATTGGAAAAAAGAAATTCATGTTTTATATAGGTCTTTTAAAATAACTTTTCAGGGAGGGAGATGCAAGAGGGAGGAGATATGGGGATATATGTATATGTATAGCTGATTCACTTTGTTATAAAGCAGAAACTAACACACCATTGTAAAGCAATTATACTCCAATAAAGGTGTTAAAAAAGAAGAGATAACTATAAAATAACTTTTCAATAGGAGTTTCATCTTTAAATTCAAATGAAGTGATACCTCAGTTAATAAATCCCTTGGAACCATATGTATTTTATTACTTAACTATATTAAATATACCCTTGCGCGTGCACATGCGTGTGCACACACACACAAATACTCGCACCTCAGAGTCTTTCAAAACAGAACAGCTAGTGCTTATTTTTAATGACCAAATCTTCAAATTTTCCTCTCTAATATGTTAATCTGAGTTTTATAGAAAAAAGTATGACCATTTCTGAAATTAGAACAATGCTATATATCATAAAGGGATAGTGAGCTGGAAAAATTTTAGAAAAAAGGAAGGAATGCACTGACCCTTTCTCAACCTACCACTCTTCAGTGTAAGCCCTCTTGGGGAATTAGTGAAGGGTTATACTTCTAACTTCCTTTCAAATGTCATCAGCATCTCTACATTGGAGTAAGGACTAGAGGCAGAATAGCTTTGGTGATGCCATCAGGAGTGCGATGGGATGAATCCAGTCTCCAAATAGATTCCTTGAGTTTTCAGCAATTGGGGATCTTATTTTACATGGTCTGTACTCGTAGGTGATAACTATAAGTTGGGAATCATTGCAGAAATCTTCTTTTTCCTTATATGAATGTTTAATTGATGCTCCCCAGTTCTTTGAAAGAACGATTATTTTCTTTTAGAATTGCAGTCACCTTTGCTATAATCAGCTGAACCTGATCTGTATGGGCCTGTTTTTAAACTATCTGTATGGTTCCATTAGTCTATATTTCTATTCATGTGCCAACATTGCATAGTTTTAGCTACTGTTGTTTCATAATAATTTTAGATATAGTAGTGTAAACCTTCCAGATTTTGTTGTTCTTCTTCAAGATTATCTTGGGTATACTTGTCTTTTTCACATTTCCTTGTAATTTTAGAATCAGCTTGATTTTTGGTTGGGATCTATTAAATCTGTAAGTAAATTTGACCAATGATTTACGTATTTGCATTAGAGATTTAAAAATTTTTCTCAGTAACATTTTTATATAACATTTTATTTCATTTGTTTTGTAAGCTTATCGCACATTTTCTGTTAAATTCTGGGATATGTGATGTTTTGATGTTAATTTAATTGGCACATTTAAAATTTTGTTTTATATTTGTTAGCAATACAAGTGAGTTTTGTACATTGATCTTCCAGTGACCTTTGTTACATTAATTTATAATTTATTATTACTCATTTATGCATTAATTTATCTGCAATTCGTTATAATATTGACTACGAATAACAGTGATATTTCTTTCTTTTCAATTCTCATACCTTTAATACATTTTTCTATCTTATTACATTGGCCATTCAATATGGAATAAAAGTGTGCTGGCTGATATTTTTATCTTCCCAATCTCATGGGGAAAGCTTTGATATTCCATTATTAAGTATGATGTTTTTCATAGTTATTATTGTTATTTTTGTTTATTTGTAGATTCTTCACCTTATATAAAGCAACTTCAGTTTTATTCCTCAGAATTGAGAAAAAGAATGGATGTTAAATTTTCTCGAATGCATTTTCTACAACTTCTAAATATTTAATTTTTCTCCTTTATTTATTTGTTTATTTTTTGGGGGGGATTTTTTTTATTCAAACAGAAAGTTGCAAAAATTATAATCATCCTCATCAGTTCACTCAGTTCCATGTAATTATTTTTTTTCATCTTGATCTTTGTTAGCACTTTTATGAATTCATCAGTTTTCCATTAGAGTTCTGAAAATGCTTATTCATTCCGTTCAGCAGTATAGTCAGTTACCAGAAACCTGTACCTGTCAGAGTCTTTCCCATGAATTCCTTGAAGATGAAACGCTTTTATAGGAACATTTTTGCAAAAGCATCAGAGTACACCCAGAACTGTCTGTAAATGACAAAAGACTTAAAAATGGCCACGGTTAAAGATTTGATGAAAGTCCATAATAATGCAATTGACAAGGAAATTTAGTTATTTCTGAGATATACATTTTAAAGTATTAGCTAGGATTATGACTTATAACATTATACCAGAATATATAAGATTTTTAGAAATTTCATGTAATGTCTGAAATATTTATATTAACATATTTCCATACAAATAACCCAAAGAAAGTTTAGTATTAGTTGTTTTTGTTTGTTTGTTTTTTATACTGCAGGTTCTTATTAGTCATCAGTTTTATACACATCAGTGTATACATGTCAATCGCAATAGCCCAATTCAGCACACCACCATCCCCACCCCACTGCGGTTCCCCCCCTTGGTGTCCATATGTTTGTTCTCTACATCTGTGTCTCAACTTCCGCCCTGTAAACCGGTTCATCTGTACCATTTTTCTAGGTTCCACATACATGTGTTAATATACGATATTTGTTTTTCTCTTCCTGACTTACTTCACTCTGTATGACAGTCTCTAGATCCATCCACGTCTCAACAAATGACCCAATTTCATTCCTTTTTATGGCTGAGTAATATTCCATTGTATATATGTACCACATTTTCTTTATCCATTCGTCTGTCGATGGGCATTTAGATTGCTTCCATGACCTGGCTATTGTAAATAGTGCTGCAGTGAACATTGAGGTGCATGTGTCTTTTTGACTTATGGTTTTCTCTGGGTATATGCCCAACAGTGGGATTGCTGGATCATATGGTAATTCTATTTTTAGTTTTTTAAGGAACTTCCATACTTTTCTCCATCGTGGCTGTATCAATTTACATTCCCACCAACAGTGCAGGAGGGTTACCTTTTCTCCACACCCTCTCCAGCATTTGTTGTTTGTAGATTTTCTGATGATGCCCATTCTAACTGGTGTGAGGTGATACCTAACTGTAGTTTTGATTTGCATTTCTCTAATAATTATTGATGTTGAGCAGCTTTTCATGTGCTTCTTGGCCATCTGTATATCTTCTTTAGAGAAATGTTTATTTAGGTCTTCTGCCCATTTTTGGATTGGGTTGTTTGTTTCTTTAATATTGAGCTGCATGAGCTGTTCATATATTTTGGAGATTAATTCTTTGTCTGATGATTCGTTTCCAAATATTTTTTCCCATTCTGAGGGTTGTCTTTTCGTCTTGTTTATGGTTTCCTTTGCTGTGCAAAAGCTTTGAAGTTTCATTAGGTCCCATTTGTTTATTTTTGTTTTTATTTCCATTACTCTAGGAGGTGGATCAAAGAAGATCTTGCTGTGATTTATGTCAAAGAGTGTTCTTCCTATGTTTTCCTCTAATAGTTTTATAGTGTCCAGTCTTACATTTAGGTCTCTAATCCATATTGAGATTATTTTTGTGTATGGTGTTAGGGAGTGTTCTAATTTCATTCTTTTACATGTAGCTGTCCAGTTTTCCCAGAACCACTTATTGAAGAGACTGTCTTTTCTCCATTGTATATCCTTGCCTCCTTTGTCATAGAATAGTTGACCATAGGTGCGTGGGTTTATCTCTGGGCTTTCTATCTTGTTCCATTTTTCTATATTTCTGGATTTGTGCCAGTACCATATTGTCTTGATTAAAGTAGTTTTGTAGTATAGTCTGAAGTCAGGGAGTCTGATTCTTCCAGCTCTGTTTTTTTCCCCTAAAGACTGCTTTGGCTATTCACAGTCTTTTGTGACTCCATACAAATTTTAAGATGATTTGTTCTAGTTCCGTACAAAATGCCATTGGTCATTTGATAGGGCTTGCATTGATCTGTAGATTGCTTTGGGTAGTAGAGTCATTTTCACAAACTTGATTCTTCGAATCCAAGAACATGGTATAGCTCTCCATCTGTTGGTATCATCTTTAATTTTTTTCATCAGTGTTTTATAGTTTTCTACATACAGGTCTTTTGTCTCCGTAGGTAGGTTTATTCCTAGGTATTTTATTCTTTTTGTTGCAATGGTAAATGGGAGTGTTTCCATAATTTCTCTTTCAGATTTTACATCATTAGTGTATAGGAATGCAAGAGATTTCTGTGCATTAATTTTGTATCCTGCAACTTTACCAAATTCATTTATTAGCTCTAGTAGTTTTCTGGTGGCATTTTTAGGATTCTCTATGTATAGTATCATGTCATCTGCAAACAGTGACAGTTTTACTTCTTCTTTTCCAATTTCTATTCCTTTTATTTCTTTTTCTTCTCTGATTGCCATGGCTAGGACTTCTAAAACTATGTTGAATGATAGTGGTGAGAGTGCACACCCTTTTCTTGTTCCGGTTCTTAGAGGAAATGCTTTCAGTTTTTCACCATTGAGAATGATGTTTGCTGTGGGTTTGTCATACATGGCCTTTATTATGTCGAGTTATGGTCCCTCTATGCCCACTTTCTGGAGAGTTTTTATCGTAAATGGGTGTTGAATTTTGTCAAAAGCTTTTTCTGCATCTATTAAGATAATCATATGGTTTTTATCTTCAATTTGTTAATATGGTGTATCATATTGATTGATTTGCGTATATTGAAGAATCCTTGCATCCGTGGGATAAATCCCACTTGATCATGGTGTATGATCCTTTTAATGTGTTGTTGGATTCTGTTTGCTAGTATTTTGTTGAGGATTTTTGCATGTATATTCATAAGTGATATTGGTCTGTAATTTTTTTTTTTTTGTAGTATCTTTGTCTGGTTTTGGTATCAGGGTGATGGTGACCTCATAGAATGAGATTGGGCGTGTTCCTTCCTCTGCAATTTTTTGGAAGAGTTTGAGAATTATGGGTGTTAGCTCTTCTCTAAATGTTTAATAGAATTCACCTGAAGCCATCTGGTACTGTACTTTTGTTTGTTGGAAGATTGTTAATCACAATTTCAATTTCATTACTTGTGATTGGTCTGTTCATATTTTCTGTTTATTCCTGGTTCAGTCTTGGAAGGTTACACCTTTCTAAGAATTTGTCCATTTTTCCAGGTTGTCCATTTTATTGGCATAGAGTTGTTTGTAGTAGTCTCTTAGGATGCTTCGTATTTCTGCGGTGTCTGTTGTAACTTCTCCTTTTTCATTTCTAATTTTATTGGTTTGAGTCCTCTTCCTCTTTTTCTTGATGATTCTGGCTAATGGTTTGTCAATTTTGTTTATCTTCTCAAAGAACCACTTCTAGTTTTATTGATTGTTCCTATTGTTTTCTTTGTTTCTATTTCATTTATTTCTGCTCTGGTCTTTATGATTTCTTTCCTTCTGCTAACTTTGTGTTTTGTTTGTTCTTCTTTCTCTAGTTCCTTTAGGTGTAAGGTTAGATTGTTTATTTGAGATTTTTCTTGTTTCTTGAGGTAGGCTTTTACAGCTATAAACTTCCTTCTTAGAACTGCTTTTGCTGTATCCCATAGGTTTTGGATTGTTGTGTTTTCATTGTCATTTGTCCCTAGGAATATTTTGATTTCCTCTTTGATTTCTTTAGTGATCTCTTGGTTATTTAGTAACGTATCGTTTAGCCTCCATGTGTTTGTTTTCTTTACCTTTTTTTCCCTGTAATTCATTTCTAATCTCATAGCGTGTGGTCAGAAAAGATGCTTGATATGATTTCAGTTTTCTTAAATTTACTGAGGCTTGATTTGTGACCCAAGATGTGATCTATCCTGGAGAATATTCCGTGCATACCTGAGAAGAAAGTGTAATCTGCTGTTTTTGGATGGAATATCCTATAAATATCAATTAAATCTATTTTGTCTATTGTGTCATTTAAAGCTTCAGTTTCCTTATTTATTTTCATTTTGGATGATCTGTCCATTGGTGTAAGTGAGGTGTTAATGTCCCCCACTATGATTGTGTTATTGTCTATTTCCTCTTATAGCCGTTAGCAGGTGCCTTATATATTGAGGTGCTCCTATGTTGGGTGTATATATATTTATAATTGTTATACCTTCTTCTTGGATTGATCCCTTGATCATTATGTAGTGTCCTTCCTTGTCTCTTGTAACATTCTTTATTTCAATGTCTATTTTACCTGATATGAGTATAGCTACTCCAGCTTTTTTTTGATTTCCATTTGCATGGAATATCTTTTTCCATCCCCTCACTTTCATTCTGTATGTGTCCCTAGGTCTGAAGTGGGTCCCTTGTAGACAGCATATATATGGGTTTTGTTTTTGTATCCATTCAGCAAGCCTGTGTCTTTTGGTGGGAGCGTTTAATCTATCCATGTTTAAGGTAATTATTGATATGAATGTTCCTGTGACCATTTTCTTAATTGTTTTGGGTTTGATTTTGTAGGTCCTTTGCTTCTCTTGTGTTTCCCACTTAGGGAAGTTCCTTTAGCATTTGTTGCAGAGCTGGTTCGGTGGTGCTGAATTCTCTTAGCTTTTGGTTGTTTGTAAAGCTTTTGATATCTCCATCGAATCTGAATGAGATCCTTTCTGGGTAGAGTAATCTTGGTTGTAGTTTCTTCCCTTTCATCAGTTTAAATATGTCATGCCACTCCCTTCTGCCTTGTAGAGTTTCGATGAGAAATCAGCTGTTAACCTTATGGGAATTCCCTTGTATGTTATTTATCATTTTCCCCTTGCTGCTTTCAATAATTTTCTTTTGTCTTTAATTTTAGCCAGTTTGATTACTATGTGTCTTGGTGTGTTTCTCCTTGGTTTTATCATCTGTTGAACTCTCTACGCTTCCTGGGCTTGGGTGGCTATTTCCTTTCCCATGTTAGGGAAGTTTTCGAATATAATCTCTTCAGATATTTTCTCTGGTCCTTTCTCTCTCTCTTCTCCTTTTGGGACCCCTATAATGCGAATGTTGTTGCGTATATTGTTGTCCCAGAGGTCTCTTAGGCTGTCTTTATTTCTTTTCAGTCGTTTTTCTTTATTCTCTTCTGCAGCAGTGAATTACATCATTCTGTCTTCCAGGTCACTTATCCGTTCTTCTGCCTCAGTTATTCTGCTATTGATTCCTTCTAGTGTATTTTTCATTTCTGTTATTGTATTGTTCATCTCTGTTTGTTTGTTCTTTAATTCTTCTAGGTCTTTGTTAAACATTTCTTGCATCTTCTCGATATTTGCCTCCATTGTTTCTCTGAGGTCCTGGATCATCTTCACTGTCATTATTCTGAATTCTTTTTCTGGAAGGTTGCCTATCTCCACTTCATTTAGTTGTTTTTCTGGGGTTTTATCTTGTTCCTTCTTCTGGTACATAGCCCTCTGCCTTTTCATCTTGTCTATCTTTCTTTGAATGTGGTTTTTGTTCCACAAGCTGCAAGATTGTAGTTCTTACTGCTTCTGCTGTCTACCCTCTGGTGGATGAGGCTATGTAAGAGGCTTGATGGGAGTGACTGGTTGTGGGTAGAGCTGACTGTTGCTCTGGTGAGCAGAGCTCAGGAAAAGTTTAATCCACTTGACTGCTGATGGGTGGGGCTGCGTTCCCTCCCTGTTGGTTGTTTGGCCTGAGGCAACCCAACACTGGAGACTACCTGGGCTCTTTGCTGGGGCTAATGGCAGACTTTGGGAGGGCTCACACCAAGGAGTATTTCCCAGAACTGCTGACAGTGTCCTTGTCCTCATGGTGAGCCATAGCCACCACCCACCCCTGCAGTAGACCCTCCAACACTAGGAGGTAGGTCTGCTTCAGTCTCCTGTGGGGTCAGTGCTTCTTGCCCTGGGTCCCTATGCGCACAGTACTTTGCGTGTGCCCTCCAAGAGTGGAGTCTCTCTTTCCCCCAGTCCTGTCAAAGTCCTGCAGTCAATTCCCACTAGGCTTCAAAGTCTGATTCTCTAGGAATTCCTCCTCCTGTTGCCGGACTTCCAGGTTGGGAAGCATGACGTGGGGCTCAGAACCGTCACTCAAGTGGGTGGACTTCTGTGGTATAAGTGTTCTCCAGTCTGTGAGTCACCCACTCACCAGTTATGGGATTTGATTTTACTGTGATTTCACCCCTCCTCTGTCTCATTTTGGCTTCTCCTTTGTCTTTTGTTGTGGGGTATCTTTTTTGGTGAGTTCCAGTGTCTTCCTTTTGATGATTGTCCAGCAGCTAGTTGTGATTCTGGTGTTCTCGCAAGAGGGAGTGAGAGCATGTCCTTCTACTCCACCATGTTGGTTCCTCCTCCCTTTATTTTGTTAACATGTAGTGAATTACCTTTTTTTTTTTTTTTTTTTTGCGATACGTGGGCCTCTCACTGTTGCGGAGCACAGGCTCTGGACGCGCAGGCTCAACGGCTATGGCTCACGGGCCCAGCCTCTCCGCGGCATGTGGTATCTTCCCAGATGGGGTCACGAACCTGTGTCTCCTGCATTGGCAGGTGGAATTTCAACCACTGCGCCACCAGGGAAGCCCTACGTCTATTCTTATGAATTAAATTGGTTTGTAGTTTCCCTTGTAATGTCTTTGTCAGGTTTTTGCCTCATAGAATATGTTAGGATGTGTTCCCTTTTTGGTAATCTGGAAGAATTTGTGAAAGATTGCTGTTACTTTCTCCTTGAAGTATTCAAAAGAGTTCACTGATCTAGTCATCTGAGACTGGAGTAATGTTTGTGGGATGATTTTAATTACAACTATCCTTCTTTCTAGGTTTAGTGTCCATAACCCTAACAAAGGCCAGCACTCCAAACTGCGTTTGAAATTGCATTTCCTCTCAGGGCGTTGCTTCAAGAATTCACTTCTTCTTTTGCACTATTACTTTGTACTTTCTCTATCGGATATTTCCATAAGCACATAAATATGCTATAATATTTATAGTCTGAAAAGCAAGCCAAATGTAAAACCCTCTATTGACCTTACCTATTCAACTGCTGTTTCTCTGTTTCCCTTTGGTTGTCTCCATTTCCCGTCCTCTCACTCTTTATTGGACCCTACTCTCTCTTAATATTTTTATTAAGAATGAAAAACTGGGGACTTCCCTGGCAGTCCAGTGGTTAGGATTCAGTGCTTTCACTGCCGTGGCCTGGGTTTGATCCCTGGTCAGGGAACTGAAATCCTGCAAGCCGCATGGCATGGCCAAAAAAAAAAAAAAAAGAAAAATCAGAAACAGTAATAGGAAATTGGATATTAACTAGATCATGGCACAGCTATACTATGAAATACCATGCTTCCATTACAAAGGATGTGGCTTTACTTTTATTGACTTGGAAAGTTGTTCACAGTGTATGGTTAAGTGAAGAAGACTGCAAAGGATACATGCAAAAATATTATATTGATCATCTCTTGCCAGCAGGACCATTAGTGATCTTACTTATCGTCTTCATTTTTTGTGAATTTTCTGAATTTTTGTATTATTATAACCAATTATTTTATATCAGAAAAATTGTATACATATATAAAACCAAGTTGTCAGATCTTTCACAAGTAGCCATATTCTGCTTGGTCTTTCCACAAGGCAGGAATGCTTAGCTTGGAGTCCATGAATGGACCTCATGGGATCTGTGAACCCCTTGTCAAATCTGTAAGCCAGATTCTCTACGAACTTGCATATGTGCATTTTCAGATCATCACAGCAATCCGTATTCCCTAGTTGATCTTCCTCAACCTTACAACAGTGTGTTCCTGGGTTCATTCTTGATAAAGTAGGGAAGACTCATCTTCTTTGAGTCTGCCTCTTCTTTGAACCCTTTCTCTTCAGTCTTTCACTAATTTCCACTTGCTTGGTCTCCGTCACAACTAAGTGAATGGAGGTTATGAGAGGACATAGCATTCAGTAGGTGCTACCCTTTATCCAACAACATTTCAACTCAACTTTCGTGCATAACCTGTGCTGTGGAGTGAGTACCCACTTATTACCAGTGCTTTATCATATCTGTTCTTTCTCCATCCTTGTATAAGACCGTTCGCAAAGTGATATTTAAAAAGTACTCATGATGCCACTAAATTCTCCTCCCCTCCAGGTTCATAGCTCAAAGTGTTGTTTCTTAGAGTTTTTTGTGTCATGCTAGTAATAAATTACCTCCATTTCATGAATGGCCACTTTCCCTTTTATTTTATTGTAAACTCAGTTATGTGGGGTAATAAGATGGAGAGATTGTTATTCAAGCCGTCATGTATGATGCCAAGGCTTCAATCATGAAGCTTCCATTTGCTACTGCTCTTTCCCTTTGGTGATATAATTTTGCTTCCTAGCTATATTATTCCTGAAGCAGCTTTGTTACCCTCACTGATCTAGCTACATTCCTCTTCTTGCAGTAAGATTTTTATAGTCGTATTATTATTAGTTTTGAAATGGCTAAACATTTTTCAGTTAATAATGAGTTTATTATTGAGGATCTCCAGACTTCACCGTTGTTTGGCCTTATTCATTGCCATATTCTCAGTTCCCATAGTAAATATTAGCTGGAATAAATGAACAAATAAATCATAGTTTAAAAAACCATCTTCCCTTTATGTTTTAATATAAGCAAGGTCTTGGTTTTATAAAAATGAAATGATTGGCCTTAGGAAGTCATGAATTATTGGTCACCAGACGAATTCAAACAAACTGGATGACCATTTGATGGGAATATCATAGATGAGATGCAAACATCATTATTTGGGTAGATTCTCACTAAATTACTTTCTGTCTGATATTCATGTTTAAGTTAAAATCAGCCCTGAAAATTTGCTGATGTTTAAATAACATGCATAAATATGTCATAGGAAATATAAATCATAATCATGATGTGTTTGGAGTGCTTACTCTTTCTCAGGAACTGTGTAAAGTAAGTCCTTATAAGTTATTTCATTTACAAAACAACCATGTAAGTTCACAACTCTTATTACCCTTATTTGATAGGGAAGGAAAATGAGGCTTGGAGAAGATTTTTAACTTGTCCAGTTGTGAACTATGGAGACAGGATTAAGACTCTGAGGTCTTTTAAATTGCTGCATTATACTGGCTTGCTGATGACCAAATACTGTTAAAAACTAATAAAAATAGAATCAATATGATTCTAATGAAGGATGCCAAAAAGTACACCTTTTACTCCCCACTCTGCCATCTCCCTCAATACTTCAGGGAATCATTGGTAGAGGCGAGGTGAAACAGCCGTTTTCTTTCTAATAAGTGAACGCAGCAGCCTAACTTACAGTAAATTTGCCCCTACCACTGGACTTCATGTTTCATATTTTACTGGTTACACTAGAGCCCCCATAATACCAGTGCTGTCCACTTAGTTTCTATGAGAGTGGATTAATCTGTTTTTATCTGCAAGTTATGCCTCCTGGTTTCTGCATTATTTCAATTAAAAATGTATTCAGCACACTGAATTGTATGCTTTAAAACAGTAAGTTTTATGTTATGAGAATTTTGTCTCAAAAAAATTTCAAAAAAATGTGTTCAAATTGCTTGTTATTCACAGAATTGGCTATAAAAAGCTGGACTTTATAAATGATGCCTAATTGGGACTATTGACAAATAATTAAAATAGTTACCATTTATTGAGTGCTTCCTGTGTTTCAGATGCCAGGCTTTATATGGCTTATCCCGTTGAATCCTTATTTTACAGATGAGGAAACTGAGGCAGTGAGAGGTCAGGTCATAGACGGTAGTGAGAGGCAGAGCTGGTTTTCAATTCCAAAGCCTGTGCACATAACTCCTTTGCAGTTGTACCATCCATGAACCACACTAATGATATAGTTGGCACTAGAAGTGCCTGTGGCTTTTCTTCAAGTGACTGATTTACAACTGGGTTGTAGCTTAATGTTCTGAGGTGATCTGATCATTTTTCTATTTAGGTTTAATTTAAGGCAGCAGAAAAATTCTCATTTCATGTTGTGTGCAACCTTTTGGCGGATGAGACATGACCTTATTTTTATCATTTGATCTTGAGTTATGAAGGAGGTTGTTAAAATGAATGATGTCCTACCACTGTTGCCTATTTCTTCAAAGCCTAGTCTTAGTTTATATTTCTGTCATTGCAAAGGATATTTGATTAACAAGGGCATAAATTATTATAAAGGGTGAACTTTATTTCTGATTTTAGTTACTTCTCAAGATTGTGAATAACAAATCAGGGCGACATGATGTGTTGAAGTGTGACAAATTATCTTCTTGGGATTTAAAATGTGATTTCAATTTAAGGTGGTAAATGCTCATTAAACATAAAAGGGAAAATAAAGGACAATACAAAGAAGGTTAAACTTCATACATAGTTCTGTCACTCAGTTGCTTTTAAAAATGTTGATACATTTTATTCCAATTATATATTTTCCCCATGGTCACAACTGTAATGTATTAGTTAGGGTTCTTGCTTGTAAGGTGACTTCGGGGGTGGTGGACAGGCAGGGTAGCTTACTGTACTGATGGGAGGCTGAGGCACCAGAATTTGGAGGAGGCAATAATCAAAAGTGCCCTGGCAGGTCAGCAAACAGGAAGCAAGATGCAGAGTGACCTTAATATAGCAGACTGGGATGCTGCTGCCCTATCACAATGTAGGGGTCCCTCCTCCCTCTCTTCCTTGCTGTGCTTCATCCAGATACCCAGTCCAAAGGAAGAGTGTCAGATTGCTAACATGTGTCATGGACCTGTCCCTGGCTGTACTGTGGGGAGGAAGACGGAGGATTTGACCTTTGCTTTTTGAAATGGAGAAAATATCTAACGTGTTTTGGGCGTGCCCAACAGTGTTCTGAGTGCTTTCTTAAATTAACTCATTCCAATCCTCACGGAAGTCCTTTGAGGCAAGTGCAATTTGTATCTTTGTTTTATAGTTGGGTAACCAGATGAGGCACAGAGAGATGAAGTAGCTTACTGCTACCAGGAGGGCTACCAGGATGTGAAGTGGAGGTCAGGCTTTAGGGCTTGGGTAAGTTTAACCACACTGATCTGCTGAGCCTTGGGGTGGGGGGATAGGTGAGGGGAGGCCACCTCCCACTTAGATGCCATCCAATGGGGGACAGGTGGAGTTCTGGAAACGAATAATATTTATTGAATACTCACCACATGCTAGGCACACTTCTAAGTGTTTTACATCATTATTTATTTTTCTTTTCACTAGATGTTTTTTGTGTATTATATATCTATTTCATTAAAAAAAACTGAGCAAATGATGCTGATAAAAATGTAATTTTTGGTAAAATATTTAACTACTGAAGGGTTGTTCTTGTTTGTGCAGCATAGTGTCAGCCTCCGTGCTATTAAGGATAATTCTGGTGCCTCAAATTTAGGAATTCAGTACAGGTGACAGTAATATCTAGAGGAAGAGACCAGACTGACAGCAGTGGTAGGGTTCTTGCCTCCATGTGGTAAAAGAACTAAAGGTATATAGCAATGGGGTGATCTGTTTGCTGATGTTATTTTTTTAAAATGCAAATATCTCTCTATCATTATAGAACTCACTAGTTGATTAAATAATGAATACTTGTTATCAAATAATAAGATAGAAGGGACTCTCTGATTGGTATCTTCTGGATCAAAGACCAAACAACTTGGTGTTTTATTCTTAATAAGTTTACACATGATTTATATTCTGGATTACTTAGTTTATTTTTTATCTTAAAATAGAATTTTACTATATATGTGTGTATGTATGTATTATATTAAAGAAGTAATACATAATTAATGGAGAAAATTCAAGGTTATAAAAATATTTGAGAAGGTTGTTGCATCCTTTCCCCCAAATTGTACTCCCCTGAGGTAACTACTGTTAACATTTTGGCATATATCCTTCTTGATCATTTTTTCTCTAAACACACACACACACACACAGTTTTCTCAAACTAAATGGGATTCTATAGAGCTTTTTTTAAGTTTAATTCATATTGGTAATTAACGACGGCATTATTTCACGTCAGAACTTCATGCTTTCAGAGAGTGGCATAGTGTTCCAGAACATGGATGTATAATTCCCCTATGAGTGAATAGTTGGTATTTTATCAGATTTTTTTTTAGTGAGTGACACCACTGTCACTTTTTTTCTCCTCTGCTCTCATTGGCCTTTGGTTTCATTTGCTAGTTCCTCCTCAAAATGTTAATGTGTCATTTCATCTATAATAATTCCCTGGGTAATCCCTATGCCTTCATGGCTTTCAATACAATCTCTATGTCTATGACTCCCAAGTCCTATTTCCATAATGGACCTCTCTCCATCTCAGCCTGGTAGATCTCGCTGACCTCCCTACATGTCCTCTTGAATGCTCATTAGGTACTTCAAACATAACATATCTAAGTTTAAAACTTGGTTCAAATTATCCTTGTTTTTCTTAATTTGAGAATGCCTTGATTTCTTCAACCCTGAAGGCTATTTTCACTGGGTATAGGATTCTGGCCTGATAGCTTTTTCTTTCGTCACATTAAAAATATTTTTCCACTTCCTTCTGGCTTTCATTGTTTCTTCTGGGGAATTCACTACCATTCTAATTGCTTTTTCCTATACATAACGTGTCAATTTTTTTTCTCACTGCTTTCAATATTTTTTTCTTTATTCTTAGTTTTCAGAAGTTTTGTTATGATCAGTATTCCTTCGAGTTTATCTTGTTTGGGGTTTGCACAGATTCATGAATCTGTGAGTTTATGTCTCTGACCAGATTTGGGGAGTTTACAGCCATTATTTCTTCAAGTACTTTTTTAGTTCACCCTCTTTTTCCTCTTTTATGGGCTCTGATTATGAAAATGTTAGAACTTTTGTTATAATCTCCCAGGCCTCTGAGACTGTTCATTTTTTTTCAGTCTGTTTTGTCTCTGCTGCTCATATCGGATAATTTTTATTCTGTCTTCTAGTTAACTGACTCTTTTTTGGTCCCCTCCATTTTGCTGTTGAGCTTTTTATTCCAGTTATTTTATTTTTCAGTTTTAAAATTTCCATTTGGTTCATCTTTATTTATCTGGTCCTTCTATTTCTTTGCTGAGGCTTTCTAACTTGTTTTTTTAATTTTTGAATTTTATTTATTTTTTTATACAGCAGGTTCTTATTAGTCATCCATTTTATACATATTAGTGTATATATGTCAATCCCAATCTCCCAATTCATCACCCCCCCTGCCCCATGCCGCAGCCACTTTCTCCCCTTGGTGTCCACACATTTGTTCTCTACATCTGTGTCTCTATTTCTGCCCTGCAAACCGGTTCATCTGTACCATTTGTCTAGCTTCCACATATATGCATTAATATACGGTATTTGTTTTTCTCTTTCTCACTTACTTCACTCTGTATGACAGTCTCTAGATCCATCCACGTCTCTACAAATGACCCAATTTCGTTCAATTTTGTGGCTGAGTAATATTCCAACTATATATATACCACATCTTCTTTATCCATTCATCTGTTGATAGACATTTAGGTTGCTTCCATGTCTTGGCTATTGTAAATAGTGCTGCAATGAACATTGGGGTGCATGTGTCTTTGAATTATGGTTTTCTCTGGGTATATTCCCAACGGTGGGATTGCCGGATCATAAGGTAATTCTATTTTTAGTTTTTTAAGGAACCTCCATACTGTTCTCCATAGTGACTGTATCAATTTACCTTCCCACCAAGAGTGCAAGAGGGCTCCCTTTTCTCCACACCCTCTCCAGCATTTGTTGCTTGTAGATTTTCTGATGATGCCCATTCTGACTGGTGTGAGGTGATACCTCATTGTAGTTTTGATTTGCATTTCTCTAATAATTAGTAATGTTGAGCAGCTGTTAATGTGCTTTTTGGCCATTTGTATGACTTCTTTGGAGAAATATCTATTTAGGTCTTCTGCCCATTTTCTGATTGGGTTGTTTCTTATTTTAATATTGAGCTGCATGAGCTGTTTGTATGTTTTGGAGATTAATCCTTTGTTTCTTTGTTTGCAAATATTTTCTCCCATTCTGAGGCTGGTCCTTTCGTCTTGTTTCCTTTGCTGTGCAAAAGGTTTTAAGTTTAATTAGGTCCCATTTGTTTATTTTTATTTCCATTACTCTAGGAGGTGGATCAAAGAAGATCTTGCTGTGATTTATGTCAAAGAGTGTTCTTTCTATGTTTTCGTCTAAGAGTTTTATAGTTTCCGGTCTTACATTTAGGTCTCTAATCCATTTTGAGTTTATTTTTGTGTATGGTGTTAGGGAGTGTTCTAATTTCATTCTTTTCCATGTAGCTGTCCAGTTTTCCCAGCACCACTTATTGAAGAGACTGTCTTTTCTCCATTGTATATCCTTGCCTCCTTTGTCATAGGTTAGTTGACCATAGGTGTGTGGGTTTATCTCTGGGCTTTCTATCCTGTTCCATTGATCTATATTTCTGTTCTTTTTTTTTTTTTTTGCTGTACATGGGCCTCTCACTGTCATGGCCTCTCCTGTCGCGGAGCACAGGCTCCGGACACGCAGCCTCAGCGGCCATGGCTCACGGGCCCAGCCACTCCGCGGCATGTGGGATATTCCCGGACCAGGGCACGAACCCTTGTCCCCTGCATCGGCAGGCGGACTCTCAACCACTGTGCCACCAGGGAAGCCCTATATTTCTGTTTTTGTGCCAGTATCATAGTGTCTTGGCTACTGTAGCTTTGTAGTATAGTCTGAAGTCAGGGGGTCTGATTCCCTTTTTTTCCCTCAAGACTGCTTTGGATGTTCAGGGTCCTTTGTGTTTCCATACAAATTTTTAGATTTTTTGTTCTAGTTCTGTAAAAAGTGCCATTGGTAATTTGATAGGGATTGCATTGAATCTGTAGATTGCTTTGGGTAGTATAGTCATCTTCACAATATTGATTCTTCCAAACCAAGAACATGCTATATCTCTCCATCTGTTTGTGTCATCTTTGATTTCTTTCATCAGGGTCTTATAGTTTTCTTCATACAGGTCTTTTGTCTCCCTAGGTAGGTTTATTCCTACGTATTTTATTCTGTTGCAATGGTAATTGGGAGTGTTTCCTCAATTTCTCTTTCTGATCTTTTGTTGTTAGTGTGTTGGAAAGCAAGAGATTACTGTGCATTAATTTTGTATCCTGCATCTTTACCAAATTCATTGCTTAGCTCTAGTACTTTTCTCGTGGCATCTTTAGGATTCTCTATGTATAGTATCATGTCATCTGCAAACAGTGACAGTTTTACTTCTTCTTTTTCAATTTGTATTCCATTTATTTCTTTTTCGTCTCTGAATGCCATGGCTAGGACTTCCAAAACTATGTTGAATAATAGTGGCGAGAGTAGACGTCCTGTCTTGTTCCTGATCTTAGAGGAAATGCTTTCAGTTTTTCACCATTGAGAATGATGTCTGCTGTGGGTTTGTCATATACGCCTTTAGTATATTCAGGTAGGTTCCCTCTATGCCCACATTCTGGAGAGTTTTTTTCATAAATGGGCATTGAATTTTGTCAAAAGCTTTTTCTGCATCTATTGAGATGATCATATGGTTTTTATTCTTCAGTTTGTTAATATGGTGTATCACATTGATTGATTTGCGTATACTGAAGAATCCTTGCATCCCTGGGATAAATCCCAGTTGATCATGGTGTATGATCCTTTTAATGTGTTGTTGGATTCTGTTTGCTGGTATTTTGTTGAGGATTTTTGCATCTACATTCGTAAGTGATATTGGTCTGTAATTTTCTTTTTTTGTAGTATCTTTGTCTGGTTTTGGTATCAGGGTGATGGTGGCCTCATAGAATGAGTTTGGGAATATTCCTTCCTCTGCACTTTTTTGGAAGAGTTTGAGAAGGATGGGTGTTTGCTCTTCTCTAAATGTTTGATAGAATTCACCTGTGAAGCCGTCTAGTCCTGCACTTTTGTTTGTTGGAAGATTGTTAATCACAGTTTCAATTTCATTACTTGTGATTGGTCTGTTCATATTTTCTATTTCTTTCCGGTTCAGTCTTGGAAGCTTATCCCTTTCTAAGAATTTGTCCATTTCTTCCAGGTTGTCCATTTTATTGGCATAGAGTTGCTTGTAGTAGTGTCTTAGGATGCTTTGTATTTCTGCAGTGTCTGTTGTAACTTCTCCTTTTTCATTTCCAATTTTCTTGATTTGAGGTCTCTCTCTTTTTCTTGATGAGTCTGGCTAATGGTTTATCAATTTTGTTTATCTTCTCAAAGAACCAGCTTTTAGTTTTATTGATCTTTGCTAATGTGTTCTTTGTTTCTATTTCATTTATTTCTGATCTGATCTTCATGATTTCTTTCCTTCTACTAACTTTGTGTTTTGTTTGTTCTTTCTCTATTTCCTTTAGGTGTAAGGTTAGATTGTTTATTTGAGATTTTTCTTGTTTCATGAGGTAGGCTTGTATAGCTATAGAGTTCCCTCTTAGAACTGCTTTTGCTGCATCCCATAGGTTTTGGATTGTCTTGTGTTCATTGTCATTTATCTCAAGTTATTTTTTAATTTCCTCTTTGATTTCTTCAGTGATCTCTTGGTTATTTAGTAACGTATAAAATAACCTCCATGTGTCTGTGTTTTTTTACATTTTTTTCCCTGTAACTGATTTCTAATCTAATAGCATTGTGGTCAGAAAAGATGCTTGATATGATTTCAGTATTCTTAAATTTACTAAGTCTTGATTTGTGACGCAAGATGTGATCTATCCTGGAGAATATTCCATGCACACTTGAGAAGAAAGTGTAATCTGCTGTTTTTGGATGGAATGTCCTATAAATATCAATTAAATCTATTTTGTCTATTGTGTCATTTAAAGCTTGTGTTTCCTTATTAATTTTCTGTTTGGATGATATGTCCACTATTGTAAGTGAGGTGTTATAGTCCCTCACTATTACTGTGTTACTTTCGACTTCCTCTTTATAGCTGTTAGCAGTTGCCTTATGTGTTGAGGTGCTCCTATGTTGGGTGTATGTATGTTTATAATTGTTATATCTTCTTTTTGGATTGATCCCTTTATCATTATGTGTGTTCTCCCTTGTCTCTTGTAACATTCTTTATGTTAAAGTCTACTTTATCTGATATGAGTACTGCTACTCCAGATTTATTTTGATTTGTATTTGCATGGAATATCTTTTTCCATCCCCTCACTTTCAGTCTGTATGTGTCCCTAGGTCTGAAGTGGGTCTGTTGTAGACAGCATATATGTGGGTCTTGTTTTTGTATCCATTCAGCAAGTTGTGTCTTTTGTTTGGAGCATTTAATCTATTCACATTTAATGTAATTATCGATATGTGTGCTCCTATTACCATTTTCTTAATTGTTATGGGTTTGTTTTTGTAGGTCCTTTTCTTCTCTTGTGTTTCCCAGTTAGAGAAGTTCCTTTAGCATTTGTTGTAGAGCTGGTTTGTTGGTGCTGAATTCTCTTTGCTTTTGCTTGTGTGTAAAGATTTTGATTTCTCCATCAACTCTGAAAGAGATACTTGTTGGGTAGAGTAATATTGGTTGTACTTTTTCCCTTTCATCACTTTAAATATATCATGCCACTCCCTTGTGGCTTGTAGAGCTTCTGCTGAGAAATCAGCTATTAACCTTATGGGCGTTCTCTAGTATGATATTTGTCATTTTTCCCTTGTTGCTATCAATAATTTTTATTTTTCTTTAATTTTTGTCAGTTTGATTACTGTGTTCTCACTGTGTTTCTCCTTGGGTTTATTCTGCCTGGGACTCTCTGTGTTTCCTGGAGTTGGGTAACTATTTCCTTTCCCATGTTAGGGAAGTTTTTGACTATAATCACTTCAAATATTTCTATGGTCCTTTCTCTGTATATTCTCCCCCTGGACCCCTGTAATGCGAATGTTGTTGCATTTAATGGTTTCCCAGGGGTCTCTTAGGCTGTCTTCATTTCTTTTCAGTCTTTTTTCTTTATTCTGTTCTGCAGCAGTGAATTCCACCATTCTGTCTTCCAGGTCACTTATCTGTTCTTCTGCCTCAATTATTCTGCTATTGATTCCTTCTAGTGTGTTTTTCATTTCAGTTACTGTATTGTTTATCTCTGTTTGTTTGTTCTTTAATTCTTCTAGGTCTTTGTTAAACATTTCTTTTTTTCTTTTTTTTTTTTTTTTGCGGTTTGCGGGCCTCTCACTGTGGCCTCTCCCGTTGCGGAGCACAGGCTCCGGACGCGCAGGCTCAGTGGCCATGGCTCACAGGCCCAGCTGCTCCGTGGCATGTGGGATCCTTCCCAGACTGGGGCACGAACCCGTGTCCCCTGCATTGGCAGGCAGACTGTTAACCACTGCGCCACCAGGGAAGCCCTGTTAAACATTTCTTGCATCTTCTCGACCTTTGCCTCCATTCTTTTTCTGAGGCCCTGGATCATCTTCACTATCATTATTCTGAATTCTTTTTCTGGAAGGTTGCCTATCTCTACTTCATTTAGTTGTTTTCCTGTGGTTTTATCTTGTTCCTTCATCTGGTACATAGTCCTCTGCCTTTTCATCTTGTCTGTCATTCTGTGAATGTGGTTTTTGTTCTACAGGCTGCAGAATTGTAGTTCTTCTTAATTCTGCTGTCTGCCCTCTGGATGATGAGGCTACCTAAGAGGCTTGTGCAAGCTTCCTGCTGGGAGGGACTGGTGGTAGGTAGAGCTGGGTGTTGCTCTGGTGGCAGAGTTCAGTAAAACTTTAATCTGCATGTCTGCTGATGGGTGGGGCTGAGTTCCCTCCCTGTTGGTTGTTTGGCCTGAGGCAACCCAACACTGGAGCCTACCCAGGCTCTTTGGTGGTGATAATAGCAGACTCTGGGAGGGCTCACGCCAAGGCGTACTTCCCAGAACTTCTGCTGCCAGTGTCCTTGTCCTCGTGGTGAGCCACAGCCACCCCCCCGCCTCAGCAGTAGACCCTCCAACACTAGCAGGTAGATCTGGTTCAGTCTCCTGTGGGGTCACTGCTCCTTACCTTGGGTCCTGATGTGCACACTACTTTGTGTGTGTCCTCCAAGAGTGGAGTCTGTGTTTTCACCAGTCCTCTCGAAGTCCTGAAATCAAATCCTGCTATCCTTCAAAGTCTGATTCTCTTGTAATTCCTCCTCCCGTTGCTGGACCCCCAGGTTGGGAAGCCTGACGTGGGGCTCAGAACCTTCATTCCAGTGGGTGGACTTCTGTGGTATGTGTTCTCCAGTTTGTGAGTCACCCGTCTAGCCGTTATGGGATTTGATTTTGTTGTGCTTGCGACCCTCCTACCATCTCATTGTAGCTTCTCCTTTGTCTTTGGATGTGGGGTATCTTTTTTGATGAGTTCCAGTGTCTTCCTGTCGATGATTGTTTAGCAGTTAGTTGTGATTCCAGTGCTCTCGCAAGAGGGAGAGCACATCCTTGTAGTCCGCCATCTTGAACCAATCTCAGCCTCTAACTTTTTTTCATTTGTTTCAAGTTTGTTCAAATATGTTTGTAATTGCTCATTTTAATCAATGCTTCTTTAAAATCTGTGTCAGGTAATTTTTACATCTCTGTCATCTTGTGATGTTGATATCTATTGGTTGTCTTTTTGCATTATATTTGAGATCTTTCTGATTCTTGGTATGCTGTTTGATTTTGGGTTGAAACCTGGATATTTTTGTATAATGTTTTGAGACTTGGATTGAAACATGGATATATTTGTATGATGTTCTGAGACTTGGATCTCATTAAACTCCATATTTTATGTGACTTTCTGTGACAATGCACTGGCAGAGGATGAGGGGGTGTCATCTTGTTATTTCCAGGTGGAACTGGAAATCCAGGTTCCCTACTAGGCCTTCAGTTGACAATTAAGTGAGAACTTTTATTATTTCTGGGTGAGGGGGTAGAAGTTCCAACTGCCCACATGGTCTCTACCAAACACTCTGGTAGGGATGGTGTCATTACTGCAGGGTGATGGTGAAAGTTCTGACTCTCCACTAGGCCTCCTCTGAGAAGGCAGTGGGCTTTGTTACTAGGGATGGAACATGGTCTCCACTGATGCCATGGTTCGTCTTATCACTGGCTGACAGGGTTACAGTTCTTGGCTCTCTACTTGGCCTTTGTTGGCACCACCTGGCAGAGGCATTGGGTACCTGATTTCTGCCTCAAGAGAGTGGAAATCTAGGCTCCCCACTTAGCCTTTGCTGACATGTTAGCAGATGGAATCACAGTGTTTCCTGTGGTGCTTGGCTGGAATAGAGTGGTTGTTCTCTAAAAGTTTTTGTCTTTCTGGGCTTCTCCTTTTTAGGTACTTTAGCTAGAGTGAGCAGGCTTTTGAGGGGAATTGTTTTGTCTGCATCCATTGTATTTCCAGGTTGCTGGTTTCTCCACCTCCAAGACTGGCATATATGAGGCAAAAAGAAAACCCTCTTCACTCACCATTCTGTTGTTACTCGGGCCCTGAGTGCCCTTGCCTTTTTAAAAAATTTTCTCCATCTTTCAGACTCTTCTTATTGTTTGTTTTATAATATCCTGTTTAGTTGTACTTATTGGGAGGAATAGGAAAATTATGTCTATTCCATCTTTCTGGAGACAGAGGTCATGTACATCATTTTTGAGCTTTATTTTCAATGGGCCTCGTGTGATTCTTCTTCTCTGTGCAGGTACCTGGAATTGGAAAGCAGCGGCCATCGGAATGAAGTCAGACTGCACTACCACTCCTCCGGCAGCCACCATCCTCACACAGAAGTGTTTCCTTACATTTTGGCTGATGATAAGTGGCACAAGCTCTCCTTAGCCATCAGTGCCTCCCACTTGATTTTACACGTCGACTGCAATAAGTAAGTGAAATGTTCTCAGTTCAGGTAACGGAAGATTCTAAGAAATGACGGTTAATGCACATTACTTACCTGGTGCTTCTTTGCAGAATATATGAAAGAGTGGTGGAAAAGCCTTCCACAGACTTGCCTGTGGGCACATCATTTTGGCTGGGACAGAGAAATAATGCACACGGATATTTTAAGGTATCTTCTGACTAAGGTCTGAGCATAAAGTGTAAATAGAAATGCTTTTTAATGAATTTGGAAAAGTACGTTTTGCTTTTTATGGTGTAAAGCAAAATAATTTGATGTGTATAGTTTTTTTCTATTTGTGTCTATTTCTGTTTTAGTTTTTTTTTTTTTTTTTTACACTGGTGTTTCATTTAGCTGGTCAGCACTATTTTCTCTTTTTTTCCTGAATGAGTTTGAACTTTAAACATAACAGAGATGATCATAAGGCCCAATCAGGGCAGAGTTAACATCTTCTTGAAATCAGGCATTCAAAACAATAAAAATCTAAAATGTTAATATACAAATAAACTCTCTACCTTTGAAATATAACCTTTGATGAGACTTTTATTGGGGTGTTAATAATAGAGAATTAAAACTTTTCAATATTCATTATTCATGGTCTCTTCGTACTTCTGAAAGTGAGAAAGGAATATATATATATATGCGCAAATCTATCAAAACTAGAAAGCAGTTATAATTTATATCTTTTTCTTATTGTCTGTTTAGAGACACACTCCATGGAATTGCATCACAGGATCTAAAAGACATACCGTTTAACTTTCAGTATTTTAAGGTTGAGGAAATAAAGTTCAGAAAATTGCTTGATTACAAGCCCATAGTGTAATCATTTCCCCTCCAATGACTCCGACACTGCCTGTCATACAGAAGAGGATCGGCAAATGGTCGTTAAATGAAACAATGATAGGTGATGTGTCTAACTCAGGGATTTCTAGCTAGAGTAGGTACCAGTAACTTTAACATTGTGTTCTAAGAAAGGTTTGTATTCCCTGGAAGGTATTTTTAAAACTTACTTAAACTGCTACCTGGAAACCAGGTGCTTTGAATGTGTTACTTCATCGAATCCTAGTCTTGCTAGCCTTGGTGCAGGGCCTTTAAAATTCTTTTAAAATCTCTTTTACATATGCATAAACTTGTTCAGAGAGTTTAAACAACTTATCCAAAGCCAGTCATGGGGAATTGATCCCATGCTCGTGAGTCCTGAAAAATCAGTGCTCTTTTCCCACATAAGGGGTAGCAAGTTTTTGCTATAGGTGCTGAGTCTCTCCTCTATTCAATCATGGCACTCTTCCCCACGGAGCCCAGATGGGGCGTCAGAAACCTCACACGTCAGTTATGTGTCCTACTCTAGGGGCCGTCATTTTTACTGTAGACTGTAAATGGTGCTCACTAGATTTGGGCAGTACACAAACTATAGAACTCTACATGGTAGCTTTGCTTTCATGTTGCTGCTACCAAGTGATAGGATTTTGTTGTATACAAGTTGCTTCCCTGATCCAAACCCCAAGCAAACAGCAGATCCAGCAATTGCCACAGAGTATACTTAAATATTTATCACTTACACTGACACTGTTTTTGTACCATGCAATGAATCAGATTAAATATGTAGAAGATACCTAGTCCAGGAGTTGACTGGTAAATCTTTGTAGGTACATTCAAAATTGTCTTAATAATATGTTGGTATGTCACCTCTGTCATTAAATGTTCTATTTCCATTTTTCAAAAGGGATAAAGTGAAATATTACTTAAAGAAAATATATAAAGATGTTGAAGGAAGAGAGAGGGGTGGTGAATGAAAGGGACGCTGGAGTGTGTCTGATGAGGTCGTTTCTGAGCTACCATTTGGCCATTGCTTTAAGAGCCTTGTAAGCTGGAAGCTAATTATATCTTAATGACAAAGGATGCATGTAAATTTCACATGTAAACATGTGATGTGACCTTCTGTGTAAAATGGGTCATTTCCAGTTGGCATTTAAAAAAATTTTAGGCTAAACTTTCTGTACTCCTAAGGACTCATCACTAAGTCTTGCTGTAGCTGTTTAATAAATCTCTTGTCCTTTTTAAATTGAGAAATTCACTTTAAAATATCCAACCGAGAAACAAGAAATGCTAGAATAAGCATTGTTCTTATGACTTAGCTTTTCTCTTGTTTTCTTTTTGATGATTGCAGTTAACTTAAAACGGCTATCAGTTTCACTGTTGTTGAAACCCAAAGTGATTTTCAGGTTGATTTTTAAAGGTCATTTTCAAGCCTTTCTTCAGTGGCTAACTAAAAATAACTTCCCCAGACACATACTATTGTCTCTTAATTATATCTTGACATTTACTCTTAAGGCTTTAAAAATATTATCAATAAGAAAGTACGTGGGTAACCATCTATTTTGCCTGCCTGATGTTTTTCTTTCCCTTTGGTTTGAAGTCAAAGCAATGTATTCAAAAAGATTTTATTCAGGGATTTTGGTGAGTCTATCCTGTAATGTTTCCCTTCCTGAACTTGACTGTTGAACATAATTTGGGTAGATGAAAGTAATACGTCTTTTTCAAAATTTTTCTCACACAGGGTATAATGCAAGACGTGCAATTACTTGTCATGCCCCAAGGATTTATTGCTCAGTGCCCAGATCTTAATCGCAGTAAGTCCATTAGTTCTCACACCGTGTAATGAAAAGTATGCTTCTTGCTTAGTTTTGTCCAAAATGTCAGTTTGAAATTAGAGTTTTTCTATATTAGTTGTCAGCATAGACTTAACCAGATTGAACTCCTTATAAATATAACTTGACCAATGTGGTGTTTGTAATTCTAGCCTGTCCAACTTGCAATGACTTTCATGGACTCGTGCAGAAAATCATGGAGCTGCAGGACATTTTAGCCAAAACATCAGCCAAGGTAAAAGCTCCTTAGAAATAGGGTCTGGGGGAGCTCACAAATCCTTGAGGTTCCTTACAATTCCTTTTATAACCACAGTTGTTCACCTTTGAGACTTTTCTCATACCCTACTGTGTACCAGGACTGAACCGAAATCCCTGCTCAAGAAAGGGGCTTATAAATATTCAGACCCTAGCCATCTGTATAACGAACGATTCAGTAAATCAAGAATGAGGCAGATTACTACACTGCTTATTACGACAATAGGATTTATTGTTTAATTTAGTGTTTATTATTATTTAGTTTTTGTTTGCAAGGAAGGAGGCAAGAGGACATTGTAAAGAATATGAGCACTAGAATTATGTCAAGGAAATGGTCCCACGAAATCTTTCTACCACTGTGTTACAGTTGTAGGAATGTTGGCTGTCTTAAGCCTGTATCAAGTTTACCTATAGTTTCACCAGGCTGTTGTCTTGTTGCATAGCAGTTACTTATGACCTGGAAGTTGTGTTGTATAGCAATGATTTGTTTCTGACCCAATATATATTCTAAAATTTATGTTTGCACTCGAGCAAACATAGTCATGAAATTAGACATTTTTAAAAATGGAAAATGCTTCTCTGCATCGTGGATGATGCTATTTTGACTTAGCCTTCTTTTCCGTCCTATAAATCCTGCTTTTTTCCCCCAAAGGCAGGGGGCAAGTTTACTACAAAAAGAAGGGGGGAAAAATCCTTTCTTTTAAATTAAAGTCTTAAGTCATTTGCAGCAACATGGGCGGACCTAGAGATTATCACACTAATTAAGTAAGTCAGAAAGAGAAAGCCAGTTACCATACGATATCACTTATATGTAGAATCTAAAATATGACACAAATGAACTTACCTACGAAACAGAAAAAGACTCACACACGTAGAGAACAGACCTGTGGTTGCCAAGGGAGAGGTGGGTGAGGGAGGGATGGATTGGGAGTTTGGGATTAGCAGATGCAAACCATTATATAGAGAGTGGATAAACAATAAGGGCCTACCATATAGCACAGGGAACTATATTCAATATCCCGTAATAAATCACAATGGAAAAGAATAAAATGAAAAAAATAAAGGCTTATGTATATTTATAATAAATAGTTGATGGGCACAGCCATCATTACAGCTATTCATCTGAAAAACAGTCAGATGCCTGTTGGAGTATTTTGCCTTTCTGCATTGCTGGAATGGTGAACAATATGAACCCCTTCCTTTGTGCCACAGCTGTCTCGAGCCGAACAGCGAATGAATAGATTGGACCAGTGCTATTGTGAAAGGACTTGCACCATGAAGGGAACCACCTACCGAGAACTCGAGTCGTGGACAGACGGCTGTAAGAACTGCACATGCCTGGTATGGCTTTTGCTGGAGTTCAGACTAAGGGAACTCAGATGTCCCCACCCTTTAAAAATTTATTAAAACAATGTCATCATGAAAATTTCGGGACCCATTTCCTCAAAACACAACACTAAAGTGGCAGCAAACCCGGTCAAATCTAAAGGACTGTGTGTTGCCTTATTAAAGACACTTTCTAGCCTATAAAGATGATTACGGTTTCAGAATGCTATAAAGTTTTAAGTTTACTGGTCCACACATGAAGTTAACAACTTAAATTGGGTCAGTAAAGGGATTCCCAAAGGATTCTATCCTGTTATCCTTAACTTTTCCAGGGATTTTCCCCTCATGTTTTATTAATGCATTTTGATAAAACTAAATTAAGTGCAACAGGAAATACTGTGTCCAGATTGGGCTGTGCAAACAAATAATGGAGTTTAAATAATCTTTAAAAGTTTACTAATACAGCGGAATACAAATTATAGAGTATAAATAAGTTTGAGTTTTCTAATTGCTCACTAATTAAGTAGAATATTTAGTGCATTATTATTTCAAACATGTAAGTTCATTTTCAAAGACAAGTTCAAAAGGAGTTTAGTTTTGAACTTTTAAATTCCATATGAATTACCTGTTAAAATTGGTTGACTGTAAAGAAGTCAGAGGTCTAAAAAAATTTTTTCCCAAGTTCATCCAGTTTATTCAAAAGTGGGAGATCATGACGTAAGAAGGTCAAAGTTAGCTGTGAAATAACCGTACAGGTGTGTCTGTGTGTGCCTGCTTTGTATGATTTCTATTCAGGAACATATATTCCTATTAAAGTCATAGCATTTTACAAATACAGTAAAACCTTCCCAACTTGTTAAATGGGTGCCAAAAATCAAATTGAGTAAAATACAAGATGTGGTATGTGAAGTCAATAAAACGACTAGAAAAGCAGCTAACCTACCTGGGAGCTCTGGGTGACCTTCGGGAATCAAATTCCTTGAGGTCCCCTTTGCCGTTTGGCACCTCTTGTGATGACTGTCAGCATCAGTTCATGGTGGTGGCCTGTCCAAGCTTAAATATCCTTGGGAAGATTTCTGCATCCTGAGACTGGGTCTCCAGCACGGCAGCAGCTATTCCAAAAATCTCCTCGTTTGTTGATGCTCATTTTGTGAGTCATCTGGGGAGACACGAGTGCCCCAGGCTGACCCTCAGCCTGCTGTTTCTCTGTCAGCAGGTGCCCTTCCCTCCACACCTGTCCTCATCCACTTCACAACAGGAGGTGAGAACTCTAGCTCAGTTGCTGGACAGAAGGTGGAGCCAATCACCATCTGTGTTATGACCCAGTTTGCATTACTGTGGGTTTTACTGTATTATGGGTTTTGCTGTATAATAACCAAAGAGAATAGTGGTATTTATGACATTTTACATGAAGAGTTTGAAATTTAAGAAATATATTAAACAATACTTGAAAGCTACCAAGCTGCAACTTGGAAATTCTTTAAAATACTGTTTTCTTCTCAGAATGGAACCATCCAGTGTGAAACTCTGATTTGCCCAAATCCTGACTGCCCCCTCAAGTCGGCTCTTGCATACGTGGATGGCAAGTGCTGTAAGGAATGCAAACGTGAGCATAACTTTTATGATGAATACTTTTTTGGCAAAAATAAAGCTTTGCATTAGTAAATATTCACCCATCATTGGTTTAATCTGGGTAAGCTAAATAGCTTTTAGAAATGATGGAAATACCTTCTCTATTTTGGTTGAGCAGTTCTTTTCCACTTAAAAGTGCTATACTTGTATTTTAGCAAGAAAGTTTTTCTTGGAGGAATCTATTCTGTACAGTGACAGTAGTGGCAAAGATATGTAAGAAACTCAGTGGAAGGCACTTCTCTCATTAACACTGCTTGATACAAATACCTCTCAACTAGGTTGAGAATAGTCCACACTCAGTCAAGATAAACAAGAAAATCCAAGATACAAGTGACCTTCAACAGCAGAAGATACAAAACTCTATTAGTCCAAACCACAGAAGTGCACATTGTTATAGGATTGTCCAGTGTGGACAGGGCAGGGCCATGATCTTAATTCATAAAAGAGGCTCATGCCACTGAATGAGGAAGCCATCTGCCTTTCAGCAGCTGTTGTATGCAGTTCACTTCTGATGTCTGGAAATGCTCTTTGAATCGATAGCTATCCTCAAATGGGTTCTAAATCATTTATTTAATAACATAAATCATCGCATCTCTGTTACTTACACTTTAAAAGATTGCCTTAAGTCCATGTTAAAAGTAGCATTTAAAATTTAGCTACTATTTTTTTTTTTTTTTACCATGCAATAGTAACATATATGAAAACTGGGTTGTTATAAAGTTTGCAAACTATATAGGGCTATGTAAGTGGAGTATAAGCATACACACGCATGCACGTGCACGCACACAAGACAGAAAGGGGGGAGGGCAAGGGAGAGGGAAGGAGAGGAAAACAAAAGTAACAGCTGCTTTTTCTAGGGTTTTTATGCTCACTGGTCTCCGTTACCACCGCCATACCTTACTCTTGCCTACGCAGTGTGCAGGGTGCTCCTTCTGGCGAGAGTGACAAGTTATCAGAGAAAAATCAGGAAGTCGCTTTGTAGTCCATTGATTTAATTCCCTCAGGAGCTCGTGTATATTTAATTTTGTTAGACTTTACCTTGAAGCCAGTCCATTTCATGAGAGTGTATTAGCCTAGTCAAGTAGATCTGGCTGGACCAGGAAAGGTTGAATGCAGTCGTTCTCACACATGTCACCAGCTAATTTCCTTGGTGAGGGGTAATCTGAGTTCTTCCTTGAACTTTTATTAATAATGAAAAGCTTGTGACGATATTCTGTAGTTTTCTTTGTAGATGCTTGGAGGTAGGAGGAAGAAGGGCCCTCTGTAGGACTTATATTCATTACACAACAGTAGCAGGAATCATACTTTTGGCTTTTATTTCTTTCATCCTTTCCACTGATACTTCTGCATTGTTACCTGTGAATATTTACATTCACATTTACATTAAGTGATGTTGATTTTATTAGAGACGGGCTGATTGGAATAATGGACCATCATGATAGATGGATTAGTCAGAAGTTGTGAATTTCAGGTCTGCTTTTACCATTTGTCTCTGTTACCAGCAGTAAGCTGCCTATTCAGTCAGACTGTGCTTGAAATCTTCCCAGAAAGCATGTAGTTAGACTTCATAAAATGGTAAAATATTTTGAAATTCATTAATACAAAGTGCTTCTGGCAGACTTCGGTGTTAATGATTGGAAAGCAACCGTATCTCATGCATAAAATAGTGAAAGCTGCAAATAAGTGATCAGTGAGGGGACCATAGCATCGCTGGAGAAGTGTCAAAATAATTCATTCGAGTCTTCCGTTTCATACGGTTAAAAAATAATAAGGATTAAGTGACTTTGTCTTTCTGGTCATATTCAGTGATATGAGTGCCGTGGAAGATAAAGGATTTGTGTCCTATGGTTGGTTGTATTTCGAGTATTTGAACCTCTGATTCTGATGAAGTCAACATCTTACGAGGGCTAGCATGATATTTTCGGTAAACACCCATAGATTTTTTTTTTTCCTACGAGAAATAAGTATTTAGTTCATACGGTAAACATTATTAGAGATTATTTGGGAATGTGTCTCAGGCACAAATTTTTTTATGCAGAAAAGAAATGACATAACTCTTTATTGAGTATAATTTATATACTATATATATATATGTATATAGCATATACATATATATACTATGTAATTTACCCATTAAAAAAGTATACAATTCAGTATATTTTAGTATATTTGTAAGGTTGTTCAACCATCATCACTACCTAATTCCAGGACATTTTCATTATGCCACAAAGATACCCCATAACCGTTAAGAATCATTCTGCCCCCTGCCCCGCTGCCAGCACCTGGCAACCGCTAATCTACCTTCTGTTCCTGTGTATTTGCTTATTCTGGGCATTTCAGATAAATGCAATATACAATATCCACATGCATAAATTTAAAAACGGTCACTAGAAATATTTCAGGAAATGTGCTTCTGAAAAGTTTTGCAAAAAATATTTTATAAAGGATAAATAATATTTACAATAAATTTAATAATCATTAGCTGACTTGTTTAGATAGTTCAGATTTTCATATGTGCTGAAAGTGGGAGAAGCTAATAGTTATACAGATCCATGATGTCCTGTGTGTGTGTGTATGTGTGTGTGTGTGTGTGTTTCACTGTTACATATGAGGGGAAGGAAGCAGTATCATTTTCCTATGTAAATTTCCCCAGTAGCATCAGTGTTATAATTTACAAGAACTTAATTTCAGTGGAATATAATTTCTATGTGTTTTACTTTTTAAAACACAAACATAAGCCTTCCTCTTTATTATTATTATTTTTATTGGGGTAAAATTGATTTACAATGTTGTGTTAGTTTCTGCTATACAATGAAGTGAATCAGCTATATGTATACCTATATCCCCTCTCTTGGACCTCCCTCCCACCCCCCATCCCACCCATCTAGGTCATCACAGAGCACCGAACTGAGCTCCCTGTGCTATACAGCAAGTTCCCACTAGCTATCTGTTTTACACACGGTAGTGTATTTATGTCAAACCTAATCTCCCAATTCATCCCACCCTCCCCTTCCCCCTCTGTGTCCACATGTCTGTTCTCTACATCTGCGTCTCTATTCCTGCCCTATAAGTAGGTTCATCTGTACCATTTTTCTAGATTCCACATATATACGTTAATATACGATATTTGTTTTTCTCTTTCTGGCTTGCTTCACTCTGTATGACGTACTCTAGGTCCATCCACATCTCTACAAATGACCCAGTTTTGTTCCTTTTTATGGCTGAGTAATATTTCCATTGTAATATTCCATCTTCTTTATCCATTCATCTATCGCTGGACATTTAGGTTGCTTCCATATCCTGGCTATATAGTGTTGCAGTGAACACTGTGGTACATGACTCTTTGAATTACGGTTTTCTCAGGGTATATGCCCAGTAGTGGGGTTGCTGGGTCATATGGTAGTTCTATTTTTAGTTTTTTTAAGGACCCTTCATACTCTTCTCCATAGTGGCTGTATCAAATTACATTCCCACCAACAGGGCAGGAGGGTTCCCTTTTCTCCACACCCTCTCCAGCATAAAAAATGGGCAGAAGACCTAAATAGACATTTCACCACAGCCTTCCTCTTACACACTGCACTCATTTGATCTTTGAAACTCTTTGGCCCGATAGCCTTTTTTTTTTTTTTTTTTTTTTTTTTCTGGCACGCGGGCCTCTTACTGTTGTGGCCTCTCCCGTTGTGGAGCACAGGCTCCGGACGCGCAGGCTCAGCGGCCATGGCTCATGGGCCCAGCCGCTCCGCGGAATGTGGGATCTTCCCGGACCGGGGCACGAACCCGTGTCCCCTGCATCGGCAGGCGGACTCTCAACCACTGCGCCACCAGGGAAGCCCCCGATAGCCTTTTTTAATGGCATAAAATTAACAAAGTATATTCTTTAGTGAGAACTATTTAAAGAGATTAATCATTTATTGTTTCTAAAGCCCTCGGAAGGGAAAACATGTAACCTAACCGCTGAACTGTTACTCTGCCAAGGCTGAAAGGAACGAAGCACTTGCACGCGGCCAGTCCTTTCTGCTGTTCTTTATTTACTGCTTTCAGCCTTGCTGCGTCAGAGCTGTTTGTGCAACTCTGAGCAGCCCTATTTTGCAGCCTGCTTTATATTTTCCCTCTGTAACTTCAGCTCTAGCCCTTTATCCACACATAAATACTGTTGAATAGTAAGAAGGTTGTTGTTCTGGGAAAGAAGTCAGAGAGAACCAAGCCTGTCACTTTTCTTTATTTGACTGGACATAAGCAAAGTGTTGGGAGGAGGGGCTAAACCTTTTATGCCTCTACCATTGAGCCACTGTGGTGGAGTTAAACAGAGGGTGAAATCCAAAGGCAGGAATGCACCAGTGCCAAATCATTAAGGTAATAATAGTCACAACTCTAATGAAGTCATATCACTTCCTCAGATTAGGAGGCACATACTTGGCTCCTCAGGTGAACCTCACAGTAACTGTATAAGGTAGGCATTGTCTCCATCTCCCTCATTAGAGGGATTATGTGACTTGCCCAAGAACGCACATTTAGTTAGATGCGCCAGAGAAATTCTATCTGAAAGTGCTGTGCTTTGCCAGCCTACTTCCCTCTTCAAAACCACCTGCTGTAATTAATCTCAGTGATCTCCTTTCATCGACTGTAACTAAGCTTACCATTCAAAGCCATTTGGGGTTCTGGCTAAGTCTAGGTGAAACTACAAAGTAAGCAGAGTACCACTCTGTTTACTTTTCAGCCACCTCTGCCATACCCTTTATTCCAGTCACAGGCTCTCAACTAGCCAACAGCAAGGTGGACTGACTCAAATTCAAGGCAGCTCTAGAAAATGCAAAGTATAAATATTTTGGGTGACATTAAATCTGAAATAGGATGAAGTCAAACTAATTAAAGTACATAAAATCTCAACCCAGTTTAAAAAATTGTCAGAAAATAATCAACTAAAGTTCTAGGAAATGGAAAGTTACTAAAATCACTGAACTTAGAAAACATTTTTAAAGTATTCAGTGAATTCATTTATTTTCTTTCAGTGGACTGTAGATTCAAGTTTGAACACAGACCTCTGCTTCACAGAAAAAGTGATTCATGAAAATAGGGAATCTGAAGCAAATCTGAACTAATGCTGTAATGACTTTTGCAGAAAAGGCTATGTTTTAATAAACAACAACAAGGAAGGCAGATTTCCTCTCCATTTCTAGAAAGGCATCAAATACAGGAAATGTGAATGTGACCATCAGAATTGGTTGGTGCTTGCCTAGTAGCCATAGTTATTTTAATTGGTGTTTTCTCAAAGAGGCCAGATTTATATGAATAAATTAAAATTATTATTTTGGCTGAACAAAATCAGGGTTTTAATATGTAATATAGATTACATTTTAATATGTTTTGTGCTGATTAGACATCATATTGTTTTAAACTTAATTTAAAAACCCTCGTAGCTTAGATAAAATGGACTTTTGATATCTTTGCATACTGAGTGGTTAAGCATGTGGGTTATAGAGTTAGATTTTCTGGGTTTGAATTCTGGTTCTACTGTTTATTAGCTGTGCAACTTCGGTCAAGTTACTTAACCTCTCAGAGTCTGTTTCCTCATCCGTGATATTATATGTAAGGGTTGGTGTGAGGACTGAATGAGTTAGTATATGTAAAGTGCTTAGAACAAAGTTACCTATTATTACTGTTTTTATTAAAAGATTCATGTATGTTTTTATTGATGAAAATACAAACTAGTGAAACTCGTTTGGTCATAGATCTTAAAGCAATATAGGACCTAGAGATCTTCAGAATAGCAATTTGCTTTTGAGGAGGTAAAGCTTCAGTATCCCTATTTTACATAGGAATAATGAAGCCAGGGAGGTTAAATTGCTTTTCTAAGATCAAACAGTTAGTTTGTAATGCAAGGTAATTTTTTTTCAAATTCTGTTCTGATATACAGTACTACTCTTTTTAAAGGCCATTCTGCCCTCAATATTTTGGATAGGTCTTGACCAAGGTTTACACGTGGAACCAATTTATCATGCTTTATATATTCTTTTCAGTCTGGCTTCTTTCATTCAAAATCATGTTTGTGAGATTCATCCATATTTTTGCATGTAGATGTCGTTTATTCATACTTATTGCTGTATATGTTCCATTTGTGTTAATGTATCACAGTCCAATCTATTATTGAAGAGTGAGTCAGGTGGTTTCCAGTTTTTGACTCTATAAATAGTCCTTCTATAAATGTTCTTTACATCTTTTTTGGTGTTATGCACGCCTGATGGGTATATACCTTAGAATTGTTTGGCCACAGGGTAAAAACTGTTTTATTCTATAGCAAAGCAGTTTTCCAGAGTGCTTATTCCAGTTTGGCCTCCCACCAATGGTGTATGAACATTCCAGTTGCTCCACAATCTCACCCACACTTGGCATTTTTAGTCTTTTTAATTTTAGGCATTATGATAAATTACACTGGTGCATCATATTGTACTGTAGTTCAAATGTGCATTCCCCTGAAGACTAATGAAGATGAGCACTTTTTCATACATTTATGGACCATTTTCCCTAATTTTAAATAATACAAAATAAGAGTAGAGTTTTAAATACAAACATTTCCCCAAAGAGCATTTTTCTTTTTCTGGGGGGTAGAAGATGGTAGTTTTGGAGGTTTGATTCTTTTGTTTTCATGTTATCATGCAAATATGGATGATCTAGCCCTGTCACTTAAAATGCATAGCAAAGTAGGGACAGAGACTAAATGACAGTCACTCAAGTAATTTGGGGATTTTTTAAAGAAAGGAATGGCAGTAATGAAACTGACTCACAGACTTTTAAACATGTGAATATAGGGAGGAGGAAGAAAAAGCAATGGGATATAGTTCACCAAGAATCTTTATTCTTAAAAAAAAGAAACACATAATTTATATAGGCTACGTTAAAAAAGAAAATAATTTTGGAGCAACATAACCAATAAACTTAGCTGTCTCTACAGTAATTCTGGAAGCATGGGAAATATGCAGTATGCATTGGAGGTTCTCATGAATGAACACGATTATAAATTATTGGGCTTTATAGACACACGAGAGGCTACGTGACTAGAATGCTAATGCTGACTCGGGGGGATCTACGCAATAACGAAAAAGGTAGAAATAGCAATCAAAAGGAACGTGCGTTGTGTTACATATCAAACACAATATTTTGGGGAAGTTTCCTGAATGTCTGTGGTTATTAAGGAATATTATGTCAGCAAACAATTGAATGAGCTGAGCGCTCATGGTGTTGGTGTCAATCAAGTGCATGGCCCTGGTTTGGATTGTCTTTTCTCACCAAAATTACCCTAATTTAGTATTTAAAATAATCCTGGATAAAATCATAGAATTATGACACTTTTCTAATTCTGTAGGTAAGTATGAAGAAATGGGCAAGAAAATAGTTCACATGTGTATTAGTTAAGGTCATTGAACTTAGGATAGGGAGTATTTTCACTAAAGACAAATAGCTAAGTTTTATTAAAGAGAGGTTTCATCCAGGCATTTGGCATACTGCTATCTTTTAAGCATTATAAAAACTGATAAATATCAAATCAGAGGAAAAAACACGAACTGGCAATGTATTAATAAGCAAGAATAATTAACAATATAGCCTTCAGATTAATGACTGTATGAGACATTGCATGATACATTTTAATGATCTTTTAGCAAAATAAAAAAAATCTATTGTTAATTTGTCAGCTCGTAGCAGAGCTGAGGTACCAAGAAAAGGCAGGGCAGAATTACAGGATGATGGCAATGCCACGATGATTTCCTGCTGTGTCCTGTACTCCACAGTTCTGAGATGTTTGACTCTATCATTCTTTCTTCCTAATCCTACTACAGCATTTTGAAAAAATTATTTTACTCAAGTATGGTTGATTTACAATGTTGTATTAATTCCTACTGTACAGCAAAGTGATTCAGTTATATATATATATATATATATATATATATATATATATATATAAAGCATTCTTTTTCATATTCTTTTCCATTATGGTTTATCACAGGATATTGAATATAGTTCCCTGTGCTATACAGTAGGACCTTGTTGTTTACCCATCTTATATATAATAGTTTGCATCTGCTAATCCCAAACTCCCACTCCACCCCTACCACCCCCCCTTGGCAACCAGCATTTTTAATGTTTTAACTAAAAATAATGCCTGCATACATTAAACCTTCATCCATCCAAAAGGATATAAAATAAAAAGTAAAAAATCTCCCTTCTCCTCCGTCCCCTGAACTTTTTTTTTTTTTTTTTCCCACCATGAAATCCCCTGAACTTATAGTTCTTGTGTATCCTTCCAGGTGATTTTCAATGTGTCCACTCACATATGCGTGTGTAGGCTTTTCATGTACAGTAAACGATGTCATACATCTTCCTGTACTTTTATCTTGGAGATGTTTCCATATCAACAAACTTTTAAAAACGGCTGCATAGTACTCCACTGTATAATTTATCATAATGTTATTTCTTCCCCCTCAAAGGATATTTTTGTTGTTTCTGATTTGTTGTTGTGGTTTTTCTTATGAAAATCAATATTGTGGGATGTCATTCCTGCATAATCTACGTGTACTTTTATATGGTTTTATACAGTAAATTGCTGAGGGTGGAATTTCTGGGTCAGAGACTGTGGCACTTTTAAATATTGTCAGCTTTTGCTCTCCAATTATTTTCTTGCTCTAAATTACAAAAAGCTGGGTGTTTTTCCCTTCTAGTGAGGAGCACTTGGTGGCAGCGCTGAGGGAAAACTGAAAACACCACTTTTCTCTCAGTTTCACGAGGTCTTTAAAAAGAGCACCAGGGGCATTTTTCTTTTTCCCAAGCAACTTTGACAAGGTAATATCAATTCATGGGAGATCCCTCCATGAAAGATAAGTCTATGGAAGCCTGAACTTTCTTGTTTTACCTCAAACAGTATTGTCTGGTGAACTCATAGGAAATTATTATTAAAATTAATTGCTGTTCTGCATCTTTGGTAAATTCCATAGATGGCATGAGAATATATTGAATTTATTTGTTTCTGAAATGAAAGTGGTTTTCCAGAAGACATAACACGGGTACTGCCCTCTGATGTTGATGCCTTCTGCTGTGCCTATTTAATCATGTTTTATTTTAAAATAATAGAGAGTCCTCAGCCTCTAGTTCTTTACCCTGAATTGTAATTTCTCTTCATTATTAAGATCCTTGAATAAATGTATTTTGTGGATTTTATTATTTTTCATGCCCCATTACATTTTCTCAAAAGACTGTCTCTGCCCATCTAATGACATTGCTTAAATGGCCTCACACTCTTCAGAAGAAAGCTTTATGCAAATTTGTCTTTAATAATAATTAAATCAAACTGTCTAGCACAGTTCTAGGAGACTAAAAATGGGACTCTTTAGGTGATCAGAAAGCTAGTCCTTAGTAGTGTAAGGCTTTGAAACGGGTGAGAGGATTTGAGATGTATACCAAAGCAAAAGAGCGAGAATTCATGGTAGACACAGTTTGAGAGAAGAAGAAACACTTATCTTGGAAAATGCAGCTTCTTATTTGCCGTGTTGTTAGGTAATTGTTTTAAAAATGAGCTTATTTTCTTCTCAATAGAGATCAGACAAAATGGCATTTTGAAATTGGGAATAGGAGAAAATAGACATATGCAATTTAAAGCATCTTACAAGTTGATTTTGGCAATGTTGTGGAAAGTAGTAAGTCAGGAAGACCAACTGCATAGTAAAGGTAAATGGACGTCATAGTGCCGATTGGAGAATAAAGCCATGGCTCCCACCGTCCCCAACAGGAAGGATGAAATAGCAACTCAGCATCACCAGGCTCCCCTCTGGATGCCTGTGTGTGGCCTGTGCTCTCTGGTACATATTTGCAGACTGTGTAAAATTAGTATAGATTAAAAATTAGATGAAGAAAACATAATGATATAGGAGTTCAGTGTGAGGAAGGGTCAGAAAAGAATTCTCTTTTTCAGCTTAGAGATGCTTGTGATAGAGTACAATTCAGGCACATTTCTTTTTATACAAAAGCTGGCCTCCAATTCAGAACTATTTAACTATAAAAATTACATATGAAATCACATGAAATTGCTTTAAAAGTCGTTACTGGAGTTGGTGGTGGTAAGAATGGAGCCACATCCAACTCAGGAATGTTAAACTTGTAAAATATCTCTTCTTTGAATGGCTGCTATAATCCCATGTCCTACTACTAGAATATTCTATCCACATTACATACTAGAACCTTTGCCTAGATTTTGCTTCTAAATCACAACAGCTGCTATTTACACACTCTTCACCGCAGTTGCTGGAACGTTGCCTCTATTGGGGAACTGGCTATATGATCTCTGGACTTTGGGCCACACCAGGTTTTTAGGATTTGATGTTCAGATCTTGGTCTTATTGTTTGTTTTACACTTTAATTACATTGTTGGTATAAAATCATTTCTGAGCTGGCTGACTTCAGAGTGGCCCTCACTTATAAATATTAATTCAGATTGTAAAGGCATGTCTCACAAACACTTGTGCAACAAACTCAGAAACTTAGGAGAGAATTTTAAGTCTCCAGAGCATAATAGATCATATACAGATATAATGTTTATGATTTTAACCATTGGCAAGTGACCCCAATGATCCGTGATACATATATTCATAAGTTTCCTGAGACCTGAATTTTCATTCAACAAGCTGTGAGGCCTGTAGGCAGGAGCACAGCACTTGGCTCAATGCTTCTCAAATCTTAATGGGAATATGAATCACCCGGGGATCTTGTTAAACTGAAAATTATGATTCCGTGGTTCTGGGGTGGGGCCTGAGAGTTTGCATTTCTAACCAGCTCCTGGGTGGTGCTGTTTTGTGGAACACACTGAACACACTTTGATTAGCAAAGAGTTAGCTATTCAACCTGTTCAAGTTTTTATTCAACCTTTTCCTCATAGTTTATTGTGGCATCACTTATAAGAAGACATGAAAGAGGAACTTTTTTTTTCCTGAGTTGTTATTGTTAGATTTGGGAAGCTAATTCTTTATTACGTTTGGAGGAAGAGAATAAAAGGGCAGTGGGTAACACATTCTTCTCACACTATTTTGTGGGTATCATGTCCTTAAACCAATAAAAATTTGCGCTTTTCTGAGCACAAATGAGTTTATCTCACAGCAAGCAGTGTTAAGAATTTCTCATTTGTGTTTATGCCTATCGTTTACCCCCAGCATTTCTCAGGCCCTGAATCTCAGAAAGGTCACTTTTGTTAGTCGGGAAGGAGGGAGGGGGTGGGCTTGTATAGAACAAGATGAACATTGTACTTGTTCACTGGTTTATTTCATCTATTAATGTCCCTTCAGCCCAGGATTTCTAAATGCTGTAGGACTTGGAGCTGGGGGAGACAAGCAGCTGAATGTGAAATGGAATTGGATGAACTCTCCTGGCTGAGTTTGCCGTAGGCCTAGGAGTGAGCTTAGGAGCTGGAGAGCTTGGAATAATACTGGAAATAGTAGTAGGGGGATGACTGTCCTATGCATATGGAAATTGAGGGAAATAAAAGTGAAATCATGTATCTTGCCACTGTGTCTCTTTCCTATAATTTTCATTAATTTGAAAAATAGTTATTAAGCACCTCCTGTGAATTATTCTCTGCTACACACTGGGGATACAGTGGTGAACAAACTAAGATTTTTCTCTGCCCTCATAAACCTGATAATCAAGTCAGGGAGACAGACATGGATCATATTATAATCAAGTATGCAGTGGAATGTTGCAGCAGTAAGATGTTGATAAAGTACCTGTAGTAAGTGAAATTCATCTAGCGTGGAGATCAGAGAAGGCATCCTTTAGAAAATGATGTTGAGTTGAGATCTGATAAATAAATAGCATTACACTAGTAAAAAGAAGAAGGAAGAAATGTTCAGGCTGAGAGAATTTAATATACAAAGGTTTTGTGTAGGGAGGTAGGATGTTGTGAAAGGAAGCTGATGTGGTTGATGTGCAGAGAGTCAAGGGCACAGTGTACGGAGGTAGGATGTTGTGAAAGGAAGCTGACGTGGTTGATGTGCAGAGAGTCAAGGGTACAGTGTAAGATGCAGCTGGAGAGATAAGAAGGGGTCAGATTAAGGAGTTTTATTTTCATCCTAAGGGCAATGGGATGCAAGTTGCACATTTTAAGCAAGGCAGGTCTTTTTTTTGCAGTTATCCAGAGAAAAGATGATGGTAGCTTCATTAAGTAGGAGCAATATATATTTAAGGTAGAGCCAACAGGATTTTCTGATGGCTTGATATGGGTTTGAGTTAAAAGAGAAGAGTCAGGAGGACTCCAAAGTTTTTGGATTGAAGAAGTAGAAGGATGGAGTTACTACTAAGATGAGAAAACGGATAATTGAGCCGGATTTGGGAGGGTGGCTAAGATCAAGAGTTCAGTTTAGATATGTTCTGTTTGACAGGTGTATTAGCCACTTAAATGGAAATGTAGGCAAGGAGTTATATATCCGAGTCTGGAGTCTGGGACAGAGGTCAAAAGTAGAGCTAAGGATCTGAATTGTGGAATTTTTTCCTGCATTTCTTGGAAATTTGTATTTATTTTTTGATTTAAGTTTTCATCTACATTGTCCACTTTAAAATTTAATTCTTTGTATTTTTGCTTTTTGATTCATAAGAGCTCTTTTTATACTAAAACTCATCTGTTATGTATGTTGCAAATATATTTTCATAATGTTACTCCTTCTATTTAGTATTTCCAACATAAAGAAGATTCAAAATTTTATGTAATGGAGTCTTTGAGTCATGCTAAAAAAGACCTTTTGCTCTTATTATTCATAAAAATATTACCTTCTAATTTCTGAAGGGCCCCTCCCTTTTCATTTTAAGTTTAAACAATCTGGGATTTATTTTGCATACCTGAGATAATAATTCTAGCTAACTTTTTTTTTTTTGCCAAACAAGTTACCAATAATTCCAGTATCATTTGTTGACTAACTCTTTTGTTCACTGATTAACATGCCACTTTATCTTATATTAAATATTTACATATTTACATGTATTTAGGTTTGTTTCTAGGATTTCTCTTCTTTTTTCTTTTTTTTAAAGATTTTACTGTAATATTTTTATTTTATTCTATTTGCTCAGTCTGTAAGATAGTGTTTAGGAAACACAGTTCAACCACAAGACTTCTTTTTAAAATTTTTTTTTTTGGCTGCTTTGGTCTTAGGTGGGGCACGTGTTATCTTCATTGCGATGTATGGGCTCTTCGTTGTGGCGCGTAGACTTCTCTCTAGTTGTGGCGTGCGGGTTTTCTCTCTCTAGTTGTGGCACACGGGCTCCAGAGTGCATGGGCTCTGTAGTTTGCGGCACGTGGGCTCTCTAGTAGAGGCGCATGGGCTCAGAAGTTGCGGTGTGTGGGTTTAGTTGCCCCGGCATGTGAGATCTTAGTTCCCTGATAAGGGATCGAACCCGTGTCCCCTGCATTGGAAGGTGAATTCTTTACCACTACACCACCAGGAAGTCCCGGATTTCTCTTATTTTCTATTAATCTATTTGTCTCTTACGGTACTGATTCTACAATATTTGAATTATTTTAGCTTTTTAGTATGAGTTATTATCTGGAAAAACCATCATTTTTCTTTCTAAAAACTTCCTTGGGTTATTTTCTCTCATTTATGCTTCTAGATGACTTTTACATATCATGAGAATTATCTGTTTCTAAACGGTTTTCAAAGCTCAGTCATATGTGTGTCTGATTCAGGTACCTTTTTTTGTGATAATTCTTTGATGGATAACACAGAAAATGTTTTTGTGGTTGTTTTTGTTTGTTATTTTGTATGTATTACTGAAAGCAGTTTCATGGTTTAAGATTTGCAGTATTTCAGGGTGGACTAATTCTGGGTGTTGACAAGTTCAAGGGTATGGCTATGGAAATAGGATGCTTAAGTGGTGAAGGAATGAAATTCGCTGTATACCAGGAGGCAAGGAAACTTAGATGCTAGGTGTTGAACAAAACTTCCAAAGACCTTTCGAAGTTTCCCAAGACAAAGTGGAAAGGAAGATTGCTTTTTAGGTTCCAGTGACTCTGTCATAGATAGATGATATTAATAAGGAGAGGTAGTAGTGGGGAAGGGGTGGAAATCAAAGGAGGATGGGTTCTTCCATAAGGATGAAAGAGTGGTGTTTTGGAAGTGACACTTCCCTCCTATCGCAGGCATAAATGTGGTATGGGAAAATGAAAATTCTAAACGGCATGGTTTCAGAGAAAGAAACATTATCCTCACTGAAAATCTAAGTATCAAAGGAGGGAAGTGAAGGAAGAAAATCTAAGTTTCAATCAAAGGAGGGAAGTGAAGGGAGCATTCTGTAAGGTGTTAGATTGTGGAGGATATATATGGACAAGGGCTCTGATGGAGAGTTGGAAGCCTTGTGGATCAGTTGGCTTTTGCTTTGTAGCAAAACATCCCAAAACTCAGTAGCCTAAAACAGTAGCTTGGCAGGTTGGAAATTTGGATTGAGCACCTGGGAATTTTTTTTTCAGTCTTGATTTGGTTGGTCTAGTCTTGGCAGGACTTGTGCATGCATCTGTAGTTAGCTGGTGGGTTAACTCGGTTGTTTTAGGACAGCCTTACGTTTTGTGGCTGGGATAATGGGAGTCTCTTTCCATGTCTTCTTTCAAACTAGGAGGTTAGTCCAGGCTTGTTTATCTGACAGCTACAGATTTCTAAGAAAGTCCAAGCTTGCAAAGTTTCTTGAGACCTAGGCTGGGAACTCAGTCAAACATTGTTACTTCCACCATGTTCTTTTGGCCAAGTCAAGTCACAAGGCCAGTGCGATGGTGGAGGACCTGTAAAGTCACTTTGAAGGGGGCATAGAAACAGGGAGTAGGAAGCGATATCCATGTCCGCAATCTTCAGTACCTTGGGAGGATGATTCAGGGGGAAGGAAAGCCAGAGAGATATGAGGATGAAAGCAGGAGAGATGGATCTGGTTGTTGCTTTCAGACTGTGGAGTTGTGGTGAAGAATGACGGGATATGAAGTATGGTGGGCTTCACTGACCTCAAAAATTCGATTCTTACCCGGGGGCTAACTTTCAGCACTGGTGCAGCCTGAATTCTCTGTGGTAACAGGAACTTGGTGAATCTAGTTGTCAACCACCATGGCTGAGGCCATTCCTGATTGAAGTAACAGATGGTATGTTAGAGGCATGAAGTTTTACTTTTTGGGTAGTGATTCAAATAGAAGAGAAGAGAAATGTAGTGTGGTGCTTTTAAAGAATACTGTCCCAGAAAGGCGAGGATCAGAAGTAGGCAACTCCCAGGAGTTCAGTTCCAAGGTAGAAATAGCAGTGGGTGAGGCAAATAAGGAGTGACGCTTCTGAAGAAATTCTAACGCAGGTTTATATAGAATGAATTGTTATTCTGTTTCACACAAGGCAGGGTTTATTTGTCATTTATCTCTGTATCTCCATCACTTGACACAGTATCTAATGCACAGTACATGCTCAATAAATGTTTTTGCATCATTTATTGAATAAGGTATTCCATATTTTGGCCCCTTTTCTGAGAATTTTTTATTGTACTCTAGCTCATCTATACATGTTAACAGTAGGTTTAGATTATTATATTTGTGCATCTTCTGCAAAAAGAATAATTGATTGTACTTTTCTTCACTGGGTCAAGTTTATTCTTTCTATATTTTGAAGTGGGGCTTCAATAAAGCAGAGTAACCAGGGGTTATGTGTGGCAGCAATTGACAAAGCTAATAGCATTTAGAAAAACATTCATCCTGAAAAGAATAGAAGGATGGGACTTGCCTGGCGGTCCAGTTGTTAAGACTCCACACTCCCAATGCGGGGGGGTCCGGGTTCGATCCCTGGTCAAGGAACTAGATCCCACGTGCCACAAATAAGAGCCCGCGTGCCGCAATGAAGATCCCGTGTGCCTCAACGAAGATCCCGTGTGCTGCAACTAAGACCCGGTGCAGCCAAATAAATAAATATTAAAAGAAAAGAATAGAAGGAATTGTCTTTTCTAAATTCTTTACTTCGTCATGAATGTTGCAGACTTTCACTCAGGGCAAATTAAAACCATTTCCTGATTTTGAATGCTCTGAGGATAAGAAAAAATTCCCCAATAATTCAGTGATCACAGATAACATATCAGAAAACTAAAAACATGTATCTGGGATAGTCTCTTTAGATTATGCTAAAAACAGTGATAAGTTTGCATACATGCAGTATTAATGTTGGGTCAACATATCTCCTGTGTCAAAAGAGACCTTTCCCATACATAAAAGAAGATACATTATACCAGATAAACAAAGCTTGATGTTCATTTTGTTTCCAGGTTTCACTATTGTAAAAATATTACCATAATTATTATATCAGGTTGAATCTAAAAGAACAGGTCTTTTAGGTCAAACATTGTACAAAATTTGTAGAATTTTGACACAGGTTGTTGAACTCAAAGGTTTTATTAATTTACACTTCAGTAATATATGACTGCCTGTTTCTATATGCCACTCCAGCACAAGATATTGTCATCGTTATATTAGAAAGAAAATATTTTCTAATTTGATGTATAGTATATGGTATTTCGTCCAGTGTGACTCAAGTATAGTGACTGGTGTGACAGTGTAAGTTGAGTATTTTGCGATGAAGGTGGAGAAAGATGCAATGACAGATGATACAGGGTCTTTCAGGTGATACGAAAGATCTTGATATTTATTTAGTCTTCTAAAAAAATCTACTTCAGGTACAATTTACATGCAATGAAATGTACACGTTTTAAGTATAAATTTTAATGAGTTTTGACAAATGTATACATCCATTTAAATCTGCTACCATCCATATATGAGTCATTTCATCTAAGTCATCAAATTTGTAGGCACAGAATTATTCATTCTAGTCCTTTGAAAGATCTTGATATTTAACTCTAAAGCACTAGGAAGCATTTGAAGGGTTTAAAATAGTAAAGTGTGATAAAGTATTACATTTTAGATAGATTACCCTGCAGCAGTATGAAAACTGGATTTAGAGGAGCAGGAGGGGATGTGGGGACATTAGGAAACATAAACACTAGTCCAACTGAGAGAGGTTGCAGTCTGGGGTAGGATAATGGCTGTGGAATTGGAAAGAAGTGAATGGATTTGAATATGTAGGAAGTAGATAGATTGTTTACACTGATTGGATTTCAGAGAATGAAGGAGAGAGAGATGTATTACAAATAAATTTTATATTTCAGATTGATGCAAGTAGGTGTATGATTATGCTACTTACTGAAGTAGAGAGCACTGGAGTAGAAGCAGGTTTGGGGAGATTATGAGTTTAGCTTGAGCATATTGAGTTTGAGATGCCCATGGATATTTAAGAGAAAATATTAAAGTTTGATGTATAAATTTTTGACTTAGAAGAGAAGTCTGAACAGGAGACACAAATATGGAAGTCATCTGTACATCGATGATAATTGAAGCCATGGGAATGGTTAGAGTTACTTAGGAAGAGACTATAGTGAGAGAAAATGAGGACAGGGACCAATCCTTCAGGTATTCTAACATTTAAAATTTATAAGAGGTGGATGAGCCTGTAAAATAGTCTGAGAAATTGTTGCCAGAGATTTACATGGAAGATCAGAAGCACTTTTTTTTTTTTTTTTTTTTTTTTTGCGGTACGCGGGCCTCTCACTGTTGTGGCCTCTCCCTTTGCGGAGCACAGGCTCTGGACGCGAAGGCTCAGCAGCCATGGCTCACGGGCCCAGCCGCTCTGCGGCATGTGGGATCTTCCCGGGCTGGGGTACGAACCCGCGTCCCCTGCATCGGCAGGCGGACTCTCAACCACTGTGCCACCAGGGAAGCCCCAGAAGCACTTTTGTAGCAGGGAAGCTAAGGGAAGAATGTTTTTGGAAGGAGGGAGTGGTATACAACAACAGAATATGCTGAGAGGACAGGAACGATGATAAACAACATTTTTTCATCAGATTCAAAATCTGGAGGTGACTGACATTGTGAGAGCATTTTGGTGGACCAGAAAGGAAGCCAGATTACAGTGGGCTATGGGGAATGGATAGGAGGAAAAGTGGTGATGCTTTTTGTAATAATAAATTTGCGTGTGGATGGGAAGAGATATGGAGAATTTACTGGGAGCACATGGTAGGGTCCAGGGATTTTTTTTTAAGATGGCAGGGAATAGGAATAGATAATATTTAAATATTGGTGGCATGAGAGAAAGAGAGAAGGATTGAAAATAGAAGGGAGGAATTAATTGATGGTATAAACTGAGCAGAAAGGGTAGGGTTCAGAGCATAATTAGAGGGTTTTGCCTTTGCTGGGTGGAGAGATACTCAGTATGTAGAGCAAGAGGAGAAGGAGAGTGGGTGGATACAGATACAGCTAAATGTATTGATTCGGTGGAAGGGAAGTTGAAGGAGTGGCATCTGACAGCTTTTATTTTCTCTGTGAAATGAGACCCAAGGTGAATTATTGGGGAGAAGAAGCAGAGTCACAGGTTGAGTAGAGATGGGTTGAAAGATATTTGGCTAAGAAATGTTAAAGTTGCTAACTAGAGGCTGCTATTCCTCCATCAGTTTATATAAGATCTTCCCTTACCGTTTGACAGCCCAGACGTAGGCATGAGGAAAGTAGATTGATTTATCCACGGTTGGGATTTTGTTTTCTGGACAAAAATCCCATAAAGAAGGTTATGATGTTGGCCAAAAATGGATCAGAACTAGGAGACTCACAAGATTTAAGATAGATAGAAAAGAAGGTAAGGACAGTTGAGGGCTAGTCAATAGGGAGAAAGTGGGTTCATATTGAACAGGAAGAACTCATACAGTTGAAGAGTAAATGCAGTGAGAGCAGTTGAGGAAGCAACTTGGAAGCGTGAAGGGTTTGAGTTGGAGAGTAAGTAGAACGTCCGGTTTAGAGATTTTGGAGGCAGAGCCATTTTGAGGAGACAAGGGCAGAATACGAACGTGCAGGCGAGGTAGAGGTGAGGGTGGTGTCAAAGGAGCCAGGAGGTGGGGTGCTGGATGGGTCAATCACATGGATGCCAAACTCTTGCAGAATGTTGCAGACATCTGGATGGAGAAAGATTGGATGGAGACCCAGGTTTCAAAGTCAGTAGTGAAATATGGGGAGTGTCCAATATTGTGTGTGTGTGCGTGCACGTGTATAAAATGGTAGGAAAGTTGGTGACGTGAGCCTCAAAGAGCAGATTTTTTTTGTGAGGGTAGAGAAGTGACACCAACTATATCTTCTTACTCTGAGATATGGAATGTGAACTTCACATGAGTGTATTATTTTACTGGGGCTCCATAACAAAATACCACAGACTAGGTGCCTTAAGCAACAGAAATTTATTTTCTCAGAGTTCTGGAGGCTAGAAGTCCAAGGTCAAGGTGTTGGAACGTTTGATTTCTCTTGAGCCCTTCTCCTTGGCTTCCGGACGACTGCCTCCTCGCTGTGTTCTCACATGGCCTCTCCTCTGTGCCTGCACATTCCTGTTGTGTCCAAACTTCCTCTTTTTATAAGGACGCTAGCCAAGTTGGATTAGGGCCCATGCTAATGGCCTCATTTTAACTTTATCACCTCTTCAAAGGCCTTACCTCCATCTATGGATACATTGTGAGGTACTGGAGGTTAGAATTTCAACATCTGAATTTTAGGGGGACTCAGATCAGCTCATAACAATGAAGTATCCGTGGTGGTAAAAGAGCATACAGTTATCCCTTGAGAGGTCCGTTAGGCAAGTGGTCATCTTGTGGGGAAACCAGAATTCAGTTAAGGCCAGAAGCCAAGGGGATGAAACTACAAAAGGGATACAGTTAGAATTCCAGAGGACTAGGTGAGTTTGGCAGTGAGATTTTGGGGGTATAAAAGAAGAATCATATGCAGTATAAAGACTGGTATTCAGGAAGAGTGAATGAATAGAGTTCACCTGGTTGGTTCACAAAAGGGAAAAAAAAAGGAGACATTTGACTTTTTGTTGAATTAGTTGTCTCATAGTGTTGTCAATATTATATCCTGTTGGAAAAATAGTGGGTTTGCAGTGCTTTTTGCAGTATTTTGCATTAGTTTCTGCTGCTAAATGAATAGATTTTCTTTTTTTTTATTTTATACTTTATTATTTCTATAAAGGAAAGCTATTGATTTTGGTCTACTTATTTTATAACTCAGTTATTGTTTCAAATAGTTTCTCAAGGATTCTCTTTTTTTATAGACAATCATTCATATTTTTCATAAATACGGATCATTTTGTCCCTTTTCCAATATACTTCTAATCACATTAATTCTGATAGTAGTGGTGGCTCTGGAAATCCTGATCAGATATTGGCCTATGGTAAGGACTGGATTTTATTTGTAGAAAATGTATGCAATAGTCTAGTTACAAGTTAGTGGAATTTAAGCCAGAGTGGGTGGCAGTGAACTTGAAGGAAAAGGAATAGTTTTCATAATACGATACTTAGCTTTTGGCTGAATATAGAGTCTGGAAGAAGAGAGGTAAAGATGATTTCAGCGGTTCCAATTAGATAACAGAGAAACAGAAGGAGGAGGCCTCTTGTGTTTCACTATTAAGTATAGGATTATTTCCTTACGGTAAGTGTTTGTAAGGGTAATAACTGAGCCAAAGACTATTTATCATTTTAATACTTTTAGCCACAAACTACCAGACTGGATACCAGCTGTGTTAACATACTCCTTCACCAATACCATTGTCATCATTTAGAATTTTGTTGTTAGATCCAAAGGAGGAATGTGGTATCTCATTATTCCTTTATGAATTCTTAAAATGGCCTTCCTTAAAATTTGAGGTCTGACAAATATTATGTTAGTTTTTCTACTGGTATGATTTTTTTTTTTTAATTAATTAATTTAGGGCTTCCCTGGTGGCGCACTGGTTGAGAGTCCACCTGCCGATGCAGGGGACGCGGGTTTGTGCCCCGGTCTGGGAAGATCCCACATGCCGCGGAGCGGCTGGGCCCGTGAGCCATGGCCGCTGAGCCTGCGCGTCTGGAGCCTGTGCTCCGCAATGGGAGAGGCCACAACAGTGAGAGGCCCGCGTACCGCCAAAAAAAAAAAAAATTATTTATTTTTGGCTGTGTTGGGTCTTCGTTTCTGTGCGAGGGCTTTCTCCAGTTGTGGAAAGTGGGGGCCACTCTTCATCGTGGTGCGAGGGCCTCTCACTATAGCGGCCTCTCTTGTTGCGGAGCACAGGCTCCAGACGCGCAGGCTCAGTAGTTGTGGCTCACGGGAAAGGAGGCCGGGCTTACAAGATCCCACCGGACGTTGCAAACTATGGTAAGGACCTGGGATGTTATTCTCAGCCTGCCCAGTGATTTGGGGGCTAGTCATGAGGACTCAAGCCTGGGTGGTGGCAGTGAGTGGGGCACCCCTGTGGCAGCGCATGACTCGGCAGTTCACTGAATGTGGTTGGCAGAGGGGTCAATGACACCAACATTTTGAGGCCTGCTGAGGCACAGTTGAAGTGACTGAGAATGATGGTGCTGTGTAGAGAGGAAAAGATGATTTTCAGGAGAAGAGGATAACAGTCTGAAGGTAGGAAGTTGGGAATGTATACATTTAGGGAATGGCAAGTGGGCCAGGAAGGATTAGAGACGTAAGAAGGAAACTGAGGTAGAGCTGAGTCCCCTGGGCTGAGTCAGAGGGCAGTTTCCAGGGCTTTCTGAATGGAGATTTAGTGGTCTTCTAATAACGCACTACCTTTGCTGGGAACCAAAAGCTATAGTGGGGCTGTCATTAACTGCAGCTGAAGTCAGATCTGGGTTAGAGTCCAGTCTCTGTCATGTATAAACGTTGTGAACCTGGTTAAGTCATTTGAGTTTAATTTGCTTGTTTATTTATTTCTGTGTTTGTTGTGAGCTTAAATGAGACACTGTATGTCAACTATACTGCTGGAACAAAATAAACCCGTATTAAATGGTGCTGTTATGATAACTAATCAATACGGGGTGATTATTTTACATAATGTATATGAAGTAACTTTATGAGATGAAAGAAACTAGGTATGAGGTATTAATGATGTCGATAAAACTAAGTTCTTGGTCTTTTCTGTACTGCTTTCTAACTGTAGTAGCTCCTGTACTAATTTTACAACTTTAGACGATCGTAGAGTAGTCAGCGTTTTATAGAAATGTATGTAAAGCAAAATGGTGGTATTACCCTTTTACAAAAATGTTCAAATCGCAGGCTTAGATAATTAATTGAAGCTCAGAATAATGTAATTTTGTAGTTTTATAGCAAAATTACAAGTTCACATATTGAAAATTTTGATGACCTCATTATTTTGCCCATAAATTTCAGCAAATTAAGGAAGGCTTGCTTAAAAGTTGAAGTAATAATGTTTTTATTAATGTATGTAGCTGTGGAATCAGGGAGTCAAAAGTAAATGTAGGAAAAATATGAAATGAAGTCTTGGCCATAGAAGTAGGTATTGAATCTTACCAATAGTTTCTGGTTTTACCTTTCACAGATTTGTTTCTTGAAAACAAAATTAAAATTAAATATGTGTAGCTAATAGTTAATTTTAATGATTATTTTTAAAAGGAAGATAAAACGTGCTTCACATTTGCAATGAGATATATGTGAGATATAGTTATCTCAGAGGCTCAGCTGTTCCCAGCACCTGAGCCACCCCCTTGAGACCATTAGGATCTCTGTCTAAAATAGAATATAAAGAATAAAATATACTTGAATGGAAAAAAATATGTTGGTCTTTGAATGTATTTAAGAAAAAATGATTCATCTGAAACCAAAACAGTAATAATACCTTTGCTATTCCTTCCTTCTCCTTTTCACTTACTTTGTAATTGTATTTTATTTTCTATTTCCCTGTCGCTCATGCCTTAATGACCTCAATTTTCTGACTGGTCCTCTTTGACCTACACAGAAGCCTTCTTAAGCATTCAATGAGTTCTTTATGAAATTCTGTGGTCATTTAATCTGCTCTGCGAGGCCCTTTTGGGAGCCTTGTTTCTGTTCTCTACCTTCAGGAGTGAAAGGCTGTTGCCAAGTCATGATTTTTATTTTTCCTCCTGTTAGTAGTATTTTAAATATTGTCCACTCTGCTTTTATAATTACTCTTATTATAATTTTCTTTTGATATTGGATCACTTTTAGAAATGCAGAATTCCAATTAAAACATCTGAGTAACAGCATTCATAACCTGTTAATCTTCATTTTTCCATTTAAAATATTTTAGTGCTTGTTATCTAGCCTTAGCTCTCTGGATGTGTGTGATTTATCCAAGCCTGGATGTATAGAAACATAATAGAAAGAAGTAGGCTCGCCTGAAAGCTTTAGTCAGCCATGTTGCTTTGGCTGTTATCGTGGTACCTGGGAGAGGGGCACCTGAGAAAAGAATATCTCTGAGAAAAGAAAAAAATATTATCTTTTCCATGGGTAATATTCACCTGAATGCAGTGAATTTTCTAGTAATGCAGGTTTCTGATTACTCTATTTTCTATTAGTGATGTTTAGCCTTGGTAATCCAGACTGTTAATAGAATAAATGGATTTTTCGAGTTGCTTGATTTTGCTTGCATTATACAATATAGTCACATAAAAGAATGCAAGCTTATAACCCCCCTAAAACTTCTTGTTTCCTGTCAGTGAACCCTCTAGCATAAATGTATTAGGAAATATCTACCTTCTCATAAAAGCCTCAAAATAATTTATCCTAACGTAAAATTTTAATAAAATTTCCCTTCTTATCTATTTAGCTCTGCTAGGCAGTTATGGGTTTCTCTGAACACCATCTGCTCTGCAGGCTGTAAAGAAACATACCTCCCCTTTTCAGTTGATGTTTAGCAATATGCACTTGTTAACTCTGTTTTGTTTTTGAAAAAATGTAAAAAAGGAAAAAAATAATCTCCTTTGAGTGACTTTCTTTCCCTTTGAAAAAGGACACCTTTCTAGTTCCACCCCCCGTGGAGGAGAGGTCTTTTCTTGCAATGCACATTACATAGAGGTGGATATATGTACTTGGAATCCCCTCTGTAATTTCTAATTTTCTCCAGTTTCCTAGGCTGGTTTTCATGGTTCACATACTTTCTGTGCCCCTTCTGTGGTGATAATGTTGTTGCTTGAGAATCGGTCCCGCCATTTCAGTGCCATGTATACTCACCAAGTGACAGAACGTGCAAGATAGTGCTGCTTCTGCTATGGCCGTTTCTTGGTTCCGGCATCAATTTGCCTTTCTGCATAACTACTTTCTGAATGATGGCATCACCTCTCCTCTTCTCCACCCACAATCTGCAGTTGTTCTAAGAATGCCCTCGCTGTTCCCCTCTCCTTTTCTATTCCTATGAGGCATCCATCACCTCTCTCGTTAGCTAAGCATAATGGCATCTTGGAAATACATGCAATAATCCTCAGATGCCATAAATTCTTCTTACTCTGTTTTCTAAAGAGGTGACTAAATAGTTTCTTCTCTAAGGGATGGAAATGTTCAGCGCTGCAGTAATTTTTGATGTGGGCTACATATGTCCTAGCTGGGGAAAGCCAGAAGGAAAGAAAAGTGGCCGAAAGTATATTAAAATAGAATCAGGAAATATAGTAGGACGATGACAAAAATTTATATTCTTTTTTCTCCATATGTCAGTATACTTGAGAAAAAGAGCAAGGAGATAGGGAAATTGAGATAGCATTGAAAAATATTAAATATGTGTAATAAATAATTTTTTAAAAGAGCTTATAATGCATTACTCATCTTCTCACCCTTATAGTAGCTCCTTCTATCCTGAATCCTCCAGGGAAATTTCTTTTGCAGTTTGCCTTTAGCTAAACCTGTTGGGAGAGACTGAACTAAAGTAACAGGGAGCTTCAGGAGGTTCATTACCTGTTAATCTTTGATTTAAACCCTTGTCAATGCTAGCAAAATATCAGTCAGTCCTTTTGGAGTCGTCTTTTTGTTTAGAGGACTGGTTTCGTCATGCAAGGTTGATGTGGCATGAGTGATATTAAGCTAATGCTGAGATCTCTGCTTCTGTCAGAACCATTTTGCCTCTCACAGTCTCTAAATTATTTATGTGTGTGCAAATTTACCATAATACAAATCCTATAAAGTGGAGAAATATTAACTTTAATTGTTTTTTTGTTTTTGTTTTCTTTTTGGTCTCTTCCTCTCTCTTTGGTAGTCTCTAATATTCCCTCTTTGGCATTTGATTTTATTGCTTGAATACTTAATTTGGAGAGCTGATCTTAAATTCTGACTGTTTTAATTCGCTAAATGGATAGACCTTTTCATTGCTTTCACATGGTCCAAATTTGAAGAATTTGGTTTGTGTAAGCCAAAGCTGCTGGATGTTTCCAATCCTATTCAGTAAACGAAGTATGCTCTATTTAATTACAGTGCCATGGAAACTATTTGTCAATGTTCAGTCTATTATATGATCCCTTTCAAGCCACATTATAGATATAGTGAGGATAATAATAACAATACTGATGTATTTACGTTTGGTTCCTTGGCATGAGTAATATTTAGTATTTTAAGTATTAAAGAAGAGAAAAAGTCTGTTGAATACACTTGGTAAGATTTAATTATTTCTATAAAACATAGGATGAGGAGGAAATGCAAAATAAGGAGTGATTCTTTTTTTTTTTTTTTTTTTTGCGGTACGCGGGCTTCTCTCTGCTGTGGCCTCTCCCTTTGCGGAGCACAGGCTCCGGACGCGCAGGCTCAGCGGCCATGGCTCAAGGACCCAGCCGCTCCGCGGCACGTGGGATCCCCCCGGACCGGGGCACGAACCCGTGTCCCCTGCATCGGCAGGCGGACTCCCAACCACTGCGCCACCAGGGAAGCCCTAAGGAGTGATTCCTTGTCTATAGAGATTAAGGGATAGAGCAAATAATACTCTTACCAATGATTTATGAAAGCGTATGTACTGTGAAACAGCTGGGTTTTTTTGTTGTTGTTGACTACATTTAAGACACAAAGAAGTATAAAGGGACACTTTTATTTACATATTATCTGTTAGCCTGTATGAATGTTAATGTTATTTGTATTCTAAGATGACAATATTGACAAATGTGTCCATCAGTTTGAAATTTCTGAAAAACGCTTTTGTGACTTCTAATCTTCCGCTGTCACTAAGTGCTGGTTAATTTGCTCAGCCCACATTTTATAGAGTATATTGCTGCTCTGATGAAGAATCCTCATTTTATAGATGAGAAAATTGAGAGTCAGACAAAGGACGGTGTAACATAGTGATTAAAAGCCTGGACTTTGGAGCAAGACCACCTGGTTTCAAATCTTGACATTGCTAATTACCATGTGAGTGACTTTGGTTAGTCAAGTGGATTTACTGGTAGAGTTAGAGTTGAGATACATATATATATATACACACATATACATATACATAATATATATATATTATAATATAATATTATATATATGTATACAGTGAGAGAGAGAGAGAACTTTGAAACATTACCTGGTATATAACATGCTCCAAAAAGTGTTAGCTATTATTGCTACTATCATTTTTATTACTATGTGACCACATTGATTGTCCATATTGATCCTGGGTCAGAGTTTTTAATCTCTTGTCCATATGCTATTGCCATGACACATGCTGCCCTCCTAGTATGCTGTGTTGTACTGTATCTTACTTCTATCTGAAATTCAAAGACCACATGCTGAAAAATGGGCATATGTGAATTTTAGACCTTTCCTTGATACAGCACAGAGGTTACCTGCATGTCAACTGGTAACTGGTACAGAAGAAACCAAGTCCCAAACTAAAGAATATTTAGTTCACATTCATTAGAATTTATATATTCTATCTATCTATCTATATATATATACACACACTTTTTTTTTCTCATTTTGCCCCTTTGTTAAACCTCACACCATCCCCCATTCTAGGCTCTATTTCTTAGCTTTTTATCTTGCATTTTAAACTGTACAGATGTCCTTTCCTATACTAAATGCTGTAGCAAGTTTTCTTTTTTTCACTTGTTCACAGTCCAATACCGTGCCATACAGTTTTGGGTTTAGCTTTGTATGTCTTTGAATGCAAGTTACAGAAAACTCTGATGCAAGTGGACTAAAAATAAAAGAGAAAATTTATCGTATCATGCAAAAAGCACTTCACAGACAGGGCAACTTAGGGAAAGGTATGCCACGGTCTCACCTCTGTTTCTCTTTGCTTCTTTTTTCTGCCCTTCTTTGTGTATTGGCTTGATCTTCAAGATCATAGCAAGGTGATTATATCAATTCCAGGTATTACATCCAGACAAAGTGCATCCAGAGAAATAAAGGAAACATCAGCTGGTCTGTATCTGTATAACATTCTTAAGAGCAAGAAAATCTTTCCCAGAAGTCTCCTCACAGGTTTCCCCATTTCTCATTGGCCAGAATTGTGTCACATCTCATAACTCAACTTATCATTAGCAAAGGCAATTGGATTACCATGTTTGGCCTAGAATAACAATTTGGGTGGAATAGAGGATGGAAAATTGTTTTCTGTAAAGGACCAGACAGTAAGTATTTCTGTTTTGCAGGTCACATGTTCTCTTTTGCAGCTACTAAACTCTGTCTCTACATATAAACAACATATAAATGAACCAGCATGGCTATATTCCAGTACAACCATGCTTATTGACATTGAAACTTGAATTTCATATAATTTTCACATCATAAAATATTCTTCTTTTTTTTCCCCCAGCCATTTAAAGATGTGAGTTTAAAGATTAGTTTCAAGATTAGTTTCACTAATACTAGTGAAAACTAGTATTAGCTCCCAGGCTGTACAATATTGTACACCTGTAACTTACGTAATGTTGTATATCAACTATACTTCAATTTAAAAAATAATGAAAAATGACGATACTGGAAAAAAAAAAGAATGGCAGATGTATTTGACCTGTGGGCCATAGTTTGTCAACACTGAGTCAACCCTCAGGACCACTACAAGCTATTTTGACCAAAGAAATTCTAATCTTGATATTTATTTATTTTGAGCTTTCCTCCCTATAGCCTTATGAGACAAAGGGGACAGAAATAAAAACCCAATAGATGTATAAGGTGGGAGTACACAGGATACCCTCATCACAATAAGCTGGCATCCTAAAGACTGCACCTTCAGGACATGAAGCCTGAGTTGCAGTCATCTTAGTTGTTCAGGGGGCCTCAGGCCTTGGATTTAGTTTAAAGTCGTTTATAATGCACTTGGTGAAAGAAAATGAACCTCCTTTCTGGAGCAATCTGCCTTCATCTTAGACTTCAAGTTATTCTTAGACATATTTTTTTCAAGTACTGCTAGACACCTAAGGAAACAAAACACTGAGAATGAGAACTGGCAGAAACAACAGACAACAGAAACGGACTGCAGAGAGGTCAGATTAGAATTAACCAACATTTAATGTAATACAAGCATGCTCATATGTTTAAAGAAATAAGAAGGTAAGTCTGGATTTATTTTCGGGGAACAGGAAAACAACTAATTTGAAAAAAAGAAACAAACTCTAGAAATGAAAAATACAATAACTGGGAAAAAGTACAACCTCAACAGATGGACTTAATAGCAGAGTAGACAGAGATACATAGAGAATTAAAGAACTAAAAAATAGGTCATAAGAAATTATCCAGAGGTCAGAACAAAGATTTTTTTAAAACATGGAATATACTAAAGAGAAGGAAGAAGACAGGGAAGATGCAAGAGAATGTTTAATATACGTTTCCTCTGAGTCCCAAAAGGAGAAGGGAGGGGAAATGGCTGAGGATTTTCTGGAATTGATAAAAGACACCAATCTACAGATTCAAATACCCCAGTGAATCCCATAAAAGATAAATAAATGTAAATCCTCATCTAGACACAATATGGTAAAACTTCAGAAAATTGAAGACAAAGAAAAATTCTAAAAAGGAGTCAATAACAATATTACTTTCAAAGCAGTAATGAATAGACTGATCACACTGACTTTTTTAGAGACAATTTTTAGAGGAATTTTATGTTTACAACCAAATTGAGAGGAAGATACAGAGGTTTCTCATATACTCGGTCACCCCACATATGCATAGCTTCCCCCATTATCAACATCTCTCACCAGAATGGTACATTTGTTACCAAGGATGAACCAACTGAACATCATAATCACCCAAAGTCCATAATTTATCTTAGGGTTTACTCTTGGCTTATACATTCTATGGGTTTGGATAAATGTGTAATGACATATATCTGTTATTATGATATCATACAGAGTATTTTCACTGCCCTAAAAATCTTCTGTGCTCTGCCTATTCATCCCTCTTCCCCAAGCTGATGGCAACCACTGATCTTTTTATTGTCTCCTTAGTTTTGTTTTTTCCAGAATGTCATATATTTGGAATCATACAGTATGTAGCCTTTCAGGTGGCTCCTTTCACTTAGTAATAGGCATTTAAGGTTCTTCTATGTCTTTTCGTAGTTTTACAGCTCATTTCAATTTAGCACAATAATATTTCATTGTCTGGCTGTACCACAGTTTATTTATCCGTTCACTTATGGAAGGACATCTTGGTTGTTTCCAAGTTTTGGACGTTTTGAATAAAGCTGCAACATTCATCTGTGTGCAGGTTTTTGTGTGGACATTAGTTTTCAACTACTTTGGATAAATATCAAGGAGAGCAGTTACTGGATCCCATAGGAAGAGTTTGTTTAGTTTTATAAGAAACTGCTGCACTGTCTTCCAAAGTGGCTGTAACATTTTTCATTTCCATCAGCAATAGATGAGAGTTCCTGTTGTTCTACATCCTCTCCAGCATTTGGTATTATCAGTGCTCTGGATCTTGGCCATTCTAATAGGTGTGTAGTGGTATCTCATTGTTTTAATTTGAATTTCCCTCATGACATATGATGTGGAGCATCTTTTCAGATGTTTATTTGACACCTGAGAATCTTCTTTGGCAAAGTGTCTGTTAGGGTCTTTGGTCCATTTTTAAATCGGATTGTTTTCTTGTTGTTGAGTTTTAATAGTTCTTTGTATATTTTGGATAACAGTCCTTTATCAAGATGTATCTTTTGGGCTTCCCTGGTGACACAGTGGTGGAGAGTCCGCCTGCCTATGCGGGGGACACGGGTTCGTGCCCCGGTCCGGGAGGATCCCACATGCCACGGAGTGGCTAGGCCCGTGAGCCATGGCCGCTGAGCCTGCGTGTCTGGAGCCTGTGCTCTGCAACGGGAGAGGCCACAACAGTGAGAGGCCCACGTATACCACAAAAAAATAAATAAATAAAAAATAAAAAAAGATGTATCTTTTGCAAATAGTTTCTCCCAATCCGTGGCTTATCTTCTGATTCTCTTGACATTGTCTTTTGCAGAGCAGAAGTTTTAAATTTTAATGAAGTCTAGCTATCAATCATTTCTTTCATGAACCTTGCCTTTGGTGTTGTATCTAAAAAGGCATCACCATACCCAAGGTCATCTAGGTTTTCTCCTCTGTTATTTTCTAGGAGTTTTATAGTTTTGTGTTTTACGTTTAGTTCTATGATCCATTTTGAATTAAATTTTGTGATGGATCGAGATTTATTTTTTTGCACGTCCAGTTGTTCCAGCAGAATTTGTTGAAGAGACTGCCTTTGATTCATTGCATTTCCTTTGCTTCTTTTTCAAAGATCAGGTGACTAGATTTATGGGGAGTCTATTTCTGGGTTCTCTATTCTGTTCCATTGATCTATTTGTCTGTTCTTTCTGCCGGTATCACATTCTCTTGATTACTGTAGCTTAATAGTAAGTAGTGAAGTTGGGTAGAGTCAGTCCTCTAACTTTATTCTCCTTCCAAATTGTGTCCACTGACTTCTCAATAACAACAGGTGAAGCCAAAAGGGAGTGAAATGGTATCTTCAATATACAGAAGGAAAAGAGTTCCTGACTGGAATTCTGTTTTTAATAAGAATAATTTCATAGATGAAGTAAAAATGTTTCAGAAATGTAAAAAGCTGAAAAAATGAAGTTCATGTGAGTAAACCTAAATGAATATTGGTAGAATAAGACAATTATCATCATTCTCATAAGATCTTATTTAAGAATATATAGAATTAATTTTAAAATACAACAATAACATTATAGTATAGCAGGGAGTAAAATGTGTTAAAATGTGTTATTGAGTGTGAGGGAAAATAGATTGAAAAAAAACAATAGAAAATAAGTTATAAAACTAGGAGAAAAAGAAACAGCATAGGCAGAGGGATAAAACACAAGATAGTAGATTTTAAAATTAATTACATTAAATGTAAATGATCCCATTTAAAAAATAAATATTTTGAAACTGAATTAATGAAATCCAACTCTACTGTTTAAGAGATGCACATCTAAAACATAAAGATACAGAAAATTTAGAAGTGAAAGAATAGTAAAAAGCCCATGGAAAAGAAAGCTAGTTTCTCCCAATTAATATCAGACAATGTAGACATTAAGGCAAAAGGTATTACCAGTTACTTCATAATGATAACATTTCAAATCACAGGGAAGACATAACTATTTTTTTAATTAAAATTTTTTTGAACATCTTTATTGGAGTATAATTGCTTTACAATGGTGTGTTAGTTTCTGCTTTATAAAAGAGTGAATAATCTATACATATACATATATCCCCATATCTCCTCCCTCTTGCATCTCCCTCCCACCCTCCCTATCCCACCCCTTTAGGTGGTCACAAGCACTGAGCTGATCTCCCTGTGCTATGTGGCTGCTTCCCACTAGCTATCTGTTTTACATTTGGTAGTGTATATAAGTCCATGCTACTCCCTCACTTCGTCCCAGCTTACCCTTCCCCCTCCCAGTATCCTCAAGTCCATTCTCTATGTCTGCGTCTTTATTCCTGTCCTGCCCCTGGGTTCTTCATAACCATTTTTTTTTAGATTCCATACATAAGACATAGCAATTTAAATTTGTATACACCTAATAATATAGCCTCAATATATATGAAACAAAATTGACAGAACTACATGGAGCAATAGATGAATTCACAGTCAGAATGAAGTTGCAGGAATTGACAGAATACAAGCACACAAAAGAATCATTAAGAATACAGAGCACTTGAATGTGATTAACAGTCCACACCTAAAGAACCTATATAGACCATTACTCTCCCAAAGTGCACTTCATGTGTTCCTTTAAGCACCTATGGAACATTCACAAATATTGATTATATACTGGATGATGAAGCTCATCTCAACAAATTTCAAAGAATTAAATTATATAGGGTATACTATCTGACCACATGCAAATAAGCTAGAAATCAGTAACAATAGGTAAGTAAAAAATTCTGTGCTGGAACTCATTGTTTCTCAAATAAGCCAAGCTAATTTCCCCCTCTGCCTGGAATATTTTTCCTGTCGTTTTTCCCACATTAGGTCCTCTCAGCCTTCAGTCTCAGCTAAAATTTCATCTCCTCAGAGAGGTATTCCCTGATCAATCCAAAGTAGTATTCCCTGATCAAATCTAAAATACCCTCCTAGTTATTCAGTGCCTGATTCTTGTTTGTTTTCTTTACTTAGTGTTAACCTTCAGTTATTGCATATCTGCCTGGTTAGTTGTCTTTGAATCCTCCTCTATATTGCAGATTCTATGAGGGCAAAGTTCATTCTTTCTGTTCACGTCTGTGTCCCCAGTGCTGAGCACAGTGTGTGGTGTATAGTGGCTATTCAAGAAGTATTTATCGAGAGGATGAGAATGAACGTTTCCATAATTTTCTTCTTAATAAATGGAGGTGAGGGGAAATGCAGCAATACATGTGATAGTATCTTCAAAGGCATAAAAAATTGTGGGAAGCCCTTTCACTTCTTAATTCCAGAGGCTTTGGGGGAATGTGATCACATTTTGACGTATTATTATGAGAAGTGTTAAATTTGGGGGTAATTTAATTCTTAATTTCCAGGCTTAATGTGTTTAACATTTTAACCTCAATGTTTCATTTAGCATAGCTGTAGAAAATTTTGCTTAATTGGCTCCCTAAGGGGGAAAATTGCCTGAAAATAAGAAAAAGTGATGTATTTTAACAAATATTTTGTCCCAAAATACAAGTACAGCTGTATTTAACGAGGCTTAATCTTTAGTCTTACAGGGTGTATGAATTCTCTCTCTTTCTCTGTCTCTCCCTGGCGTCCCCTCCCTCTCCTTCACCCTCTCCCTTGTCTTCCACTTCCGTTACTCCTATTACTTTTTTGTAGTTATAAACATAAGAAAATGATTTAGAAGTTAAGATGCCACTGGAAATAGAACTTTAGGTTTATGATGTTATCCTTAACTATAGCATAAGACTAAAATAATTTTGGCCAAATTCTTTTAGTAACATCCTATCAGTTACTCTCTGATATTATCCAGGATGGAGATGTATATTAAAAGATCACTGAATTGACTAGATGGATTAATCTACACAGGTGATTCTCAGCACGGGCCATACACTGGAATCACCTGAACGCTGTTACAAAATACTCATGCCCAGGCCCCTCCCCCGGAGATTCTGATTTAATTGGTCTGGGTGCCACAAATTGGTAGTTTCAACAAACTCCCTGGGTGATTCTTATGTGCAAGCTGGGTTAATAATCAATGGTCTACAGCTTTGTTACCCAAAATGTGATCACTGGACCGGCAGCATCAGTATCACTGGGGAGCTGGTGAGACATGCAGAATCTCAGGCCCCATTCCAGATCCACCTAACGAGGATCTTCATTTAAATAAGATCTCCAAGTGATCAGAGAAACACTCCTCTGTGATTCCATTGGCGCTGTTAAAAAAAAAGTATCAGCTGAACTTGAGGCTAAACCTGTACACTTACGCTGCCATGACAACATAAGTTAGATTTGCATGCTAACCAAGAGGTAGATGTTTGTTCGCAAACCTGTTTATGGCAACTGTATTTGTACTGTAATTCTAATACTATTGAAATGCTATAAATACATATTCATAACATAATATGCAAGCCAATGAAATATGAATGTGAAAAGAAATAAAATTTCTTTTAATAAAAGTTGAATGCTTTGGGAAAAGATGATAAACTCATACTGCTAAAAAATATCCTCTTGAACTAGGTGTCAGTAAGACAGTTGTAAAACGTGAAAGAAAACATAGGATAAGAATGATCTCTTTTCAGATTGCTTTGTGAGTATCTGTCTTGTTTCCCTTAAAACAAACAAAAACTTAGAAATTATGAGCAACACATTATAAATTTTATTTATATAATCAAGATTACGATGAAGCACAGTCAGAGAATCCATACTGAAGAAAAGTGTTCTACTTCAAAACGTTGAATGTGTGAGGATGTGTTTTTAATTAAAATGTTTAGGGTACATATTTATTGTTGTCTATGATTTCTCACTTTAACTGGTTTTTTTCAAACTATGGACCAAATACCTGTCCAGATAACATGGAATAAAGAGTCTTCTACTGAATATCTATGTGACTGTCCTTATTTAAATGTTAATTCTAATGTTCTCTTTTCCTAGTTCTTTTTCCTCTGCATAGAAATATAGTTTTCAAGCTTAGCTGTATACGTGGGCAGTGTTAAAAAACAAAGAAGCCCAAGTCCTACCCTCTGAGATTCTTATTATTATGCAGCTGGGCATAGAGTTTTAAATGTTCTTCAAGTGATTTTAATATGCATCCACAGTTGAGAACTGTTGGCCCAGTAGATTGGGAGTATATAAATTGGTTATAAAATCAACTGATCATAAATGAATTCCAGCTTATAAAGGTATCCTGATGAGATGTTCTTTAGGATCTGGGTCCGAAGTCTATTATGATTATTATTCTATTCTGGTCTCTGACTGTATTGTGAGTACTCTGTCTCTGATTTAAATCACATTAAAGCGATTCTCCTTCAGTGGTCATTTTCAAATGCCCCTCTGCTGGAAAGCATTTCCAGTTCACTCTCATAAGACGTTTTTCTTCCTCTGAGTTGTGTGGATTTCCTTGTACGTGTGCTTCTCTGTTTCCCACACTAGACTGAATGCTCCTTGAAGGCAGGAAGGTGCCTTCCTAGGACAGTGCCTGGTGGACAGGAGGTTATCATAAATGCTTCTTATTTCCACCAGGTGTTGCCACTCTTGTTGCAAGTTTCCTTTTGTTTAAACTTTCGTTGCTTTCTGCTTTCCTTTCTCCTGCTCCATCTCAATTTATGCTTTATAATTATTTTGTCCTCCGTTGCTTCCTCTGCTCTCTCCTCCCTCCTCAGTGTGCTGTCCGTCTGCATGTCTTATTCTACACGGAGCTGGCTCCCCTTAACCTTTGGCTTCTTCTCTTCCCTTGGCTCATACGCTTTGCATAATAGAAGGCGTTATTAATATACCACTCAGACAACTACATTTAAAATATGTCCTCCTAAGACAGCTACCTTCCCCAGGCCCCACCCCCTACCATACGTTCTTTGTTTTGCCTGTACACAGATGCTATTTTAAAATTGCACAATCACTCTTTCAGGGTCTTTACTTGTAATCTCTTAGTTGAGCACTAGTGTGTGGTTTATAATGAAAAGGATCATGCTTTACAATTCACAAAACATTCAGTGTCTTTGTCAATATAATAATGAAACAGCATATGTCTAAAAGGTGCCAGTCATTTTGGAAATACACTCCTCAAAGTTAAACTAAAGATTAGGCATTTAAATTTTGACTGAGGTCACTGGATTCTTAGTGGTAAGAAAATGTACACAGAAGTCTGTTTTTCAGAGGAGTTCTAGTTCTGGCTTTGAACTAGCAGTGTGTGGCAGTTTCCATATTATATTATATATTATGTTATCTTTGTAAAAGCTGTCACCTCATGTATGTTCATGTTGTCACTTTAAACGTGTTCATGTATTGACATGAATATTATGTTTTTCTCCAAATCTTTACCTTCACTCATTAAATTTATTTTTCTTATCCCCAGGAGACTAAATGAATTCATTACATTGTCTTTTTTAAAAGAATCCATCCTGTGGTATGTGAGGTAGGATCAAGAATAGGGGCCAGTGGTAGAAAGGTAGCTAAAGGAAAAGAATTTCAGGATCTATCTTAGTTACAATTTAAATAGGTAGAATCAAATTAGGGGCAAAAGTACTGAGTTCCTCCTTCCATCTATAGACTTGGCCTTCTTGCTATGATCTTCTAAATATCCAATTCTTGCTTTCCCAGTATCTACCCTTCTAACCAAAGGCTGCTCTGGATAGGGTGTTAGAATTTATGCTTTTGTTGTATTCTAGAAGTTATTTTTATCCTCCTTTGCCTCCTAACCCCTCACTACTGCTAGATTTATGGTGTTTCAGGGCCTGTTCTCGTTTTGGAAGAATAGGCTACTGACCTAAATTAAGGCCCCCTAGGAGAAGCACTCTTTGGTCCTTTAGAAGTGCAAGGACATGATATATATAGGATGAGAAAGGAGGTTTGTGCATCTGCTCTCATGCTCTCATTTCCTAAACTCTGATATTAGTTTTGCAAACAACTAAATTCCCAAACAATTAATGAGATTTAGTTAAAGGAAGCAATCATGTATAATTAATGAATTTGTGAATTATTTAAACACTGAAATTTTGATCATTTAAACAGCATTGACTCATAAAAACTGGCTTTATGTAGAGAAAGGAGAAGGTTTTGTCATTAAATTGTCCAAGCAGACTTCCGTTGTATGTGTTGTCTTGTATTATTCATACTGCTTTGAGTAGCCAGCTATTTTTCAGTAACTGATAGATCTGCTCCCATTTCAAGTGCTCCAGTTCTACTTCAGTGGAGAATAAGCTGCCATTTAACAGAAAAGGCAAAATATTTCTGTGAGACCCAATTTATAGGACCTTTATTATAAGAGGCAAAATCAAAGGATAGGGCCAAATATAAAGGGACACATGAAGATCAGAGAGGCCAATTTTCTTGTTTTCAGGCTTTTCATCAAATAGGAAGCTAGAAGAGAACTTACAAAAAAAAATTCAACAAACCTTTAAAATTTATTATTTATGGCCAGTGCTGGGTGCTGAGTACAAGATCCAAAGACAAATTAAGACACTGCCCCCATCTCATGTAGGAAAGATTAAAAAAAATGTACAACTAACTAGAGGAAAGGAAAAATAGGTTCAGTGCTCTAATAGAAATTTAAGCATTGTAGAAAGAGGGAAAATTAATTTATAGCACGTAGTGCTTAAAACTTTTATTACAACCATATTGTTAAGAATTGACTCCAAGTGAGTCCAGATTTCAAACAAGATTGTGGGCTGGATAAATGCAGCATGGCCGATTGGAGTCTTTTAAGAATATTGAAACACATTCAGATGTTTTTGTTTGACTCCACAGAATCTTAGCCTGTTTCATGAATACATTTATTGTGCATTCTTTTTTAAAAGCTATAATAAAAATATACTTATACATAATTACAGTTAATGAGATATTTTCTCATCCAACAGTTTTCTTTTTTTTTTTTTTTGCGGTACGCGGGCCTCTCACTGACGTGGCCTCTCCCGTTGAGGAGCACAGGCTTCGGACGCGCAGGCTCAGCGGCCATGGCTCACGGGCCCAGCCGCTCCGCGGCACGTGGGATCTTCCCGGACCGGGGCACGAACCCGTGTCCCCTGCATTGGCAGGCGGACTGTCAACCACTGCGCCTCCAGGAAGCCCCTCATCCAACAGTTTTGATTTGTATATAACTAACAAATAAGTATCATGTTGACTCAAAATGAAATAATTGCCATTGTACATGGGGTTTTTAAGAGCCCTCCCAGTGGAAATCAAGATTAGAAAGAACATCATGTAAAAGCCACTACTTTATACAACTCTGCCCTTAACAGACAGCTTAAACAATTTAAAGATCACTGATACCTGGTGTTTTCAAAGAGAATTTTCAAGAAATTATAAATCCCATTTCTCACTAAGTGAATTATACTGTTTTTCTCTTGGTATCTATAACCTTTAATTTTGTGTTGTATCATTTTTATTTATTTATTTTCTTTTTTTTTCCAAAATGCATTATTATTATTTTAAAATGAATTTATTTCATTTAACTTTTTTAAAATTTTTAAATTAAATTAAATTTATTTTTTTATACAGCAGGTTCTTATTACTCATCAGTTTTATCCACATCAGTGTATACATGTCAATCCCAATCGCCAAATTCATCACACCCCCACCCCCACCCCCGCAGCTTTCCCCCCTTGGTGTCCATATGTTTGTTCTCTACATCTGTGTCTCTATTTCTGCTCTGCAAACCAGTACATCTGTACCATTTTTCTAGGTTCCACATATATGCGTTAATATACAATATTTGTTTTTCTCTTTCTGACTTACTTCACTCTGTATGACAGTCTCTAGATCGATCCACGTCTCAACAAATGACCCAATTTCGATCCTTTTTATGGCTGAGTAATATTCCATTGTATATATGTACCGTATTTTCTTTATCCATTCGTCTGTCGATGAGCTTTACGTTGCTTCCATGACCTGGCTATTGTAAATAGTGCTGCAGTGAACATTGGGGTGCATGTGTCTGTTTCAGTTATGGCTGGCATATATACCCAGTAGTGGGATTGCCAGATCATATGGTAATTCTATTTTTAGTGTCTTAAGGAACCTCCATACTGTGCTCCATAGTGGCTGTATCAGTTTGCATTCCCACCAACAGTGCAAGAGGGTTCCATTTTCTCCACACCCTCTCCAGCATTTGTTGTTTGTAGATTTTCTGATGATGCCCATTCTAACTGGTGTGAGGTGATACCTCATTGTAGTTTTGATTTGCATTTCTCTAATTATTAGTGATGTTGAGCAGCTTTTCATGTGCTTCTTGGCCATCTGTATGTCTTCTTGGAGAAACGTCTATTTAGGTCTTATGCTCATTTTCTGATTGGGTTGTTTGTTTTTTTAATATTGAGCTGCATGAGCTGTTTATATATTTTGGAGAATAATCCTTTGTCCATTGATTCGTTTGCAAATATTTTCTCCCATTCTGAGGGTTGTCTTTTCATCTTGTTTATGGTTTCCTTTGCTGTGCAAAAGCTTTGAAGTTTCATCAGGTCCCATTTGTTTATCTTTGTTTTTAATTCCATTACTCTAGGAGGTGGATCAAAAAAGATCTTGCTGTGATTTATGTCAAAGAGTGTTCTTCCTATGTTTTCCTCTAAGAGTTTTATAGTGTCTGGTCTTACATTTAGGTCTCTAATCCATTTTGAGTTTATTTTTGTGTATGGTGTTAGGGAGTGTTCTAATTTCATTCTTTTACATGTAGAGTCCAGTTTTCCCAGCACCATGTATTGAAGAGACTGTCTTTTCTCCATTGTATATCCTTGCCTCCTTTGTCATAGGTTAGTTGACCATAGGTGTGCAGGTTTAACTCTGGGCTTTCTATCTTGTTCCATTGACCTGTGTTTCTGTTTCTGTGCCAGTACCATATTGTCTTGATTACTGTAGCTTTATAGTATAGTCTGAAGTCAGAGAGTCTGATTCCTCCAGCTCCGTTTTTATCCCTCACGACTGCTTTGACCATTCGGGGTCTTTTGTGAATCCATACAAAATTTAAGATTTTTTGTTCTAGTTCTGTAAAAAATGCCATTGGTAATTTGATAGGGATTGCAATGAATTTGTAGATTGCTTTGGGTAGTAGAGTCATTTTCACAATATTGATTCTTCCAATCTAAGAACATGATATATCTCTCCATCTGTTTGTATCTTCTTTAATTTCTTACATCAGTGTCTTATAGTTTCTGCATACAGGTTTTTTGCCTCCCTAGGTAGGTTTATTCCTAGATATTTTACTCTTTTTGTTGCAATGGTAAATAGGAGTGTTTTCTTAATTTCTCTTTCAGATTTTTCATCATTAGTGTATAGGAATGCAAGAGATATCTATGCATTAATTTTGTATCCTGCTACTTTACCAAGTTCATTGATTAGCTCTGGTAGTTTTCTGGTGGCATCTTTAGGATTCTCTGTATATAGTATCATGTCATCTGCAAACAGTGACAGTTTTACCTCTTCTTTTCCAATATGTATTCCTTTTATTTCTTGTTCTTCTCTGCCATGGCACGGACTTCCAAAACTATGTTGAATAATAGTGGTGAGAATGGACATCCTTGTATTGTTCCTGATCTTAGAGGAAATGCTTTCAGTTTTTCACCATTGAGAATGATGTTTGCTGTGGGTTTGTCATACATGGCCTTTATCATGTTGATGTAGTTTCCCTCCATGCCCATTTTCTGGAGAGTTTTTATCATAAATGGGTGTTGAATTTTGTCAGAAGCTTTTTCTGCATCTATTGAGATGATCATACGGTTTTTCTTCTTCAATTTGTTAATATGGTGTATCACATTGATTAATTTGCATAAATTGAAGAATCCTTGCATCCCTGGGATAAATCCCACTTGATCATGGTGCATGATCCTTTTAATGTGTTGTTGGATTCTGTTTGCTAGTATTTTGTTGAGGATTTTTGCATCTATAATCATCAGTGATGTTGGTCTGTAATCTTCATTTTTTGTAGTATCTTTGTCTGGTTTTGGTATCAGGCTGATGGTGGCCTCATAGAATGGGTTTGGGAGTGTTCCTTCCTCCACAGTTTTTTGGAAGAGTTTGAGAAAGATGGGTGTTAGCTCTTCTCTAAATGTTTGATAGAATTCACCTGTGAAGCCATCTGGTCCTGGACTTTTGTTTGTTGGAAGATTTTTAATCACAGTTTCAATTTCATTACTTGTGATTGGTCTGTTCATATTTTCTATTTCTTCCTGGTTCAGGCTTGGAAGGTTATACCTTTCTAAGAATTTGTCCATTTCTTCCAGGTTGTCCATTTTATTGGCGTAGAGTTGTTTGTAGTACTCTCTTAGGATGCTTTGTATTTCTGTGGTGTCTGTTGTAACTTCTCCTTTTTCATTTCTAATTTTCTTGATTTGAGGCCTCTCCCTCTTTTTCTTGATGAGTCTGACTAATGGTTTACCAATTTTGTTTATCTTCTCAAAGAACCAGCTTTTAGTTTTATTGTTCTTTGGTATTGTTTTCTTTGTTTCTATTTCATTTATTTCTGCTCTGATCTTTATGATTTCTTTCCTTCTGCTAACTTTGTGTTTTGTTTGTTCTTCTTTCTCTGGTTCCTTTAGGTGTATAGTTAGACTGTTTATTTGAGATGTTTGTTGTTTCTTCAGGTAGGCTTGTGTAGCTATAAACTTTCCTCTTAGAACTGCTTTTGCTGCATCCCATAGGTTATGGATCGTCGTGTTTTCATTGTCATTTGTCTGTAGGTATTTTTTGTTTTCTTCTTTGATTTCTTCAGTGATCTCTGGGTTATTTAGTAACGTAGTGTTTAGCCTCCATGTATTTGTGTTTTTTACATTTATTTGCCTTTAATTCATTTCTAATCTCATTGTATTGTGATCAGCAAAGATGATTGATATGATTTCAATTTTCTTAAATTTACTGAGGCTTGATTTGTGACCCAAGATGTGATCTATCCTGGAGAATATTCCATGTGCACTTGAGAAGAAAGTGTAATCTGCTGTTTTTGGATGGAATGTCCTATAAATGTCCCATAAATCTATCTAGTCAATTGTGGCATTTAAAGCTTGTGTTTCCTTATTAATTTTCATATTGGATGATCTGTCCATTGGTTTAAATGAGGTATTAAAGGCCCCCACTATTATTGTGTTACTGTCCATTTCGTCTTTTATAGCTGTTAGCAGTTGCCTCATGTATTGAGGTGCTCCTATGTCAGGTGCATATATATTTATAATTGTTATATATTCTTCTTGGATGGATCCCTTGATCATTATGTAGTGTCCTTCCTTGTCTCTTGTAACATTCTTTATTTTAAAGTCTATTTTTTCTGATATGAGAATTGCTACTCCAACTTTCTTTTGATTTCCATTTGCATGGAATATCTTTTTCCATCCCCTCACTTTCAGTTTGAATGTGTCCCTAGGTCTGAGGTAGGGTCTTGTAGACAGCATAGATATGGGTCTTGTTTTTTGTATCCATTCAGGAAGCCTGTGTCTTTTGGTTGGCGCATTTAACACATTCACATTTAGGGTAATTATCGATATGCATGTTCCTATTACCATTTTCTTAATTGTTTTGGGTTTGTTTTTGTAGGTCCTTTTCTTCTGTTGTGTTTCAGACTTAGAGAAGTTCCTTTAGCATTTTTTGTAGAGCTGGTTTGGTGGTGCGGAATTCTCTTAGTTTTTGGTTATCTGTAAAGCTTTTGATTTCTCTATCGAATCTGAATGAGATCCTTGCCAGGTACAGTAATCTTGGTTGTAGGTTCTTCCCTTTCATCACTTGAAATATATCATGCCACTCTCTTTTGGCTTGTAGAGTTTCTGCTGAGAGATCAGCTGTTAACCTTATGGGAGTTCCCTTTTATGTTATTTGTCGTTTTTCCCTTGCTGCTTTCAATAATTTTTCTTTGTCTTTAATTTTTGCCAATTTGATTACTGTGTGTCTCGGCATGTTTCTCCTTCGGTTTATCCTGCATGGGACTCTCTGCACTTCCTGGACTTGGGTGGCTATTTCCTTTCCTATTTTAGGGAAGTTTGCCACTATAATCTCTTCAGATATTTCCTCTGGTCCTTTCTCTGTCTCTTCTCCCTCTGGGACCCCTATAATGCGAATGTTGTTGCGTTTAATGTTGTCCCAGAGGTCTGTTAGGCTGTGTTCTTTTCTTTTCATTCTTTTTTTTTTTATTCTGTTCCACAGCAGTGAATTCCACCATTCTGTCTTCCAGGTCACTTATCCGTTCTTCTGCCTCAGTTATTCTGCTATTGATTCCTTCTAGTTTAGTTTTCATTTCAGTTATTGTGTTGTTCATCTCTGTTTGTTTGTTCTTTAATTCTTCTAGGTCTTTGTTAAACATTTCTTGCATCTTTTGGATTTTTGTCTCCATTCTTTTTCTGAGGTCCTGGATCATCTCCACTATCATTATTCTGAATTCTTTTTCTGGAAGGTTGCCTATCTCCACTTCATTTAGTTGTTTTTCTGAGGTTTTATTTTATTCCTTCATCTGGTACATAGCTCTCTGCCTTTTCGTCTTTTCTATCTTTCTGTGGATGTGTTTTTTGTTCCACAGGCTGCAGGATTGTAGTTCTTCTTGCTCTGCTGTCTGCCCTCTGTGTTGTATCATTTTTAAAGGTGATGATACCAATAGGGAAATTTAGTGTAGACTCATGTATTTTCAATCCAGTAATAAAAAGAATCTAAATATATAGTCACTGAGGAAATGTTTAGAAGTGAAATATATGTCTATTTGCTTTTATATTCTAAAATATTGTTAGATAGATTTGGATAATTTTTTCTACAAAGGTTTGCAGAAGTTGATTTAGATCTCATTAGAGGGATCTGCATTTTCTATCTTTGCATTAATGACCAATGAATCATGATTTTAATGTGTAACTTATAGCTTTTAGAGTTTTACTGGCTTCTTTCACTTATCCATTTCTCAATCTGTTCTATAAATTCCTTTTCACATTTTTACAACTGAAGAGTCTCAAATTTGCATCTGTTGCATTTCCTGTGTTCTTATTTCTTGTTAATTGTTAAAGTAGAGGAGAGATTAAGTGAAAATAATTCACATTAATTGCTTTTTCAGATTTTCTCATAATTATGGTGCTATTAACTATGTGATTAGTGATATTTAATATAACCTTGGTAAAACATGTATACCAATTGTTACAGCAGCCTATTGAATTTCCCCAAGTTCTAGTTAATTTCTCTCCCTATGGCTTAATAGACTGTTCATTGGACAGCTCTGAGTGACATAATTCACACGATGTGAACGGCACCCCCTGGTGTGTGTGTATGGTAGTGTGTGTGTGTGTGTGTGTGTGTGTGTGTGTGTGTGTGTGTGTGTGTGTGTATGAGAGTCGTAGTGAATATGCCTTTGACATTGGTTAATATTAATAACTTAAGAGTAGCAGTAGTGCTATGGGTTAGTCTGACTGCATGGGGGCTTAGCTTCTTAGTCTGCAAGGGGATAAGACTGTATCAATGAATTAATACCCTTCCCCCTAGAGGCTTCATTACCTTCGAATATGTACGTGTAATATACTCAATAAATCACTTAGCGTAGATCTTTGAAAATGCAGCCTAGTTGGCATAATTCTGCTTTAAGCTGGTAAATGATTTGGACATAGGAATCCAGAGTTATGTCACAAGAAACTTATTGCTATATATGCACACACCAGCACACACACACACACACACACACACACACACCCCAAAACTAGGAAAGAAATGAAGCCTCTATGAACATGTTAATGCAGTTGAATTGAAGAAGAAATCAATACAGCAAAATGATTATTCCTTTGTTGTTTTGTTGAGGAAGTGATTTCTTATACTGTGCTGGGGAAGGGTAAGCAGGGAGGTGCAGTTCAGTTAGGGAATTCTAGAGACTTTCTTGCAGTCAGTGTGGCAGCCACAATGATCATTGTTATCCCTGAGGCTTTGTCCCTGATACCTACAGGGGCTAGCCTTGGTTAAAATCAAGGCAGCACCTAATCTGTTTCCTCTCCTCTGTTTTAACACTTGATCTGTCCAGTTCCTTCATTTTGCCTTCTCCTTGCTTATGGATCTCATTTTGATAAGCTATCTGGGTTTTTTTTTTTTTTTAAATAGAGCTGTATTTTTTAAATGTCTCAATTTTCCCTCTTTAAAATTTATTTTTACTGTGTTCCACTCTCTCATGCTTTTGTAAGCAACCTATCCTTGTAAACTATTTCTTTTCATGGTCTAAATTGAATTACTGTGATAGCTACCAGTGCTTGGGGTTGGTTATTCTTTCTCCTGGACACCCACACACCCCACCTGTCTTTCTCTGTCCTACTCTGTACCCCAGGAGCTGGACTTCTGCAGACTGTATCACCCTGGTCTCCTTGCCAGCTGGCTTTGGGTAGGATTTGCCAATGGGATGCACTGGCAGGAAATAGGAAGGCCAGAGGAGAGAGAGTTGGCGGTGTTTCTCCCCTGCTCCTTCCCTGCACCAGGCTGGGTTTCTGGTGGTACCTGTGTCTCTCATGATTTCGACTCCCACTGGGCTGCCTCTCCTTCATAACTCTGGCTCACTGTGGGCTCTAATAAAACCATTTCCTCTCCCTGTTCCTTATCCCTGGGGTGATGATGACTTGTCGCTATTGCCAGAGTCTGGGTCCTTCTCCAGCCCTTGTTTCCTCACCTTTGATCCAGTGCCCCCACCCCCACCCCCAGTTTACCACTTGGTCTCCTGTGTTTACCTGTCACTTATGAATTTCTCAGTTATAGCACTTGAGCTTGGCTTTTATTATAGTTAGTTGTGTACGAGTCTGTCTTCCCAACTCAGTAGTGAGGGGTAGAAACATGTCTCTTTCATCTTTGAATCCTAGTACCTAGCAGGCTACCTGGCATGTTAGCAGGAGCTCAGTACGTATTTGTTAAATGTGTCAACAGATTAATACGACTTTCACTCCTGCAGTCTACTCCTACGTCCCAGAGCCATCCTTATGGATTTTCAAGATTCCTTGTAGTATTTTTTAGGAATGATTAGGAATATATACCTATAGATGTATATATGTATGCATATATTTCTGAGTTTCTTAACATTTTTCCCCTAAAGAACCTAGGGAAGGCATACCCTGATGGCATTACTAGGTATTTAGAGTAAACCTCAGAATTATGGAGAATCACAGCAACTGATCAAAAAAGAAACGAGACAAAAATCACTCACTTTGGGTTCTCTCTAAGCCAAATTCACTCTGTTTGTGCTGATTGCTTGAAAGGAAATGAAGCAATTGTGATCTCATTCGTTTTGTGCTTCTCACTCTGCCAAGCTCCATTTGGTGCCCTATTGTCTCACAAGTTGCCTATTTGAGTCTTTTGAATTAAGAGTTTAGAGCAGAAGGTCCATCTGCTCTGCATGAGTATTAAATTATCATAAGACTTTGTATAAGAAGAATTTACCTTTGTGGTTTTACAGTGTTTCCTTTTCCCTCCGCTCTAAGAAAGACTTGGAACATCATATTTTTTTCTTCAACGTACCCTTGGGCCTGAATAGACTGCAGTTACCGAGTTGTATAATATAATAGGCTTAGGAACCTTTGACTGGCAGGTGCTGAATAGAAGAAGGTTTTATTTATTCTCCTTATCTTATAAAATGTGGTACTTAAGTATAATTGAACATGCCATAAGCCAGATCTTGGTACTTTGAGGTTATTGAATCTCATAAGAAAAAACAAAGCACAATCTTAAAAATTACACGTTGGATATAGACATTTTACAATCAATCAGGTTCATTAAGTAAATGCACATGCTATTGTAATTCATATATGATAGATAGTATGCAACTGACAACTCCCTATTTTCATTTTGAATATTCATGAGTGAGCAAGCTTCAGCCAGCTTTTAAGTAATATAATTTATGCAAGTAAGTTGTATTCACTTCCAACAACCTCCAAAACTTTAAAATCAATTTTCCAGTAATATATATTATGTAGTGAAATTTGTTAATAAAAGCTGAGTAAGGAGATCAGCTGAAGGATGGCATTTTTAAAATGTGCACGCTTTCCATTATTTAAATGTGCAGCTTTTAAATAATCAGTTAACTTTTGGGCAAAGATGAAAGTTGGCTTAAATATGAATATTTCTACAACCATATATATACTCAATATTTAATAGAAGTATGTCTAATTTCTTTGTTATAAATTTTTTTAGGCAATGTGATACTTTTAAAGATAATGGGATGTATAAATTCTGAAGAGGGACTTTATTCTAATGCACACAATGGAATTAAAAGGAAATATACACACCCCTTTTGTAAAATCCATGTAGTTAAAATTAAAAATTGGATTTAGTAAATAGGGCTAACAAACTGCTTGAGTTTTCTTCCTATCAGATGACTGCTTCCTCTGGTCTTTTGAAGTGATTAGCTTGGGTTGATCTAGATGTTATGGAGCTCCAAAGCATCTACAATATTGAGTGTCCTTTGAAAGGAAAACAGTGCAAATCTGTGAAAACAAAAGTTGGTTCAGAGTCTTAGAATGGAGGGCTAAGCCCAAGAAGGATACTGAAAGTTAAGCTTAATTAGCTTCAGGGTAAATCTGTCTCTGTTTAGGTGATGAGTCAACATAGGTAGTGTGAAACATTCATTTCAAAACGAGCAAGCAGTTTCCATTGGCTAAATGTTTGCTGTGAATTGTAAATATTTTGAAAGTCTCAAAAAAATTCTTTGATACTTTGTATGCATCTTCACTCATTAAAAATGTTTTCACCACTGAGTCTGAAGTTCTATCTTAAAATTTTATTTAATTGTGATGGAAGCAAGGCAGGCCCAGATTAAGACCTTTCAACATCTTAAATAGGGTGCCTTAACCCACATGTACTTGCAAATAAAATGATACTAACCCATAAAACATAACATTTACATGTATGTACTGGAATTAAAATAGTTTCTTTCTAATTTTCTGTTTTAAAATTCTGTAATGGGGCTTCCCTGGTGGCGCAGTGGTTGAGAGTCCGCCTGCCGATGCAGGGGACACGGGTTCGTGCCCCGGTCCGGGACGATCCCACATGCCGCGGAGCAGCTGGTCCCGTGAGCCATGGCCGCTGAGCCTGCGCGTCCGGAGCCTGTGTTCCACAACGGAAGAGGCCACAACAGTGAGAGGCCCGCGTACCGCAAAAAAAAAAAAAAAAAAAAATTCTGTAATGGTATATAAAAATGAACTTTTCTCTTACTTGTGTTGCCCCTGATTTGTAGCTCTTTGAGCACCTGCTTAATGTGCCCTGAAGTGGGACATTATCTAACAGGCAAGTAATTAGCTTTGAGTCTGCTTATCAGCACTCCTTTTTCAGAGTTTAATTCTGACTTGCCATTGCCCCTTATCCTTTTTGTACCTTATTTTACTCTCTGAACTTAATGGGCATGAAAATAACTTGAGCCTACATGTGCCTTATATTGGGTTGAATTTAGGTTTACAGTTACTCAAACACCTTGAAAAGTCACAAGGACATGTGAAATATTGTGGCAAAATGATCTGAACACCTGTAAGCTATTTTTCTTAATGAAACATTTAAAAAATATATATGTTTTTTTACTCCAAAGCTATATGCCAATTTCATGGACGAACCTATTTTGAAGGAGAAAGAAATACGGTCTACTCCTCTTCTGGCGTATGTGTTCTCTATGAGTGCCAGGTAAGGAAGCTCTTCATGTGTGTTTCAAATTTCTTTCCGTTACATGAACACAGTAAATGTTCCTTTAAAAATCTCACCCTTGTAATACCTTTAAAATTCTAAGGCAAAGAGAAAATTTAAGATGATAATTATAGCTCAAATGTATAGAAATTCTCATTGTTTTTGCAATCATGTAAATTTTCCCAATAAATTTTCCCAAAAAATAAAAACACTCTTTTGTCATATTATGAAGTTGTCTTACATTTTCCAAACACAAATCAACTCCTTGTTTGCTGTTTTGAAGAAAATGTATTAGATAAAATTAGACTCGGCCTGTTCTCACTCTTGCTTTTGACTTGTGATAAATATCAGTCCAATTAAAATCAGAACCAAATTTACCTAATAAAAATTAGGTGTTGGATGGAGATGAGATTGATATTGATCTTAATTCCTTTGGGAGGAATCTTTTAAATAATTTTAAGGGGAATGTTTTATACATGTGCTTTTGACGTATGCTTCTAAAGCAAACGTGATTCATTTTAAGTCTGCTTCTTGACCTACTAATTGAAAAACTAAATATGTTTCATAACACTTTTCACATTTAGCTTTTATAAACTATGATTTTATATTCCTTGACCATAATGTTATATTTCAAGCCATATTCTGTCTAAAGGAAACTGTCTACATATAAAGTTTCTGCTTTAGGGTTCATTTACATTTGATCCTTCATTTTCTTCTTCAAATGCCTCCTGTACATGGTTTGTGGGGATGATTTAGTATGTATAGGTTATTTAGAAAATTAAGATAAGTGATTTACTCTGCTGGCAATAAACTGTGAGCATTCATATGATTAAGTGTTGGCGAAAGGAAAATCCTCAGAATTTTGCCAAGATAAGTTGAATCTGAAAAATCCAGCTGTATACCTCGTGCATCTTAAGTTGGAAGACATTTGGGATAAGCAAGGCAGAGACATAAAGATGCAAAACTGTGACAGATTTGGTTTCTGGAACGTGAAAGCTCTGATTTGTCCACGTCCATTATAAGGTATTCTAGCTGCTTCTTTTGGCTTTAAATAAGCTCTCCCATGATGTAGGTTACCATCTTAAAGTTAAGGGAGCTGGGGCATAGGAACACTAACACAATTGCTGAAGCTATATTTCCAGATGGAGTTTTCTCCGTCAGCATCCCTTCACCAATGCTGTTTTGAGTGGAGCAGGTCCCACGGTAGATATAAGGATTGGAAGGCTTGGAGTGAGATCTAGCAACACCAAGGAAATCAGAGAAATTTTACTTCAAGGAAGGTGGAAAACTTTTATCAGCTGGTTTCTAAGTAAACTCTAACTTTGAAATATCAGCCCTAAATCTGAAAATTGTGAGGGCATTTGAAGATTCTCCACTTTGTGTGTGTGTGTGTTCTTTTCATTTGACAAGTGTATTCCATAATACTGATAATTATGATCTAAAATTTACTGAGATAGTTTCCTATTTGATTTTAAAATACCTATAAAGTGATTTTATTTTAAATTCGATTTGTGAGAAGTCTGTGTATAGGCAACTCTGCAGGTGCTTAATAAATATTGGGTGAATGAATAAATGTTACCATTTATTTGCTCAAACAAAAGAAATCACTTCCTACCCTCTAATGCTATGCTGTCCAGTAGAAATATGATGCAAGCCACACATGTGATTTTTATTTGGGCTAAATTTTCTGTTTTCAACCCCATATATCCAAAATATTATCATTTCTAATGTAATCAATATAAAATTCTTAATGAAATATTTTACATTATTTTATCATACAAAGTTGTCAGAATCTTGTAGCTAGTGGCTGTGGATTCTACAGCACAGCTCTACCAGAATTTCATAAGCTTTTGTATTCTTCACTAAATTCTTGACATTAAGGACTCCCATTGTTTTTTCTCCCTTCAGGCCCCTGAGCTATTTTACATAATTGTCATCTCTCTCAGGCTTCCGTTTTCTGGGCTGTCAATTCTAGTCCTCCTTTGTTCCTTTATTGTCAGTTTTGTGGCCTTGAAAATGTGTCCTGGGGGGTCTGTGAGTTTCATAGTAACACAGAAAAACAGGGTGGTCCTGAAAATAAGATTATCAGAATGGATATTACCGTCAAACCAAAGAGAGAATAGCGTTTGACTCCACTGTATACATGTCTTCTGACACTTTCTTTCTTTTTTTTTCCTGCCATTATGGTGACTTGGAGAAGGTCCTTTCCATTGATAAGCCAGGAAGAGGGAGATATTGAAATTACGATTTCTTCAATAAAAGCAGTACTTATAGAAATGATATCTAAAAAGCTAAGCTATTGAGCAGTATTAAAACAGAAGCCTTCAAGTTCCAACGGTTATTTTATTACTTATGTATTGGTAAGCATAGTATAACAGTTAATGACCCTCGCTCTTAAAGAGACTGGAGGTTGACAGTATAGAAGCAAAATGTTGGCTTCAAGGGCAGTGCTGTTACATTTATCAGAAAAGTATTCTGTTCTGTATTTTAGTTTCTCTTTGAGAAGGGTTTTATCTACTTCGGTGGCTAGAACTGTAATCGTTTTACATTGATTTATTCATTCATTCAGGAAAATTTTTCGATTGCTTGTTATATGCCAGAAAAAATGCAAGACATTCATGCTCAAGAGACATAAATCCTGCCCTCATTTTCCTTGTAGTTTTGTGAGAGATCCCCAGTGTTCCTCATCACACTCACTTGGGATAATCTATAACAGTTTAGGAAACTTTGAAATGAGAATGTTTAAAAAGCCCGGGTTTTATTTATTGTTTTTTCCAAAGTGAGCTATTGATAGAATTCAAGCTGTATCTTTGACACAATTGTCATCTGGATGTGCAAATATGTTGTAAGCTAACAGAATCTTTCAGGATTACCCTGATGTTTGGAAATTGAAGGCATGGCTGCAGCGTGGCATGCTTCCATTGCCAGGGCTGCTTGTCCATTTGAAAGGCTTTCCAGTTGTCATTTAATGTTATTTTGCAAGTGAGTGTGTGACCTGTGCAGAGGTTCTCAGGGTGAAAATTTTACTCTCATGTTCGAAGAAATTTCTTGGATGTCGGATCTGGAAACTTCTGAGTTATTCCTAATTAAGAGGTTTGAAGCTTTTATTTTCTGTTGTCTGACAGGACCAGACCATGAAGCTGGTTGAGAGTTCAGGCTGTCCAGCTCTGGATTGTCCAGAGTCTCATCAGATTACCTTGTCTCATAGCTGTTGCAAAGTTTGTAAAGGTAAGGCTTGTCTGTAAAATAAAATTTATGTGCATGAGTCATTCTAAGAGGCTACTTCAACTGACAGGAAATAGAACTTTTTATAATCAAGTTATTTCCAAAGACCATCAAATTAAAATCGAGATGCTCCCATGCATTTCTGCAGGGTGTATTGTACCTGTCTCAAGCTCTGGGTTTCTGTACTTCTCTCTGTGTACTTGTCCTGAGTCAGCATGACATTGTTGAAAACATTTACACAACAGTGCTGAGTTATTTTATTGTTTCTTTTTTTTGCTGGGGGTGGGGGACGATTTCCTTTCTTTTCTCTTCAGTCTGTTTTTATAATTGTCTGAGCATAATTCCCATGTTGTTCAAATCCCTCTCTTCACAATTCCACTCTCCTGCACTGATAGGCTTCTACACTACCAAGAAGAGAGAGGCCATCAGACATGCATTGCTTATTCTGTGTTGCCTCTATGATGATAAGCCTATGACCAATAAGTAGAAGGAACTTAGATTTTTAGTTCAGTGTAAGAAAACAGTAAAACTTGAGGTATTCAGAAATGCAGTGGGCTGCCCAGAAGGCAGTGAGTTGCCCATCACTAAAGATTCTTAAACTTGGTATTTTGTTATAGATTTAAGTATTAAACTAAAGGATTAATTATATGGAATTTTTATGTTCCCTACCAATCATGAAATTATATGTGCCTTCTTGTGTTATCCTGAAATTATGTGTTTGTGAATCTGTCTCCTTCATTGGATTTTGCAGCTTGAGGTGCAAAATGTAACAGGCTGGGTCTTTATATTCATCTCTATATTCTTAATACCTAGTATGACACCTGGGATGTAGCTGAGACTCATAACTCATGTAGCTGGTACTGTATAACAGTGCCTTAAATGAGCTACTCGCACTTGTTTTAATACTAGCCTTTATTGGTGCAAAATAAAACTTAAATGGAAAAAAGTAAGAAAAAGAAACTTTATAAAACATATACTATTTTGTTTCCTTTTAATCTCATCTATTAAAAAGGAAACATAAGATCCCTCTCTCCCATTTTTAGGAGGGTGGTACAGTTTTTTCATTTTCTTTTTAGCTACTTCTTCCATCCATTCAATTAAGACGGCCTGATTGCATCCATTTCTTTTTAAAGAGCCTTAATACATTACCAAGAGCAAATTAAGAATGGAAAAGCTAGCTACAAAACTTGTTACATTTAAATTGCCTATAGTTTTAAAAATTAATATGTTTACACAGCCCACTCAAAATATCAATACAATGACAAAATATACCGTGACCTACACCCCCTCCACCTGAGATCCTGATATCATTGATATGTGACCGGCCAGAGCCAGAACCAAACTCAGGTTTGGCTTCTCATTGCTCAAAAGTCAATGTTCTGGAGACAAGGTTTGGTGGAAAAAGAAAGATGTATTATTCAGGAAGCCGGCAACCTGGGAAGATGGACTAGTGTCCCCAAAACCATCTCCGAGTTGCCAGTTAGGGGACAAGAGTTTGTAAAGGAAAAGTTTCAGAGGTGTGCAGTAGGGGGGATGTGTGGAGCAACACAGTCTGCTTCGATAATTGCCTTGAAATTGGTGGTGCAGTGGTCTGGTCCGAGTCACCTTGATTGTGTAGGGAGAGCAGTTGTCTGTAGCTGCAGGCTTGAAATGTCCTGTAGTTCCTGGAATTTCTCAAGCATGTAGAAGGTTATTCTTTAAGCATTTAATCATATTATAGCTTAGTCAGGCCTAGGTCATAGGTTTTTCTCAAAATGTAACTGGGGCTTCCAATATGGAGTTGCCTTCGCTAAGGCAGAAGCTCAAAGACCTTTTCCTAATTCCTGAATAAGTGTTTCAGAGCCAGATTTCAGATATATGGGATGGAGCCTTGGTATCACCTTAAAAAACACTCTTCAATAAATTATTTTACTCAGCCTGGATTGAGAACCTCTGGTTTAGAACTGGAACTGAAATTGGACAAGTTGGCCTTTCTTGAAACATTTAGCACCGTTTAAAATAAAGGTTACTTCCATTTCTGACTTCAAATAAATAGAATAAACAAATGAGTCCTCCTGGTATTCTCTGACTTTTAAACTAAAAAACGTCAAGTTTTGAAGGCTTAAAGTTTGAATCAACTGCTACACACCTATTGTGACAAATTCATTTGTAGTAAGGTTGGCCTCCAGTTTCCAGGCCTGTCTGCCTAGTGCTAAAGATGCCATGTTCACATCTGAAAAACTAAGTTGTTCAGCAACAGTTAGTAAATATTCCCTGAGGGCAGAGCATGAGATTAAATTGTTGACCTTTCCACTGGAGGCTCCGCCGGTGGTTGGAAACCAAGCTGTGCACCGAAATAAGGCTCCAAACTTCTAGGCACCAAGTCAAATCCAGCCAGGGCTGTTTTCTAGGTACCCTGCTGTCTTCCATTGTAGCAGCTCAGGAACAGTGGAGCAGGAATGTTCTTTTCACTTTTTTCATATTTGAGAGCTCTTTCAAGGAAGCTTATGACAAATTACAACACAACAGAGACTTCATGATACAGCGAGGACTCTGACTTAGAAAGGTACAGAAATAACGTGAAACTATATGTTTTCATATCTCAGCCCATCCCATTCTTCTTCTCCTCCCTTGGCCGCCCCTTTCTCTGCTTACAGACCATCAAGTCCTATTCACTGGAAGCCCAACTTTAATTTAGCATTGACTTTGTCGTGCCTTACAATTAGAAGTGATAGAGGCACCGTGTGCATAAGGCTGAGTGGGTGTAAATTGTTTGCACCCAACTTCTGGACAATTCATAGTTTCCCACATCATTCAATTACATCTTCATGATTCTTGTTATCTGTGTACCACAAATAACATTATTTAGTTAATGTTTTAATGTCCACTGTTAGTCAACTCATTTTGTGAAAATTTACTTTTATTCCTAAGCAGTAGTATCCATGAAATAATGGGATTATTTGTTAGATTCATGTATTTTTTTATACACATTTAAATAATTCCATTGCTATCAGTACTGTTTTTTTAAATGTTCATCCATGCACGTGAACTACCTTTTGGGAAAAATCAGGATTATCCATCATCTTGCAGACGATACTGATATGAGTTAATATTCTTTCAGGTACAATTGATAGAATACCCAATGCAACTGATTTAAGCAAACAGTGGAATACATGGCCCCAGTGAGTGGCTTGACTCAGATCTCAAATCTCGCCCCTTTGCTTAGATGCATCTTTCTGTTTGTCTCCTCTGAGGTGGCCTTATTTTCAGACTCTGTGTGTTCCCTGACATTCTTATGCTCACGTTATTATGATACTCAAGTAGGTGGAAGAGAAAGTTCAATATCCTCGTGAGTTGAACAAAGGTCCCAGAATTGAGTTTCAATTATCTGCGTTAACCTGAACTGCATCATTTGCTCAGACCTGAAGAAATTACTATGTCCATACCAGTGGGATGCTTTGACTGGTGTGGCCTTAACCAGTGGGCAGTGTAGTCCATTTTCCTGTAAGCACCTAGGCTAACAGTAGAGGTGAAGAGTTCATCCCAGGTATGACTAGGTTTTTGTTTTGTTGTGTTTTTTTTCCACAAAAAGGAGGAATAGACACCTGTAAGGCAAAACCAACAAATATTCACCTCAAAACTATTGCATTCTCTTTCTCCTGGTTATTATGAATAACATTTATTTATATTGTTCTTATGCATAATCTTTTGTATCTGGCCCTTCCTTACCCTTTTGTATCCTCATTCATAGAAAAATGCTTATTAATATTTTATAGAAAGATCTAGTACACTTAATGAAAGAATCTCATGTAAATTTGGAAAGCTTAAAAGGAATAGAAAACTTGGTATCCTTGAGGTTAAAACCCAAAGGAGGAAATAAAAGAAAGACCTGATTGTATTAGATCATTAATCTATCCATTTATAGCAAATATTTGAATTTCCTCCTATGATAGGTATCTCAACATATTTGGCTTATGGCTTATTAGTAATACTCTAACTGCTTTAATTATTAACAAATGCTATACTATTACACTTTTACATAGATGATCTCATTTGAACCTTTTGCAAGGTAGACATTATCCTAATTTTACAGGTGAGAAAAGCTGAAGGTCTAGAAAGGTTAATTAACTTAAACAGCTAGTAATTTACATAGCCAGTAAGTGGTAGAGATCAGATGTAAATCCATGTCTTTCAACTCCAAAAACCAAGCACAGATGAGTAGGAATGTGGCTATAATGGTGGTAGGACTATGGTTTATTGCCAACCCATACTCTGATTTTTTTTGAAGTTTTTCCCTATAGATTGGAAACAAGCCTCTTTAGCTGAGTCTGAATTTTCTAACCATCAGTAGTTAACATTTTAACCTTGGCATTTTTGAATCTAAGCAGTAAAACAACCAATAGATTCAATCAACTTATTTCTTGAGAGACTAAATCAAAATAGCTATCTGACATTGTTTAGAGTAAATTAGTATTTGACAAAATTTTCAGTTTTCAAGTCTCCAGGTTAACTTAAAAAACTCATCTGATGAAAAGTGAAGTACTCCATAACTGAACCTAAAACAATGAAAAGTAGAATCATACTGTTATCTTATAGTTAGAAAATTCTTGCAGCAATTAAACACTGCATGGTGAGCGTGTGCATGATATTTGATGCTGAGATGAGGGGGTCTTACCATTACTTATACAGACAGGAAATGGATTGTAATAGAGGAGGCTTATGGCATAGACAGTGACAGCATGGATTGAACAGAGTCTGAAAAATAGGAGAAGAGAAAATGCATCAAAATGAAGTGTTGAAAGATAGTTTTGAAAAATATAAACTTACGAAAGAAAAGTAAAAGTGCGTCAGGAACAGTTCCTGTTCTTAGTCACTGCTCTCTAAAAGTTGTTTGAAGCATTACAGGTAAACTTCTACAGATTTAGCGCTGTTAAAACATGGTCCCTTAATTCTCTGTGTATCTTAACGAGTGGGCCAGTTTTTTTTAGTAACATTGTTTTAATTTAGAATAAATATAAAGTGATTTTGTGGAACATTCTCATTTTAGGTTGATGATGTGCTGAGCTATTGGTATAGAGAATGAGGATGACTTTTTAGCTGAAATTATCCCTCATCAGGCATTGTAAGACACTGGAATACATTTTAAGAAATATGGTCTCAATTTAGCTACTTAAAGAAGGAAATAAAAAGACCCAAGGAGAAAACATGTTTAACTTTTCCTTTCCTTAAGAGTGAACCTTTTGCTTCTAAATTTTCAGCCTTAATCATGAGAATTTAGATTGTGAAGAATCTTGTCAAGAAAAGTTGTCAAGTGATTTCAGTGCTGTTATTGACTATGTATTTTTCCAATCTTTGTACACTCTGTTCTATTTTATTTTATTTCTGTAGAAATCACTAATTCTTTTGATTTTTCCTATCCTTTTTAAATGCATCACTGTATTTTGAGAGCCTCAGCCTTCCTAAGGCTTATTAAATTGTACAAACACTATTTTACTATACATTGTAGTTGCATTTCATGGGAGATTTGTTTTAACTCTGGGTCAATATTCAAAATAGTCATTATGGGCACAAACCAATTGGAATGGACATCAACCATTGTGCTGAACCAGAGTATACCTTTTGGTTGTGGTATAGCTTAGTTCACCCTTTCACTGAATTACAGCACTGTATGGTAATTTGATAACAAGTAAGATGAGTGTAGAACTCACATCTTCATGATTTGCTCAAGTAAAAGTCTTTTCTTGCATGTAAGCAGATGAGTTTATTCTGAGCTACATGAAATGTATTCTTCTGGACCTCTTTTCTTTTATACATGGTGAAAAAATAATTCATTAGACAATGTAAAACTAGACAGAAAATTTATGCATCAAGCAATTTGAAAATTGTTTGAATGATGTATAATCATATAGTTTCCATTAAATATGGATTCCAGTGTTCCAGCTTTTTATTTCAGCATCTTAGATGATCTTTGAACAGGGATTCACACAGGAAAAAGAGATTTGAGAAATTACACATGATTGGTGTCACTGTTTATGAAATGTTCCATTTTTCTTTCCTCTACATAACGACTCTGGAATCTGTGAAATCTTTATAATTCATAAAAACTTTCTTTTTCTTTTGAGTGGACATACTTTGTCTTGCAGATTTCCTGAGAAAATTAGATTAAAATGATGTGATTTTTTTTATACGTTTAGAGTTTTGTGGGTTTTTTTAAGGATGCCAAGTTGTCTGTTTCATTTCTTAAATACATAATGTGCACATCTCATCTGGCTTGGTCTGTATTACTCATAGTTATTGACAGTGTTCAATCAGTAATTCTCAGATCACTTTCCTTCCTCACTGTGTTGTCTTCTATATTGTAAATCTTCATTTTGTACTCCAAGAATCTTTCTTTGTTTCCAATATTTGGAGGACTGTAATTGGAATATTAGGGACTAGAGATAGCATTTATAAAGTCAGAAATAGAGGAGGCTTCAAGAAGGAATTAATTGAGTTAACTTCAAGAAGGAATTAATTGAGTTAAACACACTCAAAAACTTTTTAGTACACATAGCATATGGTCCTATAAACATTGGATGAAGATATCAACTTAATCGTTTAGAGAAATATAGCTTCTAAATTAAAGAAAGATTTTAAGGAGACAAAGTTTATTTGCTTTGTTATGATTTTATTTACCCTAATAAGTTTCTTTTTTCTTGTAGGTTATGACTTTTGTTCTGAAAGGCATAACTGCATGGAGAATTCTGTCTGCAGAAATCTGAATGACAGGGCCGTTTGCAGCTGTCGAGATGGTTTTAGGGCTCTTCGAGAGGACAATGCCTACTGTGAAGGTAATCCTTGTAATGATGTGTAGCTTGGCTGTATAAATTTCCTAGGATTACTGCATGCAAAATTTATTAATTTCCCAGATCGTCAAGTTGATGGGCCCATTAAAAGCAGTGAATTTAATCTGAAGCATATTAATCAGGTAAAAATAATTATCTTTCAAATTAAAGTTTTTCAGCTATCTGCTACATGTCAGACTAATCAGTTAATATGGCTGGGTTTCTTGAATTAGGACAGTGCTTCCACTGTGAAATTGCCTTCTTTTTTTCATAATTAGATATTCAGGTAGTTCACACATTGACATGATTACTGCGGCTTGCAGTTAGAATTGTAGTCAGATTTTTTCCGACAATGTTGTATAACAAAGACAGTCAATTAACAGGAACATAAAGTGCCCAGCACCATTTTTGTTTGCTACTGTCTGTAATCTCAGTGGTTGTATTCATGCTCTGTGGTATTTACTAAATAGCTCCAGTGGAGAAAATAGTTTCCTAGTTATTTTAAAAATCTTAACTAATATCCCAGGTAGTTTATTGTCTCATTGAAACAGTCCAAATACAGTGATGGGGCCCCTGGCATTCACAAATTCTGTGGCTTTGACTGTTCGGGAAGACCCTAGAAATCCAAGAGATGTAGTAATTTATAATTTCCCCCCCCAAGGCACACATTTGAGTCATTCTCATTAACTGTGTGACTAGCTAGTGGGTCTTGCAAGTACAAACGCTGATATGGTGGTATTTGGGCACTTGGACAGTTTTGGACTTACCATTTCCAGATGTCAAGAGTGTGCCGTCAGTCCTTAGAGATCGTGTTTAGCTACATGATGATTTTCTGGCCCTTGGGAAACCAATGTCTTTTGTTTCCCTCAGGTTTCAGTAGATTTTCTCTGCCTTAAAAACTGGTATTCATTTTTAAATTGACCTTTTTTTCCTCAGCGTATTCCTTTAAATGCTTCTGATTTAGTCCTAAAGAGACCATTCTATTTTTGCCAAAAGAAAGACATATAGCTTCCCTTCCCCATTCATAAGTAGATTTAAAATTCCTCATTTTGAAAGGTTTTATATTAGAAATGAATTTAAAGTAACTTAGTAAAATAATGTATTTTTCATTAATATTTGGAATCTCTAATATGTAATAAGTTCCACTGATATTGTTAATGTGTGTAACATGAAATCACATGATATAAATTCATACAATACTTCTTTTTGAATCTTAAGATAATTATTCATATTTTGAGCTGCTTCTTTTTGTTGTTGTTAAGTATATTCACTCTTGTAATAAATATTTAGTGAGCACCTACTGTGTACCAAGCACTTTTCTAGGCACTGGGTAGTAAATGGTGAATACGACTGATAAGGTTCCAGTGCTCAGGAGCTAACATTCAAGGGAGAAGACAGAGAATAAGTGGTAACTTAGAAGTAGAGAAGGTAATTTAAGGTAGTAATAAATAATAGGAAGAAAGTTAAACAGGATGATGTGATAGAAATTGATTGGGGATTAATTTAGATGAGATGGTCAAGGAAAGCCTCTGGGTTTGGGGTTGGGAGGGGATTGACAGTTGAATTGAGACTTGATGATAAGGAAGTAACATGGAAAGATCTGCAACAGAGCATCCCAATTAGAAGGAATAGCAAGTAGATAGACCCTAAGTGGTAACTAGCTTGGATATTCTAGAAACAGAAAGAAGGATAACGTGATGCAGCAGATGAGTCAGTTAAGATGCAATTGGAGAGTTAGGTAGGGGCCAGGTAATGTAGGGAGACTGTTAAGTATTTTAGATTCATCTAGTAGGGGAGTGATATGTACAGACTTGTATCAAAAAAGATAGCTGTGGCTGCAAGGTGTTAGATGAACTCTGGGGTTGGATGTGGTCAGAAGAACAGAAGTGTACACAGGAAGACCAGTTGGAAGGCTATTGCAGAAGCCTAAGCAAAGCTGTTGATGGCCTGAATTGAGAGAGTGGTAAGAGAGATGAAGAGAAGGAGCATGTTTACGTATGTTTTGGAAGTAGAGGCAACAATGCTTGCAGATAATTTACTGTAGAGGAGAATTAAAGAGTGATAAATGGGAGTCAAGGTTCTGATTCTGAGCAGCACTTGGATGATGTTGCCATTTATTGAGACAGGAAAGAGTTCAAGGCAAGAGGCCAGAAATTTAGATTATTTATCAATACAACCTGTTGAAAATTGAGGTAGTTGTAAAGACTAGGTCTCTGTTTTTATCTACACATTTATCTGTAGTGCAGATTGGCAGCTGTTTTCTGTTCTGAACGGATCATACTGGAAAATGGTTTGTAAATTTCCTCATGTTGTTTATTTTTCATTTAAGGAAGTAATCTTCAGAAGTTAAAATAATGGGAAAACTTGTTGGTTTATTATGGGATCTTGAATTTTTTATACATGAGTACTTCTAGTGTATCTTTTGTTATTCATGTTAACAGATTCTGCAGTATTCTGATCAAATTTGATTTTCTTTTTCATTTTGTTTTATTGTTGCTAAGAATGTTTTATTGAAATATGGTTGACTTACATATTATATTAGTTTCAGATGTACAACGTAGTAATTTGATATTTGGATACATTACAAAATGATCAGCATGATAAGTCTGGTTACCATCTGTCACAGTATAAAGTTATTATGGTATTATTGGCTATATTACCTATGCTTTATGTTACATCCCAAGACATTTATTTTATAACTGGAGGTTTGTACCTCTAAATATCCCTTACCTAGTTCACTAATCCACCAACCCCCTTCCCCTCTGGCACCCACCAGTTTGTTCTCTGTTTATGTGAGTCTGTTTCTCTTTCGTTATATTTATTCATTTGTTTTAGTGTTTTTGTTTTCTTTGGAAAAATACCCAGAAGGGGAATTGATGGATCTTATGGTAGTTCTAGTTTTAATTTATTGAGAAGCCTCCATACTGTCGTCCATAGTGACTATCAATTTAGATTCCCACCAACAGTGCACGAGCGTTCCCTTTTATCCACACCCTTGCCGACACGTTATTTGTGTTCTTTTTGATGATAGCCATTCTAACAGGTGTGAGGTGACATTTCATTGTAGTTTTGATTTGCATTTCACTGATGACTAGTGATGTTGAACGTCTTTTCATGTGCATCTTGGTCATATGTATGTCTTCTTTAGAAAAATGTCTTCAGATCCTTTGCCCATTTCTTAATCAGGTTGTTAGTTTTCTTGATGTCATTATAAGTTCTTTGTATATTTTGGATATTAACCTCTCATTGGATATATCATTTGAAAATATCTTCTCCCATTAAGTAGGCTGCCTTTTGTTTTGTTGATAGTTTCCTTTGCTCTGCAAAAGCTTTTTAGTTTGATGCAGTCCCATTTGTATGTTTTTGCTTTTCTTTCTCTTGCCTAAGAAGACAGATCCAAAAAATTATTTCAAAGACTGATGTCAAAGAGTGTACTGCCTATGTTTTCTTTTAGGAGTTTTATGATTTCAGGTATTACATTTAAATCTTTAATCCATTTTGAGTTTATTTTTATATGGTGTGAGAAAGTAGTCAGTTTGATTCTTTTGCATGTAGCTGTCCAGTTTTCCCAACACCATGTATTGAAGAGGCTATCCTTCCCCTTTGTATATTCTTGCCTCCCTTTTCATAGATTAATTGACCACATAAGCTTGGTTTTAATTCTGGGCTTTCTCTTTTCTTTTTTTTTTTTTTTTAACATTTTTATTGGAGTATAATTGCTTTACAATGGTGTGTTAGTTTCTGCTTTATAACAAAGTGAATCAGTTATACATATACATATGTCCCCATATCTCTTCCCTCTTGCATCTCCCTCCCTCCCACCCTTCCTATCCCACCCCTCTTGGTGGTCACAAAGCACCGAACTGATCTCCCTGTGCTATGCAGCTGCTTCGCGCTAGCTATTTATTTTACGTTTGGTAGTGTATATATGTCCATGCCACTCTCTCACTGTGTCCCAGCTTACCCTTGCTCCTCCCCATATCCTCAAGTCCATTCTCTAGTAGGTCTGTGTCTTTATACCTGTCTCGCCCCTAGGTTCTTCATGACCATTTTTTTTCTTTAGATTCCATATATATGTGTTAGCATGCGGTATTTGTTATTCTCTTTCTGACTTACATCACTCTGTATGACACACTCTAAGTCCATCCACCTTACTACAAATAACTCAACTTCGTTTCCTTTTATGGCTGAATAATATTCCATTGTATATATGTGCCACATCTTCTTTACCCATTTATCTGTTGATGGACACTTAAGTTGCTTCCATGTCCTGGCTATTGTGAATAGAGCTGCAGTGAACATTGTCGTACATGACTGTTTTTGAATTATGGTTTTCTCAGAGTATATGCCCAGTAGTGAGATTGCTCAGTCGTATGGTAGTTCTATTTTTAGTTTTTTATGGAACCTCCATATTGTTCTTCATACTGGCTGTATCAATTTACATTCCCACCAACAGTGCAAGAGGGTTCCTTTTTCTCCACACCCTCTCCAGCATTTATTGTTTGTGGATTTTTTGATGATGGCCATTCTGACCGCTGTGAGATGATATCTCATTGTAGTTTTGATTTACATTTCTCAAATGATTAATGATGTTGAGCATTCTTCCATGTGTTTGTTGGCAATCTGTATATCATCTTTGGAGAAATGTCCATTTAGATCTTCTGCCCATTTTTGGATTGGGTTGTTTGTTTTTTTGATATTGAGCTGCATGAGCTGCTTGTAAATTTTGGAGATTAATCCTTTGTCAGTTGCTTCATTTGCAAATATTTTCTCCCATTCTGAGGGTTATCTTTTGGTCTTGTTTATGGTTTCCTTTGCTGTGCAAAAGCTTTGAAGTTTCATTAGATCCCATTTGTTTATTTTTGTTTTTATCTCCATTTCTCTAGGAGGTGGATCAAAAAGAATCTTGCTGTGATTTATGTCATAGAGTGTTTTGCCTATGTTTTCCTCTAAGAGTTTGATAGTTTCTGGTCTTACATTTAGGTCTTTAATCCATTTTGCGTTTATTTTTGTGTATGGTGTTAGGGAGTGTTCTAATTTCATTCTTTTCCATGTAGCTGTCCAGTTTTCCCAGCACCACTTATTGAAGAGGTTGTCTTTTCTCCACTGTATATTCTTGCCTCATTTAACAAAGATAATGTGACCATATGTGCGTGGGTTCATTTCTGGGCTTTCTATCCTGTTCCATTGATCTATATTTCTATTTTTGTGCCACTACCATACTGTCTTGATTACTGTCGATTTGTGGTATAGTATGAAGTCAGGGAGCCTGATTCCTCCAGCTCCGTTTTTCTTTCTCATGATTGCTTTGGCTATTCGCGGTCTTTTGTGTTTCCATACAAATTGTGAAATTTTTTGTTCTAGTTCTGTGAAAAATGCCATTGGTAGTTTGATAGGGATTGCATTGAATCTGTTGATTGCTTTGGGTAGTAGAGTCGTTTTCACAATGTTGATTCTTCCAATCCAAGAACATGGTATATCTCTCCATCTATTTGTATCATCTTTAATTTCTTTCATCAGTGTCTTATAATTTTCTACATACAGGTCTTCTGTCTCCTTAGGTAGGTTTATTCCTAGATATTTTATTCTTTTTGTTGCAATGGTAAATGGGAGTGTTTTCTTAATTTCTCTTTAAGATTTTTCATCATTAGTGTATAGGAATGCCAGAGATATCTGTTCATTAATTTTGTATCCTGCTACTGTATCCAGTTCATTGATTAGCTCTAGTCATTTTCTGGTAGCATCTTTAGGATTCTCTAGGTATAGTATCATGTCATCTTCAAACAGTGACATCTTTACTTCTTCTTTTCCAATTTGGATTCCTTTTATTTCTTTTTCTTCTCTGATTGCTATGGCTAAAACTTCCAAAACTATGTTAAATAATAGTGGCGAGAGTGGGCAACCTTGTCTTGTTCCTGATCTTAGTGGACATGGTTTCAGTTTTTCACCATTGAGGACGATGTTGGCTGTGGGTTTGTCATATATGGCCTTTATTATGTTGAGGAAAGTTCCCTCTATGCCTACTTTCTGGAGGGCTTTTATCATAAATGGGTGTTGAATTTTGTTGAAAGTTTTCTCTGCATGACTTGAGATGATCATATGGTTTTTCTCTTTCAAATTGTTAATATGTTGTATCTCGTTGGTTGATTTGCGTATATTGAAGAATCCTTGCATTCCTGAGACAAAACCTACTTGATCATGGTGTATGATCCTTTTTTTTTTTTTTTTGCGCGGCACATGGGCCCCTCACCGCTGTGACCTCTCCCGCCATGGAGCACAGGCTCCGTATGCGCAGGCCTAGCAGCCATGGCTCACGGGCCCAGCCGCTCCTTGGCACGTGGGACCCTCCCGGACCAGGGCACGAATCCGTGTCCCCTGCATCGGCAGGCGGACTCCCAACCACTGCGCCACCAGGGAAGCCTGGTGTATGATCCTTTTAATGTGCCTTTGGATTCTGTTTGCTAGTATTTTGTTGAGGAGTTTTGCATCTATGCTCATCAGTGATATTGGCCTGTAGTTTTCTTTCTTTGTGACATCTTTGTCTGGTTTTGGTATCAGGATAATGGTGGCCTCATAGAATGAGTTTGGGAGTGTTCCTCCCTCTGCTATATTTTGGAAGAGTTTGAGAAGGATAGGTGATAGCTCTTCTCTAAATGTTTGATAGAATTTGCCTGTGAAGCCATCTGGTCCTGGGCTTTTGTTTGTTGGAAGATTTTTAATCACAGTTTCAATTTCAGTGCTTGTGATTGGTCTGTTCATATTTTCGCTTTCTTCCTGGTTCAGTCTCGGAAGCTTGTGCATTACTAAGAATTTGTTCATTTCTTCCAAGTTTTCCATTTTATTGGCATGTAGTAATCTCTCATGCTCCTTTTATTTCTGCAGTGTCAGTTGTTACTTCTCCTTTTTCATTTCTAATTCTATTGATTTGAGTCTTCTCCCTTTTTTTCTTGATGAGTCTGGCTAATGGTTTATCAATTTTGTTTATCTTCTCAAAGAACCAGCTTTTAGTTTTGTTTATCTTTGCTCTCGTTTCCTTCATTTCTTTTTCATTTATTTCTGCTCAGATCTTTATGGTTTCTTTCATTCTGCTAACATTGGGGTTTTTTGTTCTTATTTCTCTAATTGCTTTAGGTGTAAGGTTAGTTTGTTTATTTGAGATGTTTCTTGTTTCTTAACATAGGATTGTATTGCTATAAACTTCCCTCTTAGAATTGTTTTTGCTGCATCCCATTGGTGTTGGGTCATTGTGTTTTCATTGTGATTTGTTTCTAGGTATTTTTTTATTTCCTGTTTGATCTCCTCAGTGATCTCTTGGTTATTAAGTAGTGTATTGTTTAACCTCCATGTGTTTGTATTTTTTACACATTTTTTCCCATAATTGATATCTGGTCTCATAGCATTGTGGTCTGAAAAGATACTTGATACGATTTCAATTTTTGTAAATTTACTGAGGCTTGATTTGTGACCCAAGATATGACCTATCCTGGAGAATGTTCCACGAGCACTTGAGAAGAATGTGTATTCTGTTGCTTTTGGATGGAATGTCCTATATATATCAGTTAAGTCCATCTTGTTTAATGTGTAATTTAAAGCTTGTGTTTTCTTATTTATTTTCATTTTGGATGATCTGCCCTTTGGTGAAAGTGCGGTGTTAATGTCCCATATTATTATTGTGTTACTGTTGATTTCCCCTTTTATGGCTGTGAAAATTTGCCTTATGTTTTGTTGTACTCCTGTGTTGGGTGCATAAATATTTACAATTGTTATATCTTCTTCTTGGATTGATACCCCGTAATCATTATGTAGTGTCTTTCTTTGTCTCTTGTAACATTCTTTATTTTGACGTTTATTTTGTCTGATATGAGAATTGCGACTCCAGCTTTCTTTTGATTTCCATTTGCTTGGAATATCTTTTTCTATCACCTCACTTTCAGTCTGTATGTGTCCCTGGGTCTGAAGTGGGTCTCTTGTAGACCGCATATATACGGGTCTTGTTTTTGTAGTCATTCAGCCAGTCTGTGTCTTTTGGTTTGAGCATTTAATCCATTTACATTTAAGGTAATTATTGATATGTATGTTCCTATTATCATTTTCTTAATTGTTTTGGGTTTGTTATTGTAGGTCTTTTCCTTCTCTTGTGTTTGCTGCCTACAGAAGTTCCTTTAGCATTTGTTGTAGAGCTGGTTTGGTGGTGCTGAATTCTCTTAGCTTTTGCTTGTCTGTAAAGACTTTAATTTCTCCGTCAAATCTGAATGAGATCCTTGCTTGGTAGAGTAATCTTGGTTGTAGGTTTTTCTCCTTCATCACTTTAAATATGTCCTGCCAGTCCCTTCTGCCTTGCAGAGTTTCTGCTGAAAGATCAGCTGTTAACCTTATGGGGATTCCCTTGTGTGTTATTTGTTTTTTTTCCCTTGCTGCTTTTAATATGCTTTCTTTGTATTTAATTTTTGATAGTTTGATTAATATGTGTCTTGGCGTGTTTCTCCTTGGATTTATCCTATATGGGACTGTCTGTGCTTCCTGGACTGGATTAACTATATCCTTTCCCATATTAGGGAAGTTTTCAACTATAATCTCCTCAAATATTTTCTCAGTCCCTTTCTTATTCTCTTTTTCTTCTGGGACCCCTAAAATTCGAATGTTGTTGCGTTTAATGTTGTCCCAGAGGTCTCTGAGACTGTCCTCATTTCTTTTCATTCTTTTTTCTTTATTCTGCTCTGCAGTAGTTATTTCCACTATTTTATCTTCCAGGTCACTTATCCATTCTTCTTCCTCAGTTATTCTGCTATTGATCCCTTCTAGAGAATTTTTAATTTCATTTATTGTGTTCTTTAGAACTGTTTGTTTGCTCTTTAGTTCTTCTATGTCCTTGTCAAGCGTTTTTTGTATTTTCTCCATTCTATTTCCAAGATTTTGGATCATCTTTACTATCACTATTCTGATCTCTTTTTCAGGTAGACTGCCTATTTCCTCTTCATTTGTTAGGTCTGGAGGGTTTTTGACTTGCTCCTTCATCTGCTGTGTGTTTCTCTGTGTTCTCAATTTGCTTAAGTTACTGTGTTTGGGGTCTCCTTTTCACAGGCTGCAGGTTCCTAGTTCCCGTTGTTTTTGGTGTCTGCTCCCAGTGGCTAAGGTTGGTTCAGTGGATTGTGTAGGCTTCCTGGTGGAGAGGACTGGTGCCTGTGTTCTGGTGGATGAGGCTGGATCTTGTCTTTCTGGTGGGCAGGTCCACGTCTGGTGGAGTTTTTTTTGGGGGTGTCTCTGGCCTTATTATGATTTTAGGCAGCCTCTCTGCTAATGGATGGTGTTGTGTTCCTGTCTTGCTAGTTGTCTGGCATAGGGTGTCCAGCACTGTAGCTTGCTTCTCGTTGAGTAGAGCATGATCTTGGCATTGAGATGGACGTCTTTGGGAGATTTTCGCTGTTTGATAGTATGTGGAGCTGGGAGGTTTCTTGTGGACCAGTGTCCTGAACTTGGCTCTCCCACCTCAGAAGCACAGCCCTGATGCCTGGCTGGAGCAACAAGAGCCTGTCATCCACACAGCTCAGAATTAAAGTGAGAAAAGAAAGAAAGAAAGAAAGAAGATAAAATAAAATAAAGTTATTAAAATAATTATTAAAAAAATTTTTTTAACTAATAAAAAAACAAAAAAGAAAGAAAGAAATAAAGAAAAGAGCAACCAAACCAAAAAACAAATCCACCAATGATAACTAGCTCTAAAAACTATACAAAATATAAATAAACAACAAAAAAACGGACAGACAGACCCTAGGACAAATGGTATACCCACTCACAAAAAGAGAAGAAGGGAAAAATATATATATATTTCATTGCTCCCAAACGCCACCTCCTCAATTTGGGATGATTCGTTGTCTATTCAGATCTTCCACAGCTGCAGGGTACATCAGGTTGATTGTGAAAATTTAATCCCCTGCTCCTGAGACTGCTGCAGGAAATTTCCCTTTCTCTTCTTTGATCGCACAGCTCCTGGGGTTTAGCTTTGGATTTGGCCCCGCCTCTGCGTGTAGGTTGCCTGAGCACGTCTGTTCTTCACTCAGATAGGACAGGCTTAAAGGAGCAGCTGATTCAGGGGCTCTGCTCGCTCAGGGCAGGGGGATAGAGGGGTACGGATGCGGGTCCAGCCTGTGGCAGCAGAGGCCGGCGTGATGTTGCCACAGCCTGAGGCGCGCCGTGTGTTCTCCCGGGGAAGTTGTCCCTGGATCACGGGACCCTGGCAGTGGCGGGCTGCACAGGCTCCCAGGAGCGAAGGTGTGTATAGTGACCTGTGCTCGCACACAGGCTTCTTGGTGGCTGCAGCAGCAGCCTTAGCGTCTCATGCCCGTCTCTGGGGTCCGCTCTGATAGCCACGGCTCGCACTCATCTCTGGAGCTCCTTTAAGCGGCGCTCTTAATCCCCTCTCCTCACGCACCAGGAAGCAAAGAGGCAAGAAAAAGTCTCTTGTCTCTTCGGCACCTCCAGACTTTTTCCCGGACTCCCTCCCGCCTAGCTGTGGTGCACTAGCCCCCTTCAGGCTGTGTTCATGCAGTCCTCTCCCTGGGATCCCACCGAATCTGGACCCTCAGCTCCAGCCCCTGCCCGTCCCGGTGGGTGAGCAGACAAGCCTCTTGGACTGGAGAGTGCTGGTCAGCACCGATCCTCTGTGCGGGATACTGTCCGCTTTGCCCTCCGCACCCCCGTGGCTGCGCTCTCCTCCGTGGCTCCAAAGCTTCCCCATCTGCCACCCGCCATCTCCGCCTGCAAAGGGGCTTCCTAGTGTGTGCAAACCTTTCCTCCTTCCCAGCTCCCTCCCACTGGTACAGGTCCGGTCCCTATTCTTTTGTCTCTGTTTTTTCTTTTGTCCTGCCCAGGTACCTGGGGAGTTTCTTGCGTTTTGGGAGGTCTGAGGTCTTCTGCCAGTGTTCAGTAGGTGTTCTGTAGGAGTTGTTCCACATGTAGATGTATTTCTGATGTATTTGTGGGGAGCAAAGTGATCTCCACGTCTTACTCTTCTGCCATCTTGAAACTCCTCCTGTGTTTTCTCTTTTGTTCCATTGATCTGTGTGTCTGTTTTTGTGCCAGTATCATATTGTTTTGATGACTGTAGCTTGTAGTATTGTTTGAAATCAGGGAGCATGATACCTCCAGCTTTTTCAAGGTTCCCTTGGAATTTGGGGTCTTTTTTGTTTCCTTACAAATTTTAGAATCATTTGTTCTAGGCCTGTGAAAAATATCATTGGTATTTTGATAGGGATTGCTGCATTGAATTTGTATACTGCCTTGGGGAGTATGGTCATTTTAGCAACATTAATTCTTCCAATCCATCAGCACAGCACATTTTTCCATTTGTTTGTGTCATCTTCAGTTTTTCATCATGTTGTATAGTTTTCTGAGTACAGGTCTTTTACTTCCTTGGCTAGATTTATTCCTAGGTATTTTGTTCTTTCTGATGCAATATTAAATGGGATTTTTTCTTGATTTCTCTTTCTTATAATTTCTAGTGTATAGAAACACACCAAATTTCTATATATTGATTTTTTTTTTTTTTTTTTTTTTGCGGTACACGGGCCTCTCACTGCTGTGGCCTCTCCCGTTGCGGAGCACAGGCTCCGGACGTGCAGGCTCAGGCTCAGCAGCCATGGCTCACGGGCCCAGCTGCTCCATGGCATGTGGGATCTTCCCAGACTGGGGCACGAATCCGCGTTCCCTGCATAGGCAGGCAGACTCTCAACCACTGCGCCACCAGGGAAGCCCTCTGTATATTAATTTTGTATCCTGCAGCTTTATGGAATTCATTTATTAGTTTTGATTTTTTTGTTGTTGAATCTTTAGTATTTTCTATATATAGTATCATGTCATCTGAAAATATTAAAAGTTTTATTTTTTCCTTTCCAATTTGGATGTCTTTTATCTCTTTTTCTTATCTACTTGCTAGGGCTAGGACATTCAATACTATGTTGAATAAAAGTGACAATTGTGAGCTCCCTTGTCTTATTCTTGATCTTAGAGGAAAAGCTTTCAGCTTTTCACCATTGAGTGTTATATTTGCTGTGTGTTGTCATATATGACCTCCATTATGTTGAAGTATATTCCCTCTATACTGACTTTCTTGAGAGTTTTTATCATAAATGCATGTTGAATTTTGTCATAAGCTTTTTCTGAATCTATTGAGATGATCACATAATTTTTATTCTTCAGTTCGTTAATATGATTTGTCACATTGATTGATTTGTTGACATGGAGCCATCCTTTCATCCTGATGATAAATCCCATTTGATCATAACATACGATCCTTTTAATGTATTGTTGAATTTGGTTTGCTAGTATTTTGCTGAGGATTTTTGCATCTATGTTCATCAGTGATATTGGCCTGTAATTTTCTTTTTGTGGTGTCTTTGTCTCATTTTGGTATGAGGATGATGCTGGCTTCATAGCACAAGTGTGAAAGTGTTCCTTTCTCTTCAGTTTTTTGGAATGGTTTGGGGAGTCTAGGCATTAACTCTTCTTTAAGTGGTTGGTAGAATTCACCTGTGAAGCTATCTGGTCTTGGACTTTTGTTTGTTGGGAGTCCTTTTTACTACTGAATCAGTTTCATTACTGGTAATTGGTCTGTTCATATTTTCTATTTCTTCCTAATTCAGTCTTGGAAGATTGTAAGTTTCTGGGAATTTATTCATTTCTTCTGTGTTGTCCATTTTGTTGGCATATAGTTGTTGTAGTTATCACTTATGATCCTATTTTTCTGTGGTGTTAGTTGTAACTTCTGTTACATTTCTCCTTTTATTGATTTGGGCCCTCTCTCTTGGTTTTTTTTATTGATTTTGTTTATCTTTTCAAAGAACCATCTCTAGTTTCATTGATCTTTTCTATTATTTCTTTTTAGTTTCTATTTCCTTTATTTCTGCTCTGATCTTTATGATTTCTCTCCTACTAATCTTGGGTTTTGTTTGTTCTTGTTTCTCTAGTTCCTTTAGGTATAAGGTTAGGTTGTTTATTTGAGATTTTTCTTGTTTTCTGAGATAAGCTTGTATTGCCATAAACTTCCCTCTTAGAACTGGTTTTGCTGGGTTCCATAGATTTCGGATTGTTGTGTTTCCACTTTCATTTGTCTCCAGGTATTTTTTGATTTCCTTGTTGATTTTTGTGTGTGTGTGTGTTTGTGACCCATTGGTTTTTTTGGTAACATATCTTTTAGCATTCATGTGCTTGTGTTTTGCAGTTTTTTTCTTGTTGATTTTTAGTCTCAGACCCTTCGGTCGGAAAAGTTGCTTGATGTGATTTTAGTCCTCTTAAATTTATTTGAGACTTGTTTAGTGGCCTAGTATGTGCTCTCTCTCCAGGAAAATGTTCCATGTGCACTTGAAAAGAATGTGTATTCTGCTGCTTTGGATGGAATGTTCTATATATATATATTAAGTCTATCTGGTCTAATGTGTCCTTGAAGGCCAGTGTTTCCTTATTGATTTTCTGTCTAGATGATGTGTCCATTGATTTAATTGCAGTGTAAAATTCTGCTACAATTATTGTGTTACTGTTAATTCCTCCTTTTATGTTCGTTAACATTTGCTTTATCTAGATGTTCCTGTGTTGGGTCTATAAATATTTATAATTGTTATATATATATTTTTAAAAAAACATTTTTATTGGAGTATAATTGCTCCACAATGGTGTGTTAGTTTCTGCTCTACAACAAAGTGAATCAGCTATATGTGTTATATCTTCTTGTTGAATCTATCCCATTATCATTAAGTAATGTCCTTCTTTGTCTCTTGTTACAGGCTTTGTTTTAAAGTCTGTTTTGCCTTATATAAGTACTACTACCCCCCTTTCTTTTTTGTTTCCATTTGCATGGAATACCTTTTTCTATCTCTTCATTTTCAGTCTGTGTGTGACTTTAGATCTGAAATAGGTAGCATATATATGAGTCTTGCTCTTTTATGCATTCAGTCACTTTATGACTTTTGATTGGAACACTTAGTCCATTTACATTTGATGTAATTATTAATAGGTATGTACTTACTGACATTTTGTTGATTATTTTCTTGCTGTTTTTGTAGTTCTTTTTTGTTCTTTCTTCTACTTTTGCTCTCTTCCCTTGTGATTGGATGACTGTCTTTAGTTATGTTTGGATTCTTTCTTTTTTGAATGTGTGTATCTAGTATAGATTTTTAATTTGTGGTTATCATGAGGTTCATATATAACACTATATATGTATGTATATATATTGATTATTTTAAGTTGATCTCAAGTATGAACACATTCTAACAACCCTGCATTTTTACTCTTCACACCCTGTTTAATGTTGTTTTTTTTTTCTGTTTAACGTTTTTGACATTGTATTTTCCATCTTTTTGTTTTGTGTATCCCTTAACTACTTTGGGGACTACAGATGATTTTACTACTTTTGTCTTTTAACCTTTATATTACCTTTATAAGTGGATGATATACTACCTTTATTGTACATTTGCCTTTACTAATGAGATTATTTTAAAAATAATTTACATATTTCTAGTTGTATAATCTTCTTTTTTGCTTAGGGTAGTCCCTTTAACATTTCTTGTAAAGCCAGTTTAGTGGTGTTGAAGTATTTTAGCTTTTGCTTGGTAGCCTTGCTGGGTAGAGTGTTGCTGGTTGTAGATTTCTTCTTTTTATCACTTTGAATATATTGTGCCACTCACCTTGTGGCTTGCAAAATTTCTGCTGGAAAGTCAGCACATACTCTTATGGTATGGAAAGCTACTAGTTAGGAAAAGCTAACTAGTAGCTTTTCCTTTACTGCTATTAAGATTCTCTCTTTATCTTTAATTTTTGCCATTTTAATTATAATGTATATTTGTGTGGACCTCTTTGGGTTCATCTTATTTGGGACTCTCTTTGCTTCTTAGACCTGGATATCTATATCCTTTTTAAGATTAGGGAAATTTTCAACTCTTATTTCCTCAAACAAATTCTCTGTCCCTTTCTTTCTCTCTTCACCTTCTGCAACCCCTGTAATGCAAATGTTAGTAAACTGGATGTTGTCTTAGAAGTCTCTTCAACTATCCTCATTTAAAAAAAAAAAAAATCTTTCTTTTTTTCTCTTCAGTTTGTGTAATTTCCTCTGTTCTGTCTTCCATTTCACTGATGTATTCCTCTGTATCATCTAATATACTGTGTATTCCTAGATTCCTTCTAGTGTATTTTTTATTTCAGCTATTGTATTCTTCAGCTCTGTTTGGTTCTTCTTCATATTTTCTAACTCTTTGTTAACCTTTTCACTGTGTTCATTCATTCTTCACCTCAGTTCACTGATCATCTTTATAATCATTACCTTGAACTCTTTTTTGGGTAGATGACTTATCTCCACTTCATTTAGTTCTTCTGGGGTTTTGTCTTGTTCCTTTGGAATATATTAGTCTCCTCATTCTGCCAAATTCCCTTTGTTTATTTCTAAGTATTAGGTAGCTCAGTTATGCTTCCTGATCTTGTAGAAGTGGCCTTATGTAGGATATATCCTATGGGTCCCAGCAGCACACTACCCTCTGGTCTCCAGAGCTATCTGTTCTAGGTGTGTCCCCTATGTGGATTGTATTGGCCATTCTGTTGTGACAATGCAACAACTGTTGGCACACTGTTAGGCAAGCCTGGCCCCTTGCCCAGTCAGCTGCTAGTTCCTGCCTGTGCCATGGCTGCTTCCCACTGCTGGGTGAGGCTGAGTCCTGGCATGGCTGGCTACAGGAGCTGGGGTTTTTGGGACTGGTTCCAGCCTGCTGCTGTGTGGGCCGACTCCCATGGTAGCTGCCTCTGGGGCCAGGGCTATCCCATTAAGGATAGTTTGACTCACTAGAAGCAGCATTTAAAATTTTTTATGCAATTGTACATGTTGTCTATCAGCTGGTCTTGTAGAGTTCTGGTCCTCTAAGAAATTAGACTTGTCATTATATGCAAAAGTAAGCAAGTGATATAAAATAAATTTTATTTACTAAATCTGTGGGGTTGTTTTAATGATATAATTATAATTGAGACTATTTTTACTATAACTTTCTTGATCAGAGTTAAAATAGCACTGGTAAAATTTGGAGTTTATTTATTCATTTGACAAATATTTATTGAATGCTTGTTTTGTTCCAAGCTAGCCTGGAGGTGAAGCAGTAAATAAGGTGTACATGACTGATGTTCTCTCAGGCAAGGAAGATCATTGCACCAAAGAGCATTTAATTGCACATGTGGCAAATGGCAAAAAGAGAAATAGGTTAACAGGGGCTCTGATCTGTGTGGGTGGTAGTGCTTGAATAAAAGAGTTTTTCTCTGTACTCTGAAGATTAAGTAAAAATCAGCTATGCATAGAAGTAAGTGTGGGAAAGAAGGGAATCTCCTTTGGAGGAATCACCATGTCTAAAGGCCTTAAGGTGAAAAGAAGCACTTTGTAATAACTGAAGGAAGGCAGAGAGCAGGGGAGAGGTGCCCAATGAGATTAATGATGGGAAGCAGGGCCTTGAAGGGCATAGTAAAGACTAAGGGTTTTGTGCTAAGAACAAGGGAGAGCTGATGAAAAGTTTTGCAGAGGAATGTCCTGATCACGTTGGTGTTTTAAATAATCACTTCTGCTTCAGGCTGAATGAAGGGAAGACTGGATGTGGGAAACCAGTGGATGGGAGACAGCAGTGGCCTGCCGAAGAAAGGGAGATGGAGATGTGGGTGTATTTGAGAGCATTAGTGAGGTAAAACCAATCCTGATGATTAACTGGTGCTAGTAGATGATGAGTAGAGAGGTTTCAAGGGTGATACTCAGGTTTCTGTCCTGAGAAACAGGCAGGTGTTAGTGCTGCTCACTCAGGAAACAGATTTGGTGGGAAAATCATCATGGTGGGTTGTAGTACTTGAGGGACAGGTGAGTAGCCACTTGAATATACTTCAGTGTGGGGTTCAGAGAAGTTTAAGTTGTACATAACATTTGGGATTCTTTGGCATATAAATGGTAGTTGAGAAAATGGAAGAAATTACCTAGAGAGTTTTGAAAAACTCTGGTGTTTGAGTGTTTTATAAAGAAGATGATTTGGTGATGGAGAGAGGAAAGTCGTGGCTGACAATTAGGAAGAGAAGAGGAGGTGGTGTCACAGAAACCAAGGAAAAGAGGGGATTTCAAAAAACGTACAATGCTTCTGAGAGATCGAGAATGATAAAGACTGAAAAACATCCTTTGTGTTGAACATTATGGATGACACTGAGGGCCAGCCATGGCGATTTTGGTGCATAGGTGATGACAAAAGCCAGTTTGGAGTACATTCAGTATTGCATCATGGGAAAAATGGTTCTGATGAAGGAAGAGAACTCCTTCCAGATGTTTGCTTATGAAGGGAAGGAGAAAGACAAAGCAGTAGCTTAAGGGACAGTGGGGCTAAGGAAGGGTGTTTCTTTGCCACCTGTTTTTTCCTTTTTGGTTCTGTCTGGCCTCACCCCCAGTGACTCAGCCATGCAGACGATAGCTTCTTGTTTTTAAAAGAGTTTTGTGACTCCTTAGATATTTATAAACATGACTTAAATTAGGATTTTATAACTAGATGACTTGTCCAGCTTTTAGATATTAATGTTCTAAAATATCTGAGAGTATATTGCCCTGCTTTATGTTTTTTATGAACTATATGTTTATCATATTTCTCTTTTAAAAACCATTTGTCCATCTCCATCCATTCAATGTTCCTCATTCCCTACAGAGTGTTACCAAATTTTTTAGTACTTTCCGCTTCATTTGGTCTCTTGCAATACATACAGTCTATAAAGATTGTCAAAAATTACGTTGGACATTGTGTTTTTCAGAATGATTCTTTGCTACATGTTTTGACTTTAAACTGAAAACGGTAGGAGCTTTTGATGTTTTGACTCTACTTCCTCTTGACACTTCCTTACACTATTGAGTACTATTTTAGGACCATCTTGGCATTCCATTTTAGATAGTGTCTTCAGAAGTCATTTATTTGGTAAGTTTCTCTCTTCAGTGCGTAAGAGGTGCCAGGGATTACAGCTGTGTCAGCTGTAGTGCATTATGATGAAGAAGCTTGTTCCTGTTTCCCAGACACCTTAAAATTGCTGGCGTTGTTGCTATCCAAGCTTTTAGCAGTACACTAAGAACTGGAAAATAATTCTGCATAGGTGAGTCATTTATATAGTTGCATATCACATTTGTTTACCAAAATTGGTAATGGATGCCTTATTAATGAAAGGAAGTTTGTGAGGCATTTCTTCAAATTAATGAGAATATAGAAAATCTGAACCCTCTAAAAGAATAATCCCTTGCTGATGGACCAGTTTTTCCCGGATTCATCTTATCTCTTTCATTCTGACTGCTGCTGCCAGATATCATTTTTTTTTACTTCATGTCACCTTCTGTTTAGTCATTCTGTCTCTAGTGTCTCGCTCCCTCCTACCCAACCAGGACCCATTCTCTGGATTAATGTTTACAAAACCCATTTCTTCTGCTGGAGAGCCCATGGTGCCTTTTTTTTTGCTCAACACATCAAGCTCAAACTCCTTTGCCAAGGTTCCAAGCCTTTCTGTTGCCTGGCCCTACATAGCTATTTATCCATTAATCCATAGCAAATCTCTTCCAGTATTTTCATCGTTTTCTTTGCTCATGATGGTTTGTCTGTGTTACGGGTTGAGTTGTGCCTCTCCAGAAGTCATATGTTAAAGCCCTAACCTGTTACCTCAGAATGAGAACTTATTTGGAAATAGGGCTGTTGCAAGTGTAGTTAGTTTAGATGAAGTCATACTGGAAAATGCTGGGACCCTACTCCAGTATGACTGTTGTCCTTATAAAGTGGAGACATTTTGACACGGACACACGGGGAGAATGTCATGTGAACATGCAGGCAGAGATTGGGGTGATGCACCTACAAGCCAAGGAACACCAAAGATTTCCAGCAAAGTACCAGAAGCAAGGTGAGGAGCGTGGAGCAAATTGTCCTTCTCAGACCTTAGAAAGGCTGATACCTTGATTTTGGACTGTTAGGCTATAAAACCGTTAAGACAATACATCTCTGTTGCTTAAGCCACCAGTGTGTGATGCGTTATTATAGTAGCCTTAGAAAACTAATACAGTCTGACAGGTATACCTTCTGCTTTTTGTTCTAACTATCTATGATTTAATTATTGTTCTAGGCTGCTTAATTTTTTAAAAAGATTTTCTTGATGAATTAGGTGCACATAAATTTAATTTCTCAAAACTATTTTTTATTTTATCTGACTGAAGAATTAATACCTTGTTCTGTACTAATTTATATCCAATTGTCCGGTTGTAATATACTTTATTATCTATTATATTAGTTATTAAGGGATTCGTACGTGTGCATTTGTATATATTTGTACCACCTATAATATAAGTGTTTCGTGGTCACAGGCTATTTACTTTCCTTGAATTTTCCAAAACTTCTAAAACAGAGATAGACAATTTAGAGTTTAAGAAATATTTGTTTATTGATGGTTTGAAATGCTTAGATATGCTGAACAGATGGGCAACTTTAGGCTACCTCATCACTAAAGAATTATTCAGGATAAGTATTGAACTTATTAAATTGTGCTTATATTGTATAAGAAAGTCTAATTGTCATATAGATTTTTATAGCTAAAAATGGATTCAGTTGTTTTAGATTGATATGCATTTTCCTTTGAAAAATATTTTGAGTAGTGCAAGGAAAGGAATTTATTCGTTTATCTCACTCATTGTACTGATAAATGGCATGCATACTTAAAGGACTACAAATCCCAGAAATTTTCCCATATCCACCATTGCTTTCACTGAACACTCTTAAATTTTCACCTAAGATTTGAATTCTAGCTACAATTTGCAAACCAACTGACTTGAACATCAAATGTTTGGTATGTAGAAGTTGCTTAACTAAATGCTAGTTGAACGTGAAGATTGGAATCTTAATAAACATTTCGTTAGCACTTGCTATGTGCCAGGCATGGCATACCTTCAAACATAAACTATAAACCACTATATTTAGATATCCAGTTCAAATACCTGTTTGTTTGTTTGTTTTCACCAGTCACACCAGAAGAAACACTGTCTCCTCTCACCCCATTCCTGTCTTTTTAATTCATTCCTTTGGCTTATGATACCTTTTCTACCTTCTTTTTTGTTATGCATTTCAGTAAATTCTGGCCCATGTACAAAGTAATGTAAGCATAAATCTTAATGAAAACAAGTAATTTCTCAGTTTTTTCCTATGTTGTATTCTTTTTTCTTATTATACTGTTTGCCACTAAGGCTAATATTAAAAAACAAAACCAACATAATAACCATATTGCTCTTTAGAGACATTTAGAAAGCTTTCCACATACAACAATTTATTTCATGCAGCAGTCCTGTGATGCAGGCATTATTATAATCTCCTGTTTCATAGTTGAGAAAACTGAAGAGCTTGGAAATAAAATGATTTTCCCCCAAATCACTTATTTAGATAGCAAACAGTAAACGAGGGTTCAAATTCATGTCACCTATCTTCAAATTTGGTGTTTTTAAACTTTTACTACTTTTAATTTACTTATTAGATACCTAATCTAATTCTTATTTTTATGGGTAAGTGTACCATATAGATTTTTCTTCAGAAAGACTTTCTTTTAAAAGCAGTTAACTGGCTTTAAAAATTGAATGTTTCTGAAAAGGAATAAAAAAACTGTAGTCCATCTGAAAAGCAACTTCTTGGCATTAGAGGAACTGTAATGAGCTGGGACCATGGTAAATAAGCCACACTGGAAGACAGTGGGAAACAAACTCTCTCTCATTCTTTCTTGCCCTTTCCTTCCCTCCCTTCCCTTACTCTGTCCCTCCTTTCTTCCTTCCTCCCTCCTTCCCTCCCTTCCTTCTTTCTTTTTTTTCTTTCTCAGCTTCACATCTAATTCATTTAGTAATGAATTCCTGACTTAGTCAGTATCTGCATTTCATTAATTATGGAATATAGAGCCAATCTGAGACGATTTCTTTAACAGTAAGATGAATGATAGCCTCACAGAGTTGCTTCAAGAGATATAAAGGGAAAGATACAGAATGAGCTCAATTCTCTGACTGTAAACTAGCACACAACTCCCCACTGGAGCTAATGGGAGGCCTGCTAACAGAGTAGGGATAAATAACCAGAGGACCAAGCCCTATGGGATTAATTAGGAAATTCTAGCAGATTTTAGCTTTCAAAACTATGGTTAATGATGCATGTTCTATTGAGTATTACAGTAGAGTTTCTTAAATAAAAAGGTCCAAGGTTACTGTGTTAGTCTGCATTCTTCAGAAAAACAGAACCAATAGGACATATATGTCAATAGATAAGAGAGGGGAGAGAGAGAGAGAGAGAGAGAGAGAGAGAGAAAGTATAAGGAATTGACTCATGTGATTATGGAGGCTGAAGAGTCTCAAGATCTACAGTCAGCAAGCTGGATACCTAGCAGAGTTGATAGTGTAGTTTTAGTCCAAGTCTAAAGACCTGAGTACCAGGAGAGCCAATGGTGTAAGTTCAATTCCAAGGGTGGGAGAAGACCAGTGTCCTAGCTCATCAGTCAGGCAGGCAAAGTTTCCCTCCTACTCAGCCTTTTTGTTCTATTCAAGTCTTCAATTGATTGGATGAGGCCCACCCACATTAGGGAGGGCAATCTGCTTTATTCCAAGTCATATGTAAATCTCATCCAGAAGCACCGTCACAGATGGATACACCCAGAATAATGTTTGATCAAATGCCTGGTCACCCCGTGGCCTAGTCATGTTGACGAATAAACTTAACCAACACAGTTACAAATTAACAACAACAAAAAAAGGAGATGAGAAAAAGTACTTCTGATGTTTCCAAATATGAATTAACCTTTTAATAGAACCATCTGTCCATCTAATCAAGTGGAAAATTTGCCACATAAAACAGATTTTAGACTTGATATGATATATGGAAGTATTAAAGTGTTTTTAGGCATTGAGGAATATCTATTTAACATGTTTACAATGCTGAGGAAATACTGTTTTGTATTGTTTTGTTTTGTGTTTTCATGAAAATCGTTCTTTCTCCAATTAAGGAGTTTTGGTGCAAATCTTTTGAAAATCCCTATCAGGTGACATAACAAAATTTGAACTTGCATTAGTGGTTTTTCTGGCCTCGTTCATCATTTACTCTCTGTGATACTTAACTTCAGCTTTCTCTAACTCAATTTCTGTTCATTTGTAAACTTGATTAAGTTTACATTAAGATACTCAAATCAGAGGAAAAGGGCATTTTTTCTTTGAAACCAGGGCCCCCTCTGATATGAAGGGAGGACTTTAAATTTTTTAAATCAAACCTAATAAAGATTAAATTTCTCTGAATTTCTTCTTAGGCATAGTTTCTCATGCACAGGAAGTTGAAGAAGCTGTCAATGCTACCTATATACTATTCTTTTCAAACAAAATACCATACTTATGTGATTTTTATGGTCAGCTGATTTTTTTCCCCCAAAGAATGCACATCTCTAGAAAACACTCATAGTTAAGTCTGAGTTCATGATCACTTTGGATACTATATAGAGGAGAAATCATAAATCAGTTATCAATTAATGACATATCTATGTATTAAATAGGATTAAAAACAAGTATTTTCTTCTTTCTGAGGTGGATCTCTAGGCTTTTTTTTGGCATTTTGATTTACGATTGGCTTTTATCACTAGACTTCATAGAGAGACTCTCTGTTAGCATTCATTTATTCGCAGTATTTGTTGAGTACAAACCATGTGCCGGGTCTTGAATGGGTGCTGGCCATAAAGTCATGGGTAAAACCAATTACACTTCTGCTCTCGTGGAGCTGACTTTGTAGTGGAGGTAACATCTAAAGTCTATGTCCCATTTTCCAGATGCAGATGGAGATGAGAATTGTGACTGATGGTTTTGCACTTTTGAAATAAGTAGTCCTGTCTTTGTATTCTTTTGGCAGTTGTTTTTTAAGACCTTATTTTCAACATGCTCGTCCAAGGACTAAAAATATAGGCCATTACCTGGGAGCTGGTTAAAAATGCAGAATCTCATACTGTATCTAAGACCTACTGAATCAGATCTGCATGTTAACAAGATCTCCAGGTGATTCCTATGCATATGAAAATTTGAAGAGCACTGGTTTAAGGCATAGAGTTTATTATTAATTATTAACTATTAGTTATTATTATCATCTCAGTGATTTGGCAGCTATCCAGTGTTTTTAAGCCATATGTTCAACTGGAGGAAAAGTTTAGTGTTCACAAACTCAGTTTATTTTCATCAGTATACAGTTTCACTTCCTCAGCTTAGTTTCTTAGAGCGCTCAGAGTTTAGAGGTTCAGGCTGCATCACATTCACCCAAAGAGCTTGTTAAAAATACATGTTCCTGGATGCAGCCTTTATCCTGGGTTGGGTCTCAAAAATCTGCATTTTTACAAGCTTCACAGGTGATTCTCGTGCACGTTCAAGTTTGAAAAGGATTATTCTAAACTAGTTCTATATTGACATCCTTCTCAGAATGGATTCAAAATTGTGATTACTTTTGAGCCTTTAATTAATCTGTTCCTCTCTAGAAAGATGAATTGTTGAGCCTGTGTGGTCATATATCCCTGTGTATCACAGTGGTGTTAGTTTAAACCGGTATTTCTCAACGTTGGTACTATTGACATGTTGGACTGGATAATTCTTTGTTGTGGGTGCTGTCCTGTGCATTGTAGGATGTTTAGCAGCATCCCTGGCCTCTACCCATTAGATGCCAGTAGCACACCTGTGTCCATCTCCCCACTTCCAGCTGTGATAACCAAAAATTTCTCCAGACATTGCCAAATTTCTCTGGGAGGGCAGAATTGCTTCCAGTTGAGAACCATTGGTTTGAATTAAGTAAAGAATAGGAACATGGCTATATGTGAGCATGATGCCTACCCCCAGTATCTGTTTATATTATTGGATTTTCTTGAGGGCTTTTAGATTTATGCCAAAGGTGAAGAGGGGTGTATGTACAAGCTTGTGAGGGCTGCCTGGACCTTTCGGCTGGTTTAACACTGAATGGTGGGAGAGACATAATGTGATGATGGGAAAGGGGATAAACTCTCATATGTAGGACATAAACAAGGCTACTGTAGGGCCTAGGTTCCAAAGAACAAAACAAAGTTAGGTAAAAGAACCTTTTTTTTTTTTTTTTCATGCTGTGAAGACTGAAAAAGACACTGTGTGGTATCTCAAGAGTTTTGTAGTTTGGGGATGGGAGCTTTTTTTAAGGGGCAAAATTAGGGACACAGGGATATGTACTAGCTTTGGCAGAGACTCAGAGGACAGGGAAAGGCCTAGAGGATGCCCAGGGGCAGTGATGGTATGCGCTGATTTATTCTAGAGTCCATAGAAACACTCAGGGTAGTGACCTTCTGGTAGGTATGGTTTTGGGTTTTGTTTGACCTGCTATTGTCAACAGAATGCTTACCTTTGCATTTCTTTGTAATATGTTGGAGACATTTACTACCTGCCAGTGTTAAACAAGCATTTATAACCATTACCCTTTTACTAGTCGATGCTGAAAAGTCAATTACTTATTTTGTAAAACTCCTTGTGCATAAGGAGGTATTCTGGTACCCAGATGGATATGTTGCAGATTTAGATGTACATCTACCTGTAATTTTTTTTTTAAATATATGTCAGAAGAAATTTGGAGATTTAATAGACAAATGAATGTAAAATGTTTATATGATCAAATCAAAATCTTTCCATTTACTAACTGTGGGAACTTGTACAAATCACTTAATATATCTGAGCCTCAGTCTCCTCACCTATTAAATAGGGAGAAATTGTTTCATGAGGTTGCTGTGGGGGGGCGTTAAACAAGATTAAGTAGGTGGAAATGTCTTCCAGAAAAATAAGTCTTTGGTAAGAGTGTGCCATTGAACTTGTGTTTTACACATATATTTATTTATTACCACCAGTGTGTCAGTCAGTTCATGCAACATGAATTTATTTGGGAACTAAGATATTATACTATTAGTTTATTGGAAACTTGAGGAAGCAGTACGCAGATGTCATATTTTAAGCCACTTATAAAGAGATCTTTAGCTACTTCAGTAACTAACTTACCATGCATTATTTCTAGAACCAAACCACTTTATGCCAAATGAATAATATTCTAACCAGTTCTTGGATATAGAGTATGTACAATTTGTCCTCATTTTGTAAATTATATGATAAAGCTTTAAATGTAGCCATGGGAATTCATGTTATTTTTCTATAAATGAGTAGCAGGTTAAAGTACTTGATAATTACATGTATATGTACTTGTTTATTAATGTTAGGGAGAAAAGGTCTGCGTTGAATTAAGCAAAATCAGCTACAGGTGTCTTATGTGACGCATTGGTTCTCTATCAGCTTTTTATTAGATTAAAAAAAGTCATTTTTTAAAAAAGCCACCACCCTGGAGAAGTATCCATTTGAAGTGACATGTGAAGCATCACATGATTAATAATTTTTTAATTAATTAAAAAATTTTTAATTTAATTTTATTTATTTTTTTATACAGCAGGTTCTTATTAGTCATCAGTTTTATCCACCTCAGTGTATACATGTCAATCCCAATCACCCAATTCATCACCGCCCCCAGCCCCCACCGCTTTCACCCCTTGTTGTCCATACGTTTGTTCTCTACATCTGTGTCTCAATTTCTGCCCTGCAAACTGGTTCATCTGTACCATTTTTCTAGATTCCACATATATGCGTTAATATACAATATTTGTTTTTCTCTTTCTGACTTACTTCACTCTGTATGAGAGTCACTAGATCCATCCACGTCTCAATAAATGACTCAATGTCATTCCTTTTTATGGCTGAGTAATATTCCATTGTATATATGTACCACGTCTTCTTTATCCATTTGTCTGTCGATGGGCATTTAGTTTGCTTCCATGACCTGGCTAGTATAAATAGTGCTGCAATGAACATTGGGGTGCATGTGTCTTTTTGAATTATGGTTTTCTCTGGGTATATGCCCAGTAGTGGGATTGCTGGACCATATGGTAATTCTATTTTTAGTTTTTAAAGGTACCTCCGTACTGTTCTCCATAGTGGCTGTATCAATTTACATTCCCACCAACAGTGCAAGAGGGTTCCCTTTTCTCCACACCCTCTCCAGCATTTGTTGTTTGTAGATTTTCCGGTGATGCCCATTCTAACTGGTGTGAGGTGATACGTCATTGTAGTTTTTTTTGCATTTCTCTGATAATTAGTGATGTTGAGCAGCTTTTCATGTGGTTCTGGGCCACCTGTATGTCTTCTTTGGAGAAATGTCTGTTTAGGTCTTCTGCCCATTTTTGGATTGGGTTGTTTCTTTTTTTATTATTGAGCTGTATGAGTTGTTTATATATTTTGAAGATTAATCCTTTGTCTGTTAATTCATTTGCAAATATTTTCTCCCATTCTGAGGGTTGCCTTTTTGTCTTGTTTATGGTTTCCTTTGCTCTGCAAAAGCTTTGAAGTTTCATTAGGTCCCATTTGTTTATTTTTGTTTTTATTTCCATTACTCTAGGAAGTGGATCAAAAAAGATCTTGCTGTGATTTATGTCAAAGAGTGTTCTTCCTATGTTTTCCTCTAAGAGTTTTATAGTGTCCAGTCTTACATTTAGGACTCGAATAATTTTGAGTTTATTTTTGTGTATGGTGTTAGGGACTGTTCTAATTTCAATCCTTTACATGTAACTGTCCAGTTTTCCCAGCACCACGTATTGAAGAGACTGTCTTTTCTCCATTGTATATCCTTGCCTCCTTTGTCATAGATTAGTTGATTGTAGGTGCATGGGTTTATCTCTGGGCTTTCTATCTTGTTCCATTGATCTATGTTTCTGTTTTTGTGCCAGTACCATATTGTATTTATTACTGTAGCTTTGTAGTATAGTCTGAAGTCAGGGAGTCTGCTTCCTCCAGCTCCGTTTTTTTCCCTCAAGACTGTTTTGGCTATTCAGGGTCTTTTGTGTCTCCATACAAATTTTAAGATTTTTTTTTCTAGTTGTGTAAAAAATGCCATTGGTGATTTGATAGGGATTCCATTGAATCTGTGCATTGCTTTGGGTAGGAGAGTCATTTTCACAGTGTTGATTCTTCCAATCCAAGAACATGGTATATCTCTCCATCTGTTTGTATGATCTTTAATTTCTTTCATCAGTGTCTTATAGTTTTCTGCATACAAGTCTTTTGTCTCCTTAGGTAGGTTTATTCCTAGGTATTTTTTACTTTTTGTTGCGATGGTAAATGAGAGTGTTTTCTTAATTTCTCTTTCAGATTTTTCATCATTAGTGTACAGTAATGCAAGAGATTTCTGTGCATTAATTTTGTTTCCTGCAACTTTACCAAATTCATTGATTAACTCTAGTAGTTTTCTGGTGGCATCTTTAGGATTCTCTATGTATAGTATCATGTCATCTGCAAACAGTGACACTTCTACTTCTTCTTTTCCAATTTGTATTCCTTTTATTTCTTTTTCTTCTCTGATTGCCGTGGCTAGGACTTCCAAAACTATGTTGAATAATAGTGGTCAGAATGGACATCCTTGTATTGTTCCTGATCTTAGAGGAAATGCTTTCAGTTTTTCACCAATGAGAATGATGTTTGCTGTGGGTTTGTTGTATATGGCCTTTATTATGTTGAGGTAGGTTCCCTCTATGCCCACTTCCTGGAGAGTTTTTATCATAAATGGGTGTTGAATTTTGTCAAGAGCTTTTTCTGCATCTATTGAAATAATCATATGGTTTTCTTCTTCAATTTGTTAATATGGTGTATCACATTGATTAATTTGCGTATATTGAAGAATCCTTGCATCCCTGGGATAAATCCCACTTGATCATGGTGTATGATCCTTTTAATGTGTTGTTGGATTCTGTTTGCTAGTATTTTGTTGAGGATTTTTGCATCTATAATCATCAGTGATATTGGTCTGTAATTTTCCTTTTTTGTAGTATCTTTGTCTGGTTTTGGTATCTGGATGATGGTGGCCTCATAGAATGAGTTTGGGAGTGTTCCTTCCTCCGCAATTTTTTGGAAGAGTTTGAGAAGGATGGGTGTTAGCTCTTCTCTAAATGTTTGATAGAATTCACCTGTGAAGCAATCTGGTCCTGGGCTTTTGTTTGTTGGAAGATTTTTAATCACAGTTTCAATTTCATTACTTGTGATTGGTCTGTTCATATTTTCTATTTCTTCCTGGTTCAGTCTTGGAAGGTTATACCTTTCTAAGAATTTGTCCATTTCTTCCAGGTTGTCCATTTTATTGGCATAGAGTTGTTTGTTGTAGTCTCTTAGGATGCTTTGTATTTCTGCAGTGTCTGTTGTTAACTTCTTTTTCATTTCTTATTTTCTTGATTTGAGTCCTCTCCCTCTTTTTCTCGATGAGTCTGGCTAATGGTTTATCAATTTTGTTTATCTTCTCAAAGAACCAGCTTTTAGTTTTATTATTCTTTGGTATTGTTTTCTTTGTTTCTATTTCATTTATTTCTGCTCTGATCTTTATGATTTCTTTCCTTCTGCTAAGTTTGGGTTTTCTTCGTTCTTCTTTCTCTATTTCCTTTAGGTGTAAGGTTAGATTGTTTATTTGAGATTTTTCTTGTTTCTTGAGGTAGGCTTGTATAGCTCTAAACTTCCCTTTTAGAAGTGCTTTTGCTTCATCCCATAGGTTATGGATCATCGTGTTTTCATTGTCATTTGTCTCTAGGAATTTTTTGTTTTCTTCTTTGATTTCTTCAGTGACCTCTTGGTTATTTAGTAACGTATGGTTTAGCATCCTTGTGTTTGGGTTTTTTATGTTTTTTTCCCTGTAATTCATTTCTAATTTAATAGCATTTTGGTCGGAAAAGATGCTTGATATGATTTCAATTTTCTTAAATTTAATGCGGCTTGATTTGTGACCCAAGATGTGATCTATCCTGGAGAATGTTCCGTGCACACTTGAGACAAAAGTGTTATCTGCTGTTATTGGATGGAATGTCCTATAAATATCCTATAAATCTATCTGGTCAGTTGTGTCATTTAAAGCTTGTGTTTCCTGATTTATTTTCATTTTGGATGATCTGTCCACTGGTGTAAGTGAGGTGTTAAAGTCCCCCACTATTATTGTGTTACTGTCGATTTCCTCTTTTACAGCTGTTAACAGTTGCCTTATGTATTGAGGTGCTCGTATATTGGGTGCATATATAATTGTTATATATTCTTCTTGGATTGATCCCTTGATCATTACGTAGTGTCCTCCCTTGCCTCTTGTAGCATTCTTTAAAGTCTATTTTATCTGATATGAGTATTGCTACTCCAGCTTTCTTTTGATTTCCATTTGCATGGAATATCTTTTTCCATTCCCTCTCTTTCAGTCTGTATGTGTCCCTAGGTCTGAAGTGGGTCTCTTGTAGATAGCATATATATGGGTCTTGTTTTTGTATCCATTCAGCAAACCTCTGTCTTTTGATTGGAGCATTTGATCCATTCATGTTTAAGGTAATTATCGATATGTATGTTCCTATGACCATTTTCTTAATTGTTTTGGGTTTGTTTTTGTAGATCCTTTTCTTCTCTTGTGTTTCCCACTTAGAGAAGTTCCTTTAGCATTTGTTGTAGAGCTGATTTGGTGGTGCTGAATTCTCTTAGCTTTTGCTTGTCTGTAAAGCTTTTGATTTCTCCATCGAATCTGAATGAGATCCTTGCTGGGTAGAGTAATCTTGGTTGTAGGTTCTTCCCTTTCATCACGTTAGGTATATCATGCCACTCCCTTCTGGCTTGCAGAGTTTCTGCTGAGAAATCAGCTGTTAATCTTTAGGAATTCCCTTGTATGTTATTTGTCATTTTTCCCTTGCTGCTTTCAATAATTTTTCTTTGTCTTTAATTTTTGCTAATTTGATTACTATGTGTCTCCATGTGTTTCTCCTTGGGTTTATCCTGTATGTAACTCTGCGCTTCCTGGACTTGGGTGGCTATTTCCTTGCCTATTTTAGGCAAGTTTTCAACTATAATCTCTTCAAATATTTACTCTGGTCCTTTCTCTCTCTCTTCTCCTTCTGGGACCCCTATAATGCGAATGCTGTTGCACTTAATGTTTTCCCAGAGGTCTCTTAGGCTGCCTTCATTTCTTTTCATTCTTTTTTCTTTATTCTGTTCCACAGCAGTGAATTCCACCATTCTGTCTTCGAGGTCACTTATCCGTTCTTCTGCCTCAGTTATTCTGCTACTGATTCCTTCTAGTGTATTTTTCATTTCAGTTATTGTATCGTTCATCTCCGTTTGTTTGTTCTTTAATTCTTCTAGGTTTTTTTAAAAACATTTCTTGCATCTTCTTGATCTTTGCCTCCATTCTTTTTTCAAGGTCCTGGATCATCTTCACTATCATTATTCTGAATTCTTTTTCTCGAAGGTTGCCTATCTCCACTTCATTTAGTTGTTTTTCTGTGGTTTTATGTTGTTCCTTCATCTGGTACATAGCCCTCTGCCATTTCATCTTGTCTATCTTTCTGTGAATGTGGTTGTTTTTCCACAGGCTGCTGGATGTAGCTCTTCTTGCTTCTCCTCTCTGCCCTCTGGTGGATGATGTTATCTAAGAGGCTTGTGCAAGTTTGTTGTGGGAGGGACTGGTGGTGGGTAGAGGTGACTGTTGCTCTGGTCAGCAGAGCTCAGCAAAACTTTAATCTACTTTACTGCTGATGGTTGTAGCTGGGTTCCCTCCTTGTTGGCTGTTTGGACTGAGGCAACCCAACACTGGAGCCCACCTGGGCTCTTTGTTGGGGCTAATGGAAGACTCCAGGAGACCCTCCAACACTAGCAGTTATGTCTGCTTCAGTCTCCCCTGGCGTCACTGCTCCTTCCCCTGGGTCCCGATTCGCACACTACTTTCTTTGTGTCATCCAAGAGTGGAGTCTCTTTCTCCCCCAGTCCTGTCGAAGTCTTGCAAACAAATCCCACTAGCCTTCAAAGTCTGATTCTCTAGGAATTTGTCCTCCTGTTGCCGGACCTCCAGGTTGGGAAGCCTGACGTGGGGCTCAGAAACTTCACACCAGTGGGTGGACTTCTGTTGTATAAGTGTTCTCCAGTGTATGAGTCACCCACCCACCAGTTATGGGATTTGATTTTACTGTGATTGCGCCCATCTCATTGTGGCTTCTCCTTTGTCTTTGGATGTGGGGTATCTCTTTTGGTGAGTTCCAGTGTTTTCCTGTCGATGATTGTCCAGCAACTAGTTGTGATTCTGGTGTTCTTACAAGAGGGAGTGAGAGCATGTCCTTCTACTCTGCCGTCTTGATTCAGGCCTCTAATTTATTTTTTTATAATTTTTATTGGAGTATCATCATTTTACAAACTTGTGTCAGTTTCATGTTTACAGCAAAGTGAATCAGCCATACATATACATATATCCGCTCTCTTTTAGATCCTTTTCCCATATAGGCCATTACAGAGTATTGAATAGAGTTCCCTGTGCTGTACAATAGGTTTTATCAGTTTTATCATTTTATATATACTAGTGTGTATATATACACACTATATACTATTTTATATATACTAGTGTGTATATGTCAATCCCATTCTCCCAATTTATCCCCACCCCGTTATCCCCTGGTAACCGTAAGTTTTTTTCTTACATCTGTAACTCTATTTATGTTTTGTAGATAAGTTCATTTGTACCCTTTTTTTAGATTTCACATATAAGCAATATCATATGATATTTGTCTTTCTCTTTCTGACTTACTTCACTCAGTATGACAATCTCTGGGTCCATCCATGTTGCTGCAAATGGCATTATTTCATTCTTTTTATGGCTGAGTAATATTCCATTGTATATGTGTACCACATCTTATTTATCCATTCTTCTGTTGATGGACATTTAGGTTGCTTCCATGTCCTGGCTATTGTAAATAGTGTTGCAATGAAAATTGGGGTGCATGTATCATTTTGAATTATGGTTTTCTCCAGATATACACCCAGGAGTGGGATTGCTGGATCGTATGGTATCTCTATTTTCAGCTTTTTAAGGAACCTCCATACTGTTCTCCATAGTCTCTGTACCAATTTACATTCCCATCAACAGTGTAGGAGGGTTAAAATTTAAATTGATGGAGACAGTCTTTTTTGCAACTTCATTAAGTTTAAGGTCAGATATAACTTAGAGGTTAAATTACAAATACCAGCTCTATCTTGCCTTTCAAGAAGTCCAAGTCATATGTTCTGGTTATATTTGTTAAAAGCGTCGAAGCCAGTTAGCAAATGCTTGCTTGAAGTGACAACACAACTATTAGCATTCCTCTTACAATTCTCTTCCTCTCATTTTATATTCATTAGCTTCAAAAAGAAGAACAACTCCAATATAAAATAAGATTATCATGAGCAGAAATGACATCAGGAAAAAAAGGCTTGGAGATAGGAGATGGAAGTTTGAGCATGGTTAATGGCAGCAAAACAGTATAGCTACAAATACCTAAGGATTGCACAAATGAAATAAATCTAACTTTGATTCAATGATGTAAAATTATGTTTGGGATCAGTTGTGACAACATGTGATGTTGTGAAGAAAAATGAAATGGCATGGTCAAAGCAACAGACATTGGAATAAATATTAGTCTCATTATTAATATTATGAATAGAAATAGGAATAAGTTTTAAGGAGACAATATCTGTAGATTGTGGGAAGCACAAATTAAATGTCAGAGAAGAGTGAGAAATTTGAATTATGTGGAGAAGGACTTGGCTAGTTTTGGCAAATGACAATTCCAGAGCTAAAATAGCTGTATGTGTTTGGACAGAAGGGATAGTTAGGAAATTGGTGCTACCCTTAGTGAAGGTGAAATATTGGTGAAAAGGCAAAGACATTATGGTTCTAATTTGGATCTCATATTCATTGGTGTGGTATAAAAATAGATCCCTAGGATTTTGATAATACATAAAAATATTTTTACTTTTAATTCCATTTTAAATTTCCTCCAAGTAATTTTACTTTAATATGAAGAATGTGCTTTTAAACAGATTTTTACAAATTTTTCATATCCTTAAATAAGAAAGTGACGGTAAAGAAATGGGACTGAAATTGTAGAACATATACGTTTGTTTATACTGAGTTGTTGTGAGGTCATACATCCTAATCAGCATTAAACATTGATTAAAACTGTCAAATTTAGCAATGCAATTTAGTCAGTGATTTATGTGTAAACGAACAATTGGAAATTGGAGTGGCTTCATATCTTTCACGAAAGCACTGTGATGATGTTTAGATTAATCTAATAACTTTGAATGGGCAGCAATTTGGATATTGTAATGACTTGTTTGGGGTAAAATAAATATATATGTGTTAAGTTAATTTTTAATATTAAAAGTACTAATCTGCCTTCTAGGAATGAATGCGGTTCAACTTGATGAATTTTCACATCCAACATGGCAAGACAATCTTTCAAATGAGCCTGTCTGTTCCTTAGTTTCAAGCAAGTTGGATTCAGCCAAAACAGCTACTAACTAGGCATGCATATGCACAGATAAAAAGTGCAGAAGTAGGGACAGATGGACTCCCTGTGGCCAAAGAGGTTTGGGAGACACTGTGGAGGAATTGGGGCTTCATCTGGGCCCTGAAGGGTGAATGCAATTTAGTTTGGTAGAGAGAAGTAAGTAAAGAGAAAGAGTAAGACATGTCTCGGAATTTTTTGCAACAGGAGGCTTACGTCCAGGCGTGTTAGCAGGTTACACTGTAAAGATAGAGACCAAATTGTGGAGGAACAGTGGGTTACATGGAGTGATTCTGTTCTAGATTTGCCAACCACTGACTTAGAGCAAACATCTGAAAAACTTCTCAACTTCAAACATGTTCCTTGGCTGTGAAAAGTGGGTAACTCTATTTGCTCTCCCTAGGTTACAGGGCTATTGTGAGAATGAACATATAATGCCTATGAACATGAACTGTAAGAATCAAGGTTTTACAAAAATGTCAGGTGGGGCTTCCCTGGTGGCGCAGTGGTTGAGAGTCCGCCTGCCAATGCAGGGGACATGGGTTCGTGCCCCGATCCGGGAAGATCCCACATTCCGCAGAGCAGCTGGGCCCGTGAGCCATGGCCGCTGAGCCTGCGCGTCCCGAGCCTGTGCTCAGCAACGGGAGAGGCCACAACAGTGAGAGGCCCGCGTACCACAAAAAAAAAAAAAAAAGTCAGGTGGTCGATCTTTACAACTGTGTGTGTGATGTTACCAGCCCTAGCTGTGTGCTGTACTCTGCTTGATGATTTTACTCTGCACCCCAGCTCAGTTTCCTCTCCTTTCTTATAATGATTATTTCAGACCTTCACCATTCCCTACAAACCTTTGACTCTACCCATTCTCTTATTCTCAGCAGATAACTTCTTTACCAGCAGAACAGAAAATGGAGACGTAATTCCTCATCCTCCTGTTCTCATTACATAAACCCACATGCTTCACACCCACCCTTTCTGCCTTTCCTTAGTCTCAGTGGAGTAGACACCCTTCCTCCCAGCAGTCATGGGTTCATCTCAGTGTGGAGTTTCATTGCTTCCTGTCTTCAGAGGAAACTTGCTCCATCCAGTGCTCTCAAACGCAGTTTTCAACTTCTTTCTGGTTGCTCCTTCCCATCAGCATTTAAATACCCTTAAATTTCTCCATTAACCCCACCTCCCCTTCTAGCTTTTGTGTTATTGCCCCCCCTTGTTCTTTATAGGCAAATTTCTTAAAGACGTGATCTGATTTCACTGTCTTCATTTCTTCATGTCAGGTGCTCTCCTTAAACCACTTCAGTCGAGACTTTTCATCCCATATCCCCTCCAAACTGCTCTCACCAGGGTCACTGATGACTTCTATACTGTTAAATCAGACATCTTTCAGTCCGTACCTTGCTTGACCTCTAGGCAGCAGTTAATTCTATTGATCCCTCCTGCCTTCAAACACTTATTTACCTTGTCTTCATGAAAGCACATTGTATTGATCGGGTGTCAGAGTTGCAAACAACAGAATCCACTCCGGCAGTTTAAACAGAAGAGGAATATAATGAAGGACGTTAGGTGGCTCACAATATATGTGGGAGGACAGCTTTAGATGACGTTAAGCCACGACAACACCTATCACATCTGGGTACAGATCCCACTCTCTCCACCTCTTGGTGTCAGCACTGCAACTCACACAAATACTGCACACTTTTCACTGCTGACACCCAGGACTGGACTCCGGAAGTTGTACCGCTGCCTTCTCCACCGTGCTTACTAGAAGATCTCACAACCTGCTTAGTCAGGAGTTCTCTTCTGAGTTGAAGTTTGGCATGAGTGCCCCTGATTGGCCGTCCTAGGCCATAGGTCTATATTCTAGCTGCCAAGTACACTGAAAACTAGAGTTGTGACTTCTCTCTTGGGCAGATGGAGATTCCCCAAATAGAGAAGGTGCGTTGAAGAGGTGGTAGCTACCACTATTTCAACATTCGTCTACCTCCAATGTGCTGCTAATTTCGCTGCTACATCCCTGAGCAGTCTTTCTCAGTCCCCTCTCTTTACTTGCCCCTGGAATGTTGAAGTTCCCCAGGGCTCCGTCTTAATTTTTCTTTCTTCATTCTGAACCCTCTCCCTGGGTGGTGATGTCTAACAGCATGGCTTTAATTACCTTCTCTGTGCTTAGGACCCCCAAATCTTGATCTGCAGTTTTGAGCTCTAGGGCCACATATCTGACTGCCTTTTGGACATTTCTACTTGGATATGTCTTAAGCACCTCAAAATCAGCATGTCTAAAGGCATACTCCTCTGTAACCCAAATTCATTCCTCCAGTTCCCCACAGTACAGGTCCATCTAGTTGCTGAGAAGGAAGATGTTATCCTGGAGAGCTTCCCTCTCTCATCTGCAGGTATCCAGTCAGTCCCAGAGTGCAGTCACTTTTATTTATTTATTTATTTATTTATTTATTTATTTATTTATTTATTTATTTATTGTGGTATGTGGGCCTCTCACTGCTGTGGCCTCTCCCATTGCGGAGCACAGGCTCGGGACGTGCAAGCTCAGCGGCCATGGCTCACGGGCCCAGCCGCTCCGCGGCACGTGGGATCTTCCCAGACTGGGGCACAAACCCGTGTCCCCTGCATCGGCAGGTGGACTCTCAACCACTGCGCCACCAGGGAAGCCCTGCAGTCACTTTTAGATCCCATATATATTGTTTTGAATCTGCCACACTCTCTCCATATTTAACTAGAATAGACTGTCACAGTCACAGGGACCCAAACTACTAGGAGAGCTTCCTCCTAGCTTCCAGTTTTGCTCTTCTCTAATCCATCCTCTACCTTGCAGTTAAAAAGATCTTGCTGAGCAACTCATGTCATCTCTTTCTCCTGCTTAATGCCCTTCTGAGAAGCACACACTGCCCCGCCCCCCCCCTCCACCACCCCATGCATGTGCTTATGTGGGCCTAGGGTATCTCTGGAAGGTTGCACCAGAAATTAGTAACTGTGGCTGTCTTGGGAATTTGGATGGGAGAACTGAGTGGCTGAAGGTCAGACTTACTTTTACTGTGCACTCTATTGTATCTTTAAAATTTTTATACCATGTGAACATATGATGTATGCGAAAATTCACTGAAAAAACCAGTAGATTCCCATTGATCGCAAGATAACGTCAAACTCTTTCATGCGGTTTGCAAGACCTCAACACAAAACCGCTCCTGCTTGCTTCGTGAGACACATTGAACGTCTTGCTATTCTTTGAATATGTAAAATTCTCTCACTTTCCAGCATTTGCACATAGTTCCCTTGTTTGAAATGCTCTCTTCTTTCCCATATCCTTTAGTCCTCTGCTCAGATGTCACAGCTTCTGGGAAGCCTGTTTTTTGGGGGTTTTTTTTTTTTCTTTTAATATAATAGTGTTTATTTATTTTTACTTATTGACAGTTTTGCTTTATTTATTTATGGCTGTGTTGGGTCTTCGTTTCTGTGTGAGGGCTTTCTCTAGCTGTGGCAAGTGGGGGCCACTCTTCATCGTGGTGCGCGGGCCTCTCACTATCGCGGCCTCTCTTGTTGCGGAGCACAGGCTCCAGACGCGCGGGCTCAGTAATTGTGGCTCACGGGCCCAGTTGCTCCGTGGTATGTGGGATCTTCCCAGACCAGGGCTCGAACCCGTGTCCCCTGCATTGGCAGGCAGATTCTCAACCACTGCGCCACCAGGGAAGCCCTGGGAAGCCTGTTTGACTAGATTTTGAGCCCTCACTTTTTTTCTAGGTAGTACTATCCTTATCAAACTCTTATAATGAGCATAATCATCATTATTATTATTATCATTATTATTAATTGTGTCTCTTGTCAGAAAGACCATAAGCTCTGCAAGGACAGATACATCTGGCTTATTCAAGGCTATGCCATTGGTTTTCATGTTAACACTTTGGACATAGTAAGAATTCAATAAATATTACTTACATATGGATAAACTACTCATGCGTTTGTTTCCTCTGCCCCTTAAGCTAGGAGTAATATAGTCTGTTAAGAGTAGCAAGAAACTGATATAATGCTAGTGGTTTCACTCTTCTTGAAGAATGTACCGTCCAATTTACAATGAATGAATTTTAAAAAATAAATGAAGGAAATATGTGGCTACTGTTTTGAGATGTCAAAAAGATCATATGTTTAAGTAGCATATGATAGATATAGTTTTTAATACATAAAAATTAATATTTGGTAAACAAACTCATTAATGCCACTGACTTTAAAACATGATTGCTGGCAATTCCTTTAAACGCTAGCTTATTTGTAAATGACATTTTAATTTATTCTTTACTGATTCTTCACTGAGCAGCCTACTTTTACTTGCAAATTTTTTATTCTTAAAAATACTCGTATCTTCCCAAATGTTACTCTCAAATCTCTTTCCAGAATTACATTTCTCAGAACTTCGTCTTTTTCTTGATTTATGAATTAAGTTTTTGATCTCTTTGCCAACTTTCCCAAGGCAGTTTTTCACAGCTGGTGGGCCAAGATTTAGTAATAACCCATACTGATCTGTATCATTCTTCAATATGAGGAGTCCTTGCTGTTGAGCTGTATGACTTCAGATCTTATTGGCTGAGCAAGAAGGCATTAGTGTTCATTACCATGCAGGACAGTATTGAAAATGCCCTCGCCTTAGAAATACACCACACTTTAAAAAAAAATGGCACCAGTGACATGCAAGGCATAAGGTGGGGGTAGCTGGGTTGCGTGGCAGAAGCACATAGGTGAGGGGGCAGCATGCCTGGGTGCCCACTGCCTCCAAGATTGGTGTGGAGACCAGTCTATGGCCAAAAGGAACATTAACCTGGGACCTGGGGTTTGGAAACAGTGTTTTCATTTTGATTGTCACTCATTAACCGTGTAAACTTGTATTAGAGGGATCTTCCAAACACACAGATCGGATTCAATTAACCCTCTCCTAAAACCTTTCCCATTTTGTATAGGATGAAGTCCAAATTTTTTAACGTGGCTCACAAAAGTTTCATGATCTGACTGATCCTTGCCACCTTTTTAATTTGTCTCTGGCATCCCTGTGCCTCCATCTCTTTGATAGTAAATGGCTGGGATTAGTTTAGATGATTTCTAAAGTTCCTTTCAGGGCTAAAAATCTATGATTCTGAGTAGTTACGAAGTTGGCCTCAGCTTTCAGATAGGGTAAAAGGGAATTTATAAATTCCTGTTTCTAAAATGGACCAGCTTGAATTATCCTGGGGCAAGAGAAGTTGTTCAAGTGTAAGAAACACAGTTTACCTCTGCTTTTTTAAGTTTGGTAGAGTAGGATTGTGTGTCCTACAAAATCCTAGAGAATCAGATTCTTCAGTGCAGTCATATAGATCATGTTCTCTTTGTTAGAACTGTAAATTATGAGGGCTGGTAACGACTCGGAAACCTCTAGCCTTTGTCTTTACGGATGATTAAATTAAGGTCCAGAGAGATGAAATGCCTGTCAGGTTTATAATAGAGCCAAAGACTAGACTCCAGCCTTCTTTATTCCCACCGCAGTGTTTTTCCGTGACACAAGACAATTTCACCACCGTGGCTTATGTTCACTGTTCATACAAAAAAGCCCACGTCTAAGTGAATGCCTGGGCAGTATCCTGGGAAGACAAAGGATTCACTCTGCCAAGTTGAGCTCCAGGTCAGGCCAGTGTGAATGAGGATACTTATCTTTTCTCCTTCCAGATGAAAAGCCATGAAAGGGTCCATTGATTCCTTCAGCAGATATTTAGTGAGGGCCAGCCATTATTCTAGAACAAGGTCTCTACCCTCCAGAATCTTATATTCCAATAGAAGTAGACAACAGACATACTAACAAATCACTTAATAAGATGCTTTCAGACACTGATAAGTAACGTGGAGCAACTGGGGCTGGGAAGGTTACTTTAGATTTAGTAACTACCTAAGACTCCACCTTTTATTAATTCATGAACATTCTCCTCACCTTGATTGTACCTTTTTAAATTAATTCCACAAGTGCACCTTACCAACTCTTGTGAGATGTATTTTTCTATGCTGCTTCCCCAACCTCCTCCTTCCAAATGCTTTAATGTCTTCGTATCACAACAAAGAAGATACCTTTCTTATATTTGTTGGGCATTTAAGTGCATTTGCATGTGTCTTCTATCCCATAACAGTGTTTGTTTTTTTCCTGCACAAACTTCATTCAAATGGAATGTTCATCATTCCTCAATATTTCATATTTTTGCCATCTCTGCTGCCTACACCAGACTTGAATCTTTACAGTACTGTTTTTTGAACACCTCTGTTTGACAGGAAACTCTCTTCTTTGGCAGCCCCTTCCAACTTTGTGCAAGTCAGTCACTTTAAGCCTACTTCTTCAAAAGCCACTTCCAGTCCTGCCACACCATCACATATTCCTTGGTTGCCTCTGTCCTTAGTCATCAACCTTCCTCTTTTTTTTTTTCTTTTGACACTTAGCATAAAAGACCTCATGTTGTTATTCATGTAAGTATGTCCTGGCTTCTTAATTTCATTATCGGCTCCTCACGTTGGGGGAGGGAAGAGTTATAAAATCATTTGTATCACCAAATATAAATTCCCTAATGTGTTCTGAATTAAATGGTGCTCAGAAGAAATAAGCACTGTGTTAAGAAAAAAAATGTTTGTTGCTCCCCATTTAATGCACATGGTGTATGTTTCAGATAGACAGTATGTGTCACTTCATAACATTATCTTTTAAGTATTATTTCTTCAGCTAGAGTTTGTTTTTTTGCCTCATGCAGTAAATAGACATGTTTCGTGTTCATTATATACTTGTTGAATAAATGAATGAAGATTTTTTTAAAAACAACTAGATATTTCAAAGTCTGTACTTTGATCATGTACATTGTGACTTTTAAGGAGGGGAATGGGGACAGGATAGTAATATGGTTCTGAAATTATTTGACCGTGCAATACTGTCTTTTCAAGCAACCATGAATCTCTTAGAGATAGTACTCTCTAAAATGTAGGCTTAAAACATAGAAGGCACCTAAATGGATAATGATGATGATATTACTATTTCCTGGACTGTAAGTCCTTTTAAGGCAGGGTTTATGCTTTAACTCCCTTTGTACTGAATTTTGGAAGGGATGTTAAAAGCCCCATGGTTCAGCAGTGTACCCTTTGCTTGAATCTCTACAGTGTGTCCAGCCATGTTTGAATTCTTCCACCTGGCAGGAAGCTACCTTCTAGTAGCCCTCTCCAATATTGTGCTGTTCTCCCCACTTAATAGATAATTGTATTGAAGCATAATCTGTCCGTGGTACTATCCACCTATGGTTGTTGTTTTACCCCTTTGGGTCATCAGTATGACTCAAACTCCAGTAAAGTGACTTGGACATAGAAAACATTCAATAAGTATATAGAGAATTGAACTGAATTGTAAGAATTTGACTCACTGAGTTTTTGAATTGGGATTTGGAACTAAAACATACCTTGAATTAAGATTGAATATGTTTTTCACCAGATTACTTTTTAGTTATGCCATTTTTGTGCCTGAATCTGCACATGTAAACGGAAATGATGTTTATGTAGCTTTGTAGTTCTAGTATGTAAATGTGACTCTTTGGAGAGTTCCTTTCCTGAAGATGCGGCATGAGAAATTTAAAAAGGCAATTGCCAATTAGGTATGCAGTATTGCGATGATTTTTTTTGGCATTTTACTTCTTTTCCCCTCATAACACTGCTCCAGGAAATAGGTCTGACACTTCATATCTCTTTGTTGTGAATCCTGTATTCCTGTGTGATCCAAATCACTCAAATTCCTAAAAGGCTTCATATTAAATAGGTTCCTCATTTTTGCTTTACAACCCTATGTTGAACTGGGTTGGCCAAAGAGTTCCCTTGGGTTTTTCCATAAGATGTTACGGAATATATTTTCTCTGACTATATGACAGCTTAAAAAGGAAACATCTGCAAAAGAAAATTGGACAGGCTGATGTCCCCCAACAGTCTGGGATGTAGACCTAACAATGAGCGATTGTTAGAGACAGTATTTAGAAGGCCAACTTACCCTTTCACAAATTATCCTTTATTCATCTTACAAATCAAAATATTCCATAGCTTGTAGCTGTAAACAGAGCCACATTAACAGAAATTACCCCAATTTACCGTCTCTTTTCTCCATCCCGTCCCATAGGACTTTAGTATTCTCAAAGTTCCCATTCCTTAAGTGTTCTTAGGAGGGATCTGGGTTGCTTCATACGTACTTACGAGTTTGATTTGCCAGGTTTGGTGGCTACTCCTGCTGCGGTAGGCTTTCTTCTCTAGGATAGTGTTTGGAGAGAGGCACAGTGTCTTCTGTACTTAATGCTTGTTTCACCTGGACTCAGTCCTGCTCCAGGCACTGAAGCTACTTCCTTGACTCTACCAGGAACTATAATCTCTCACTAGGAACTACTCTTGTTTTGAGGTGATGTCACAGTGTACTCACTGGTTTTTCCTTTTGATAACCAAGATGCTGTCCCTGGGTTACGTTCATTGTTCTTAGCTCTTTCATCTCCAAAGATAAATTCTTCATGCTTTTGTGCACATGGACTTCTTTGTGGCCATCCCTCCAGCTCACAGCTTAAGCCCAGGGGGCTTCTGCAGTGGTTTTCAGAACATTGACTTCTCCTCATTACCCTCTCAGAAGGGCAGGGTTAAAGTCCTTTGATCCAGCTGAACACCTTAATAATCCCATATGATTCTTATTATGATCTTAAGACTCTGGAAGCAAATGAGTTTTCATCATATTCCACCAGGGTGCTTGTAGTTTGATTTTTCTTTTAGGCTGTAATCGATTGTGATACTTTCTTTACAGACCAGTGCAAACATACAGAAGTAGCAGGAGTAGATAATGCTCTATGTGTGCTGGAGAAGAATGTATATTCTGGGTTTTTTTGGATGTAGTGTCCTGTGAATATGAATTAAGTCCAACTGGTCTGTTGTGTCATTTAGGACCTCTCTTGCCTTATTAATTTTCTGTCTGGAAGATCTGTCCATTGATGTAAGTGATATGTTAAATAAAGTCTCCCCCTATTATTGTATTCCTCTGTTTCTCCCTTTATGTCTGTTGGTATTTGTTTTATGTATTTAGGTGCTCCTATATTGGGTGCATATGTGTTAATGAGTGTAATATCTTCTTCTTGTATTGATCCTCTTATCATTATATAATGTCCTTCTTTACCTTTCTTTATGGAATTTGTTATAAAGTCTATTTTGTCTGGTATGAGTATTGCTATCCCTGCTTTTTTGTCATTTCCATTTGCATGAAATACCTTTTTCCATCCCCTCACTTTGAATCCGTGTGTGTTTTTTGCCCTGAAGTGAGTCTCTTGTAGGCAGCATGTTGTAGGTTCTTGCTATTTATCCAATCTGCCGCTCTGTGTCTTTTGATTAGAGAATTTAGTCCATTGACATTTAAAGCAATGTACTTATTTCCATTTTAAACCTGGTTTTCCAGTTGATTTTGTAGTTCTTCTTGTTTTTGTTTTTGCTCTTGTGGTTTGATGGTTTTCTTTTGTATTATGCTTGGGTTCTTTTCTGTTTGATTTTTGTCAATCTGTTGTATGTGTTTGATTTGTGGTTACCCTGGTTTTCAAGTATGTTGATCCATAACTATATCTACTTGCTTTAGACTGATAGTTATATAAGTTCAAACACATTCTAAAAGATCTACATTTTTTACTCCCTTCCCCAGTGTTTTTGATGTCCTATTATACATCTTCATGTTTAGCCTTTTGCAGTTAATTGTAGTTATAATTGCTTTTACAAAATTTTTTTTCTTTATATAATGGCTTATTTAAGTGACCTTCAATCCTTTTATATATTTGTCTTTCCTATTGTGATTTTTCCTTTCCTGTAGATTCTTGCTTCTTTTCTATTTAGAGAAGACCTTTCAATATTTATTTAGGGTAGGTATGGTATTACTGTATTCTTTTAGTTTTTGCATGTCTGAGAAATTCTTTATCTCTCCTTTTATTTGAAATGATAATCTTGTTGGGTAGAGTATCCTAGGTTGCAGGTTTTTTCCTTTCAGGACTTTGAATGTATCATGCCACTCCCTTCTGGCCTGCAAAGTTTCTGCAGAGAAACCAGCTGAAAGCCTTATAGGGGTACCTTTGTAACTGACTCTTTGTTTTTCTCTTGCCGCCTTTAGAATCCTCTCTTTATCTTTAGCTCTTTCCATTTTAATTAAGATATGTCTTAGTGTGGGTCTGTTTGGGTTCATCTTGTTTGGGACCCTCTGTGCTTCTTATTCCTTGAAATCCGTCTTCTTCTTTAGATTTGGAAAGTATTCAGCCATAATTTCTTCAAATTTTCGATCTCCTTTTCTCTCTCTTCTCTTTCTGGAACCCCTGTTGTGCGTACGTTGCCACAGTTTTTATTATCCCATAGATCTCGTATGTTGCTTTTATTTTTGTTTCCTTTGTCTTTCTGTCTGCTGTTCTGATTCAGTGATTTCCATTATTCTATCTTCCAGATCACTTATTCGTTCTTCTGTGTTATTTAGTCAGCTATTCATTGCTTCTAGATTGGTCTTTAGCTCAGTAATTGTCTAATTTTTATTGGTTCCTCTTTATAGTTTCTAGTTCCTTGTTACAGTGATCTGCATTTCTACTGATAATCTTTTTTAATTCCTTTCGCATTTTTATTACCTCCTTTTTGAACTCAGGGTCTAGTAGACTGGTGAGGTCTACTTCATTATTTGTTCTTTCAGAGGATTTCTCTTCTTTCAACTGGCAGTAGTTTCTTTGCTGTCTCATTTTACTTAACTTTCTCTGTCTCTATGAATTTAGGAGAAACCGTTATCTACTGTGATCTAAAAGGGCTGTTTCCACGTGGGAGCATCCCTGTGTAGACTGTACGAGTCCAATATTTTTGTGGCAAGGGCTGTTTTTGATCTGGATGCCAGCCACGTCTTTCCTCAGGGAATGCTGGCTCTTAGCCCCTTGATAAGGAGTGTGACTTGCATTGTGGTGTCCAGAGACTGCACAGCAGTGTTGGACAGGGCCTCCTCTTTACTCTGTGGCTGTCACAGCCCTGTCAGGGGCGGGGTCTGCTCCCCAGTTCTTGGACTAGAAGCCCTGAGATCCAGGTTCTATAAGGCTCTGTTGCCCCTGAATGCCTGCTCTGTCCCAAAGGATGTGACCAGTGAAGCAAGTGAGGCCCAGGGAACCTATGTGCTGTCCATGCAGGCATCCGTGGTTTTGCCCAGAAGCAGCCCAAGGTTGTGTGCGTCCCTTACTCCACTGTGTTTGTCCCAGACCTAGTGCTAGGCTGCAGTGTGGAGTGGGCTGGTTCTGGGGGCTGAAGTGCTGTGGCTGCAGGAATCAAGATAGTTATGCTGCTCCCTGGGGCCCGGGCTGCCTCTGTGGCAGGCCTCTCCCAGGACCTGTGTGCCCCAGATCTGTGGTGTGGGGTGGGTGGAACCAGAGGGCTCCCTCTGGAAATGAACTGCTGTATACTCCTCCCCAGGGACTGTCCGCCCAAGACGTGCATTTCTGTGGTGCCACTTGACAAAGACTGCCCCTACCCTGTGAGCTCTGAAAATGGGCTTCGAGGCCAGACCCGCCGCCTTGATGTGTGAGCCCACAATGTCTGCCACGTCTGGACCCACCTCCACCCGTGCGAGCACTGATCATGGCTCCAATGCCAGACCCACGGCTGCCATGTGTGTGCTGTGCTGACAGTGGGCTTTGAGATTTGGCATGGACCACTCCCCAGGCCTTCTGGGCTGTCTCCACACAGCTAGAACGAGTCCCCTCCAAGGGCCCTTCTGCCCGAGACTTAGCGCCTAGCCACCGAGCACTAGCGGCCCTGCCCAGCACACATTTCAGACTTTTGGGAGTGTGGTGAGGTAGCAGCCGTCAGCTCCCCGCTCTCTCCTCCATGATTACTAGCAAGCCAGCATGCACATGCTCCTCTTGAGCAAAGTCCAGGCCCCACCCATCCCAGCTGACCTCTTAGCAGGAAAAGAGGTTCCCCAAGGACAAGGGTCTATGTGTGGACTTTCACAGATCCTTCTCAGCAGTGCTGGTTCCATCCTGATGCCTTTTTCTTCCTTTCTTTTTTAAAAAATTTCCAACCTGCTTATGTGGAGATCTTTCTTGCAGCTTTGGTTGTATAAGAGATCTTCTACAGCTTCCAGTTGATTTTCTATGAGAATTGTCTCACATGTAGATGTATTTTTGATGTTGGGGGAAGGTGAGCCTCACGTCCTTTTACTCCTCCATTTCGGTCCTTCTGAGTGATTCTTAACTCTGATTATGCATTAGACAAGGGGTCATCAAACTATGGCCTGTAGGCTAAATCTGATTCATCTTCTTATTTTGTAAATAAAGCTTTATTGGAATATCTTTAGGCTCATTCATTTACATATTGTCTATGGTTGCCTTCATGCTACAACAAGAGTTAAGTAGTTGCAGTGGAGAACTTATGGCCCCCAAAGCCTAAAATATTTACTATCTGGCTCTTTATTGAAAATTTTTGCTGACCCCTGCATTAGACTCTTCACAGAGAAGATTAAAAATAATATTATGTCTGTGTTGCACCACGGATAATTAAACAAGATTTTGGAGTGGGATTTGGGGAGTTGGTGCAAAAACGAATGTTTTTTAAAAGCATCTCACATGAATATAATGTGTAGCCAGAATTAAGAAACACAAATAGATGATCCCTACCCTGCAAGGGTATATTTGACTTACTGGAAAAAGAAACTTACAAAAATTAATAAAGGTACAATGGATATATCTATAATGGAAACATTTACAAAGTTCCAAGGGAGCACAGCATAGGGAGCATTTTACTTCCTTAGGGAAGTTTTCTCAGAGAGACATTTAAACAGATTCTTGAAGGGTGAATCTACTGGTAGACAAGATCCGCTGCGGGTGGTGATAGGGAGAGAAGGAGAAGAGAGAACAGCATATGCAAAAGCACGTAAGTAAGAAAGAGTGGCCCATTCAAGAAATGACCAGAAGCTCAGTGTGGCCAGAACACTGAGAGGGAAGAGGGAGTGAGATCATAGAATATAAAGCCAGAAAGTAATGGTCAAACTGGGAGGGGCTTTGTATGCTAAGATGTTTGCAATTTACTGTGTTGACTTTCATTTAGAAGTTGAATGGAAAATTGAGTGTCTCTAAATCTCAGTATTTTCATCCGTAAAATAAGTAGTTAGCCGCATAATTGCCAAGAGTCCTCTAGCTCTAAAATATAGCGCCCCCCCCCACCCCGCCCCGAGAGACTGTGTCAGCTATTTCTTTTGACACTCTCAGGACTGAGAACATACTTGAGTTTATATGAATGGCATGACTTTTGTAGTATTGGGTCACCTGACTATCTCCTGTAATTGATCCCTTTATTTTAATAGTACAAATGAGGTCAATGCTACTTCGTGGATTTACCATGAGGATTTGAGAAAGCACACTTCTGGAGGAGAAGCATCTTGCCTGGTCAATGCATTAAGGCCCTTAATAAAGAGTATAACATAATGATAAAATACCTGTAAAATACTTTATGTTTCAGGCAGAGAGGGGCTATAAAATTGGGACAGTTTTATTGTTAAAATTCACATTCTTCCCAGTTAGTACTAGTGCTTATTATTATGGCTTAGCATTTGCAAGTCCCTACACTCAAAACTTGCTGTGTGAATTACTGTGGAAGCTCTTCAATATGATATCTTGTTTTTCTATTTTACAGCTTCTCATTTCTATCAGGCTCTAGATTGTAATTTCATCTCTGTTCAACACTTACTGGTATAACTGTATCTCTACTCGTATCTCTAATAAACGACATGTTATTGGTTTCATATCTTTAAGTGAAGTTTTTCAAGTTCTGGTGTATATTGAATATTCTATTTACCTCTTGCAGGGTCTCCCCAAGTGTACAGAATAGCCAGTGAATCAAAACATAATATGTGGTCGGCTCAGTGATTGAAACGTCCAAGACTCTAAGGCAGCCCAGTCTCTATTTTCTGACTCATTTTATCAAACATTCTATCTAAGGTAGATGAATGGACTGAATATTTTTAGATGTATTTTAGAATGATGCAAGTTGAAATATAAAGACATCTTTGAAACTCCAACAAGAGCTTTTAGGAAAAAATGTTATAATTTCTGTCATTTGAACATCAAAGGTTTCTACTAAAGGAGATGCTTTGAATACATTTAAAAAATGCTTTTCAATTAGTAACTTTTGCCCTCTCCCCACCAAAGAAAATTATAGAGAAACTCTAGACTACTGGCCACTGTTGACGCCTTTGCCCTACTTTTTCTTCACAGACGTTGATGAGTGTGCTGAAGGGCGCCATTACTGCCGTGAGAACACGATGTGTGTCAACACCCCAGGTTCCTTCATGTGCATCTGCAAAACTGGATACATCAGAATTGATGACTATTCATGCACAGGTAAACAGTGACTATTTGTGAAATAAAATCTTTCTATGCCTTAAATTTACTTTTAAAAGTTCCTTTTAACTCTAAGTGTTTGGAGAAGTGTGCCATAAATGCCCCCTTACAACAAAACAAGTTATAAGCAACAGCATATCTTCTTGATTTGGTAGTTAATTCTGAATCTGTTCTAAGGAAAGGGCTAGCTCCTTGCTCTGGGTAAGAAATTCCTATTAGAAATGTAAAGATAAACTGAGGAACAAAATCAATATTTTACTAATTTTATACTTAAATAGTATTTATACTCAAAACTTGTGTGAATTCTATGGCAAATCTGAGAAACACCCTTAAATAATGTTTCTTTACATGACAGTTGACTTTTGAATAGAGGAATAATGACATAAGTAATGTAATGTTTTCAGAAATAGATCCGTGGAGTGCTAGGAAATGGGAAGAGTGTCTTCATGCCTCTGGGGAGTACAGTGGAGTATCTACATCAAAGAAGTTTTGCTTATGTTTGTGCTATGAAATATCACTCCCCTCAGTAGCATCCAGAGTCCTCCTCAGGGATATCTCGAGTGTTAGTAATGTCTGAAGTTGGTCCTAGGATAAGACAACCTATTCACTTCATATTCTGTAGAATATGAAAGAAAGTGGTGCTAACAGAGTAGCTTACAGCCTATGGGGATTGAAGAAATGTGGGTGTGAAATACAACATTCTTTTGGCTTTTTTTTTAAATAGAAGAAACATATACATACCATATTTTAGAAAAACATATAAAGTCATAAAACTGGAGAGCACTTAAAGTGTTATCTTGTCATTTTTACTCTTATGTCCCCATCATAAGTTGAAAATATCATAAGTTGAAAATGCATTTAATGCACCTAGCCTACCAAACATCATAGCTTAGCCTAGCCTACCTTAAACGTCCTCAGGACACTCACATTAGCCTACAGTTGGAAAAAATCAACTAACACAAAGCCTATTTTATAATAATGTGTTGAATACCTCATGTAATTTATTGAACACTGTAGCGAAAGTGAAAAACAGAATGGTTCTAAGTGTATCGGTTGTTTACACTTGGTTCGCTGCCGCTGCCCAGCATCGCAAGAAGGTATCATACTGCATATCACTAGCCTGGAAAAAGATCAAAATTCAGAATTCGAAGTACATTTACTACAGAATGTTTATCACTTTCGTACCATCATGAAGCTGAAAAGTCGTAAGTCGAACCATTCTAAGTGGGGACTGTCTATACTTGATATCCTGTTTATTAGTTAGAGCAAAGGGACTGTCCTTCCTCTAAATTCAAGTGTAGCATTTATATAAAAACAGAATGATGAAAATAAAATGTAATGAGAATTGCCTTCTCAGTCTATGGAGAATAACCAAAGATATTCTGAAGGTAGAAAATATATTTAACATAGAGTTGCCAGTGGATTTACAGATTCTTGCTTTTTTGTCAGTTCATCCTAAACATTTCCACATTATGGGAACAATTCTGCACTTTTTCTTTAGAAAAAATATAATCACACTGAGTGGCAAAGTATCCTGACGGAGCACTATGGAGAGATTTTTCAAAATAAAAAGGGAATATAAAAGAACAAGTCTTAGTGAATACATGAAGAATAAAATAAACAGTTTGCCGTAATATTGGTAATATCAATAAATCTGCATTCCAGTGTAACGGCTAACAGAACAAAACAAAAAAACTAAGATAAAACTACTTGAGTGATATTTTGAGATGTACTCATTAAAAATAAAAATGCTAGCAATTTTCAAGGAGTCTGCTAATTCTTCGGCATTAGAGACTTAAAAAGTTTTGTATATTTTTGTACTTCCTAGTGATTCTTTTTGTTTTTCTTACAATCTTAAAAAGTGTTAGAGTTAGAGACAAGTAAGGAAGAGTACACGACACAAGATTTGACCTAGTGTTGAATGAGGAGTGTTTCTTGGGGGAGGGTATTTTCAAGAGGTTCATTTCCATCCTGAGCCTGTCTGTTGGCTGTAAATCCAAGGACTAGTTCAGCTGTCATCCCTTACAGAGCATCTTCTGCTTTGGCTTTACCTCTCCCAGTGTATTTTCTTTCCAAATAAAATCCCACAAATTGCTGGGGTGTTTTTTTTGGACTACTTATGGAGAATTTCCCCTTAAGATTTCAAAGCATCTAATGATAAAAATGAAGTGTCCTTTTGTAGGAATACCAAGGAAGGCCCAAAGTCACCTTAGGAAAAGCTGTTCAGGCCGTGATTTTTTGCCTAAGGAGCCAGAGCCAGGAATTTCATGATCTGGCAGGTGATGGAATGTGTTTCCTTAATGATGCACCAGTGTTTCCAGCTAGCACCACTATTTCTATGTTTCCGTTTAAAGAAGAGAGACTTTCTTGCCCTGAAATTTTCTACCTACTATGAGTAGGTCTGCAAATTTGAGAATTTCCATCCGTACATAAAAGTTGGATTTTCTTGGGAATATGAGTGGATTTTACTTTGTCCTCCAGAGTCAGGTGATCTTTGACACAACATTTTATGCTAAACCATGCAGGGCCAGCACATATTTAGGGTTCCTGTAAAGGCAATGAATGTTTAAATTTTTCCTCGTTGTATCTTTTCCTCTGCCCTTTAGCATTAGCATCTGAACAGAAGGCTTGAAGAAGGCTTGACTCCTCTATGATGTGGGTTTGCCTTATGGCTGAAGGCATCTAGGCAGTACCTTTTCAAGAGCTCTCATAAGACCAGAGTAGGACTTTATATGTCTGATAAAGATTGGGATTTATTTTCTCTGAAGTTTAGAAACAGACATTCACATACTTGCAGGAGTAGGCCTTCCAGAATAAATGTCAGAACACCACTGCAGAGCCATTCTCTGATGTTTGTGACTGAGCTCTTGAAGTTCTGAATTTGTTTTGTTTCTGTATCCCTGCCCCTCTTTGCTATTGAAGAGCACCCTGCCACAGTGTAACAAGTGACATTGTCAATGCTGTACCCAGCAGACTCTCAAATGTGCTAACCCCATCTGAAAATTAATCATGGACATTCTAATTTAAGGAAGAATCCAAGGCAATACATGTTACTTTATAGTCAGGAGCTTTGATCAATAAAAGAAGCCTTTTTGTGCTTTTATAACCTTGTAGTCTGGCATAGAAATTATATATGCTATAGAGTAATCACCTTCCACAGCTGGTAGAATTGCACAGATTTTTTTTTTGTTTGTTTCACTTTCAGATAATTTGAGTTATATTTTTGCCATGATGAGAAAATTTTGGAGATGGAAGCATTCTTACAGATAATCTAATCCAATTTCCTAACTTCTACAAATGAGGAAATTGAGGCTCAGAGAGATTAATTGCCTTACCTATGGTTATACAGTCAGTGAGAAGCAAAAGGGGCCCAGAGGATAAGACTTTTTATTCTTAGCTCTTACATTAGTCACCATTGGTTTAATTTGCAACAACACAAAAATAAGGGGAGAAGACTCATACTTTATCTAGAACTGCATTATTCAATTTATAATATTCAGTAGTTAAACTGCGTTTCTATAGTTTCACTTCATTAGCTTCAACTCCAAGAGGAACTTTTCCCCTACAGATCGTACAGTAATAATCCTAAATCAGAAGTCAGTAGAAAACATAGAAATTGCCATTTTCTGGGCCTCTGACTCTATTATGCAGTTTCACTGATGACTCAGTTGCACCATTTGCATAGTTTACACTCTTGATAAAGTGTCGATGCAGCACTTTATATTCTTCTGAACTCATTAATATAATTTTCCTTCCAGTGATGGTGTTCTTTTTCTAGTTAATACTTCATAATCTCTGTCCTCATATCCTGTCCTATTCTAGAATAAAGCATGGTTATACCTACAAGAAAAGAGAAAGGAAGGAAGGGAGGGAGGCAGAGAGGGAGGGAAGGAGGAAGGAAGGGAGGAAAGAAAGGATAGAAAAGGCAGAGGGAAGGGAAGGAAAAGGGTTTGGTTTATATGAGCCAAGATGTTAGAAGCCCATTCTTCCATCTCTCTGATTACAAAAATAACTTAATTTTCATGAATAATAAAGTGTGTTTATTATTTATCTAGACTAATGCCTTTCTTGGTTTACTCACATAAGCACTGATTAGATTGGGCAAATCTTTCTGAGTCTTACTAGACAGCTCATCTTGAAACTAGTCTTGTGTAATGCACAAAGAATAAGATAGCTCTGGAAATAAAGATGGGATCAAGAATTTTGGAATTATCAAAGGATAAAAATATCCTGAAGGAAAAGGCATTCATTTCAGATCTTCCCGATATATCTCTCTGCTTTGAGTATTACAACTAAAAAACAGAGTTCTCATTCTTTTTTCGTGTTGATGAGCTTGTAATCTTCCCACTCTTGTGTAGTTTTTTAGAGTGGGAACAGGGGAATGGGAAGGGTGGACCAGTCTACCACCAAGGAATGGAAAAGGTCTTGTCCAACTTAGAGAGAAAATTCATCCTTTAGGGCAGTGGTTGTCCAACAGGGGCGATTTTGTCTTCCTACCTGCCAGAGGTTATTTGACAATGTCTGGACACACTGTTGGTTATCACAACTGTGGGGAAAGGGGGTTGCTACTGGCCTAATGATAGGTAGAAGCCAGAGACATGCTAAACATCCTATAATATTGTTAGACTAGCTATCCTCTTGAGGAAATGTCTTATTTTTCTGGAACGCTTTCAACTGGGAGCTTTTCTCTGGTTACTTTCCAACTGAGTCATTAATCTTTATCCTGCACAGGACATCCAGTATAAGACAGTCCCCCATAATAAAGAATTATATGACCCAAAATGTCAGTGGTGCCAAGGTTGAGAAGTTAGGGTCACCCACTCGAAACTGTAGGATGTACACTTTCTTTTTAATTTCCTTTTTCCTCTCCAGGTTTCTTTTAGGCCTTGTATAGTGATGTCTTCTCTCAGTTCTTGAGGTACCCAGTGTCCTTCCAATGGCCTTTGGCCACAAAATGGACCCCTTCTCAGTAAGGCCCACTCTCCCCCAAGTTCTTTCCTCTCCTTTCTCTTATCAAAAACCTGTTCTTAAGACTCACAGACATAGAGAACAGACTTGTGGCTGCCAACGGGAAAGGGAGGTGGGGGAGGGATGGATTGGGGTTTTGGGGTTAGCAGATGTGAGCTATTATATATAGAATGGATAAACAACACGGTCCTACTGTATAGCACAGGGAACTATATTCAATATCCTGCAATAAACCAGGATGGAAAAGAATATGAAAAAGAATGTATAGATAGATAACTGAATAACTTTGCTGTACAGCAGAAATTAACACAACATTGTAAGTCAACCATACTTCAATAAAATAAATTTAAAAAAACCTGTCCTTAGCTTAACAGGTGGAAAAATCGCAGACCTCACAGAGGTGGCAGAGGGGATTTCTTAGGGCCTCTCAAATTACGCTATCCTGATGCCTCCCCAGTAGCTTTCCACTGACCCTGACTGCTTCCGTTTTTCCAGAGCTTCTAATGCAGGCTTTGGTCCATGTCACATATCACAGAAGGTCCATAAAGTATCTGAGCACAAGAAATTCTTCTAGATACTTGATTTTTGTTGTTAAACAAAGAGCCTCCTCTGGTGTTCCCCAAGGAGTTTTACTTCTTAAAGTACTTAACTTTTTACAGCATCGAAAACTCCTAGCACTTACATTTTATGATCTCGTTGTAGTTACTTCTTTTTCTCTAACAAGGTCAATACTGACTATTTTTTTTAAAAAAATCATCATTACCATCCGATTTGTTGGGCTTTATTACTGTTGGTTTTCTAGCATTTTCAAGAGTTTTAGATGCTATTGACATGCACAGAAGGTTGCAGAGGATTTACTACTGGGCAACCAGAGCAAAGATTTTAAGTCCGTTGTAACCCATGCGTGGCCTTTTCTCAAATAGCTGTCTCCTTTTTGTGTGTTTCTTTGAAGTTCCCTATTAATTAATGCTAGAAAAGGTCATTTGCTTAAAGTGCTTAAAGAGATGGTATTTTGGAAAGGCAGCGTAACATTATTCTTTTTCATTCTGCAGTCTTCCAAAAAGAATTGAACTTGAAGCTGATAATTTATTGTATGGATGTACAATAACTTTATTATCAACTGTTTAAAAATAGCTCTCGGTGGGTTTATCAAAATCACAAGTACGGAAGAAGGTAGATAATTCATTGTGTGGGCACCATGATAATTACTGGTATATAAATAGTGAAGGAAGTAAGAATATTGTGGACAACGGCAGAGAGGATAGGGGGCCAGGAGAGGCACAGATCAGAGAGAACAATGGTAAAGAAGAGGAAGTGAAAATATGCATATCAGCCCTCACAAAACTCCTAAATAAACGTCATTTTAGTTATAAAAAGCCTTGGCTCTTTATCTTTAGTGAAATGCCTAGCACAGAAGAAATCTTTAATAAACATTAGCTACAGTTATTGTCGTTGTCTCTATTGTGATTAGAGAAGTGAGCCTCTTGAGGAAATGTCTTCTGTCCCTAGGAGTTTTTCAACTGGGCACTTCTCTCTGGTTACTTTTCAGTGGAGTTATTTTTATTATTATTATAAATAGATAGCCTTGCTGGAGCCATGGATTCAGTGTGTTTTTATTTAGTCAACTGACTTATTATGTACCTGTGAATAGGGGCTTAAAAAAGAAAGAGAAACCTTGGTGTAACTGAATAGCACTCTCTCTGGAAGTTAGAAGAAATCCTCCCATAGGAGGATGTGTTGTACTTCCTGGGATCAGGGAGGTTCCTCCTATTCTTGAGAATGAGTGTTAGATGGGGAGGCTTGGAGCTAGATATCTGCTTCCAGGGCCTATGGTGGACACTAATCTACCTGGAGTAGAGTCCGTGGCCTCCAAAGAATGAGTGAGTCTGGTCAGTTCTCAAGCAGGGCAGATTTTATGAGCCTGGCTGCTTCCATGTGAATTTCTTTTCTAAAGAATCAAAATCAGCAATCAGACAATCCTGCCATCTGGCCACTAGTTGCCATGACAGTTGGGAAAGACTTTTTGCATTTTTATGAGCAATCACTCCAAATTGTCTTTTTCTGGAATCAGCATTACAAAATACGATACAATTGTGGCATATTTCAGAAAATATGAAGAGTCAGATTTGGGGTGTTAAATATGGCCTCTAATGCTAAAAGCTGCATCATTCATCTCCTGCGGTTTGCTATATATTATTATGCTGTGTCGTTATTACTGAGTAACTTGAACATCTAAACATGGTCACAAAAGCAAATTAAAGTACCAAGCCTTAGGACTCAAAGAATTAATAATGAAAAGCGGTTTTTAAACAAACATAATCAAGAAAACCTCTCTAGAAGAATGTGTACTGTGGTTACCAGGAAGGGTTAATGTTTAGAAAACTTCAGACCATGTTTGGAAAACTTGCAGAGAACAGAAGTGAGACTCGTCTGCACAGTGAGTGTGGAGGCCAAGGCAATGTGCTTATCTCTTTTCTGAAACACATATATGCACGCATACAATTAGCAATCAGCTCAAAACGGAAGAGGCTCAAAGGCTCAGGGAACTGAATTGCCTTTTTCGAGATGAAAAGCTTGGAAAAGAGCCTGTGCTATCTGAGTCTGTCAGTGAGTGGGGGTCACACGCCAGCACCCACGTAGCAGTTTCCAGGCTTGTCAAAGCCTTTAGTCAGCATCTCAGTGCAGCCCTCGTATCCATGTCTGACCTCCAGCCCGGCCGTGGTTTGATCCAAGCACCCGGTGATGTGTGTCCACACAAGCTTGCCTCTGTGCAAGCTCATCTGAGCACTGAGATGATGGGAGCCGCCTCATTAGGCAGCCTCACTTGCTTTGACTTGGTTGGTAAACTCTCATTCACCTTTGTCCCAAACGGATTATGGTTTGAGTTTTATTATGAGACTTTTATGTGAAGAGCACAGAGCTGAAAACTCACATAGGGGAATAAAAAGATTATACATGCCAGGAGTGTACTAATAGTGGTGTCTTAGCAACAGACACCTGTGGAGGACAGGATTATTGAAGTTGAGGTTTAATAGATGCCTTTCACTTTCTTCCTTTACTGTTGGCTTTAACATGTTAGCCGGAATGGAAGTTTGGCTTTCCTTGTGCCTCTTCACTGTGTGCTCCATGAAACAGAGTTCATCGTCTGGCTCTGCTGCTGATCTAATCTTGCAGTGGGTGTGTATCTACCTGGTGACATCGCCCTGTCTTGGTGTTCCCCTTTTCTCCCCAGCCCAAGGTGCCTTTGCAGTGTCACATCCAGGTCACGGGTTTGGGCTCAGAGGGTGAGTTTCTTCTCTCAAATGTGGAGCCTCCTCTCTCCTGTGTGCCTCTGCTGGGGAATGGCAGAGCCTCACTCGTTGTTTGGGTAATGCTTTCACCAGTCTATCTGTCGCCATGTAGTTCAGTGATGGGTACTTTCTTCAGAAAACTTCTGATACCACATAAGAGGTTGCTTAAACTAAGTTCTTTTATCAAAGGGACTAATATTGTATTAGTTATCTACTGCTGCATAACAAATAACCTTCAAATTTAACAGCTTAAAACAGCATGTAATTATTGGCTCACAACCTGTGGGTCAGGTGTCTGGGTGTAGAATAGCTGGGTCCTGTCCTTCAGGGTCTCTCAGAAGGCTACAATCAAGGTGTCCACCAGGGCTGGGGAAGGGTTTTTCTTTAATCTTACCTTTGTAGTTGTTGGTGGATTCAGTTCCTTACTGGCTGTTGACTGTTGATTGCCCTCAGCTCCTTGCCATGTGGGCCTTTCCAACATGGCAGCTCGCTTCATCAAAGCCAGCCAGAGAGAGAGCCTGCTGGCAGGACGGAACCAACATCTTTTGTAACCTAACCACAGAAATGACATCCTATTGCCTTTGCTGTAGTATATTGGTTAGAAGAAAATCACTTAGGTCCAGCCTATACTAAAGAGGGGGATTACACAAAGCCATGTCTATCATGAGGTGGAGATCGCTGGGAACCATCTTAAAGGCTGCCTACTACAGACATTAAATATTATCAATAGTTAACTAACCTGCTTCAGCTAAGTACAGATAAAGAGCACCAGGTTAAGAGTAATGAAAGAGTAGTAACAACTCATTGTGTAAGAACTGTGTGTGAGTGATTGTGAAAAATTCATGATATGTCACACATTTCTTTCACTTTTCTTGACACCAGAGCTTTGATCTGGGTGCACAGTAGGGTTATTGTCCAATTTAATACATGGAGATGGTATAAATAAATCATTACTGTACATTGTGGTACATTCTGTAACAAAGGAATGTGCAGAGAGCTGTGGCCACCCCAGAAGAAGCAGTGAGTAATCTGGTTTAAGCCCAGTTTTGGGCAGGCATCACTAAGTGACATTTAAATTGAGGTTTTTAAGGATGAACAGACATTTCAGGAGAGGAAGAAGTGAGAGAAGGCATTTCAGGAAGAAGGAAGAGTAGGTACCAAAGTATGGGTTTTTGTATAATAGCAAGTTTAGTGTGAATGGAATTGTTAGAGATAAAGCCAGAAAACCCTGTGGAAATTCTAAGATACATTTCATGGTTTCTAAAACATTTCACTCAGTCTGTGCACCTTCTAGCTGAGATGTGCATGTTGAAGTGTCCATGTTTTGCTTTGTTTTTGTTTTATGTTACTTTTCTTTTTTGCTGAAAAGTTGATTATTAAACTGATGATACTTCTAACCATCAATGCAGAGCTAGAATCAAGGTGATAGGATATTTCATTTCAAAGAAGACAGAATGATTTTTCGGTGTTCTTGGAACCCCATGAAAGAATAATTTCAGTGTGTCCTAATGAGAACCGAATTTAGAATTTTTCTAGAACAAAATCATAACCATTAAGTCACTACCTGAGGCATTTTTATACAGTAGAGTTGCACAGACATATCCATTAAATGTTAGGAAATGCAATAACAGCAAACAACAACAAAAAAGATAGGAAATGCCTAAGAGTTCCATAGAGCTTCTCTCTTTAGTTGGTCCAAGTCAAATCTTAATCTCCTCTCTGGGCCCTTCTCCATGAATATTTTGTGGCGTTTTAGTGTACAGATACTAGCTTATTCAGATTTCTTGGATTTGAATCTTTGTTCTGCTGTCTACTAGCTGTGATCTTGAGCAATTTATCTAACCTCTTAGCCTCAGTTTCTTCATCTTTAAAGTGCAAAAATACTACATACTTTATACGTTGTTTTTATTTATTTATTTTTAACATCTTTATTGGAGTATAATTGCTTTACAATGTTGTGTTAGTTGCTGCTGTATAACAAAGTGAATCAGCCATATGTATACATATATCCCCATATCTCCTCCATCTTGTGAGACGAAGCATGCAAAGTCATCAGCATGACAGCTGAGACATGGTAAGCATTTAGAAGTGATAGTTATTATCGTTACCAGTTGTGGTGAACAGAATAATGTCCCTCCAAAGATGTCCGCATCCTCATCCCCAGAACCTTTAAATATGTTTCCTTACATGGCAAGAGGGACTTTGCATATCTGATTAAGGTTAAAGACCTTGAAATGAGGAGATTATCCTGGATCATCTGGGTGGGCTCAATCTAATCACATGAGTTCATTAAAGAGAAGAACTTTTCCCGGCTGTTGTCAGAGGGAAATGTGACTATGGAAGAATGGTCAGAGAGTTACAACATTATTGGCTTTGAACATGAAGGGGGGGCCCTGGACTGGAATAGCCTCTAGAGGAACAACCTGAAGAAGCTGGAAAAATCAACAAACAGAGCCTCCAGAAAAGAATGCAGCCCTCTGGACATCTTGATTTTAGCTTGGTTGGACTTCTGACCTATAGAACTATAAGATAATGAATTTATGTCATTTCAGGCCATTGAGTTGAGAGTAATTTGTTATGGTGGTAATAGAAAGCTAATATACAATTATTATTAGCTAACACTGTTGAATTGTCCAAAACTATATTTAAAAAATGATTCTCAGTTCCCATCTCTTTTCTAATTGTTGAGGAGCAACAATTCAGTTCCAGTAATACTGGAGCAAGTCTGATGTTTGTGGGGAGAGTTAGAAAGATAGTCTATTAAGTAGAGAGGGGATCCAGTTCATATTTATGTCCAAATTCCTCACTTTAATGATTGAGTTGCTTTTTTCATATTTGGTTTTTGGTGTAAAACTTTAGGGTGCTCGTTATTTTAAAAACATTTTCCTAGTCTGCTTCTAATGAACACAAACACATGTGTCGATACAAACACACAAAATTATGCAGAAATAGACTATACATTTACCCAAACACAGTAAACCCAATGATGACATAATACATTTCCCATCTGCCTACTTTTAAAAATGTTCTGGACTTCATAATATGAAGAAAGTCGGCAGACAGTAACTTTGAAAACACTCTTTTAAAAACGCATGTGTAGACTTAGTTGTTGGGGGAATGCTGCTACCATAGGTCTTCGGGATGGAATGCAGGGATGTCGAGAATGACCTTTCATTCAGGAAGCCTCCATGCCAGCAAGACTATATTTGAGAGTGACCAAAATTGGCTCTCAGAGGCAATATATTTGGCTGTGGGGACATCTTAATGATTGAACATTTAAACAGTCAAAGATTCATTATGAAAATCTGGAATTCCAGCCAGATTTCCAGATTGTTCCCCATTAATTCTCGGTCTGCATCACTGCACCTCAGCTATCAAATGCAGCTGAATAGTAGCAACCCTCTTAGGGGAAGAGGTTCTCCCCAGTTCATCACAAGTCCTCATCTCCCAGCCCCCGAGACTCAGCAGTTCCAGTAAGAAAACTGATGTTTGACTTTCAGAATTCCTATAGCCAGTCTGCCTTGTCCATTTACCTTATCTCTCTGACTCATGAATTAGGGTATTTTCAGTTTGCAACCTATGATTTATAGTATTAAAGTGATAATAAATATGGTCGTCTTAAGCCATGGAGATTTTAATACAGAAATAATGTCAAAGGTTTGGCTTTTTCTAAGTCATGTTCCTACCAAATCCATCAGTCACATTGAAATAAACCTCAGGAGAAGCATCGGACACTTCAGTAAATTTTGAATTCATCTGTATTGGTTTTCCTTGTGAAATTAAATAACCTTAAACAGTAATATCACAAGCAGAATATATATGCCATTCTAGTGTAGTGTTGGCCAATTTTTAACTCCTAAAAATTGAGTTCATTGCGAAGTTTATACAGAACAAATTGTTTAGAACTGAAAAACACAAAAAATTAATTGATAAGCTAGAAAAGGTCCATGGAAGTGAAACTGTTCCAAATAAGAAATGTTGTTTTGTTTTCTAATGGCCAGTCTATTCTTTGATAGAGGTAATATTTTACAAAAGGGGGTAGCAGTCAATGGCTTGTAAGGAGATGAATGTAATTATCTAAGGGAATATAACACCTAGATTCAGTTTGCAGGATTTCACTGTGAGTTAATCAGCGAAAGAGGCTGTTACCATTTGCAAGTCCTATGCTAGAGGAGCTGGGCCAGGGGCTGTTGGCTTTAGCTTGGTTGATATTAATTATACTTTTGATTTTGTTTGGCTTCTCTTTATACACGTAACAATTAGTGATATTATCCCTCCTTTAGCAGTAAAGCTCTCCACATTTCTATGTAGAACCTGACGAGGCCCGTGATAAACAACTAAGAGAGCAGAGGGGCAGAGAGCCCTGTGTGGCTACCTACCAACTGTCCTTGTGACCACAGGCAGCTCTCAGCCTTTCTGCATCTCAGTTTCCTGTCAGCAAACAGGGAAAATATGATTTGTCTGTATGTAGTCAGCGCTCTTAGGCGCAAGTAATAGGAAAAACTCTGGCTATCTTAAAGTGATTTCCTGGAAAAGTGAAGTGGCTCAGAGAAAACATATAAAGCTTGAAAAGCAGTCTGGAAAATGTTCAGAGACCAGGGCGCCTCTGGAGGCTTTGAAGCTCTAACAGTTTTCTCAGGAAGGGGCAATTATAAGATATTGTCACCCTGCTGCTGGGGACACACAGCACTGAACATGAGAGCTAACTATCCCATTGCTTTCCAGCCACCCACTCTACATTCAAACTTCCTGGGCAGAAGCATGGAGTTGTTTTAGTTTATGTCACACGGCTGTGTATTTGACAAGTGACAGGAGGTTGGCTGGGATAAATGTCTTGCCTTCTTTTGGCTTCCATGGTGGGAGAGGTGCTCTGCCTCCTACCTGGACTCACACAGAGGAAGATGTTTTCAAAACACACAAGCAGTTGAGGTGCTGGATAGGCAAAGAGGCGGGCAGGGGTGGAGAGGACAGGAGAGACAGACAGAGAGACAGAGAGAGAAGTCTATATTGTCCTTACTTCTCAGCTGATGTGGGTTCCCTGATAAGACTATAAGTAAAAGAAGGCTGAAAACCTTTCAAAGCATTATGAAAACATAACGTGGTATGGTTATTGTTATTATTCCCACTGTCACTATCTCAGTTCAAACCTTCATTGCTTTTCACCTGGACGTTTTAGATGTACTACTGGCTATCTCACTGTCTGTAATATTTTGCCTCTCCACTATTACCTCAACTTTGTCACCAGCTTTGTCTTCCTATCCTGTGCAGTCATTTCCTTCTCTAGAAACTTCAGTGACTTCTCATTGTTCAGAGAGTAACACTGACACAGCTTAGCAAAGCAGTCTGTCTTCCCAGCTTCATGTCCAGCTATATCCTTCTACAAGCCACAGGCTTCTTCTGCTTTGCAAAACGACTATAGAACTTGATAAGGTACCACACTGTAATGCAAAACTTGATCAGGTACTACACTATAATACAAATTGTGGTGTAATTGGCTCCAGTCCCGTTTTCCACCTGGATGAACCAAAGGTCTTAGCTTTTTAGGGTACTGGGAGGAAGAAAGGAAGACGGAAGTTACTGATTTATGATCATCTGAGACTTCAGCAGTTCAATTCAAAGCATATTTAACTTTGTAAGGATTCGGCAGAGAGCATGCTCCAGAGCCTTCCAGCAGGAGAAGGCTTCAATGCTCCCAACATGCGTCAATCTCAGAGTCTAGCCCTATAACCATCCCTGTCTGCTTCTGCACACCTCTCCCGCACAACAAGGTTGCACCCAAACATAGTGACCTGCACAGCAGACTCCCCTGCTGTGCAAGGGGAGTCAGCCAAGAAAACTGACCCGCTAAATGGCCAAGAACCAGGAATAGCAGCACCTGTCTGCTCCCCTTCCAGCCACACAATGTATCACACAGTAATTGGGCAACCAAATAAAAGTAGCATTTCCATCAACCGCATTGCTACCTTTGTCTTACTCGATTAGATTTTTAGACCCCGCTTATCGCATGTGGCAGGTTTTACAGTACCATTCTCGAAGAATGTCTTTGCTGATGTAGTTTTTACTGGCCAAAATAGCTTTCTTTCCCTTTTTCTTACTGAAATGCTACTCACCTTCTGTGAGTCAGCGAACATGGTCTCACCTGAATGAAGATTCTTTGAGTCTTCATTAGAAAGTGTGAGTTAATTTAGCAGCTAATGGCGTGAAGTTCAAGTGGATTTAGTATTCACCTTCTTAGTCACAGTATGATATTTTACTAGATTTCTTCATCTGCATTTCTATAGCTCTTAATTATATCTGTTTACTTCTGTAATTAGTTGTTTACACATCTGTCTTCCCCCATTAAATTATACATGTTATTTGAAGACAGGCTTTTATGTCTTTTTCATCTCCGCACCCACAGAGTAAAATTTGGTGAATTTAATAAATATTTCTTGAATCAGTTAATTAAAGTTGGTATCCTATCTCCATTAGAACGAGAGCAAGCAAGTGATTGGCTAAAGCATTCACACAATCAGTGCATTTTGGTGTTTTCAGAAGTAGTTTTATCAACAGAATTCAAGAATAGGTCTTAGAGCTAGATAGCATCTCTATGGAATGTATAGCTATCATCTTGTGAACGCTTTCCACATTTTAATTAACTTAATCTCATGCAGGAGATATCCCTGTTCATAGATGAGAAGAGAGGTTGAGTAACTTGCTCAAGTTCTCATTTATTCTAAGTGGAGGAATCCTATTCAAATAAGGAGAGGAAAGCACATTTGGCTAGTCTCTTCTTTCATTTTAAGGAAAGCAAAACTGTCGCCAGAGTGTAACTACGTGAGCCAAACATGCATGCGTGAATTTTGTCTCTGAGTCTTACCATTCTCAAGTTCAGGGCCATTAGGTTTTGTATCAGAACTAGTCCCAGGTAGCATTGTATAAGGTACCTACTACCCACTCCTTGGCATCTTCCTCAATGCCTTTGGTTTCTAGTAGGCTCAAATTCCTTCTAGAGGATTAGAATGGATGTGCACTGTCACAATTCGTTACGTCCTCTCCAGCAGAACTCATAAAGCCAGGCATTCATTAGACAACTAATTATTGAGCACTTAGACATAAGACATTGTGCTAATAATAACAAGCGCTAACATTTATTTGTGCTTACTCTATGCTGGATACAGTGCTAAACCTTTTATATGCATTTTTCATTTAATCTTATTAACCATCTTTTAGATCAGCACTATTGTCAGCCCCATTTTACATAGGAAGGAACTGAAGCCAAAGAAGTTTATGTACCATCCCAAATCTGTAAGCTTTTAAGTGATAGGGCCACTCGGGGAGGTAAAAATTGTGCCCCGGTAGTATTTTGATTTAGCAAATCAAAATGGCTGCATGGATCAAGAGTGATTTTAAGTTCCATTCATTCAAGTTTTTCTCTGACTTCTTTTCTTAATTGAATTCTTCACTTCATATTCAGCAGCCAGTATAGTACTATACACAAGCATCACTCTGGAGCCAGAGCACCTGGGTTTGAGTTCTCTCTATGCAGCTTATCTGTATGACCTTTAGCAAGTACTTAACTCAGTGCCTCTGTTTCCTCTTCTATAAAATGGGAATGAGAAGAATAATACTTACCTTACACACTTGATGTGAGGATTGGAGACTATAAATATATATATATATATATATATATATATATATATATTGCAGTGCTTGGCATAAGTATTTTTTTTTTAATATTTATTAACTGCTATTAGGAAGACGTGTGCTTGTTGCTTTGGATGATAAAAATATAAATAATACCTATGCCTATCCCTTGGGGACTTCATAGTCTATGACATAAGATAGAAATATATTCATTTAGCCAGTTAACTAAAATTAATTAATTGCTAAACAGAGTTACAGGCAATGTACTATGGCCATTTGCTTGTACAAAATTATAAGAATGGTTGCAAAATGAGGGAAGAAAGAAATGAGGGGAAAAACATTGGCTAGAAATTAGGAAATGAGGGGTGTATGAAAGGACTTATCAGTTATTAGCTGGAAAACTCAACAGTTACTATACCTCCCTGAGACTCTTTCTCTCTTGGTAAAATGGAGAAATTATACCCACCTTATAAATGTATTATAAGGATGACTGCTGATAATATCATATATTAACACATATATGTAGAATCTCAAAAATTGGTATAGACGATCTTATTTACAAAGCAGAAATAGAGACACAGAAGTAGAAAACAAACATATGGATACCAAAGTGTGGGGGAGATGAATTGGGAGATTGGGATTGACATACACTATTGATACTATGTATAAAATAGATAACTAATGAGAACCTACTGTATAGCACAGGGAACTCTACTCAGTGATCTGTGGTGACCTAAATTAGAAGGAAATCCAAAAAGGAGAGGATATATGTATACATATAGCTGATTCACGTTGCTGTACAGTATAAACTAACACAATATTGTAAAGCAACTATACTCCAATAAAAATTTTTAAAAAAAGGATGACTGTAAAATAACATAATGTTTAACCAGACAATATGAAATTTTATTCTATTATTTAACTATAAAAGAGACTATTGTACTCAAGGAGAAATTTGGAATTCAGAATAAGAAAACATTTCTTTCCCAATCTAACCCATTTTTGCTTCAGCCAACACCCATTTGCTAAAGCCGTGCGTGGGCAACTAAGCTGCCCTGATTCCTCACTCACCCTCCACATCCAATTCATTTACATGTTCTTTGTTTTAGTTTTCAAAATAAGAGCTCAAATCCACACCCTTGTCTCCATCTCCCTCCCATTATACAAGTCCAAGTCACCCTATTGTCACCACCATATTGGTTTTTCATGTTTGCTCTTACTATCTCCAATCTGTTTTGCATACAGCAGTCAGAGCAATAATTTAAAAGCAAAAATTGAACTGTTATGCCATCGCTTATTGCCATTCAGTGGCTCCCTTTACAAACCTATGATACAGCTTCTCCTGACCTCTGCTCCCTTGTCTTATTCCACTCTGCCTTGCTTCTCATGTTTGGTCTCATTGGCCTCTTCTTATTTCCTGGAAAAAATCCCAAACCTATCTCTTCTTCAGAGATTTCCTATATTCTGTCCCTTTTATTTGGAACACTTTTCCTTTTGCAGAGTTGCTTTCCTTATCCTTTAAGTTTTAACTTAAATATTATCTTCCTTGTCCACTTTATCTAATTAGCCTCTTCCCCATCCCCTGTGGTTCTCAATCATGTCACCTATGTTTCTTTCAAAATTTAATACACACAAACCCTCCCATGTGCTTTTCTTATTGCCTATTGTTCTCCAGCTCCTGTAAGCTCCACAAAGGCAGGGAAAATGTCTGCTACTTCTGCTTTGTTCATCACTGGATACCCAGAACGGTTCCTGGGAGGTACTTGATGAATGACTGTTAGTAGACATTTGGGTCCATTACTTGATTCAACAAATATTTGTTGATTAGCTACCATGAGCATCAAAGCACATCACGTCAGAGTTTTACAGAATAAAAAATTAATATATTAGGGAATGTGAAATGTTGCATATGTATGTACTTTACTTTGTCTGGTATAGTGTATCTGTGGAGTTTATTAGTGCCTTTGAAAGACTGGCAAATATGTCACCAGGAAGCTGAGACTGAATTAAATTAATACTTTTCTTCTTTGCCATATCCAGTTGCCATACATGACTGATTCTATTTGAGGAAAAGTTTGAGGTATACTTTCTAAAATACTAGTAGGTGGTTGCCATGACTTTTTCATTTCTAAGTTACATTGCATAGAATTTATCTCAGATTATTATACAAAATTAAACTCAGTTACATGCCACACAATGAGCTCATTTCTCTCAGTCCTGCTAGCCCCTCACTCATGTTTATTGCTAAGCCAAGCCTATTTTGTCTGTATTTTTTCTTTTACTGCAACATAATGATCTGAATATGTTATCCCAAGATTATCCCAGCAGAGGAATAGAATGACGTTGTTAATCTCCTTGCACTGGTTTCTGTGTTCACAGTCTATCAATAGCTGAATCTTTTTGTTAACAGTAGTAAATGTAAATTTGAGGCACTTTCAACCCAAATGTTCTTCTATTATTATTCCTTTCTAGTTTGTCTTATCCTATCAAACATTTCCCTGATTAGATTAGATTAGATTTTCCCTGGTGATTTCATTGATATTGTTCCAAGTAGAAAATCTTACCCGTGTTTCTAGTCTTTTTTTACATTGATATTTTTCCAAGTAGAAACTCTTACCCATGTTTCTAGTCTTTTTTTAAAGTCTTGTATTTGTTAAAGTATGGTATTTTCTTTTTAATTTTGTAAAATCTCATATGCACATAACAGAACTAGTCCACCAAAATGAATTAGGATAATATATATCAATAGAAACCCTATTGAAGTTCAAGAGAAAACAAACACACATGTTTTTGAAAGCTCAACATTGGTGAATTTAAATATACCACATTTACATGAAACCCTAAATTTTGCTGCTTTCATATTGCTGCATGTTTTCTTTTATATATGCTTTCTTTTCTTGCTGATAAAGAAGTATTAGATGTGCCCAGTAAAATAAATACAGAAAAGCCCCCAAAAGGAGGAAGGAAATAAAAATCTCCCACTATCCTATCTCCTAAGGAGACTGCTGTTAATATTTTAGAAATAGTCCTTTATCTATGCATGCAATGCATGTATACCTTTTAAAATTAGATTGGAATCATGCTATAATATTATTTTTTAATCTTTTAAAATGATCAATTTGGTATGAATATTTTCTCATATCAATAATATTTCACAGCATTATTTATAACGGTTGTTTAACATTCTACAAAATAGATAAACTCTAATTTATTTAGTCAGTCATATATGTTTGAAATTTTAAGTGCTTACCAAAGTTTCATTGTTACCGATAATATGTGGTGTGGGAATTTTTGAAAGCCTCTTTAATAATTTCTTTAGGATACATTTCTATAAAAGGAATCATTAGGCCTAAGTTTTGTGCATTTTAATACTTCAGATGTATATTATCAAATTGTCCTTCGAAAGTCTGCACCAATTGTATTCCCACTTAGCAGTATACAAGAAGGTTCCCTGAACTCTCTTTTGCACTGGTACTTTATCCCTTTTATCTATCAATTTTAAGATTTAAATATGTATATATCTTGGCGTTTTGATGTCTTTTATTACCAATGAATATGAACGTTGTTTTATCATGTGTGTATTTTTTTTTTTCCTTTTGTGAGTTGTGTGTTCGTATCCTTTGACCCTTTTATCTATTTTGGTTGTTGATGTTTTTCTTATTGATTTCTAAAAATTATATAGGTTTTCAAAATCTTCAGGTTGGATAGCACAATTATCAGGTTAAGAATCATTTAGAAATTCTTGCCTAGAAGATAATCTAGTTACCAGCTTCTTCTACCAGCCCATACCCATCCCAGGAGACTCAAAAACTGAGTAGTGGGAAAGTGCAATAATGACCTCATTGATCAATATTTTCTAGCTTCAAAAAAATCTTGTGAATATCGCAAGGAAGGAAATATCATCCCCATTTCACAGAGGAGAAAACTGTACTTCTGAAAATTGAGAAATTTATACAAGGCCTCACAATTTTTAAATACCAGGGCCCTGACTAGGATTTTAGGTGCCAAATCTGCTACATCACCTTTCTTGTGCTTATGATTTCCTCTTTTTCCTTTCCTCATTATTATAATTTATTTTTCCTCACTATTTTTTTTAACAACACATCAGCACTAAAAGGGGCATCTTCCTCAATGTGGTTTTAGGTTGCCTCTCAAGTCCTCAGGGGAGACTGGCTTTATGTCAGGCACTGGGCATTCCTAGATGCCTTGCAAAACATGAATCATTTCATTATCGTTCATCTTGTCCAAATCTCTTTTTATCATGAACTAAATTTGATTGAATTTTGCAGTTAATCTTATTACTTTATTTCTGGAAAGAAAATATTTTAATAAATAGGCTGAAGGAAAAGAGATATGATTTAGCTGACAAGGAATTAAGACCCTCTTTGCATTGTTTCTGGTTCATGCTTTGGCTGTGTATTTTTTTGTTGTTTTTGTTTTTGTTTTTTTTGCAGTGTGTGGGCCTCTCACTGTTGTGGCCTCTCCCGTTGCGGAGCACAGGCTCCACATGTGCAGGCTCAGCAGCCATGGCTCACGGGCCCAGCCGCTCCGCTGCATGTGGGATCTTCCCAGACAGGGGCACGATCCTGTGTCCCCTGCATCGGCAGGCGGACTCTCAACCACTGTGCCTCCAGGGAAGCCCTTGGCTATGTATTTTGTGCTTACTTATTTTCCCCACTAATTTATCTTTCATATAAGATGATAGTATTAGTCACCATTTTTCTGATACATGCTTTGTTTTGTTTTTTTTTTGTTAGTGGTGATGGCTTTGTATGGAGTTAGCCATATGCTCCTTAGTTACATCTGGTTCCAAAAGAAAGTAGCTGTGAGAATTCTGGATAGGATCTGATATTTGTGGAACATTTTTTTCCTCATTATAAAGTAAACATAATTCTCTCCAACAGTACTCCTCTTAACTGGTTTAATTCTAAAGTTTTAACATCCTCAGTTCCATGTGATCACCCCAAACTCTTTTGGATTCTAAATACATACATATGATGACTGAGAGAAGTATTTGGAAACGAAAGCATCCCAAACAGAAAAGCATCCACCTTATTGGTTATGCTTTACTGCAGAGTTTCTGCTTTATTATATGCTGCACCAAATTTGCCCACCTTGTTCCTCAGATATTTCTATATGAATAGCATGTTAACTATATTATAACAAACATAATATGGAAGTTCATTCAGTCTAATAATGCTCGTTGCTAGGCAACCATGTTCCCAAAATAGCAGCTGAAGCAGTGCAATGTCAGCTATCTGAACAATGTAGAACATAGAAACTGTTCACACATGTACTGATTTTTACAAATTTTGAGTTTGTTAATATGGTTTTTAATCAAAGCTAGAGAAAAATTAAGTGCTCAATTGAAAGCTTTTGGAAATTCAAGGAGGCAGATTAATTGTTTGTAGAGACAGACAGATCAGGATTCAAATCCCAGCTCTATTATTTAAATAATCCCGGTAACAGTGGACAAAATATTTACCCCTTCAGCTTCAGTTTTATTGTCATTATTTACAGTAGTGATAATAACATGTACCCTGTGGGGTTGTTGTGAAGTTTCAGTGAAAAATGTTTCACATAGTTCCTGGTGCACAGGAAGTGTTCAGTAAGTTAATAGTATGATGATCATGATGATGATAATTCAAAAGATCATGCTAACCATTTTTTAACCCTTTCGTATTTTTGAAGCAATCAACAAATATTTCTTGAGCATGAGCCTTGAGTAATAAGCTACACAAATAAGTGCTTGCCCCCAAAAGAATTTACAGTTTCATTTGGGAGATATATATATATATATACAAGAGAAAAGATAATGACTGCCCAGCATACGCAAAGGCCCTGAGCTAGGAGAAAAAGTTGATGTGTTCGAGGGACTAAAAAGTGGCCTAGGGTTTGGAGCATAGTGAGCAAAGGGGGAAGGTGGCATGAGGTGAGAATGAAGGGATGGAATGGAGTTAAATCATTCACTGAATTTTAGTCTAGGTATCATAGTAAACCTTTGAAGCGTTTTTAGCAAAGGAGAGATGTGATTTGATTTATATTTTAAAGACACTGTTTGGAGAACAGTTTGGTTGAAGGTAAGAGTGAACTTGGAAGGACCAGTTAGGAGGCTCGTCTAGGTTAAAGATGACAATGCGGGGCTTCCCTGGTGGTGCAGTGGTTAAGAATCTGCCTGCCAGTGCAAGGGACACAGGTTCGAGCCCTGGTCCGGGAAGATCCCACATGCTGCGGAGCAGCTAAGCCCGTGCGCCACAGCTACTGAGCCTGCCCTCTAGAGCCTATGAGCCACTATTGAGCCTGTGTGCCACAACTACTGAAGCCTGCACACCTAGAGCCCGTGCTCCACAACAAGAGAAGCCACTGCAATGAGAAGCCTGTGCACCGCAACGAAGAGTAGCCCCCGCTCGCCACAACTAGAGAAAGCCCATGCACAGCAACGAAGACCCAATGCAGCCAAAAAATAAAAAAAAGATGAGAGTAACCCAGGCTAGGGTGATGGCCCTGGAAATGGAGAAAAGCTAGCAGATTCAAAACATTTTGAGAGAGAATCATCAGGACCTGTGATCTATGGGTTGTACAGAATGAGGTCAAGAGAGGAGTCAAGCATGATTCATCTTTCTAGATTGAGCAGCTGGGTACATTAGTGATAGTGAAGAATGAGTAAAATGTCAAGATGAGCAAGGAAGAGGAATTAGCTTTTTAAATAAGGGAATTAATTGGCAATGAAGGAACTCAAGGTCTTGTTAGGAAATAGCAGGTGGCCCAGTTCAGCTCAGGATGAATCACATGTGTGTCAGGGATGGGATGGGGTGGGGTGAACAAGATAAAGTTGGAAAGGGGTTAGCTGGCACAGGTTCACAGGTGTCAAGCAAATATACGTGGATGTGTGTCGTTTATCCATTTGTGTCCTTATTTACAATCAAGTCTACTCTCTGTAGACTTTCTTTTCTGCTTTCCCCTATGGGCAGGCCTGATCCTCATGGAGGGTGATGAGGACACAGCGAGAAAAACACAAAGAACAGCTGGCTGTCCACTAGGGTAACCGCTGGCCACGTGGCTGTTCAGCCCTGGAAATGTGGCTCGACTGAATTAACATGATCAAGTGTAAAATATACACTAGATCTTGAAGACTTAATATGAAGAGAAAGGATTTTAAATATCTCACAATTTTTATATTGATATGTTGAAATAATATTTTGAAATGATTGAATAAAATATATTATTAAAATTTTTCTATTAGAAAAATTATGCATGCACCTCACGTTACGTTTCTGTTGGACCATGCTGATCTAGAGTGGTTCTAACTCATGCCAACCTACGTGCACCACCTGAAGAGTGAGTTTCCGTATTGCCAGTCTGTAGTTTCTTGAAGGCGGTGATCCTGATGTGTAGAGCAAGTGAGATAGTGTGAATGAGTCATTCCAAGATGTATTATCAATAAACACTTAACCAGGGTCCTTGGGTGAAGCTACAGATTAGCTTTACCTGCAGCAGAGTGTTAACCCTCTACAGCTCACAATACAGGATATCTGCAAAACATTCCAGAGCTCTGCTGATTTCTCTTCTCATAGTTCGTTGCCCTCCATAGAAGATTTAGCCTTTTCTCCTCAAGATTTGTTTGATAGACTTTTCCTGGGAATTTTCTCTAATCAATTCTTCCCACTCAGAATTACATGCTGTGCACGTCATTGCCATTGGCCAGGTGGTTTCCTAAGGTTAATCATCATAGAAAATGCAAATATATTGAGCACTTTTATATACATACTTCCTTTTTTCTCATGAAGATGTATTTCAGTTTTATACCCACTTCTTTCTGAACTTGTGAGGCTTGTTTAGTATTGGATGGAAATGGATCAGTGTCATTTATATTTAGGATATGTGGTCAATTATAAAGGTTTAATTTAAGGCTGAGCTTTTCACCTGGCAACCTTTTTTTATGTCTGATTTTCCCTTAGGGTAAAGAATTTTACAGGGATGGTATAAGTGCAGGAAGAAAGGTAGCATTTTTTCCTACATAGTAGAAGCTCTTTTAACCAACCACGACTTAACCTACCCACCAGATATGTTGATATTTTCCAAAAATAGTGTTGTTTCACACACAAAAAATAAGTTGAATATGTATGAAAAACTTGATTCAGGTCAAGTCACTTAAAAATGTGCTATCAAATTAGGTATGGGTAAGAAAATTGTAAAATATTTGGAAAAATTATAGAAATCTGTCATTCTTCATTCAAATTGCTCTGCAAGTGTCTTCAATTTCTCACTCCACTTTAAATAAATTAAAGTTGGAACTTCCACAGAATGCATAATCACTATGATTTATGAAAGAAAGACTTTTAGGAACTCAAGGTAAAAGATTTGGTCTCCATTAGAGACTGACAAATAAATTCTCATTTGTATATTTTAAGTAAAGTGTTTAAAATATGTATGCATTATTACCTTTTGTGATTTCTGTTTTCCTCTATCACCTGACTTCTAATCACACTGGGCAAAAGATTTCCTATGGATTTGACATTTTATAGCATGGAGAGGACCTCAATCTAGCTACCATTTACCACAACGTATGTGAAGAGTATGGTTTAATACTCTGATTCACCAGCTCTCCTTTACCACTTGTTCACATCTTATACACTGGCTTCTTTTTCTCCTCCTCTGAATTGGCTTACATGGACCAGTGACCAGTGACCTCGTAAACACCTTTACTTATGTCTCTCTAGCCTTTTATACTGTTGCCTTTGCCTCTTAAACCTGTCTTCCTCTTGGCTTATATTAACCAGACTATTCTGACTTTTCTTTTTCCTGTCTGCATGCTTTTTTTTCCTCCTACTCCTTTATGGGCTTATATTTCTTCTTCCTTTTTTCTTACCCTGTTTCCTATTCTTACTATTTTGATTTTTTTCTTCATACTATTTTCACTGATAGTTCCATTCACTATTTTTTCTTCATTTTAAAAAAATTTTATTTTATATTGGAGCATAGTTATCAAGAAGACTATTGCTCTCTGTGGGCTAGTTACAGCACTGCTTTGGTATAAAAACCATAGGGATAATTGAATCATGATTAGAGCAAAAGGAATTAATGAGATGCTTCTAAGAAAACTGGGATATCGGTGTATTTTGTCAGTGTACCCCTTCCCCAGATAATGAAGAAAGAATATATCAAATTCTACCTCCTTCAGTTTCCCACTTCCAGGCTTTATGTAGACCATCTTTTTCTTCTTCTTTTAAATATGTTAATGCCATTGATTACATGTTGGTCAACATCTCTTTTTCACTTTGTTCTTTCAGCTTTTTAAGTGGACATGAAGATAATATTAAAAAAAGATTTCTGCCAATGTGTCAGGCATAGTTCTAGATGCTTTAAATTTCAAAACAATACCATACATTTGGTATTATTAGCCCCTTTGCATAAGCGAGGAGTATGAGGCGTTGGAATTTTCAATAACTTGCCTAAAATCACGCTACTAATAAATACTGGTGCCCAAGTCTACTCGTTTTGAAAGCCATGTTTTTTAATGAATACATTTAACTCTATACATTCCTATCTAATCTCTACTTAAGCTACATCCCACAGATTTTAATATGCAGTATTCTCTGTATCATTTAGATCTAAATATTTCATAATTTCCATTGTGATTCCTCTTTAACACTTGGAATATTTAGATGTGTTTTTCCTACAACATATGGAACCTTTGCTTACTACTTTATTAAATTACTTACCCAAAGTAACTTTTATAGATATCTATTTTTAGTTGACATATAATTTATTTACAATGTCATATTCATTTCAGGTGTATAACATAGTGATTCGATATTTTTATAGATTATACTCCATTTAATATAAAATATAAAATATTGGCTATATTCCCTGTGCTGCACATTATATCCTTGTATGTTATTTATTTTATGCCTAGTAGTTCATACCTCTTAATCCCCTTCCCCTATCTTGCCCCTACCCCTACCCCTCTCTTCACTGGTAACCACTAGTTTATTCTCTGTATCTGTGAATCTGTTTCTGTTTTGTTATATTTATTCATTTGTTTTATTTTTTAGATTCCACATATAATTGAAAACATCGTATTTGTCTTTCTCTATCTGACTTACTTCACTAAGCATGATACCCTCCAGGTCCATCCATGTTGTTGCACATAAGATTTCCTTATTTTTGTGGCTGCCTAATATTCCATTGTGTATATAGGTGACACCTTCTTTATCCATTCATCTGTTGATGGACAGTTAGGTTGCTTCCATATCTTGGCTATTGTAAGTAGTGTTGCTATGAATGTTGGGGTGCATAGGTATAAACATCTATTTTTATTCATTATGTTTTGAATTTTATTACTGTAATTCTTAAGAAAATGAGAAAGGTAGCACAGCATTGTTCCTAAACATCTTTTTCACGTGCTATAAATAAAAGATATGGATCCTATTCTCAAAGAGTTTAGTCGGTTAGAAACTTATAACAAATAAGATCAAAAGAAAACATTATAACAATATCTAGGAGCTCTAAGGATGAGAAATTCAATGGGTATTGTCTCAATCAGAAACATTTTCATGAAAATGGTGGAATGTGCATTAGGTCTTATGGGGAGGATAGGATTTGGGTGAATTGGGTAAAGGAAGGGGATTTCAAGTAAGGAGGCCAACACAAATGAAGTGATCACGGAAAAACTACTGTGTTGTTGGGGCAATGACTAGGCCATCCATATTTTGCCCCTTGGAACACAGGAAATAAGTCTAATCTTGGTTGCATATAACAGCACTCAAAATAATGTTCATAAAACTACTAAGTCTCTGCGAGTATCCTTTTTGAATTAACTAACTCTTCCCTCAGTTATTATTCCTAATGAGTCTCTCCATTTTGACTGCTTATTGATATGTTAGTTAAACTTTATCCTTCTTAAATGGGACCCTTATAACAGGACATGATCCATGACTTCTTAAAGGGTAGTTCCCAGGATGAAACCCACAAGAAAACACCAACTGTGAAATCTTGAATATGGAGTAATGCCTTGTAGTAGTCAAATCCACAGTGTGGCCATGTGACTGGGACAGTTAAGGAGTAATTCATTTACTTTTCATAAGATGTAAGACTTTAAATGAAGAAGATCAGTTAGATTGATTAGGTCTTCTTAACTTATTGTAAAGTTTAAGAGTTCAGACTTAGAATTCAACAGATCTGACTTTGAATTCTAGCTGCTCCACTTAAAATTCTATGACCTTGGATGAATTTATTTAAACTCCTTATGCCTCATTTTCCTCCTCTATAAAATGAGAATAACAATACCTATTTCATAGGGTTGGTATGAAAATTAAATCAAAGAACAAAGTAAATCACATGGTGTAGTACTTGGCACATTGTAAATGTTCAACAAGTAGTAGCTAAATATAAGCCTGGGTATAAATTTAAGCCAAATAATGAGGCATTTTCCTGCTCACATCAACTCTACTCGATTATACGAGTATAAATTTTATACCCCCAACATGGTAGAATGTTAAATATGCAAAATATGCATATAGGTCTTGCTTCTGTATGGATAATGAACAATAATTAATGGGGCTGTTAGTACATAGGAACAAGTAATAGTGAGTGAGTGCTTCACTATTTATTATAACATGTAACCAAAAGGTTATGCTTTAAATGATGCTGTTTTTAGTCAAGACAGTACTATTTATGGGAATCTTTTCAGAGGACAAAGGCAGATTAGAAAAGACATTTCTAGGGTAAACTTATATTCTGAAACCCTCCATGTACTTATCTAGGCTAGGAAATAACAATTGCAGTGTAGTTGAAAATTTATGACAGAGTCGGCAAAAATAACAATGTAAGCCAGCTTTGGTGGTTGACGGTGGAGTCTGGGGAAAGCGATTTGCTAATAAATGTTTTCTGCATTGTTTACCATGATATTCATAAAAATGAATGAGGAAAATAACATTTTAACCCAGAAGTGCCAGAGAGAGTTGCCAATGTATAATATTATTTCATTGCATTTGCCCAATTTACCTCTGAAATGTGGAGTCCATCAATGAAGGCCTTCTTGTATTAATATGTGAGTATGAAGGTGACATCCTGGACGTTTCCAAACCAACTTGCCTCTGATATCTTTGTGATGCTTTTGCCTCTGAATCATTACTACAGGGGCAACACAACCCTGTATTCTATTGCTAAACACAGTATTTCTTTAGCGGGTCTTCATGTTTTAATCGTCTAAAAACCAAAAAGTATCTAAATCCTCTAAAAACTAAAATACCTAAAACCTGGTTTTAGATACTTCTATCGACTAGATAATCTTATAAATAGGAAAAAATATTTTCAGTAAACTTTTAAAAAAAAATTCTCCTTAGGTGATTTCCAAGTGGGTTTTTTGTTTGTTTTTGTTTGTTGGTTTTGCAGATACATTAAACTCTACTAACCCAATATTTTGCTTTTGTAGTGGACTCTGTTAATATGCTGGAACTGAAACTATACCCTTTCATGCTTCAATTTGAAAGTCACTATTTAGGCCATTTGTATAGTAATAGTTCTCATTCATAAGTAAACTTAGTACAGTAGAATAAAATTATATCGTTGGACTCCTTTTTACCCAAATTTAGATACACTTTATAGAATACCATATATCTTGAAATGTAATTGCATTCAAATAAAAGCCTGATAATATACAATTATTCTACACTGAATAGAGAAGCTGTTAGTCTTATCCCTCAATGCATATTTTACTAGTCTTCAAATTTAGAGGCATACAGAGGGAAAGAAGCCCTTTAATCTGAAGGATACATGGGTCCAATTCATAATTTTTGAGAGTCTGCTCTGGGCTGAGTGCAACGCTAATCACACAATTCCTGCTCTGGTTGCCTTCATCATCATCTGGGGGGGGAGGGTAGGAGTAGGTAGCAGACTAGTAAACAAGCAAATGGATGAATATTATCAAATATTTGCTATGAAGAAATGCTATAGAGACCAGCATTGAGTACCTACTTAGATTATATGAGCAGACAAAGCCTCACTGGGCTCATGAGAGAGGAAGTGCCTGGGGAAGAATATTACAGGTGGAGAAATCAGCAAGTCCAAACACCGTGAAGCAAAATGCTGACCAATAACAGAGGGTTGGTCTCAAGTGGGGAGGGTTATACAGAACCCAGTGGGATTGGACATTGGAATAACAGATTTACTCACCTTCAGTCTCAGCTGCATGAGACCACATTTTGACTTGGATTATACCATACTGCAAGTAGCTAAGTGGTTTACCACTTTCTACCATATAAGTGGGTGGGTATGCTGCAATTCTTCAGCAGTCACTGGAAAACTGCAAAGTCTGAAAAGTTGAGAGGATTTACTGAATTACCATTGCCTCCACTTTCAAAAGTGACGCTATAATACCCGTTGTACTATTAACTAGCATTTCATGTTGTTATGTCATAAAATGCACAAATTTTCTGCTCTTAGTGCATTAAGATATAAGGTAGATGTGGAGATTTGTATCCTTATCTTAATTCTTCCTTCTTGATATTCATATAGCATTTCCATCTTGAAATTTGGATAGCATTTATTAACCCTCATTTTGTTACAAAAAACGAAGAATATTAAATTTAAAAGTTAAGATGGGTCCAATTCTTTTGTGTCGCTATGGAATGAGGATCTCTGTTTGTTTCAAGTCACTGTGTACTTGAATTCCATATCAGCCCTCTCTTCTCATCTTGGTGTTTCACTGCTGGGCACATTCAACACTGATTATCAAGTACAAGTCCTTTACTCTTGACCTCCTCCCTCATTTATGCATCGGTTTCTGCTGATAATGCCAAACTGTGTTAGAACATGTGAACCCAATAAGGACACAGTTAGTTCCACTTAATGATAATTGGTCTTCTGGTATGGTTTCCAGGAATATATTGCATGATTAAAGCAGGAACCACTTATTGGCAAAATCAAAATCGTCTGGTTACTCCTATACTTCTGTTAACATGTTGGTGTTATCCACAGGGAGAAAAAAGTGAGTTCGTTGAACGTATTTGCAAAAAGAGTTTGTACAACTTTCTCCTAAGTGTGCTGGTTTTTAATACTATGTATAAGCTATTCAATCTGCTAATCCCAGTCTTGGAATGGGAATTTGGTAATAGTACCTTTTTTTCTTTAAAAGAAAAGGGAAACAAGTTATTTCTACAGGCAAGTATGTACCTGTGCATTTTTATTTTTTATTCTGACAGCCTACCTGTAATTTGTGAAGGATTTTGGCTGGCAGCCAAACTCAGAGCCTCTGTCAACTGTTACAATTATTTGTTTCTGTATGTATTCTCAAGTGTCTTTATAGTTGAAATGAAATAAGTAACACGTTTGGTGTACATTAGACCACTCTAGACAAATATTTTGGCGGAAGCTTAATTTATTCAGTTCTCCTGACTTTTTTGGTGTATCTGCTTTTCTGTGAAGTATTCCGTACATCTTTATAACCATTGAGAACACATTCTTGATTTAAAGCAAAACTTTGTTACAAAAATTAGCATTCCAGTGCAAAAATTAGATTAAAGCAGAATGAATACACAATATTTGAATTATGCTAAGTAATAAATGTCCATTTAGATTTGGGTTTTAATTTTTAAACGTTTATTTAGCAAAATACTGCCTGAAATCTGTAGGCAAAGATTTTTATTGTATTGACGGGGAAAGCAGTTCTGAATTTCATAAAGCATTCACCAGGGAGACTGTATTGTCAGCAGCAGTAATTACAGCAGGTAATTGTGTCATTTACCCTGTTACAGACCACTGAATGTGATGAGCATGGGACATACCAGCTGTCACACCCTGCTAGCTTTCATGCTCTGGGATTTGCAAAGTCACACTAGGACTCACTCTTGGTGAATGAAAGGGAAACAAAAATAAAGTGAGATTAAAAACTACTGCAGCTTTTATAGAGAGAATTTCTAGAAAACAAAAAGTATAAATTTCTCTAAAGTTGTTAGTCGACCTAGGCATTCCTCTTAATTTTTGTTTCATATAGTCCAAGGCTGTTGTGCTGGAAATAAATATAACTCAGACCCAATTCCGCTGCTTCTTAACCATTAACCTTGGATAAGTGATTTAATCCTCTAGAGCCTCAGTTTCTTCATGTGGTCGATAAAAAATTTGGTGAAGGATACACCTGCTAAGGTCCAATTTCCCTTTTAAAATTCTCTGTGTTTCTACTGGGAATCAATTCTCTTTTAGGTGTTGTAGATACACCAGTGAACAAATTAGGGTTGCTGCCCTTATGAAACTTTTATTCTAATGAGGAATGAGGAAGACAGACCATAAACACATAAGCAAACACTTTCATATAGTTTAACATCAGATAAAAGCAGGTGTTGCGAAGAAGGAATCCCGGTAAGCAGAGGTGTGAGACAGAGACTCTCTGAGGAGGTGCCCTCTGAGCAGAGGCCTGAAATAAGTGAGTGACTGAGCCATGAAACGTGTGGGTTAAAAGCGTCTCAAGAGGAAGAAACTGCAAGATGTTTTGTCTGTTCAAGGAACACAGAGAGGCCAGTGTGGCTGGGAGGAGGAGAGAGGTAGAAGATGACTTCACTGGGGCACACTGTGGCCATGGCAAGGACTTTGGATTTTATTCGAAATGTGAGTGAAGAGAATCCAGGGAAGGGTTAAGAGCAGAAGGATGTTGGGGACATCTTAAATTTTGAGAGAGTCTTTCTGCCTGCCTTATGAAATAAGGCTGCCAGTGGGAATATTTGCATTTTAACAGAATATACTCAAATATATTGGTATATAAATGGCCACTTTAAAAAAATCACGTGATTTCAAATTTATAGGGAAAAATTTTTGTAGAGATGTCAGAGAAGACTATTGATTACAGTTGAGGTTCTTTTGATATCTTTTGATATTTTTGAAATTGCCTTTGAGTTTCATTTTACCTTAGGTAATGTAGACTTGGTAGGAATAATCCTAAAGGAAGAAAAATATTAACTTCATTTGTGCTGGCATGTTTAGTTTTCAAGCTAATTCAGGAAAGATTTGGGGATATGATAGTGTATTAGTAGATGTGATTAAACACAGAATAGTGAACACTTTTCTAGGTGTCTTTCTCTAGAATAGTTGAATTGGGACAGAGAGAGCCAATTAGACATGAAGAAAAGCCTGCACATATTCAGTATACAGGCCAGTAGCTTCTTATAACATTCTTGATGGGTTTTCTTCTTCTGTTGGTGTATCATGACAAACTGATTTTTTTAATGCATAAAAACATTTAATCAGCAAACACAGGTAGAACATTAAGTTCTAGTCAAACACTCTGCCAAACACTTGAGATTTAGCAGGCTACCTACAGAAAGTTTGCTGGTGAAATATGTTTGACTAGGGAGCTAGGAATCTCTTAAAGCTGTGTTTACACTTCAGACTTACATTCTATCCTTACTTAGATGTCCAACGATGGCTAGAAGTTGGTTGCTGCCCATTGTGGCAGGACTAACGTCCCTTCCAATCGATCTTTTTAATGTCAGTTGGGTATAAAAACAAAACACATCTTCCTTGTCGTTAGGAGAGCATAACCTAGAAGTGAAAATTAGTAAGTACATAGACAACTGCATTTCAGTCCTATAATAGAAGGAAGCACAGCAAGCTAAGGAAACAGGTTAAGCAAAGATGCTGAGCCATGAAAGTGATAAGGTAGTGACAAAGGAAATGGCAATATAAAGAAAGAAGACAAATAAATCTCTGCACTTCTACCTTCTACTCTGCAATATAAAGAAAGAAGACAAATAAATCTCTGCACTTCTACCTTCCTGTTCCCAAAATAAATCTACAATTAACATCATGTTGTACTTTTCCTAACATTCAGTTTTTCAGAAATATGTATAGCTGAATGATTTCTGTCTTCTCTTCTAGAGAATTCTATCTCTCAAAGGTTTCCAACCATGATCCCATCATTTTATTTTTCCTAGCTCTGGGACTTTTAAGAATGGCCATATCCCACTTGCAAAATAATCATTTTGATTTAGTGTCTTGGTCCGTTCAGGCTGCTATAACAGACTGGGTGGCTTAAACAGCAAACATTTATTTATTACAGTTCTGCAGGCTGGGAAGGTCAAGATCAGGGTGCTGGCAGGTTGATTGTTTGGTGTCAGCATGCTTCCTGGTTTATAGATGAAAGTCTTCTCCTTGTGTCCTCAGATGCCAGAAGGGGCATGAGAGATTTCTGAGGTCTCTTTTGTAAAGGCACTAATCCTATTCATGAGGGCTCCATTCTCATGATCTAATCACCTCCCTAAGGCCCCACCTCCAAATACCATCACATTGGGGATCAGGCTTCAACAAAAGGGTTTCAGGGAGACATAAATATCCAGTCCATAATGCTTAGTTTATCATTTCGTCTTGGGGTACAATGGGTTGAGGATGGAGGATGGATAATTCAGAGGCCAGATTAGAAGACAGAAGCAGGACTGGCCAACAGAGAAGTAAGTCACAGTCTACTTGGTCAATCTGCCATAGAGGCCCAGGAGGCTACCTGAGCCAGCTGTTCTTTGGTAACTTGCAAATATTTCCCATTTTGCCTTCTCGCCTTTTTCCTTCTGTTCTACTTTATCTTAAAGAGACATTCTGAGTGAATGAATGGATTTTATCATTCGTGCAAAGATATGTGGAACTAAAAGAGAGAGCCTTTAAATACACTTACTGGCCAGTTGTACTAGATCTGGGCCCCCAGAGGAAGGAGGGGAGGAAAGCAGGTAGTGAGGAGGGGGGTGCTGGGTGTAATTAGAGGAGGGGAGAATAAGATCTGTGAATACAAAGAGCACGTGTTTTCCCCAGAGCAGGACACTGCTGATTGTAATTAAAACATACTTGCAGGCAGGGAGAAGATTACAAGTTACAGTTTAAAAAAAAGATTTTAACTGATACTGTGGAAGAATAAAAGAAAGCGGGATGAGTAAATTGGGGAGGAATGTAAATAAAGCTTGCACTGGGAAACAAGGGCAAGAAACCAAGAGGTAAGAAGGCAAGAAAAGAAAGTTAGGATCAGATAGAGCCCCACTTGCTATTCAGCTGTTCCTTATGCTACACGTCTTCTGGTTTTGAGGTCAGGTTTCTATTCACATTCAACCAGCAATCTGATTGGGAACCCAGAGGCCAAAAGGTGTGAGGACCCGTGAGGGGCATAAGGAGAAGGGAAGAATTGTCAGCTTGTTCAGGTGGGGTGTATGCTATTCAGGGAACGTGAGTGATGGGATGGCAGGTTAAAGTCTTTCTTAAACTCCTCTGAACAATTTCAGAGATTCCTGAGGGCAAGAGCTCCCCTCTGTGAGAAACAGTGAGAAAAGAGTTACTGCATTTAAAGGAAACTCATCAAGTAAAAGTGAGTGATTCAGAATGAGGTTTAGAGTAAAAGCCATTTCAAATTCTTGAAAAGAATATAAAATAAAAAGAAGAGACACTAACCATTATTATCAGGAGAGAAAATTATTTTTGGATTTTAAGAAATCGATTCTAAATGACAGAAAAAAAGATTTTACTATACTACTAAGTTGATTCCTGCCTCAAAGAACTAAAAAAACACAGGTGTAAATTAGTCGTCAACTTGCTATCTATCTTCTATGTCTAGTGCATACAAATTATATGCATTCATACATATATATACACACACACACTCATACAAAATATATTCACACACATACTGCACACACATAAAGAGATACATTTGTGTGTATTATTTTATGGGAAAACAACAGCTATAAATATTTTGAGGACAGGTATTCTGCCTTATTCATCTTATAACAATTACGACTCTTAAACATAGTAGAACTTAAATATTTGTAATATCGATAAACATTATTGCAATTAGAAATACTAAAAGATATCAAAAGATACCAGCTCTAACATATCAGAGATAGTTAAATGCTGTGAAGCACAGAGTGCACAGAGAAGCATGAAATAAAAGTGTATCAGAAATACTTTCACATATATCTTATGTTTTATTAAGGGTACTAAAGAAATATATATATGTATATATAAAATCCTTTGGAATCGAAAAGGGTCTTATATCTTGTATTTTGCTGTGGTAAAGACTCAAATAACTTTCTCTAAGAGAGATGAATTTGTAATGAAGCTCATTTTAAAACTGAAGTTTCCGAGTGAAAAGGTCAACGATTCTCCTTTGCCCCATAGTCCCAACCCTTTAATATTTGAGGAATCATTTTATTTTCTGTAAGTTGGAAGATAAAGGGTCAGAATACGATGTCTGATCTAAGTATGGAAATCTAAGATCATCTTAAAATGCATTGAAAAGACTTGTCTAGGTTGGAATACTGTGGTTGCTTTTCTTAGATAATTTTGTATTTCAAAAATTCCCTTTTATGTTGCATTTTCTGAGATACATTTTCTGATGCAGTTTGTTGAATACACTCTCTATTCTTATTTTTTGTAGGCATTAAAGCAGAGCAGGGCTGAGAGCTTTAAAGGAAAGAATAGATCACATGGCGTTAGGTGGGGATGATTTTTTCCTGCAGTAGAAGTTTTCACTAGCTTAGTGAACACCTTTCCTTTCTTTCAAATAAATCTTAATAAATGGAAAAAAAACATGCCTCCGTCCACATTTAGAGGCAGCACCAACATGAAAACATAGGAGTATCAAGCTTGAACCTTTGCCTTGGTGAAGTTAAGCATACCATGATCGCTTAAGCAATATATAGGTACTGCGCTAAATGATAAATCCCAAGCATGTTACTTGGATTTTGAATGAGTTCAATGTAAAATGTAAAGTATCAGATGTGAAATGCTCTGAGGAATTGAAAACACTGATTTTGTATAGACTGAAGCTGAATATTTATTCATCCACATTTACCAAGCACTTAAAACATGTCAGGTGTTTTGGCAAGAGCTGAGGATTCAAAGATCTATAATAAAACTTTGCTATCTCAGGATGTATACTGATTAATGGGGGGTGGGTAAAAGAATTAACAATCCCTGACAGTGTGATGCTAACTTATGAAACATTTGCCTGCACTGGATTGTTCTAAGTGCCTTTTATACATTACCTCAGTTAATTCTTGCAGCTTTGTGAAGAAAATACAGATGCACAATCCCTTCTCTATAGTTCTGAACTCCAAAAAGTCCCAGACAGCTCTGGACAGTGGATGGTTTTATTTTTTAAATTCATTTAGCAACAAAATTTGATCTGACGCCATGTTATTTCTCATCTTTATTTATCCAGTTTGGTATGAATAGTCACACTTTTACCGCAGAAATATTTGTTTGATTACCAAGTACTGCCCCAGATCCTCCTGGAGATTTTATTCCTATACTATTATTAGGTCCATTTAACAGAGGAAAAAACTGATGTAAAGAGATTAAATAATTTATGTAAGGAGAGACCTTCAAGATGGCGGAGGAGTAAGATGTGGAGATCACCTTCCTCCCCACAAATATACCAGAAATACATCTACATGTGGAACAACTCCTACAGAACACCTACTGAACGCTAGCAGAAGACCTCAGACTTCCCAAAAGGCAAGAAACTCCCCACATACCTGAGAAGGGCAAAAGAAAATAGAAAAAACAGAGACAAAAGAGTAGGGATGGGACCTGCACCACTGGGAGGGAGCTGTGAAGGAGGAAAAGTTTCCACACACTAGGAGCCTCTTCACTGGCAGAGACGGGGATGGACGGTGTGGGGAAGCTTCAGAGCCATGGAGGAGAGCGCAGCAACATGGGTGCAGAGGGCAAAGCAGAGAGATTCCCGCACAGCGGATCAGTGCTGACCAGCACTCACCAGACCAAGAGGCTTGTCTGCTCACCTGCTGGGGTGAGTGGGGGCTGGGAGCTGAGGCTCGGGCTTCAGAGGTTGGATCCCAGGGAGAAGACTGGGGTTAGCTGTGTGAACACAGCCTGAAGGGGTCTAGTGTGCCACAGCTATCTGGAAGGGAGTCTGGGAAAATGTCTGGAGCTGCCTAAGAGGCAAGAGACCATTGTTTTGGGGTGCGCAAGGAGAGGGGATTCAGAGCACCACCTAAATGAGCTCCAGAGATGGGCATGGGCCACAGCTATCGGCACTAACACCAGAGACGGGCAGGAGACGCTAAGGCTGCTGCTGCAGCCACCAAGAAGCCTGTGTGCAAGCACAGGTCACTGTCCACACCTCCCCTCCCAGGAGCCTGTGCAGCCACCACTTCCAGGGTCCATGATCCAGGGACGAGTTCCCCAGGAGAACGCACAGCACACGTCAGGCTGTTGCAACAACATGCCAGCCTCTGCCGCTGCAGGCTCGCCCCGCATTCTGCACCCCTCCCTCCACCCCCAACCCCCCGGCCCGAGAGAGCCAGAGCCCCCTAATCAGCTGCTCCTTTAACCCTGTCCTGTCTGGGCGGGAACAGACGCCCTCAGGCAACCTACACGCAGAGGCGGGGCCAAATCCAAAGCTGAACCCCAGGAGCTGTGCGAACAAAGAAGAGAAAGGGAAATCTCTCCCAGCAGCCTCAAGAGCAGAGGATTAAATCTCCACCATCAACTTGATCTACCCTGCATCTGTGGAATACCTGAATAGATCATGATACATCCCAAAATTAAGGCGGTGGACTTTGGGAGCAACTGCAGACTTGGGGTTTGCTTTCTGCATCTAATCTGTTTCTGGTTTTATGTTTATCCTAGTTTAGTATTTACAGTTTATTATCACTGGTACATTTGTTTATTGATTTGGTTGCTCTCTCCCTTTTTTTTAAATATATGTAGATACATTTTTTTTATTCCTTTTTCTCTATTTGTGAGTATGTATGTGTATGCTTCTTTGTGTGATTTTGTCAGTATAGCTTTGCTTTCACCATTTGTCCTAGGATTTTGTCTATCCTTTTTTTTTTCTAGTATAGTTTTTAATGCTTATTATCATTGATGGATTTGTTTTTTGGGTTGGTTGCTCTTTTCTTTCTTTCCTTTTTTTATTATTTAAAAATTTTTCTATTTTTTAAAATTTTTATTTAATAACTTTATTTTATTTTATTTATTTTCTTCTTTCTTTCTTTTTTTCTCCCTTTTCTTCTGAGCCGTGTGGCTGACAGGGTCTTGGTGCTTCGGCCAGGTGTCAGGCCTGTGCCTCTGAGGTGGGAGAGCCGAGTTCAGGACATTGGTCCACCAGAGACCTCCTGGCTCCAAGTAATATCAAACAGCGAAATCTCTCCCAGAGATTTCCATCTCAATGCTAAGACCCAGTTCCACTCAATGACCAACAAGCTGCAGTGCTGGTACACCCTATGCCAAACAACTAGCAAGACAGGAACACAACCCCACCCATTAGGAGAGAGGCTGCCTAAAATAATAATAAGGTCACAGACACCCCAAAACACACCACCAGATGCGGTCCTGCCCACCAGAAAAACAAGATCCAGCCTCATCCACCAAAACACAGGCACTAGTCCCCTCCACCAGGAAGCCTACACAACCCACTGTACCAAACTTAGCTACTGGGGGCAGACACCAAAAACAAAGGGAACTATGAACCTGCAGCCTGTGAAAAGGAGACCATAAACGCAGTAAGTGAAGCTAAATGAGAAGACAGAGAAACACACAGCATATGGAGGAGCAAGGTAAAAACCCACCAGAACAAACAAATGAAGAGGAAATAGGCAGTCTACCTGAAAAATAATTCAGAGCAATGATAGTAAAGATGATCCAAAACCTTGGAAATAGAATGGAGAAAATAAAAGAAACAATTAACAAGGCTCTAGAACAACTAAAGAGCAAACAAACAATGATGAACAACACAATAAATGAAATTAAGAATTCTCTAGAAGTAATCAATAGCAGAATAACTGAGGCAGAAGAATGGATAAGTGACCTGGAATATAAAATAGAGGAAATAACTACTGCAGAGCAGAATAAAGAAAAAAGAATGAAAAGAATAGAGGACAGTCTTAGAGACCTCTGGGAAAACATTAAATGCTCCAACCTTTGAATTATAGGGGTTCCAGAAGAAGGAGAGAAAAAGAAATGGACTGAGAAAATATTTGAAGAGATTATAGTTGAAAACTTCCCTAATATGGGAAAGGAAATAGTCAAGCCCAGGAAGCACAGAAAGTCCCATACAGGATAAATCCAAGGAGAAACATGCCAAGACACATACTAATCAAACTATCAAAAGTTAAATACAGAGACAAGATATTAAAAGCAGCAAGCATAAAACAACAAAAAACATACAAGGGAATCCCCATAAGGTTAACAGCTGATCTTTCAGCAGGAACCTTGCAAGCCAGAATGGAGAGGCAGGACATATTTAAAGTAATGAAAGGGAAAAATCTACAACCAAGATTACTCTACCCAGCAAGGATCTCATTCAGATTTGATGGAGAAATTAAAACCTTTACAGACAAAAAGAGGCTTAAAGAGTTCAGCACCACCAAACCAGCTTTACAACAATTGCTAAAGGAACTTCTCGAGGCAGGAAACGAAAGAGAAGGAAAAGACCTACAATAACAAACCCAAAACAATTAAGAAACTCATAATAGGAACATACATATCAATAAATACCTTAAACGTAAGTGGATTAAAAGCTCCAACCAAAAGACATAGACTGGCTGAATGGATACAAAAACAAGACCTATATATATGCTGTCTACAAGAGACCCACTTCAGACCTAGTGACACATACAGACTGAAAGTGAGGGGATGGAAAAAAATATTCCATGCAAATGGAAACCAAAAGAAAGCTGGAGTAGCAATTCTCATAGCAGACAAAATAGACTTTAAAATAAAGAATGTTACAAGAGACAAAGAAGGACACTACATAGTGATCAAGGGATCAAGCCAAGAAGAAGATATTACAATTGTAGATACTTATGCACCCAGCATAGGAGCACCTCAATATGTAAGGAAAATGCTAACATCCATATAAGGGGAAATCAACAGTAATACAAGCGTAGTAGGGGACTTTAACACCCCACTATCACCAATGGACAGATCATCCAAAATGAAAAATAAGGAAGCACAAGCTTTAAATGATACATTAAACAGGATGGACTTAATTGATATTTACAGGACGTTCCATCCAAAACAAATGAATACACTTTCTTCTCAGGTGCTCATGGAACATTCTACAGGATGGATTGTATATTGGGTCACAAATCAAGCCTCGGTAAATTTAAGAAAATTGAAATCGTTTCAAGTATCTTTTCAGACCACAAGGCTATGAGACTACATATCAGTTATAGGAAAAAATCTGTAAAAAATACAAACACATGGAGGCTAAACAATACACTAGTAAATAACCAACAGATCACTGAAGAAATCAAACAGGAAATCAAAAAATACTTAGAAACAAATGACAATGAAAACACGACAACAACATGACAAGGATGCAGCAAAAGCAGTTCTAAGAGGGAAGCTTAAAGCAATACAATCCTACCTCAAGAAACAAGAAACATCTCAAATAAACAACCTAACCTTACACCTAAAGCAATTTGAGAAAGAAGAACAAAAAAATCCCAAAGTTAGCAGAAGGAAAGATCATAAAGATCAGATCCAAAATAAATGAAGAAAACAATAGCAAAGATCAAAAAAACTAAAAGCTGGTTCTTGGAGAAGATAAACAAAATTGATAAACCATTAGCCAGACTCATCAAGAAAAAAATGAAGAAGACTCAAATCAATAGAATTAGAAATGAAAAAGGAGAAGTAACAACTGACACTGCAGAAATACAAATGATCATGAGAGATTACTACAAGCAACTACATGCCAATAAAATGGACAACCTGGAAGAAGTGGACAAATTCTTAGAAAAGCACAAACTTACGAGACTGAACCAGGAAGAAATAGAAAATATAAGTAGACCAATCACAAGCATTGAAATTGAGACTGTGATTTAAAATCTTCGAACAACCAAAGCCCACAACCAGATAGCTTCACAGGCTAATTCTATCAAACATTTAGAGAAGAGGTAACACCTATCCATCTCAAACTCTTCCAAAATATAGCAGAGGGAGGAACACTCCCGAATCATTCTATGAGACCACCATCACCCTGATACCAAAACCAGACAAAGATGTCACAAAGAAAGAAAACTACAGGCCAATGTCACCGATGAACATACATGCAAAAATCCTCAACAAAATACTAGAAAACAGAACCCAACAACACATTAAAAGGATCATACACCATGATCAAGTGTGGTTTATCCCAGGAATGCAAGGATTCTTCAATATAAGCAAATCAATCAATGTGACACACATATTAACAAACTGAAGGAGAAGAACCATATGATCATCTCAGTAGATGCAGAAAAAGTTTCTGACAAAATTCAACACCCGTTTATGACAAAAACCCTCCAGAAAGTAGGCATAGAGGGAATTTACCTAAATATAATAAAGGCCATATATGACAAACCCGCAGCCAACATCATTCTCAATGGTGAAAAACTGAAACCATTTCTCTAAGATCAGGAACAAGACATGGTTGTCCACTCTCACCAGTATTATTCAACATAGTTTTGGAAGCTTTAGCCACAGAAATCAGAGCAGAATTAGAAATAAAATGAATCCGAATTGGAAAAGAAGAAGTAAAGATGTCACTGTTTGCAGATGACATGATACTATACATAGACAATCCTAAAGATGCTACCAGAAAACTACTAGAGCTAATCAATGAATTTGGTAAAGTTGCAGGATGCAAAATTAATGCACAGAAATCTCTGGCATTCCTATACACTAATGATGAAAAATCTGAAAGAGAAATTAAGGAAACACTCCCATTTACCATTGCAACCAAAAGAATAAAATACCTAGGAATAAACCTACCTAAAGAGTCAAAAGACCTGTATGCACAAAACTATAAGACACTCATGAAAGAAATTAAAGATGTTACAAACAGAGAGATATGCCATGTTCTTGGATTGGAAGAATCAACATTGTGAAAATGACTATAGTACCCAAAGCAATCTACAGATTCAGTGCAATCCCTATCAAACTACCAATGGCATTTTTCACAGAACCAGAACAAAAAATTTTACAATTTGTATGGAAACACAAAAGACCTCGATTAGCCAAAGCAATCTTGAGAAAGAAAAACAGAGCTGGAGGAATCAGGCTCCTGGACTGGTACCGGGACAAAAAACAGAAATATAGATCATGGAACAGGATAGAAAGCCCAGAGATAAACCCATGTACATATGGTCACTTTATTTTCGGTAAAGGAGGCAAGAATATACAATGGAGAAAACACAGTCTCTTCAATAAGTGGTGCTGGGAGAACTGGACAGCTACATGTTAAAGAATGAAATTAGAACACTCCCTGACAGCATACACAAAAATAAACTCAAAATTGATTAAAGACCTAAATTTAAGGCCAGAGACTATCAAACTCTTAGAGGAAAACATAGGCAGAACACTCTATGACATAAATCACAGCAAGATCCTTTTTGACCCACCTCCTAGAGAAATGGAAATAAAAATAAACGAATGGGACCTAATGAAACGTAAAAGCTTTTGCACAGCAAAAGAAACCATAAACAAGACGAAAATACAACCCTCAGAATGGGAGAAAATATTTGTAAATGAAGCAGGTGACAAAGGATTAATCTCCAAAATTACAAGCAACTCATGGAGCTGAATATCTAAAAAACAAACAGCTCAATCCAAAAATAGGCAGAAGACCTAAATAGACATTTATCTAAAGAAGATATACAGATTACCAACAAACACAGGAAAGGATACTCAACATCACTAATCATTAGAGAAATGCAAATCAAAACTACAATGAGGTATCACCTCACACTGGTCAGAATGGCCATCATTGAAAAATCTAGAAACAATAAATGCTGGAGAGGGTGTGGAGAAAAGGCAACCCTCTTGCATTGTTGGTGGGAATGTAAATTGATACAGCCACTATGGAGAACAGTATGGAGGTTCCGTAAAAAACTAAAAATAGAACTACCATACGACCGAGCAATACCACTACTGGGCTGAGAAAACCACAATTCAAAAAGAGTCATGTATCACAATGTTCATTGCAGCTCTATTTACAATAGTCAGGACATGGAAGCAACATAAGTGTCCATTGACAGATAAATGGATAAAGAAGATGTGGCACATATATACAGTGGAATATTACTCAGCCATAAAAAGAAACGTAATTGAGTTATTTGTAGTGAGGTGGATTGACCTAGAGTCTGTCATACAGAGTGAAGTAAGTCAGAAAGAGAAATACAAATACCATATGCTAACACATATATATGGAATCTAAAAGACAAAAAAAAAGGTTCTGAAGAACCTAGAGGCAGGACAGGAATAAAGATGCAGACGTAGAGAATGGACTTGAGGACACGGGGAGGGGGAAGGGTAAGCTGGGATGAAGTGAGAGAGTGGCATGGACTTATATACACTACCGAATGTAAAATAGCTAGTAGGAATCAGACAGAGAGATCAGCTTGGTATTTTGTGACCACCTAGAGCGATGGGATAAGGAGGGTGGGAGGGAGATGCAAAAGGGAGGAGATATGGGGATAATTGTATATGTGTAGCGGATTCACTTTGTTATAAAGCAGAAACAAACACAACATTGTAAAGAAATTATACCCTAATAAAGATGTTAAAAAAATAGTAATTAAGGTAAGATTTGACAGCTAGCAAAAGGCAGAGCTGGGATCTGAACTGAGGTACGCTGACTCCAAAGTCCTTACTCTTAATACTACTATTGTGGCTTTTAAATGCTGTGATGGAGTTAAGCACAAGGCTTCATGGGTCCTAAGGGGCTCAGCTACATTAGACTGACGGAGTTTTAAGGAAGGTTTTCTGAAGAAAGAATCATTGTTTGATCTGAGTGGGAGGTGAGTAGGAGAGGTAGACAAAGAAAGTGGGGAAGGACCTTTGGGGCAAAAAGCAAGGATGCATGTGTGAAATATACAGGGATTCTGGTATGATCCTTGGCCTTTAGTAGAATCTCAATTAATGTCATCATTACTAAGTAGCTGCCATGGGGGAGTTATAAATGATGCAGTATGGTAAGAGCAAAATGTCATAATGAAAGTCTTAACGAGTAGGCGGTGCCTTGATGGCTAGTTAAAACAATGGGATGTCACTAGAAAAATTGAGAAGAAGAGAATGGGGGAGAGATAGACAATATCAGTTTTTATTTGAAAAGTCATTCTGGTAATGCTTTGGAAACGTACAAAACTGGGGGCAGCGTTGTCATAATGAGACTAGCGCAGTAATCCAAAGGAGATATCTCGTGCCCAAATACGGGCAGCTGCAGAGCAGTGGGTATGGAGATGGGGGATGGGGATGAGAATTGCCAAGGAAGTAGAATCCGGATGAATTGGTCCCTGGATGCAGTGAGTGGGAGGAAGTGCAGAGAGGTCTGTGGTGACTCCCAGATTCCTGGTTTGGGAGGAAGAAAGGCTTATTGGTACACGTAGCTACAGATTCAACTGTGGGTGGGAAACCTGAGGATGTTCTTTCCTGATGACCTGGTGGTTTTCTGTGAAGTTGTTGGGAGGTTATGTGCCAAGAGTGAGGGAATGTGAATGGGGCAGGCATTTTAAGAGAAAGCAGCAAAGCTGCTGAGGGGAATGGAAGAGAAAGCAGGGGATGTACAGAATTGTCACTACAGGATACATACCTTGAACAGTTTGCATTAGCAGATCTCGAATGTTTTACATGTTAGAGACGTACATTATGGTGATTGATTCACTCATTAACAGTCCCTGGAGATCAATTTTGTGCCAGTCATTTTGTTGGATGTTGGGGGCGATTGACGAATTAGACCCAAGGCTTTAGCATCTAGGTGGTTATCTGACAGATTTGGGGTGGGGAATTTTTGCTTGGTTTCTTGTCACCGTCAGTAGAGTAAATTCAATTTCCTAATATGATCTTTGCTTTTATATTTTAACTTCTCAATTCTATTTTTTCTTTTCCATAAAAACCAAATCAAACCAAACTAAAACAGGAATAACAGAATCCCTAAAGAAGCCCTCTTATTTCTATTCAACTCACCACCATCTTCCCAGTCACCCACATTTGAAACCTGAGCTATTTTTAATACCTTTCTTTCTTTTGACTCAAAAATAGATTCACTGTGGGGTGCATTAGTTCTGTGTTTAAATCTGTCCGTCTTTCTCCATCACTGTGGTCCATTCTATTGCAGGCTCTGTTTTCAACACAGTTTCATTCCACAAAACATAGGAACTGGGCTGTGTAAAATGAGCAAGACATGATTGCTGCCTTAAAGGGATTTGAATCTTATGATCTGGGGGGATAGCTTCTCAGCTCTTCTTCCTATGTCCTTGTAGTGCTTCCTTATGCTGTGCAGGTGCATTACCCAACACAGTGCTGGGCGGATAATAAGCGCTCAGTTTCCGTCTATTTGCTTTCTTCCATTTCCACTTGCCCTCCTCCTCCCCTTCCTCTTCCTTATCCCTTTGTTTTGCCTCTCAGTGTTGCACAGACTCTTTTCTCAACTCTCAGTAATGATCTAACTCTGATTCAAAAGGAGAAGAATAAAAGGAAGAAAGAAGGATTAAGGAGAGAGAGGGAGGCTGGCTTGCTAACACGGGACTCCTACTTTGTCAAGGAAAGTTAGCCTCTCCTCATCTGCATATTACAGTTAATTTCCCTAAAAATCAACTTTAATTTTATCATTCCACCTTTTATTGTACAGGGGGAAGTGGCTATTTGTTGCCCACCAGATAAAATCACGCCGTATTCCTGAGCTGTTCACACTGTTCCTTACTGTCCTGTCAGTCATCACCTATGCCAGCTCAACCGCTGAATAGCCCTACCGTACCCCATGCTTTTGTCTTTTGCATGCATGCTCTCTCCATATGGAATACTTGTTCCCATCTTTATCCTTTTCCTGTTAAAACCTTTCCTATCTTTTAAGACTCACTTTTTTGGCCTATTTGTTATAGGACACTTTCCCAGGATTATGGGAATACCACTCAGTCGATCTTCATCTCTTCGTCTTTAAGCCTTTCGAAATCTTTGTTTATAGGTTGTAGTTGTTTCAAACATTGAAGGCTCTTGGCCTTGTCACTTCCTAGCTGTGTGATCTTGGGCAAGATGCGTCCTTGCTCTGGGAAAGCTCTCTATTCCTATTTGTAAAATAAGAGTCATAATAGTACTGACCTAAAAAGGTTTTTGTGAAGGCTGAAGGGGGTAATGCATATAAAACACTTAGTGCAGGTCTTTATAGCATGTAGTAAGCACTTAAAAATTAGCTATTGTCATTATTACTGGTATTTTCTCTCTTACAGCACTAAACAATGGCTGCAGTATGTCACAGTTGTTATCTATTCACATCACCCATCCTGTAATAGTTCAAAAGTTTCTTGAGGTCACAAATCCCATTTTGATGCATCTTTGCCTCTTCCGGAGCACTAGAGTCACACAGCAGAAGTTTCATAAATGTGTGTTGAAAGAACAAATGAAAACTATCTGACTGATGGTTCAAAGTATTTTGTTGCCCTACAATGTGTTCAGACAAAGCTTATTTCCTGAAACACCAAATAGGACAAAGCAAGATTTTGCCATAAAAATAGAATTTGAATTACTTTGTGAAATTACTGTAAGGGTAGAGAGGAAATTTGAGTGTGCTTTGGTTGTTAAGATTCTTGATCAAATAGGGATTAGGCAAGGAGGCTGAACATACAGTGGAAAGACTAGAAGAAAGTAAACCAAGCATGTCGGAGGAAGGAAATCTGAACAAATTCCGAGTTGCTGAACAAACTGAAGAATAACAAGGAGTCAGTATTGAATTGGTGTGGTCAATGAACAGGAAACTTGAGTAGTGAACAAGAAACGCTTGGGTGTTAAAAATGAGTTTTAGTGGGTTTGCTGCTGTTGTAGACATTGAGCAAGTTTAAAGTATAATTTCTTATAGTTACTTGAATAGTGTTAAAAGTAAAAGTAGATTTCTGTTAAAATGACATTGTACTAAATAGATTTTTCTCTATAATGTAAAGTGAGTAAATAAGGTAACCATAAGAAACAAAATGAACAGCTTTGGGTAAGCATGATAGAGGTTTCTTTTTCCTTAATATAACCATTGAAAGTTATTTCAGTGGAATTTTGGAAACCAGAAAAATGTCCAAAATGTATTTGATTTCAGAGAAGATTATGAAGAGAGCAAATTCTGTGAGACATTTAGGTTTTGCAAATTGAAATAGAGGACATCGTCTGGCTAATAATGACAAAATGAATTTTCCCACTGAAGTGGATAATAAGATGAGAAAGTAACTAATAGTTGTTGAGTGTCTATGATTTGCCAGGGTGCTTACATTCATCATTGAAGTTTATTCTTTGTAACAGTTCCCTAACATAGGTCTTAATTTTTTCATTTTGAACTTAGAAAGATCAGCTAACTTTCACACGGCTACTGAGAACTTAGGATAAAATAGCATCTCAAAGCCTGTCTGGAAAGCGTATGTGTCACACTGCCTCCCTGCTATTGCTTATTAAAATAGTACATAATTTTCTCATAGTTCTACTTTGTCTTCATATTTACTTAGGGCCCTAGTACAGAACAGCTGATGGAGGATATTTTAAGCTAATGAATTGTAACGATCATCCTTACGAAGCAGTAATCATGAGGACAAATGTTTTGATTTCAGGAATGTGTCTTGCTGGTGGCAGTGAGCACAATATTGTTCTTCAATACCAGACCACTAAATATCTGTGGAGGGGAAGGAAGGAGGGGTAAGAAGGAAGGAAGGAATTCCAGTTCTTTCCAATAAACCCCCAAACTATCTAGTAATCGTTGAGTTGTGATAGAGAACATTCTTTATTTTCAGTTTGTACTCACTTTGAAAAGACCTGCCATAGAATAATTATCTTGTGAATGTACTAAGGAACTGTGGTTAAGTCCAAAGAGTTGTTTCATTTGAGAAATAGAGATGGCATATATTATCCGGGGACTCACCATTCTTTTCAGAGTAAATTAAGAGATCTCATTTGCAGACCCATGGGCTGTCTTGTTCTGAAGCTCTTCACAGGCCACTACACATAACTACACACTGACTTTGGTGGGGACACATGTGAGTGAAACTCATGGATGAACTGCTGCAAACCTCATTGATATGTTAAGGCAAGCAATCTGGTCTCTGGAAATATAAGAGGAAAGTAACCAAGCACCTCTTCACTTTTGAGATAAACCACCCATCTGAGCATCCAGTTTGATAGTGTTATCAATAAACTGGGATTATTACACTTCCATTGGCTTCCTTGCTCCAAGACTTATTCAGTCTTAAGCCTGAGGGAGCTTGTTCCCAGGTTAAGACCTGAGGTAGATTGTCACTAGGTTTAGAGCCATATCCTGCTACATTCTAAGAGAGAATTTGCTCACTGTAAATTTATATTCCAGGAAACACTTGGGTCAGGGAAAGTGAAACAGTTTTCTTTGTGGAACCTACCCCTGTATGTTGTGATAGCTGCTGTTTTCCCAACATTTCTAGATTTGGAAAGGAAAGTAGAAGATGCAGCATAGACAATATAATTCTTGTGACTGGAGAAATCTATCAGAGGAAAAGAAAGATTCTCTGAGGCTATTGGGCCAGCTATGAAGCTATATTACCTTCTGTTACCAGAAGAGTGGAATTTGCTGTGTAAAAGTGTCAACCCAAGGATCTAGTATATTGCTGGGGGATATAAAACAGAATTCTCGAGAAGCAGTGGACAGTGTTACTAGGGCCTGACCACTGGTATCAGAGGAGAGGACTCTTGGACATTGGAGTTATCTGGTTGCCAAACTACATTACGGTTGAGTTTCCAGAGATTTTTAAGCTGGGGGAATTAGTGCTGGAGTCCAAGTTCTGTGAGCTGGTTACTTTGTTTTTCAGGTGTTTGTACTTGACCATATTGATATCTTCCTTTTCTTTTGAAAACGTCTCTCAACTGTGTGAAAATGTGGATTTTAATATGAACAGAAATTACCTCAGTGCTTTGCCCTAGGAGTTCTATAATTTTTAATAAGGCTCCTGTAAGGTTAAAAGATACTAGAAAATACAATAAAGAGATGATAACTTCCTAATTGTGAAACATTAGAAGACTTGTAATGTGTAAACATTCAAAACCTCTGGATAATTACAAAAAAGAACACTAGGTTAAAAAAATAGATCAGGGAAAACCTACGCATAAAATGTCAGGAGGCCCTATTGCATAGCAATCAATAACCTAGCTTTTGGAGTCAGATGTTGTGATTCACAGCTCTACCACCTACCAAGCTGTGTGATCTCAGGCGAGATGCTTAGCTTCTATAAGCCAAGTTTAATTTTCTGAAAAATAATGTTTCCTAATTAATATGAGGATTAAATGAGATAGTGTATATTACAAAGTATGTGGTATGCAAGCACTGAAATAGAACTAGGATTATTACAAGTCATTCAGGGTCAGTCAAATTTGTAAGAGACTCAAGATTCCAAAAACAAAAGAAGCAAAGTATGTAAATGCTGTTTCAGCTTGGAACCCGCCTCTTCCCCACACATGCATAAAGAATATCCATGCCAAATGCTCTGCTCTCCATGAAGTCAGTCTTGCATTCCCACCTGACCCAACTAGAAATGACTCCCTCCCTTGATCTCTATGACCTTTTAAAACAGAGATTACTTCCTTGCTTCAGCATTTCTCATAATGAAGCCATGCGCTAAAGGCACTTGTGTTTTTGTCTTATCTCCCCAACTAAACTATAAGCTTTGTGAGGATAACTACTATTTATAATCATACTTTTAATCCTGAAAAGATCCTAAAACACAATAGACATTGAAGAAAATTGTATGTAATTGAAATGTAGATATATTTAAATTGCTTTTCACTCCTCTTTTCTGTAGTATTTGCCTTTTGTATCATAGTGAAATTCTTGAATAGAACATGTGCTATGTGTATTGCATGTCTGTGCTGAAATCATAGTGAGAAAAGCTATATGAATTTTAGGATGGCTGTCTTGTCTCTAGATAGTACATTCATTCTGGAAACAGCTCAATATGAACACCAATTTTAAAATCCAATTTGAATCCAACTCTATGTCATTCTGACTGATGATCTGTTGGGTGTTGAGTCTTAAAATGATTTTACATTAACTTAAACAGGTTAGGAGTTAATCAGTGAAACTGAAGTATTATTGTATGTAACATCTGCGTTTAGATAAATTCAAATGTGTATACTATTACTTTATTTTCATAGAGGAAGTTTACTATACTGACCCTTGTCACTGGTATGAAATCAGTTTCACATAGTATGTAAAGAGGCAGAGCATACAAAATATGGCACTCGGGACAAATCCTTGCTAGCTCTCACTGTAACATTATCTATTCTGTATATAAGGTACTGTAATAATTGACACCCATACTACTTTTGTTTAGAACTGTTGAGGGGTGATGTTTTCTTTCCATAACTTTTTTCCTTTTTTTCCATTTTATTTAAATTTAAAATTCATAGGTACAAAAGTGTTTAAATTTTGATTAAAATTATTATATGCTAATATTTTTAAAGAAAAGAAAAAGAAAGGGGTGCATTCAGTTTCAATCCCAACTGTTGTTTGGACTGTCATGTCACATGAACAGTGACATTTTATCTGAGGATATGAAGATAGCATTGAATCTTATGGATTGGATATTCTGAACATCAGATCTGATGTGTCTCCTTTTCAATATATGTGAAATAAAACTTAGAAGTCATTCACAGTTATATCCTGACATGCTCTTGTCAAACACTGGAATGTTTGAATGATTTAAATTCTGTCTTAATATTTTCCTCCTTATTTTATTTAATTTTATGTATTATATGTTAAAAATGTTGAAGGAAGTATTAAAAATGGATAGGCTGACTGGTGGGTCGGTGGTGGAGTCCTTAGGGGTATGTCAGTCAGGGAAACAGTAAGAAGTTGACATTTGACCAAAAGTCGATATGGAGCAGCAATAATTAACTATTTATTGAGATGACCTTATAGAATATTTGCTCCTTGCTTCATTCACATTCTCTTTTTTAAAGGGCTGTCAAAGTTAGTTCTGTGAGATTACAGTACAGGCATTTTAAAAGGCTTTTCTTAAGATCACAGTTTAGTTGATAATTGTGAGTATAACCAACTTTATTTTAAGTAGTTTGAAAAAAATTAAAGTGACAATATAAAAGAATTAATACTTTCTGTTTTCAGAATATGTCCTGCTATCTTAATTAATAGTTGAAATATCCCAAACCAAATAAAACACCACCATAGTAAAATCAGTAAAAAAACAGCTTAGGTTTCGGTAGCTTTCCATTTGGTGTCTAGTCTCCAATTGAACAAATTGGGATTGACTTGAATGATAACGGTACAGGAAGTACGTCCTTTGGCTGCGTTGGGTCTTCTTTGGTGCGTGCGGGCTTTCTCTAGTTGCGGCAAGCAGGGGCCACTCTTCGTTGCAGTGCATGGGCTTCTCATTGCGGTGGCTTCTTTTGTTGCAGAGCACGGGCTCTAGGCACACGGGCCTCAGTAGTTGTGGCTCAAAGGCTCTAGAGTGCAGGCTCAGTAGTTGTGGCGCACGGGCTTAGTTGCTCCGTGGCATGTGGGATCTTCCCGGACCAGGGCTCGAACCTGTGTCCCCTGCATTGGCAGGCAGATTCTTAACCACTGCACCACCAGGGAAGTCCCTGGTCACTCATTCTTTCAGTCATTTATTCAAGACACTTTCTTTGAATGTTGAAATGAAATACAAAGAAAAATATAAAATTCTTCTCCAAAAATTCACACTCCCAGGTGGGCATGAAAATAGAGAACCAAGGAGAAGTAGACACTTAGGATAAAATATAGTAAAACAGCCTTGTATCTGGTGCTAGGGAAAACAGACAGAAGCCCCAGCTCTGTGGGAGGGGGAGAGAAAGGTGTTTTCACAGAAGACATGCCATTTTAGTGTAATCTTTAAAAGTATTAAGGGTTTTCCAGGAGAATCCATGGGGCAGGCTTTGCAGCCAGAGGGAACAATATATGTACAGGTGCATGCCAGTGCATTTAAAAACCTGAAAATTGTCTTCACCCGTGAGTTGCTTAGAAGCCACTTATTCATTTCAGTGGCCGCCGAGAGTAAAGGACAAACCAGATTCCAGGTTGTGTAATTAGTTAACATTTGTTGAACATTATACTGGTTGCTAAACTGAATCTTGTTAGGCCCTTCCTCTACCCAGTGAGTACCGTCTAATTAAGAGGGCAACCAAGGCGGGATGAAAACAACATCAAATCAATCAGCAGCTGTCTTTAAAGGGCCCCACGGCTGTCTGTATAGAGATTTATAGATTAACTGCAGCACTTTGAATTGCAGTGGGAAGAAAACTGGCAGCAGCTGCAAACTTCACAGTGTGGCTTTATTTTGCTTCAGGCAGCTGAACCCAGAAGTAGGTGGGCTACCCATTCTGGTCCCTCCAATATTTAATAGTGTCCAAGGGTATCCCCAATAGGACACCCATGTGTAATCCAGCCATTTCCTAAGCTATCATCAATATGCATGAATTTATTAAAAACTCTGAAATATTCTGATTCTAGATAATAAAGGTGGAATTTTATACAATTTGGGGAAATTCAGCCAGGAATTTGGAGAATATCTATTTGTGTAATTCTAAAACCTTAGTGATTGAAATCTGTCTGAAAGGTAATTGGGAATAATCTTTATAGATTTTATTATAGGCCTATAGCTAAAACTGTCATAACTTTGTGCTTGTGTAACACAGGACATAGAATCATGAAATGTTAATCTTTATTTTTTAAAAATAAAACAAAGAGCATTCTATTTTAGTATTATAGTTAAGTGATTTTAGTCTAATCTCAGCTACGTATGTCAAAGGCAATTTTTTTTTCAAAAGTACAGATACAGTACTATTATGTTGTCTAGAATAATATATACGTAGATACATATTGTTTGGAATGCAAAAAGTTCTAAAGTGAAAAAGCAATATTTCTTCTTGCTTTGATTATTTATATCATAGTGAATTAATGGCTCGATCAATGTAAGTGTATTAAAATATATATTTAATTTTAGACCTAAATACTATTTATGTAAGAGACTGGGTAATAAGTAGTAAGGCTGTAGGGATTTTAGATGGCTGAACTAACTTGTATGCATTTCCTCACTTGTATTTCATTTCCTACTCATCTTGATTTCGATGTTAGATCTGTTTTCTTTCTCATATTTACTGTATTTATTCCTCACACTTACATTTTTGCTAACACTGAGCTAGCATTCTGAAGTTGCCTAATATTTCCATGAACTTGGTCAGGCTACTCTGAGCCACCACTGACACATCTTTAAAATGGTGATAATGACATTGGTTCTGCCTCTCTCACAGCGGGACTGTGAGAATCAAATGATTCAGTGCTTTTGAAAGTGTCAAGTTACACACAGTTAAAGGAGGTATATTGATTGTATATCTCAGAGTTTGCATTTGCACATATTATAAAGGCAAGTTTTAGTCTTTTTTAATAGAAGTGTGGTACTTCCTTTGCAGAAAGAGGGAACTTACTAAGAAACTCAGATATTCCCCCAGCAGTTTGCACGTGTATCTTTATGCCTGCAAGTGTGAATGTAGATGCTAACTGCATCTAATTCCACAGGGCTTCAAGTCCATTATCCTGCAGGTCAGGATTCATGGAGCAATACAGTTACACATCCTTTCCTATCACCCTTTCCATGCTGCAGGAAAAAGTTAGGTAGCAGACTTATATCATGAGATAATTCCCCAAATATTAACCGCTGAGACTGTAAACAGCTGGCTCTGGGATCTACTTCTGAGAATTAATCCCCATCCTTCCCCCTCCTCTCCTTCTATTCCTTGCTACTATTGGTGGGCCTTGTATCCAAATCCTTTTGTGTTTAAGGTTTGTGGATGTGTACACTGTGTATGTACTTCAAGAGAGGAGTATACAGTACTTCAAAATACAAGCTCTTCTTTAATAGGTAATTTGTGTATGTCTGTGTTGGAAAGAAATAGCATACAATAACAAAGATGAAGGTGCAATTTAAAGCACAGTCGTTTTGAAAATCTGTCTTTGAATAACAAAAACGTATCCTCATTTCAGAACATGATGAGTGTGTCACAAATCAGCACAACTGTGATGAAAATGCTTTATGCTTCAACACTGTCGGAGGACACAACTGCGTTTGCAAGCCAGGCTATACCGGCAATGGAACTACGTGCAAAGGTAAAAGATTTAAGTGCTGGCCCCTCTTCCATTAGGGATAATGCAATCCGTCCCTCCCTCCCTCCACCCTTTCTCATCACTGTTACCTGCCTTCTGGGTACATCCCACAGACATTGAGAACTTTGAAGTGTAGCTCATGGGCTTCCTCTTGGATTACGTCAGTGTTTAAATGGCCAAACTGTTCAACAACTCTGATCTGATGCTCCATGACCTCAACCACAGTGGTTTCCACCTCTATTCCTCCCTAGTGGAATCATAGCCATAATCACGTCCTGGGCATTTTTGTACAGAACTACTCTACTCTAGAAATCTAAACTTTAGCTTTTTATTATCTAACCCCACGTCCTTCTGCTTCCAGTTTGCCCACTCTGTTCTTTCCACAGTTTTTCATCTTTAATCTCTCTGACCTGTCCTTTTCATCCAGATTCCCAGTCTCCTCCCAGGTTCCGATATTTCTTTTTGAGTCCAAACATTACAGCTGTATTTTTTTCGGCAGCCCTATCAACCCATGTTTCACTACCATGATCCACTGTGAAATATCTATGTGGGGTCAGTCTGAGAGCTCTTCTTCTCTGCTCTCTCTCTCTTGAGCTAAATACTAATTAACTGGGAATTTTAGGTTTCTATGTGTTATCATTTCCCATTTTGCCTGGTTTGTCGTTACCAGTCAATAATTCTCAGGTTTTCATTTCCATCAGCGGATATTCCGGCTGTAGTCCACCACCATCCCATTACTTCACTCTTTTATCCATGCCCTCATTTTCCTTCATCAGATGAGCTTCCCTCCCACTTCGAAAGGAAAACGGAGGTTCTATTCTGGAAACTCCGCCAACTTCCATAGGATAAAGCCCATATTCCTTATTACGTCATATAGATTTATTTATCATTTGTCTAATTCAGGCATTTTAAGCTTCAAAACTGGTCCATTCCTCAAATGTACTGTGTTCATTATCCTGGAGTTTAAATTAATTTTCTTTGTTACATGTATATGGGAGACAGGAGATAACAAGGAATTGTCACTAATGCCGTGTCCTTTGGTCATGACTTTCAGACCTGGTCTACAGTCATACAGTGGATGCAGATAGGGAGGGGCCAGAGGATTACTCTGTCAAAGTCTATGGAAATCTGTAGTTTAGAGCATTGTAAAGGCCGACGCATTTGGGAGTCTAAATCCCACAAAGATTTCCTCAGAAACTGGATGGATCCTGAGGAAAGCTAGACTTTCAAGTCCATAGATGGTATAAATGCACCCTTAGGACTTCCCCAAAGCATCTGGATGTTCAGAGAGTTAAGATTTCATCTGGGAGTCCAACAGCTTCTCACTCTTATTTGCATTTGACTCTCACTCCTTATTAATGTGAAAAATAAAGTTTATAGCGTAAAGAATTCTTGAAGCCATGAGAAGATGCAGACAGATAATTCTTATCTTTGAAGGACGGAGAACTTTCCAGCGTCTATAAATTTCTTCTGGAAATTAGGACTATAGGTTGCCTGAGTAAAGACTCTCTGTTCCTGTGTGTGTCTCTGCTGGGAATGTCAAAAGCTGAGAGAGAAGTAGTTTAGCTGTAGGATCTGAATCACTGAGTCCTATTCTCTATCAAGAGGCTGCAACCTTGCAAATTACTCCAAGGAGGATATATACACATGGTCTGGTGGGTGTACCCTTTCTTTTCATGAGGCTTCAATTCCTAATCTCTTTGCAAGTTCTTGGTGACTAGGTATTGTTTTTGCCTAGGATGTAGACAGATTAAGACCTAGAACCAAAGAAGCCAAATGGCCTCTTTGGGCCCCTTCCTTTAACTCAGTAGCAGAATCTCAGATTTCTACAGTTTCCCACTCTGAGTAAGTACATCCTAACTAATTAGAGGAAGCACATGCCTGAAAACTAGAGCAAAAGCTTTTGCCCCAGGCATGGAACAGGCTGATGGAGTTCATCCACAACAGGCCTTGCCAGGCTGAGGGAACAGCCTTTGCCTTACAGAGTCAAAGAATAAGCTGAAGTGGAAACAGAAGTTTCTGAGGGTACTCCATCCTGCCCATCTTGTTTTTCTCACCTTTTCTGAGGGCGGCGCATCTCAAAAGATCACGCTTGCAGCGGCTCAGAGCTTGGCTTCTTTTTCTACTCACAGAAGAACTCCCCTCACTCACACACCCACTCTAACACAACAGGCTATGCAGTGCCTTTGCCCTTGATCCTGGATCCTGACCTATCCTTGGCAGAGGGATTCAAGACCCTTCTTGAAGACTCCTTTATCAAATTCTATTATTGGCTAACTCATCACCAGGAATGATTTAGAACTTTTAGAAGGTTGGGGCACTTCTCTAGTATTTTGACAGTTTGGACAGTGTGTAGAATGATCAGAGCCGTATAGGATTCAATTATTTCTTATTTCCGTATCTTATTCTTTAGGTGGTGGTTTCTTCCCTTAAGAAGATGCCTAGGATAGCTGCCATTTTTTTTAGATTTAATTTCAAGCTGGATTGCTACAATGAGGTGCAATACTACTTCTGATTCCTGTTTTGTAAGGCTACTGTTTTTTTGTTAAAAGAAAGCTCAGTATTTTCTTTTACAGGTGAAATACTTAACATTGGAAAGAGTACTATTCTACAAATGGTGTTGAAGTTTCTTAGCTATATGGAAAGTATTATTTGAATATGAAATTATAATAGCATTTATATCAAAGGCAATAAAGAAAAACTAGTTTGGAGTATCTTGAACCACTTCCTTCTAAAGTGCTAAAATTATGTATCTGAATTATTGCAGCGTTTTGCAAAGATGGCTGTAGGAACGGAGGAGCTTGCATTGCCGCTAATGTGTGTGGCTGCCCACAAGGCTTCACCGGGCGCAGCTGTGAAACGGGTAAGAATATCATACCATCTCCTCGAAGATGGAGTTTTACGCCCATGTATAAAGGAACCCGAGAGGAAGATAATGTTTCAAGTGGGCTTTCAAAGCATGGCACTTGCTATTAACACAGAAGCTTAGGAGGCAGGAGGTGGGAAGTTTCAGTGAGGCGTCGTCACTGGGCGTTTGCCCAAAGTCACTCTAAGGAGGTTTTGCAGCTATTATAACTAGAAGTATATTGAACTTTTTCAGAAAAATATGTTGGATTACCCAGGATTTTATGACTTCATAGTTCACTTTACTCATTTGGAGCCCAGTTTTCCCGGAATCTATATGCCCATATTAAAGCATAGGATTCACGCTTATGGCCAGCTCGCTTCCTGGGACACACTACTTCCTGCCTCCACATTTGAGAATTTTTAATACATTTTTACCTGGTCCATTTAATATTTGTTCATTGTTGTCTGTTTACAAAGTGTTTAAAGTTTTCTACCCCTTAATTATTCCTCATCCAAGTCTGTCCTGAACTTACTCTTTCTGATAGATACTAATACTAGAAACTTTTAAAAATATTAAAATATATATATATGTGTAGTCTATATATAGCTTATGACTGAAAGTAAGATGTTTTGTCCATTGAAAACACACCTTGAGAATTTAAAAAGTGCCTTGAGTATTAGCCCCTAATTAAAATCATATCAGTAGTAGTTTTGGTTTCTTTGGGTTAAGTGGGTTCTAACAGCAGATGACCTCACAAAGTCTGATTATTCTCCCTAAGAGAAAGCTGCTGCCACCAGTGATTAGTGGTTACCACCTCCTCTTGCTTTCCATAAATCTCAGTGCAGTAGATGCAGTGAATGTCCTGTCTCCATCCCACCTGCAGTCATCGGGTTTAATAAATACACTGATCAGAACGTGAGACAGAAAATGCTCTGGTCCATTTGAGAAGTGAAAAGTTTACTGAATAAGTACTGCCACTGAGCACAGAAGGATGCTCACAAAAGGATCACTACATCCTTTCTTTCTGCAAGTACCTCTAAGTGGTGCTTTTCAAACTTCAGTGACTAACTGGTTACAAAGGTGTCTAACAGAAAATGCCTAGTGGCTGTCTTTGATATGTGGGCCTCTTTCTTAAGGAGATCATTTCCAAAATCAAGAGTTCCAAAGCTCATCGTGCATGTGAATCACCCATAGAGCTTGTTAACTTGATAAAAAATACAGATTTCTGATAATTAACTATCATAGGATTTAGTAAATCAAAATCAGGTACTTCCAGTGCAGTGGTTCTACAATGTTTCTATCCCGTGATCTCCAGTAGTACCCACACACGCATCAAGGTACACTAACAAGGTGTACATTCAGACCTATGGTAACTATGTTTCCTGAATACAGTATTTTATGCTGTTTCTGGTACGAAGTCTGGATACTGAAATAGTGGCTTTTTCAGGGAATTTCAGTGGTGTGCAATTTTGAAATAAAGGCTGTCCCAGAAAATCTGGGATGAATAATGGTCATGCTCAATCCTGCGTATCATTTCCCCACTAAAAAAAAATTATATGGAGAGATTGTGAAAGTGTGGAATGGCATAAGATTAATCTAAGCAATGTAAAATTTAAAACTGGAGTTAAAAGTAACCCAACAGAATACTTAGCTTTCTCTGTGTAGTTATCCTTGATCTTTCAGTCTGTAAGAGGACAAACACAAAATGCCAAGGGCTTTGAGAAAAATGTACGTTTAAAATCTAGTTTTACTCTTCCCTTGTTATGTGGCCTTGGGCAAGGTGCGTAACTTCTGTGTCTTTTATCCTGTGTACGTCACCTTACACTTCACAGATCTCCTCGAAGATAGGTATTATCTTGGAGGTATTATCCATTTACAAACAAAAATATTGGGTTCATCATGATTTAATTTTTCTAACATCAGAGAGCTAGTAGCTGAATACTAAGGTCTTTCCATCTCAAATCCAGGTTTTTATCTATATAATTGCTTTTCAAAGTTTCTTCTGAAGTCACTCTGATGACAGAGGAGAGAGAATGCCTCCTATCTGGGAAAATGTAATACCAACACTTGCCTTAAGGCATCTGTCCCAATTATTGCTCCAGGTTAGATCCCAATTCCTCACCTCCCAACATCACCATTTTTGTTGATGTAGTTATAAATAGAAGGTGTGCCCTTTAAAAAAATACCTTCAGATGAGAAGAGACTCATTTGAAATAATTTATTCACCCATTTATTCAACAGATGTTTAATTAGGATCTGTTATATGCTGAGCACTGATCTAGAAACAGGATATAGCAGTGAACAAAACTGAGGCCCTGTCTGCATGGAAATTATAGTGTAGTGGAACAGAGGGACTATAAACAGGAAGATAAATGTCAGGTAACAATAGGTACTGTAGGGCTTCCCTGGTGGTGCAGTGGTTGGGAGTTCGCCTGCCGATGCAGGGGACACGGGTTCGTGACCCGGTCCGGGAAGATCCCACATGCCGCAGAGTGGCTGGGCCTGTGAGCCATGGCCACTGAGCCTGCGCGACCGGAGCCTGTACTCCGCAACGGGAGAGGCCACGACAGTGAGAAGCCCGCGTACCGGAAAAAAAAAAAAAATAGGTACTGTAAAGAAAACTAAAGCAGTTAGTATAAAATTATTTTATTAACCTCTGGACCTTACATATGATGGGTATTATTATTATTATTGATATTTACTTTATTAATAAAGGTAACTAACCTCAGCTTCTGTATCAAGTCCCAAAATTTCAGTGGTAAATATAAAAGGTGTATTGCTCATTCACATCTCAGTTTATGTTGAATGCGGTATTGAGGAGAGAGTTGAGGGGGATTGGGGTTCCTCAAACTAGGGGCCCTGGCTATTGCCATTTAGTGAAGAAGCCATACCCAGTACATGACCTCTAAAACTGCTAGAGAAGAGGACCACAGAGAAAGCACGGAAAATGCACACGTAGCGTTACTGCCTCAGGTCAGAAGTGTCCCTTCCCGTCACATACCGTTGGTAAGATCTAACCACATGGATTCGAGGGGTTAAGAAAGTGTAGCTGAGCTGAATGTCCAGGAAGATGAAACTGGTTTGGTGAGCATCAGGCCAGTCTTTTGCCATATCTGCTGTCTGTCATTGCTAGTGCAATTTACTCAAAGCAATCAAAACATTTTCTACATTTCCCTGATGTCGTCAGGACAAGGAACTCTGAGTTACTTCCTTTTTCGATCGCTGCCGTATTTATCCTCATCCCCCTGGCAGGGAGTCTCACCTTGGAATTCCTGGACCCCTGTAGGTCTATGGATGGGCTTTGGGGTCCATGAATTCCCTGAGTATCTGTGCACGTGTACATTCTTCTGCAGGGAGAACCCGGGCTCTTAAAGATTTCATATGTGTTATATGATTTCCAAATAGTTAAGAACCTCTAGAGAGAGAATCTTCAATGATTCATAAAGAGAACTAACTGCTATTTCATTCTGTGGCACGTGATACAAACCCAAATGTCCAATGTTTCTTTGGGAACCTTAAATCCAGAGACCCCAAACTGAGCTCATCGCCTCCATGTCTCCTGCCTCATGTCCTCTTCCTCTTCTGTTTCCAAAACCTGGATCTTCACTTCTATTTCCTGTTTCAGTGAGCGGCAGCCGTATCCACCCAGTTTTACCCCTTCTTCCTGCCCTCGCCCCCCCCTTCCTCCCCCTCTCCCTCCCTCCCACCAGTACTCAGGGAATCATCCCCTCACACCCCTTGCACATCCAGTCAAGTCCTTTTTGTTCTCGGTACTAGGGTCCCTTTCTTTCAAGTCTGGCTGCAGCTACAGTATTCAGGCCTCTCAGGCATCTCTCTCCAGTGCAATCTCCGCAGACTATAAAAGCCCAAATCTGATCGTATCACCCCAGACAGAAAAAAAACGTCAGTGCCTCCCATTGCCCTCGGGATAAAGGTCACGTGTCCTACCATGACCTTCAAGATTTGACCCCTGCTAATCTACCCAGCTTTCGCTTTCTTGTCCATCTGTCTCCTCTCTTCATTTCCACACCAGGCATGGAGTTTTATGGGGGTAAAGGTATAACTTGTTCACTTTTGAATCTTTGAGATATACTTTATTAGGTGCTCCACAAATATTTGTTGGATAAATAAACAAGGTGTAAATGAGGAAGAAAGAGATGATGTGGTTGCTTCCATATTTGCTGGATATTTTAAAATACTAGTTTAAAGAGGGCTTTAGGGTCATGTGGTCTTATACTTTCACGTGGCAGATGAGGTAATTATGGCACAGAGAGGTGAAGTTACTTATATATGGTGTTTAATTATAGATACAGATCTGCAATTTAGAACTCATCTTCTGATTCTTAGTCCAGTGTTTCCTTTTTCCCCCTCCTTCCCTCCCTTCCGCCCGCCCTCCCTCCCTCCCTCCCTCTCTCCCTTCCTTCCTTCCTTCCTCCATTCCTTCTTTCCTTTCTGCCTATGCCATGGTATATGCTCAGAGGAATTCATCCTACTGTCAGCACTCATGAAGTCTGTGTTTTTGTTATGCCCACCCCTTCAGCTACCAGATAATCCTGTTGTCTTTAACAGTGACTTCTGTGGCAGTTTTTCTCTCCCAAGGTAGGGAGAGCATCAGGATTGCCTAGATTGCCCATGTATAGGAATGGCATAAATGTGGCCTGCTGGAGTTGGATACTGCCTGTTAGCTTACCGAGGAGATTAATTCCTGGCCCCAGTGGTCATCTGTTGAGCCTTCACAATGGATCTCTGAGGATGACGTAAAAGGATTTACTGATTTTTTGAAAGACAATACTAATGGGCATGACATTTACCAACCCTTGTTACTTTAGTTGAAAAAGTCTCCTCTGAACCCCCTCCCCCAAATTTCTTTAGTCTATTTCTGAATCATGTGTATCTTAGTGAAATGGTTGAATCCATTTACCAATGTCACAAAAGGGCTATGTGTATGTTTTTATTGAGTAAAATTAATTTTTCATGGCCTTCTTTTTTAGCTGCTGTGTAAGGTTACCCACTTGTACAGCATAACTTCATTTTTAATTAAACATCCTAATATTCCATCATGTGGTTAACTTGGGTTTAGCAGGGTGATTATTTCTTGGATAAACTCAATAAAATGTATTAGAAATCTATGTGCTGAGGTTTAACAGCTCTATCACTGCCATGCTATATTTACTGCACAATTGCTGAACCTCCACAAACATGTGTCTGCTGATCTAATTAATATGCAAAGCTGTCTTATTATACTGAAAGTAAATCTTTCAGTCATGATTTACAGCATAACTCTAAAAGATTTGACAGTCCCCTATAAGTAACTGCTGACTTAAATCAAATTAAGACGCTTATAACTGGGAAAAAGTTGATATCAAATGGCAAAGCTAAAAAAAATATGCTGCAATATCAAAGAAAAGGAAATCAAACATTTTAGTGATAAATGGCTTTGTGTGTATGTGTATGTGTGTGTGTAAAATAATGGTTTTCTTGACCACAGATCAAAACATGAGATGAGATTTTAATTATTTACAGTGAGTAATTAAATGAATATAAATTTAAGTTGCATTCCTAAGTGTTTTTGTAGCTTTTTAATATCTGTAGTTTCAAGGTGATAAAATGAAGCATGAGGCATATGTGAATGTTGTGAATGTTGTGAATGGTGCTTTACGTCCAAGATAACTTCAAATTGGTTGAGGTTGATTGATGTTTTAAAATTTGTATTATTACTGTTACAGTATAGGTAGTAAAAATCCTTCAATTTGCTTATAGTAACAAAGTTATTTTGCCAGTAGTATGCATAGTTAGCATATATTATTAATGTCGAACTGTATTACATTTCCTGATATTGTTTAACTAGCATTTTTCATCATTAAAGGAACATATTGATTTAATTTCATGATCATGTAACTTTTTCTAAAAGGCATATTTTTTAGACGCTTACATCATTTTATATCATTTTACATAGACTGAAACAAATTCAGAAACAAAAGGAAAATTTCAAAACATTTCTTCCATAGCATACATACCTTTTTTTTTTAACCAAAATGACTCACAGTGAAATTCCATTACCAAAATGTATATCTTTTTGTGGGAGAAGAGGAGAATTTGAGTAAAACTGTTGAGCTAACATAGTTTAAACAGAAAGAAAAACTTTAAATACTTTCACTTTACCAACAACAGTGATCTTTTTTTAATATTATTCTGAATTCATTTTGCTATAGCTAAACAAATACAAACTCATACAAAAGCCATTTTCTGCCTAAGATGGAGACTCCAATCATATTTGCCGATCTTCAGACTTGGTCTCTAGTCATAAAAGTGAATAAATTACATTTGATGAATGACTGCATAGTAATGAACTTTGGAAGAATTAGGTGTTTAGATCCCAATGTTACTTTTTCCTGTTACCAAATTAAAAACAAAAACTCTCACGAAAAGCTTTTTGACCATACCTACATATGAGTTAACTTAGGTACTTAAGACATGTCTTCTCTTTATGTTGGTGATCCTTGACCTTTTTTTTTTTTTTTTTTTTTTGCGGTACACGGGCCCCTCACTTGTGGCTTCTCCCGTTGCGGAGCACAGGCTCCGGACGCGCAGGCTCAGCAGCCATGGCTCACGGGCCCAGCCGCTCCGTGGCATGTGGGATCTTCCCGGACCGGGGCACGAACCCGTGTCCCCTGCGTCGGCAGGCGGACTCTCAACCACTGCGCCACCAGGGAAGCCCCCTTGACCTCTTTTAAATAACCCTTTAATTGCTTAATGTTATGCCAAACCTTGGTTCTCCTTGAAGCATTTAACAGAGTGTTCAAGAACACAAAAATTGAGGTCAGAGCGACATCAGCCTGAGTCTAGCTCTACTGTTGACAAGCTGTGTGATCTTTTCTATGTTACTTCATTTTTTTATGCCTTAATTTTTATGTGTATAAAATGAAGATAATAATATCTACCTCATGGGTTGTTCTGGAGATTAAAAGAAGTAATATAAGCAAGGTGCACGGCACCATGTCTTTGATGTGGTAAGCACTCAAAAGATGATATTTGATGTGACTATATTACATATTTTAAGTAAAATGTTCATACAGAGCTGTTTGAAGCTTTTAGATGTCCTTAAATTAGCGGTATGTACCCTGAAACGTTATAAAATAAGGGTTAGGAATTAGAAATAATTCTAGTTTTCTTGACGTATTTATAAACCTGCTTTAAGTATAACTTTACTACACTGTAATGGTTTAACATGTTTAATTTAGGAATTTGCATTCTTTACATTTACTTATAATTACTTTATTTTAGTCCTAATGCAAATCTTTAAAAATTAATGTTTTATGGAAATTTGTCTTTGTACTATTCGAAAAGTAGTTAAAAGTTCTCAGTGTTAAATCTCAAAGTCATTCTTCCAAGTCCTTCAGGTTAATTGGAAAAAGATCTTACTCTTTCCATGTATCAGTCATGTATAATAGATAACAACTCTGATGGGGAAATTTTTCAGGCTCTTTTATTTTAAGGCCTACCTAATTAGCACTGGAAATGATGACACGTCATGGAGTTAATGTAAGGGAGAAAAACGTAGGTTTCAAACTGTTAGAAGGCAGGTCTCCAAAAAAGAAAGGAAAAAAAAAAGCCAAATGGATTATTTGGGAATTTGGAAAAGATCTTCACTTTTGCTTTAAAAGTATTGCTAATTTTTTCAAGGGATCACCCTTGAATATAACTTATATTGTATTATACCTTTGAGTTCCTAGTATTCATATCCCCTCTTCTTTTTATTCAAAGCAAACCAAATAAAGTCACTTTTTAGATTTTTCTTTGATATTATTCTAAAATTAATTAACTGAATACTTAATATTTGAAAAAGCAATTTATGTACATGGAATAAAATTTAAAAGGACAGGGCTTCGCTGGTGGCGCAGTGGTTGAGAGTCCGCCTGCCGATGCAGGGGACGCAGGTTCGTGCCCCGGTCCGGGAGGATCCCACATGCCGCGGAGCAGCTGGGCCCGGGAGCCATGGCTGCTGAGCCTGCGCATCCGGAGCCTGTGCCCCGCAATGGGAGAGGCCACAACAGTGAGAGGCCTGCGTACTGCAAAAAAAAAAAAAAAAAAAAAAAAAGAGTATGCCTTGGAAATCATACTATTGATATATTCTCACTAGACAGAATGATTCAATAGGAAAGTCAATGTTATAGGAGCATGCTACCACTCAAATAATAGACTTTTAATTTGTAACTCTGGGGTTGCTAATAAGAATCACATCTTGGGTACAAGATCTTTCTTTTCCTTTGGGCACCCCCATACTTTGGCTGGGAATGTTCTGCCACTTTCTCCTTCATATAGTCTAAATTTTTTTTTACAGACATAAGCTGATGAATTTCTATTCATTAGTAATATGATAGGGGAGGTACAAACTTGATATCTTGGAGAGACTTTAGAAAGTGGTAAAGACACGAATAGCTATCTGGGACTCAGTCTTCTCTAATTCAGAACATATCTAGGACACATTTTATTTATAGTCAAATTATCTTTGCTTCTTGCATTCCATTTCTTTCTTCTATGTTTTGTTTCTTTCTTCCTGAAGGACCTACCTTAGTACTCTCTTAGAGTGAGTCTATTAATGGCAAACTCTCTTTCTCTAATATGGGCTTTATGCCATTTTCAGTCTTAGGTGAGCTAGGTGTAGAATTCCAGGTGTTTTCTCTAAGCACTGTGAGGGAAGTATTCCACTGCCTTCCTGGCCTCTGAGATTTGTGTTTAGAAGTCTGCTGTCAGTTCAATTGTATCAATCATTCATTTGAAAATACATCTTTTCTTTGAAGATCCTCCCTTCCTTGGGGTTTGCAGTTTCAGTGCATTATATCTGTATTTTTATTTAACTTGTTTGGGGCTCGTTTAGATGATTGACTCTGAGGAGTCATCTCTTTCACCTGTTTTGGAAAACGCTCCATCTTTATGTCCTTGAATATTGCTTCTCTCTCATTCTCTATTCTTTCCTTTTGGACTTCCTATTGGATGTATGTTGGCCATTATCTTTCTATGTTTCTTCAACTTTCTTTAGTATTTTCCATCTCTTTATCTCTCGTGCTGTGACCTTTGTGATTTCTTCATATCTGTCCCTCAGTCTATCAGTTATCTCCTCTCCTCAGCTTTGTCTAATCCTTTGTTAGCTTATCTGCTGAATTTTTTTTAAATAACTATCTTTTTTATTCCTAGGAGTTATATTTTTCAAATCATTTAGTTCTTTTGTTTTTTCCCCTTAGTTCTTATTCATTTCTTGTGGTTTTGATTCCTTCTTTTATGTCTTTAAAACACTTATATTACATTATAATCTTTATCACGTTGCTGTATTGTCTGAAGTTCAGAGGGGTCTAAATCATCTGAAGTTTAGGGGATCTAAATCTGCCTTTTGTTGTGTTTGTTGACTCTTGCCCATGATACAGTGTTGCCTTATGTGGTTGTTTGTTTGTTTCTTTTTAATGTCTGATCTTATCTTCATTGAAGATTTACCTGTGAAACCTGAGGTCTTTTCTCTCCAGAGGCATTTTGAATTTGCTTCTGCAGGTATACCAGGAGTATTGCAATCAATATTTGAGTTAATTTCTTTGCCAAGTGGTATACCACAGAGATGGTATAATTTTAAACCTCAGAACTCTGTAAGAGCAAACATTTCTTCCTCCCCACTGAAGTACAGGCAAAATGGTGTCTTCTCCTAATCTCCTGTGCTGGTGAATGTTTTATTTGTGTGTATGTGTGTGTGTGTGTTTCTATCCTACACTTAAGCTGAAGGGCAGCCCTTCAAGGATCCTGCTGTCACCATGTGGGCCATAAAATCCAAATCTGGTGTTTAGCTTCTTCTGTGCCATATAGGAATTTCCATTTTTTAAAATGAGCTCACTTACGAATTTAAAATTATTTTTAAGCCATGTGTTTGTAGAAAGAAGGTTTTAAGTGATGCAGTTTTCAGTGTGACTGAAATTGGAAAAAAAGCCACTCATTTTAAACATAAGTGTGATTTTATTGATGCTTAGTGACTCCTGCGAGTTCTGAACTCTGGTTGCTAATAAATCTGCGGACTGTGAGGTGACACTCATGGTGGCAGAATGAAAATGGGGTGGAACACAGGAAGAAACAATTGTAATATGAACAGCTTGATAGAATATGCTAGGAACAGAGCTGTGGATGCAACTACCTCTTTCTTTTCCCTCAATTCCTGATGCTCCCTGGAGGGTTCATATCCATGGCTAGTTTCTGTTTCTTCCTTCATGTAAACTTTCTGGAAGAAGCCACTGGCACTTAGGTACAACAGACCCATATAGTCAGCTTTATCCAGCTGATAAGTGACTCTTCCTTAAGAACTCTCCTAGTTTTTGAGAGAATAAAATATATTCTAGGTAATTTATTTTTAGATTTAAACTAAAATGTGGTGCACAGGGACAGTTTAATATCAAATATATGGGTGTACACTCAAGTTAAAGAAGATGAATCCAATTTGCAAATGACATAGATTGGGGAAGGTAGCTAATATGGCAAAAACAGGACCAAGATTCAAATTTATTCAGATTGTAGGAACAAGATCGAAATAACCCTATGACACTTAACAAACATTTAAAAACACTTCCTGTAGTTGTCCTACTTTCAGCTTTCAAATAAGGACACACTGCTTCTACCAGAGTTTCATTTTTAGATTCTTAATTCTGAGCTCTTACATCCTGGGCCCACATTCATTGTACCCTTTGCCCTACCCTTCCACTGTCTTCTGTTTTTTAGTTGTCCTTTCTGTCCTCCCCCTTTTCCCTATTCCCCCCTACTGGTATATGGGTTCCTTGAGAATAGAAAGGAAACCTACAATTCTGTGTTTCTCATAGGGCTCAGCATCATGTTTTGCATACAGTAGGCATTCAATGAATCTTAATAAAATATAAATACACTCTTGAATTTGGGTTAGAAAAAACAATTGCACGGGATAGAGTTTAACAGTTTCATGGTTTCCTTGACTGCTGATCCAAGTTAAGTATGAGCAAAAGTACAACGTGCTAGCTCTGAAAGAAAATATATACTTAGTCTGTGTTAAGAGAAACAGAGTACACAAAATAATATAAATAATAGTCTCCCTGAATTCTGTATTACTTATTCCATGGTGGAATATCATATTCACTTTGGCCAACAGATTTTAAGAGGTTATTGGCAAATGGGAGTGTGACTAGGGAAAAGTTACCTGAGAGGTGAAAGCCTTGGCAGGTATAAGAGGATTGTTGAATAAACCCTATAGGTGTTTAACCAAGAGATGAAAAAAATAAGGAACTTGAAAGATAGCGTACAAACTATCCTTAAATACATGGAGAGCTAAACTAGTATGTGAACTTAGGATTTTATGTGTAGCTGTAATGTGAAAAACTAGTAAATTTACCAGAAGACAAGGTTGAGCTCCAAATAAGAAATAGGCTGATCTCAAGAATCATATGAAAGTGGGATGGCCCAGCCTCCATGTTCTGGTAGAGTCTAGATGACCAATGTTAGAAGCACTTAAGGCCTAGAGGATCTTCACATGGGTCTAGTTGCCCTTGGTTTATTGGAATGATCTAGGACTCTTCTTGTTACAATTTTTCATAACAGTAGTTACTTCAAACTGCGTTTCTGAGGGTACTTCCTGAAATAATAAAAAGGCAATGGCCTGATGATTAAGAGTTAAGAGTGGGTTTGGAAGATAGCCCTCTGGGTACAAATCCAGGCTGTGCCACTAACTAACTGTGTGGACTGGGACAAGTTACTGACTTTTTATATGTTTCTGTTTCCTTGTTTTAAAATTGAATGATAATAATAATCCTTATTTTATTGTATTGTTGAGAAGGCTACAGTAGTGAATACATACAAACAGTTACAGCCTTGACTTGGTACATGTTAGTTATTATTATGACCTTACCCCTAATCCCTACAGTAACCCTCTAGAGAAGTTAATATTACCAGATGAGGAAAGTAAGATTCAGAAAGATTAAGTAATTTTTTTCTGGGCTGTATAGCCAGTAAAGTAGGGAGATAAGGAATCATGCCCAGGGCTGATCAAATTAAAATAACCTGTGACCTCTACTGCACCTTAAAGATGATTAAATGCCTTTGAAAGTGGCAACAAACTTTGTGGAATACAGGTGCCAAATTATCTAAATTAAACATTTATTAAGTTCCTGGGCACACATATGAAGATGCAGAAAGTAAAAGTCGGGGTTTTTTTGCTCTTGGGAGTTTATAGCTCTGTCTAATGCACAGGGGAGCATTTTACCTAAATGACAGGGAAAGAACAGGTGGAAACAACAATAATAGTATACCTTTTACGTGATTGCTAACTACTAATCTTGTCTGATATGGTAACCCCAGAAGAAATTGCTCTCAAGAAGAGTGAATTCTGGAGCTGTAACCTGGCAGTTGTAATTTACAGGGGAAAGCTTCATGATAAACACCTATTGGTGGGGCCTGGAAGGCAAGCAAACAGCTGATTAGATGTGTGAAAAGTGCAATCTAAACAGTTAGACAGGCTTTTTATTGCCAATTTTCTCAATATTCAGGCTGAAGGTAATTATAAGGCTGAAAAAGAGTGAACTTCCACCTCTTGTTTAATCAAAAGCCTTATTAACAAAACAAGTTAAAGGAATTCTTTGATAGTCTTTTAAGATGTGGAACTCTTTCCACTCCTTCTTAGATGAGGTGTTTTCATTTGCTTTGAGAAACCTTCAAAATATAAATCACTCACTCAAGTATGTTTTTTTCTTCAGATTTTAAAAGGCTCAACCCCAGTCTTAAAATGAACCTACTTTTTTCCTTTTTTATATAGAGCCAAGAATATTTTTACTACTTATTATTCTATTTTATTTACTTATTATTATATTATATTATATTATATCAATAATATTAATATATTATTTACTTATTATTATTATTAATATATATAATTATTAATAATAATATATATTATTAATAATATTATTAATATTATTATATATTTACTTATTATTATTATTTATTATTATTTATTTACTTATTATTCTATAATAAGTAAATAAATAATAATTTATTTATTATTTATTAATAATAAATAAGGCCTCTCACTGTTGTGGCCTCTCCCGTTGCTGGAGCACAGGCTCCAGATGTGCAGGCTCAGCGGCCATGGCTCACGGGCCCAGCCGCTTCGCGGCATGTGGGATCTTCCCGGACCGGGGCATGAACCCGTGTCCCCTGCATCGGCACAACCACTGCACCACCAGAGAAGCCCCACTACTTATTATTCTTGTTAAAAACGTTTAATTCAAGGAAAATAAAATCAGTTAATTGCAACTGTATTTCTTTTTGCTTGAAAGTCAGTCAGCCCGATGGATTATGTAAACATGACAACTTATTCATTACTATCTTCCTGGTTTTGACCATTTATAACAAAAAGAAATTAATTAAAACACAGAGACCTATAAACAGTCCTGAATAGCCAAGAATCAAAAGTAAGTTTCATATGGTAGTTCTATTTTTAGTTTTTTAAGAAACCTGCATACTTTTCTCCATAGTGGCTGTATCAGTTTACCATATGACCCAGCAATCCCACTACTGGGCATATACCCTGAGAAAACCATAATTCAAAAACAGTCATGTACCACAATGTTCACTGCAGCTCTATTTACAATAGCCAGGACATGGAAGCAACCTCAGTGTCCATCGACAGATGAATGGGTAAAGAAGATGTGGCACATATATACAATGGAATATTACTCAGCCATAAAAAGAAATGAAATTGAGTTATTTGTAGTGAGGTGGATGGACCTAGAGTCTGTCATACAGAGTGAAGTAAGTCAGAAAGAGAAAGACAAATACCGTATGCTAACACATATATATGGAATCTAAAAAAGAAAAAAATGGTTCTGAAGAACCTAGGGGCAGGACAGGAATAAAGATGCAGATGTAGAGAATGGACTTGAGGGCACGGGGAGGGGGAAGGGTAAGCTGGGACAAAGTGAGAGAGTGGCATGGACATATATACACTACCAAATGTAAAGTAGATAGCTAGTGGGAAGCAGCCACATAGCACAGGGAGATCAGCTCGGTGCTTTGTGACCACCTAGAGGGGTGGGATAGGGAGGGTGCGAGGGAGACGCAAGAGGGAGGGCATATGGGGATATATGTATATGTATAGCTGATTTACTTTGTTATAAGCAGAAACTAACACACCATTGTAAAGCAATTATGCTCCAATAAAGATGTTGAAAAAAAAAAGTTTCATATTACAGGATGTCAAAACCTTTACTCAGTGAATGTTGGGAAGGGGACTCTTTCCATAAGTCACAAAACTTAATTACAAACCAAAGGGTGCTGAATCTCTGTTACACAGATAATTTTGTACCCCACACTGAGTGAGAGGTAATATTTAGTAAGTGTCTAAAATCAATTAGATTAGAGTCAATCAACTAATTTTAGCTTATGTAGGAGCAGAATGGGGAGAATTACCAGAATGTGTTGAAATTATTAATAAATATTAATACCATATTATCTAAGATCAAATCTTTACCTTCAAGTTGACATTCCTAAAGGCAAATAGAAGGGAGATGTTTGTTGTACACTTGCTGTGCTCATTTACCTTAGACTTTGCCCCACTACTGGAATGTCTCTTTTGGAAATCGAATATAACTTCTTAATCACTGTCTCTGAAGTGTTCAAGTTTCTTTACCTTCCTGCACCACATTCTTTCAGACAACCCCTTTTATTGGTTTCCTTGACATGACATTTTCTTCAGACTGTCATGCACCTGCTGTACACCTCTAGACTGTTGTCACACCTACAACCTTATGTTGTAGGTATTGTGACTCACATTTTGGGGGAAACGATAGAGAAGAAGTAAGTGAATTGCCCAAGGTGACATAGCTATTCAATTGAGGAGCTTGGAGTTAAACACAGGATGACCTAAATCTAAAGCCCATCAGCACATGCTGCACTGTACCGCCACTTGACAGCCCTCACACACGTGAGCTCTCACTCCTTTCCTGCCTGACTGCCTTTGTTTGCAGTTTTTTTTCCTTCTTCTCATCTCCTGAATGTGGAGATTAAATTACACACTTGATCTCTTTCTTAACACTGTCTCCTTTGTGGAGCTCGTCTACCCTCACGTCTTCAAAAGGAATCCTCCTGTCCAGACACCTCCACAGCTTAACTCCCACACCTCAAGGGGCTACTGTCTCTTTCTACTTGGACATTTTGCACTACACAGCAGCTCGCTTCCCTTGTGTTACCTGGATCCTGAATGCTTTCCTTCCTCCGTATTGGAATCACCTTGGCCTGAAAAACCACCCATCTCCTTTCATTTCCTTCGTTCCCCTAAAGCAACACCAATAATCTGTAGTAAAATTTTAACCAGAGTTTTGAGCGTAAAGGCTGAGGTCTGAATAGGAACAAAGCAAAGGCCAGAAACCAAAATCACATAGAGATCCCATTTTTCTGAAAATGCTTTGACTGTTTCTTGCCTGGGTCAGAGTCAGATTTCTCTTAAGCCAATAAAGCTTAAGCTCTACTTATCTGACCGTGCTTCCTTCTTTCAAGGTCTTAGGAAGAGCCCTAGCAATGTGCTTACCTGGTCATATATTTTTGTAAAATTAGCAATAGTTATATATATCTTGGTAATCTCTTTTTTCTCAAGGGACCCTCAGAATTATAAAGGCTTCTGGTCCCCAGATTCATTCCTACAGAGTAATTCTTCCCAGGCAGGATATCTCCTACTCTAAAGCCCTGGCATCATACTTCTATTGTCTCTAGATCCTTCTTTTTCCTGAGACCCTTATCCTCTCTTTGTAGCTCTCAATTTAAACCTTTAAATCTCTCTCTCTCTCTCTCTCTCTCTCTCTCTCTCTCTCCCTCCCTCCCTCTCTCCCCCCACCCCCCCCCCTTTCCTCTCCCCATGCTCTGGAAGAAGGGAGCAGTGCCTTTCATACCCAAAGGGGTCATCACCATATTTTCCTAAAGCAAGACTTTTTCCTCTGTTATGACATGTGCCACTGTCCTATGATGTAAAAACTATTTCAATTATTATTTTGAACTGCCTGTTAAAATTTCCTGACACATCAGCTAGTCATTATTGAAAACTTACCATATGCCAAACATTGTGCTAATTGCTTTACATTGATTAACTCTATTTAATCATAAAAACAATACTCTGAGGTATGTGTAATTATTTCCATGATCATTTTAAAAACCAATGCTTAATGAGGTTAAATAATGCTTCCAAGGTCACCATAGCAGGCATATGGTAGGCTCTCGATCTAATTAGTTACACCTGGCCCCAGACATGCACTTGTCACCTCTTCTTCATTTTACCATCCAAGTATCACTATTTTGTGAAACTCTCCTTGATTTGTCCAACCAGAAGAATTCTTGCCTTCCTCTCAACAACCATGTTAGTGCCAATTTTATTTTACTTCCCTCAAATTACCTCGTACTGTTATTAGTCTTAAAGCACAAGAACATTACCTTAAACTTTTAGGGAGTTTCAGTGATTCATGGAAATCAACCCAGTAATTTATGGATTTGCTTTTATGACTAAAAAACATTTCTGTTTTATTGAGATAAAAGAGATGACTATTATGAAATTCATAAGTATGCTACTTTAAAAAATTCTTTTGAAAAGGGAAATCACTTAATACCTTAAGCAGAATATTACTTATATGGCTTACATCCCTTAAGTGATAAACCTGGGCTGCATTATAGAAAATGTATACTTGTGTCGTTCAGGGACTTGAAAATGCAGTGTGTCATCTTTCCTAACGGGTGATGTTGGCTGTAACAAGGAGTTGGGGGCGTCTGTTAAAAGAAAGCAGTTGGGGCTTCCCTGGTGGCGCAGTGGTTGAGAGTCCGCCTGCCGATGCGGGGGATGCAGGTTCGTGCCCCGGTCCGGGAAGATCCCACATGCCGCAGAGCGGCTGGGCCCGTGAGCCATGGCCGCTGAGCCTGCGTGTCCGGAGTCTGTGCTCCGCAACGGGAGAGGCCACAACAGTGAGAGGCCCGCGTACCGCAAAAAAAAAAAAAAAGAAAGAAAGCAGTTGTTCTTAGTTGATAGGGGAAACAACTACAAGCCTAATCAGTGACTTACTAATAATAGCTGTCACCTGATTCTGATGAATTTGGCTACTGACATATGCACAGAAAGGGTAAATCAGTACTTATGGATTGGATTGGGGCGAGTATATTTTAAACTATGAGTTATGAGTTGAGTGGGCATTAATGTGACTCAGCGAGGGGAGTAGGAAGAGAAGGAGGCAGGGATACTTTCTCAAATGGAATGGGTATAAGAAGAAGGTGAGACCGAAAGTTGACACCAATCATTTGAGCAACAGGTAAGGTACATATGTAGTGGGTTGGAGCCAGTTGGCAATTTCCAGAAAAAGAACGGGTCTGTGCAAAGTTTCTGTGAGGAGGACATCAACAGGCATTCTGAAGAAATTTGGGTTTGCTTTTGTTGTTACAAACAAAATCAAGAATAGTACTTAAGAGGAACCTTAACGGAAGTACTTTTTTAGCAAGTATTGCTTACTTAAAAGTTGAGCTTCTCTGGACTTGAAAAGACTGCCTGGAGCAAATTTGTTCATCTTCCTCTTTGAATTTAAATGTCATAAAAGGAGTATTTTGGTGTCCAGTGGTTCGTTTTTCACTGAACTGACTGAGAGGAATGAACACAAACTCAGAGGTTCCAAAATGTAGGCAGCCTAACATCACGGTCAAAAGTGTACCTAAATGTAAGGCCAGACACGATGAAACTCTTAGAGGAAAACATAGGCAGAACACTCTATGACATAAATCACAGCAAGATCCTTTTTGACCCACCTCCTAGAGAAATGGAAATAAAAACAAAAACAAACAAATGGGACCTAATGAAACTTCAAAGCTTTTGCCCAGCAAAGGAAACCATAAACAAGACCAAAAGACAACCCTCAGAATGGGAGAAAATATTTGCAAATGAAGCAACTGACAAAGGATTAATCTCCAAAATTTATAAGCAGCTCATGCAGCTCAATAACAAAAAAACAAACAACCCAATCCAAAAATGGGCAGAAGACCTAAATAGACATTTCTCCAAAGAAGATATACAGACTGCCAACAAACACATGAAAGAATGCTCAACATCATTAATCATTAGAGAAATGCAAATCAAAACTACAATGAGACATCATCTCATACCAGTCAGAATGGCCATCATCAAAAAATCTAGAAACAATAAATGCTGGAGAGGGTGTGGAGAAAAGGGAACACTCTTGCACTGCTGGTGGGAATGTGAATTGGTACAGCCACTATGGAGAACAGTATGGTGGTTCCTTAAAAAACTACAAATAGAACTACCATATGACCCAGCAATCCCACTACTGGGCATATGCCCTGAGAAAACCATAATTCAAAAAGAGTCATGTACCAAAATGTTCATTGCAGCTCTATTTACAATAGCCCTGAGATGGAAACAACCTAAGTGTCCATCATTGTATGAATGGATAAAGAAGATGTGGCACATATATACAATGGAATATTACTCAGACATAAAAAGAAATGAAATTGAGCTATCTGTAATGAGGTGGATGGACCTAGAGTCCGTCATACAGAGTGAAGTAAGTCAGAAAGAGAAAGACAAATACCGTATGCTAACACATATATATGGAATTTAAGAAAAACAAATGTCATGAAGAACCTAGGGGTAAGACAGGAATAAAGACACAGACCTACTAGAGAATGGACTTGAGGATATGGGGAGGGAGAAGGGTAAGCTGTGACAAAGCGAGAGAGTGGCATGGACATATATACACTGCCAAACGTAAAATAGGTAGCTAATGGGAAGCAGCCGCATAGCACAGGGAGATCAGCTCGGTGCTTTGTGACCACCTAGAGAGGTGGGATAGGGAGGGTGGGAGGGAGGGAGACACAAGAGGGAAGAGATACAGGAACATATGTGTATGTATGACTGATTCGCTTTGTTGTAAAGCAGAAACTAACACACCATTGTAAAGCAATTATACTCCAATAAAGATGTAAAAAAAAAAAAGAAAGTGTAAGCTTTGGAGTCAGGATGCTGGAGTTCACTCTCCCGGGTCCACCACTTAAGGCTGTGTGGTAGTTGAGTGAGTGACTGCATCCTTCTTAATCTCAGCTTCCTCCTTTGTAAGAAAGAGTTAGCCAGGTACCCTTATGGTGGTTATGAGTATTAAGTGAGCTAATTCTATTGAAATTAACTGAGTGAAAGCATAGAGACAGAAACCTGATTAGATGCTATCAGGGAGTGAGGGGAGGGGGAAATAGGGAGTTATTGCCTAAACGGTACAGAGTTTGTGTTTGGGGTGATGAATCATTCTGGAAATAGTGGTGATAATGGCACAACACTGTGGACTTAATTCATGCCACTGAGCTGTAGACTTAAAAATGGTTAAAACTGAAAATTTTGTGTCATATAACATCTACACAATAAAACAAACAAAAAACAATGATGACTGTCACTTAGGCTCAGATTCTTTTCTTCTGGTTCTAATTCCAGGAAACACATTTTACATAATTTCAGGTCTAACATACTGACTCTTTCATTGTCACCTCTGGTGCTCTGTGATCTAAAAGGGAAGATCCTCAAGGTACTGTGCCCTCCGAGAGGTCCCCTAAGGGGGCTGGGAGCTCATCTCGGCAGTCTTGGGGCCCCTGGGGCACAGGGTCAGGAGAGAAGCACTTGCACTAACAGATCCCCACAGCTTCAGCAGTGGAGCATGGTTTGGGAGCTCTTTCCTGATGCCTCACGAGGAGTGACGAGGCTCGATGAGACTAACTCAGTTACGGTGCTTATCAGTCACCACCAGTTGTGCCAGCTATTTTCCTTTCCACTTCATCTAGGTCAAGCAGTCAAACACATGGATTCCAGATTTAAACCAACTCTTACAGAATCATAAACATTGTTCATCATTTTAGAAACAGAAGGTTTTACTAATTTAGCAGTAGACTGGTGACCACCAAGGGGGCTCATTATATGATCCATAAAAAATCAAGAAACACTAGACCCAGACAGGACATTTTTCCTTGAGATTTCTTCCAACTAATTGATGGATTTTAGAGAATCTAGTGTTATTACATAAACACATCTCTTTTGCTACATTGAAATTACTTAAAAATAAAATCTGATACTTACTTGACACATAGGGTTAGATTACATGACGTCAAAAGTTCTTTTTGACTCTGATTCTATGACTCGTACCCACCCAGCATAACTAGTCATGAAAAGAAAAGTGCTATTTCAAATCGTTTCCTTTACCAAGCTATGCAAATGTATATGAAATAATACATGTGATAATTTTGTAATGTAATATGCACTTACTGAGTTTAAATGATTATTAAACTTGTTATTTTTAAGCTGCTATTGTTTGTCAGTAATAATTATGATAATTATTTTAGTTTCATTTCATTCTGATTAGAGGTAACTGTGTATGTAATTTTAAAATGTTCAAGTCCATACATCACTCAACAGCTAGTGTTTTAGATTAGAGATAGTTGTTATTTGTATTGCATGTGAGGTGGATACACTTTTAGTCCCTTAACATATATGTACTGAGCTCCTGCTTTGTGCAGGGCACTGGTCTAGGTACTGGGAATATGGTGGGGAAAGAAACTGGGCAACATCCTTGCTCTCATAAAGCCTATGTCAGCCTCCTCAAAACATAACCCTTATATCTAAATAATTTAGTTGCTAATATGCTATAGAACAAAATGGGGGAAAATTAGCTACTTCAATGTGTCTGGTATTGTACATGACATAGAAACCCTGTGAAATAATTTTCATTATCCCTATTTTAGAAGAGAAGAAATTGCCTTAAGACACTTGCAAGGCAAGTTAAACTGTAGCATTTCTTATCAGGCTATTTGGTAAATTCTATATAATTACTTTAAATATCTTTGCAAAACGGGGGAGAAACTTTAGAATTAGAGGGGTACATAGGTAATCCTAGTCTTAGCAGAGCCTATGAGAATGATAATTCATTATAACAATTAACAGCAATAAAATAAATTCTCATTTTAAGAAAGTTTACATATATGACACATAAACAAGTCTGTATATCTATCTATCTATCTATATATCTAGTCTCTCTTCAAAGTCCATTGCTTCTACCCCACTCACTACAGCAGTGGTTTCAATCAGAGGTGATTTTGTCCCCTACAGAATGTATGGCAATGTCTGAAGACATTCTTCATAGTCATAATTGGGGAGGTGGGGATGCTACTGGTATCGTGTGACTAAAGGCCAAGGATGTTGCTACCATGCTACACTGCACAGGACAGAGCCCCATAGCAAAGTGGCACTGGACTTAAGGTTAAAAACCCAACATTAGAGGTAACAACTATTAGCTGTTTGGTGTGTTTATACACACCTGAACATACACACTCTCACGGTGTGCAAATGGGATAATATTGTACTTATTATCCCATGATTTGTTATTTCTACTTACTACAAGTTGGAGGTCTTTCAGTGAGTACATTTAGTTCTGTCTCATTCCGGAAGACTGCAGAGCATTTACTATGTATGTGTAAATGTATCATAGCTTAATTAACTCTTCTCATATGAATAGACATTTAGGTTGCTTTCTTTTTTTTGTTTTTTTTTTGCTATTTCAAATGGTTGCAGTGAACATCCTCATATGCACATTTTTGTACAAACATGACAGCATTTTTCTAGGACTATTTCCTCGAAGTAAAACTGCAAAGTCAAATTGTACGAACATTGAAAAATTTGGTAGGTATCACCCACCCCTCCAGAAAGGATGTGCCCAAGTTATAGTCCCACCGATTGTCTATGAGAATGACAGGAATATTTTCAACTTGGCAACTGTGTTTACTAAAAAGGAATATAACATAAGCAAATAAAATTGTGCTTGATTTCAAGAATGTGTGGACAGATGAAGCCACAAAAGCCCAATAAGCTGTATCAAAGACATAATAATGGTCACTAGAAAGTAGACTGTGATGATCACAGAAATCACTGTTACACAAGCAATAACAGTGAGAGGACTAAGCCCATAGCAGGTGTATCCACTGTCCACACTGTGCTGGAAAATTTACCAAAGAGCTAATGGATTCTGGCTGCCTTGTTAATATGATCCAATGTGTCATCTGCCTTCACCTAACTAACTGCCTGGTAGCAGGAGGAACAGCAGTTGTCCACAGGATTTATAGCTACTTAGCTTTTCAGTAAGGCAGAGGAAAAATAAACCAGAAAAGGTGTCATCCACTGAGATCATTAGAAAAGGGACCATGAATAAATGAATTCTAAGAACAAGATGTTGGCTAAAAATGGAAGAGGTGAAACCTGAATTAAATAATCCCTTCCCCTAACCTTTCCCCAAAAAACAACTGTATAAATAAGGCCCGGATATATAATATAGGAATAATACTCAAGCCACTACTTTTCATGTGAAACTGAAAGACCTGGTTATAGAGCATGATAGATTTGTTGGCTGAAAGAGTGTTGTGTAACACGGGATCTGGAGTTGCGTGCCTGCTTTATCAGCACATCTTAATGAAATCTCTGTCATTTGTGTGACGTTTGTCACATCTTGCTCTGTCATTAGGCTATTTGTCCTGTAAGACGGTCACTCCGACTGGTCACCTGGGAATAGGCTCTGAGGTGACAGTGTTAGAAGAAGTAGAGACTTCCTCTCCTCATGGAGCTTACATTTTCAGAGGGGAAACACACATTTAAAAGTCAATTACATAGTTATTTAAGTATCTTTGTGATAAGAGTTGAAGGTGCTATGAAAAGATATAACAGGGCACCTGACCTAGTCTAGGGGGTGAGTGCGGAAGGCATCCTTCAAGTGGCATCTGAGCCAAAACAGAGAAACCACCCTACTTGTACCTTTGAACACTTGTAACAGTTTGTATCACACTTAGGGTACATGTCATATATTTCCTAGTGTTTTCATCTATTTCAAGAACTAAACCCTCCTATAGAATGAACTTCCTAAAGAAAACTAATAATATTGTAAATCTTTGTCTTTTCATTAACAATTAGCATAGTTCATGACACAATGAAAAAGCCTAATCAGTAGTTTCATTCGTTTATTCATTTGTTTTACTCAGCGAGCAATGCCTAAGATGTGCTCGTTACTATCCTAGGCCCCCAGGAGATAGTAGTGACCAGGATGACAAGGTCATGCTCTCCCAAGGTTTCCATTTTGGTGGGGATCCAGACAAACATATGTATAAATAAATGATATGTGATGTGATATACTATAAAGAAAATCAATAGACTAATGTGGTAGAGTATGAATATTAGTGGTTAGAAAAATCTTTTTTTTGAAAATCTCTTTTTTAAAAAGATTTTTAAAAAAAATCTTTTTTTTTTAAGTTTTGAATTTATGCCATCAAACTGTACAACCCCTCTCCTTACCCCAGGCTTCCCGATTGTTCACCTCCTCTCCAGCACAAATGACCAAAGGGAATGCAGTGCTACCATTCCCTAGAATGTTCCTTTTCCACCCTCCAGAATAACTGCTTCATGCCCATTTCTGTCTCATCAACCTTCACCTATCCCCTACTAGTAATGACCTTACCTTTAACTTCCTTGGTTCCAAAATGAAAAGGAGGAACTAGCCTTGAAAAGATTTGGAAAAAATGGTAGCATACAATTGTTTTGTAATTCTTTCTTCACACCCTTTCTCAAAAGTGACTGCTTTAGCATTGCGTTTATGTAGCATGAGCTTAAATTTTTTTGTTGAATTGAATTTTTAAAATTCCAGCCATAATTGGATACTTTTCTTTTCAATATTTACATGTTTAGGCCCTCATTTGACCTTACTTCTTCTTTCACGCAAATTCAAAACTTCCAACATATTTCTAAGACCTCTATGTTCAAGTTAAATCATATTTGCAATCATATTTTTCAATTGACTGTTATTACCTTGTTACAATCTCACAGGGAAAATGGCTCCAAGGCATTTAGGAACCCTAACTTTCACTTCAAAAAGAACTCTGAATTTTTTTTTAAAATGTGTATTTTATTCTTTCAAACGGTCTATAAAAAAACATGTAGTTAAAGGTCTTTATAATATTTTGGTCTTTATCCTCCAACCAAAGAAAATTAAAGGTTTTACACATACTTTTTTTTAAGTATTAAAACTTACTTTGTAACTTTCCTAAGACTCATTCCATGGTATTATCTCCCTCAATCTGTGGGTTGATTGTCAGTGTTTAAACAACTGTAAAGACATTGTTCCTGATATTTAGAAGAGTGTCTTACAATAATATCTTTAATGAACAGATGATTTCTCAGTTATGACTCAAGTTATAACCCTTCATTAGTTTATTCTGCCTTCAGTATATCAAGTGGGCGATGTAGATTGTTAAGTGGAAATGCCTTTTGCTTTTAAATTAAATTGTCATAAGATGAAGAGTACTAACTACTTTCCTTCTAATTAAAACCTAAGAACACAAGAGTAGCTGTCCATTAGTGATACATTGGTGAGTAAAGACTGGTGGCTTTAAGTATAGGTTTTAGTCTAGAACTACTAGAAAATTTTATTTATTCACTGAGAAACCTGAAATTATATGCATATGGAAATCACCTAAAATAGAAATGGAATTACTTACATAATTGACTAAAGCCCTCAGAAGTTGAAATATAAATTGTCCTATGCAAATGTTTAAATCTTTTAAAAAATTTGTCTCAAAATGAGGTTTACCTATAAATATTTTACCATATTGACCATGTTTGCAATAATACTGTTTTCTATACTGACTTAAGAAACATTGCAGTAATTTAAAACTCCTCAAACTCTTTTTACTTATAGGGCATTTGTTAGATGAGATGAGATGAAATATATAGGTCACAAACAGTAAAACGTCCTGAGGTTTCCCTATAATGATTTTTGGAATTTAAAGCAACTTTCCAGAAATGCAGCCAATCTAGGCCTTCTAATTTTTGTTTCCAATATTAGTATATGGATATGTCCAGATAAGAATTTATATCTTAAAAATGGGAAGTGGTCTAAAATGGCCTAGAGAAGTAAATTTGCTTTTGGCTCAAGAGTGAATTGGTTTTTCTTGTGATTTCTGGAGAAGAAGAATAAATTCATGCACTGAGATCACTATGGTATCAGTCATTGGACAATAGATTTTTAAAAAATCATTTATACGTTTAATTATGCATAGTGTCCATATCTTATTACTGTAGATATTAAAAGTTGAGCATGGAATGGTTTGTGAGTATTGGCAGACAATCCATGAGGTTGACTCTACTTTGCATTCTCAAGATGAACCAGTTTCTGTGGAACTTCAGAAGATACACCAGAGGTCAGTTTATTTTGAAGGGTAGGTGCATGTTTTGTGAGGAGAAGAAGATGTGGAGGAGAGCATCTGAGGTCCATGGAATGGCATCTGTCCTACGTCTGTCCCTTTAGAGGACTTTGTGCCATTTCTGTGGTGCATTTCTGTCCGAGCTGCCCATCTGTGAAGCAAGACTGTGAGGGGAGTTGGCTGCCCCTTACTCCCAACTCAATCTCAACAGATACCTCCTCTGTTTTTCCCTTAAATCAATGTGGATCTTCACAAAACTATTCTCTGTTCTGATGAACCCGTAACAGAAGAATGACATTATGCAGTTAAGAAGGTTATGTCTAATTCAAATTTATCCTTAATTTGAAGTGGGTACAAAATTCATTCAAAATGACTTTTAGACAGGTTCCTTCTCTAAACACATACCATTGTAGCACATTTTAAAACCAATCATTACCATTCCAAGAACCATCCCAAGAACTCATTTCTTGGTTCCAAAAAGCCTTCCAGATAGCTTAAATAATCCTATAAAATTATTCCATGAAAATGAAGTTGTTATAAATACTTGAATATGGCTTAACAGTTTCATAGAGCTAAGGAATACATTATGTCTTTTAACTCTCTCAGAAAGCCCTATCTTTATGACAGAGACTCCCCATTCTAGAGGTGAAGTAATTTAGGCTTAAAGAGTTAATGGATTTTTTTTTTCTGGTCTTCCACAACCAGAAATTGGCAGGACCAGGAATTAAAGTATTGTCTTCTGAGTCTAAATGTGCCTTAAAAAACAACTTACTCTGCAGATTTAATGCTGTGATAAAGAACAATTTAACTGTGTTAAACTAAACAGTGTTAAAACTAAACTCATATTTAAAGGAGGCGGTACTAAAGAATTCCATATTATGTAGTAAGGCATCTAAATTGCTGGGGATATAAATTTTCAAGTTAACATCTTATAGGACCTGACAGAATATGGTTCCACTCAAAATCAGTTTACTTCAGCTGTTTGAAGGTGCTTGATGGACAGGTATGAGGCCAGCCAGGGTGCTAAGTATTACACTTGTTTCAGAATAAAATGGTTACTTTTATGCCTTTCGGCACAGTAACTGAGGGTCTCTGGTGAATACTTTCCCGTGCACTTTAGCAGATCCAAAATTAATTTTTGAAAACAAAATAAGTCTTAGCTATGAGTAGCCCCATAGTACACCTGCAAGAGTAAGTAAACTCTGTGAGCTAATTCAAACTTCTGATTTTTTTACTAAAACTTGTCAAGTTGGTCATCCATTTACTTGAATCTAAAGGAATATGTTCTCTCTTTAATTACTAAACAAAATAATAGCATTTCAGGGACTAATCAGAAAATTAAAATTGGGAGTGATTTTGATCTAACACTTGACAAAAGCTGGTTTAAAACCTCTGATACCTTTAGAGCATGATAATCATAATGAAATCTCAAAATCCATTCCTCTTGGTTTTCTGAGCCCCATCTCTGTACAAACAAACAAAGCAACACCTCTGAGAAAGGTCTTTACTAAGTTACGGTTGAACTTAGGAAAGAGAGAAAGTAGGCATTTGAAAACTTTTTCTGTTTCTTTGCAAATCAATAATAAAACATTGACCATCACCTTAAGACATTTCGCTTATAAATTACTCTTAGAATTCAAACCAGGGGAAAAGTTTGTTTCTTTAGGAAAACTTGTATGTACCATTTTGCTGGATGTTAAAAACCCTCCATCTTTCCAGTTGTGACTTTGTTGCCAGGAGGCTCACTTGCTGACCCCTGGTGCCTCTTACTCTCTCTTGGGAGTTTTTTGCTACCTTCATTTTAAATTAGTTATATACCCTTTGGGAAGTAAGCAAGATATTAATTAAATAGACCCATGTATCTGAATTTTGAATAGAATCAAACCAAGATCTAGAAGAAAGTAGAATAGCCTTCTTATGCAGTACTCTCATTGCTTTTAAGGAATTTTCTTATTTCTCTTAATGGGTCTTTTCATATCCTTAGGCCTTTTTCTATCTTGATCAATTTTTTTACTTTAAATTTATTTTCAAAATTGAAACTTTATATTGTTTTCTTTTACCTATACCTGAAATACTGTATGAGAAGATGGGGTTTTTGTTGTTGTTGTTGTTGATTTTTTATATATTTAAATATATATTTAAATATATATATTAATATATATTTAATATAAATATTATATATTTAAAATTAGATTGCTATGTTATGTTTACAATGTTTATAAAAGGAAAGGTATGGCTCCTTGAAGGAAGTTAGTAAAGAAAAAAATACTGGTAAAGTAGAGGTTTAGAGAAGAGGAACCAAGTATAAAGTAGTAGAATCAAAGAGAATTATGGCTTCAAATAATACTTTAATTCACACATCTATACTTAAGGGAAAATATTTGGTACTGCAGGGTATTCAAAATAAGTGCAGCCCAGCTCTTGTCTCTAAGGAGTTTAAAATTCAGTAGAGGGAATTGAAAATACACAAATTACTATAGCACATGGAGAAATCAAAAGATTCAAAAAATAGTAATTTCCTCCAGTTGGTGAGATCTGGGCCGAATTCAAAAATGCATTTTGATTAGGTCAGTTTCTATGTTAAGGGTCAAGGGAAATAGGGTAACTCATATAAATGGCATGATCAAAGGTGCACCCGTTCAGCTGGAGCTGGTTTTAAGAGAAGGCAGGCTCTCAGGGTAACCAGAAGAAAAGCATCTACCAGAAATGATGATGATAGTGCTGGGGAGAGAGACAGTGAGGATGTAGTCATTCAACCCACACTTGTTATTAGGATAGGCACTGTGATGTAATGATGGAAAAGGCTCACTGCCTGCCCTCAAGGAGTGCTTGGTTTAAGGAGCACAGAGGTCTGACCAAACAACCCTCTGATAATTCAGAGGTCTGACTCTACTTGGTCCTACAGAGGGTGTAGGCTGCCGCACTGCGCAGCTGCACAGACCGCTTCCACATCATGTCTGGGGGAGGCAGGAGGATATGACTTACTCAGGGATACCAGAAATGCTCCACTGAGGCGAGTGGGCTGAACTGAGCTCTAAAGAAAGGGTAAAAGTTCAGTAAGTGAAGTGGGGAGAAGAGTGTTCCGTGCAGAGGAAACAGCATGTACAAAGCGCCTGTGATGGGGGCAATGAGGCGTATTTGAAGAATGGAAAGGAGGTCAGCGTGCCTGGAGCACAGAGGCCAGGGAGAGCCTGCTGTGATATGAGGCTTTTGAGGAAGGAAGAGGCCAAACTATGAGGGCTGTGGGTCCTTAATATTTTGGTCTTTATCCTCCAACCAAAGAAAAACCATTCAATGTTTTAAATGAGGTCAGAGTTTTAATTACTCAGAGAAGAAATTGGAAGGAAGAGTGCAAAGAAGAGTTAGGCAGCTACTCAAGAGAGATGTGCTAATAATGGAGAAAATGAAAATGTATTGAGCGCTAACTGTGTAGCAGGCAGTATGCTGAGTGCCTTATGTGCATTATCGAGAACTTGCCTGGATGACTGTGGTGCTCTGTCAAAGTAAGTTCATGTTTCCATTTCCTCTTCAGTCCCAGTGCATTAAGCAAGCACAATGCAGTTCTACTAAGATGTTAGCCAAGATACTGGAGCCAAAGGGATGACCAAAAGGCAGGACCACAGACCAAGGCTTTATCTCGTGACATTTCCTTATAAATTACTCTTCTACTTCGTATCTCTCTGATGCCACATGTAGGCAGATGTCAGTGCTTTGTAGCAAAGATACAGCTAATCAGGAAGTCCAGATGCTTCCAAGGCTCTAAGAACCAAAGCTGCTAGGAGTTTGTAGAATTATCGGCCTGTAAATACCTGACTGAAAGTGAATCCTTGGGCTTCCCTGGTGGCTCAGTGGTTAAGAGTCCACCTGCCAATGCAGGGGACATGGGTTCGAGCCCTGGTCTGGGAAGATCCCACACGCTGCAGAGCCACTAAGCCTGTGTGCCACAACTACTGAGCCTGTGCTCTAGAGCCCGAGAGCCACAACTACTGAAACCCGTGCGACTAGAGCCCATGCTACGCAGCAAGAGAAGCCACCGCAATGAGAAGCCCGTGCACCGTAATGAAGAGTAGCCCCTGCTCGCCACAACTAGAGAAAGCCCATGCACAGCAATGAAGACCCAATGCAACCAAAAATAAATAAATAAATACATAAAATTTATTTTTTAAATAAAGGAAGAAGAGAGTGAATCCTCAAACTTCAATTATTCAGATATCCCTATTTACTTAAAACTCGTAAGTTTTAAGTAAGGTAAAAAGTTATTTAGAATGTTAGCTAATAAGATGATACTCAGTTGTGCTCATTAATTTCTATTTATTTTCTTGAGTTATTTGTTTATTAAATATTTGCTCTAGCGACTACTATGTACAAGGCACCGTATCAACACTGAGGATACAATAGCGAAAAAAATAGGTGACAATTCCTGCCTGTGTGGAGCTTACGTTGTAGGGAGGGAACGCAAACCATGAAAAAGATATGTAAATAAAGCATGTAGTATGTTAGACGAGACTACATAGCAAACAAGATATGCCTTATAGCTTATCCTGTATTTAGACTATGGTATAGTTTGAATCCTATAATATATATTTCGTAGTGAGAAAATTAAAGCAGATTGGGAGGAGTGTCAAGTATAGGTCCATTTGGAGGTTGCGATTTTAGATGTCTGAGGAAGGCTTCACTGAGTCGGTGGCATCATCATAAATACCTAAAGGAGATGAGGGAGCCAGCCATGCCAATATATGGGGCAAGAATATTCTTGGCAGAAGGAACATCATTGCAAAATCTCTGAAGTATTAGTATCTCTTGATTCAAATGGTATTTTCCCATCCATTTACAAATGCTAACAATCAGATTTGTAATATTTCATAAAAAGTTATATTGTCACCGAATAAGATTAAGTGGCTTTTTTGCTTTATCTTTTCAAATTCCATTTAATGTGGCATACAAGATATTTACTGGTTTTTGTTACAAGATATGTTATGTTTTAAAAGTTTCCTCTAAGGTTAAAAAAGAGGAAGATTATAAAAATAAGTGTTTGTTGTAGATATTTAAACTGTATTTTTCAATGTAAAACAATATTGATAAAGTCCTTGATGTTAAAGATAAACTTATTACCCCGCCTCCAGATTTTTGTTTATTTTTATTTTATACACTTTCTTTGTTTCTTTACTTGTATTAATTTTCATTCTTTAAATTGAAGTATTGTAGACTTACAGTATTATATTCGTTTCAGGTGTACAGCATAGTGACTCAATATTTTTACATGTGATCACCACTTTAAGTCTTGTTACCCTCTGTCACCATACAAAGTTATGACAAGAGGAACTGTATTCAATATCTTGTAACAGCCAGCAATGGAAAAGAATCTGAAAAAGAATAGATATATACATGTATAACTGAATCACCTTGCTGTACACCTGAAACATTGTAAATCAACTATATTTCAACAAAAATCTTTACAAATTTTAAAAAGGTATGACAAGATATATTTGCACAGCTTCTTCTGCATATGTAATCACACAGCATAATTGACTGGGTGTACTTTTTAAATGAATAAATGCCTTCCTTTGGCCAAAATTGTTTTGCTGGAGATATATTTGTCTTACAAGGAACCATGTGCTTCTCATTAAGGGGTAGAAATGCTAAAGTAACTTGTGCACTTAGATTACTGAGTTCAGGTCAGTCCTCCTTCTGCTGCCAGCCTGGCCTGCTGGCATCTGTACCGCCCAGCTGCGGTTCAGCGTAACCAAGCCCTCTAGCCCTCACTCCACACATAGCTGCTAACCTCACCACACGCTCAGCTGTCCCTTTTCCGGTCTCTGCAGAGTCGCTCTCAGGGCACAGGTGACGTGGAGGTGGCCAGGAATTTATGATTCCATTTAAAAAGCTGACTAGACTATGACATGATAGAGATTTCCAAAGAACACTTTCAAAAACCATTTCCCATGTGGCTCTTCCATGGGTGGTTTGGGGGGCAGAGTTGCTGGTTCTTGAATTGGTGCTTCTCCATCAACCCTATGGGGAGGTGGCTGGCTCCCGCTGCTGGATGTGATGATGTCTTTTCCCGCTTTTGTGGGCCTCAGCAAACTTCCCTTCAACAGGAAAGAAAGCATTTACCTGATACCCGATTACTCTGCTAGTCTAGCTATTGTCTTGGGAGTATTGGAGGGTGACATCTGGGGTGTCAGGAGCTTCTGTGAGCCACTCAAGCCATGACAAGTTGATGACTTTCCAGTGTAGCGGCAATCAGTCATGTGACCGACGTGAGGAGTGAACTTGGGACGTGGGCTTGGTATTCCACCCTTGCTCGTGTGGAAATGAGCAGAAAGGTCAGCAGATGGCCACTGAAGATATTCAAAGTCTAGATGAGGCTTTTGCCATTTGGAAGTGAGCCAAGATGGATGAATGACTTTGCACCTATTCATCTGAGGAATTTTAAAATGATAATCCCAAGGGAACAGAACTAGTCCTACACTTGACTAAGTCCGGGTTCCTGGGTGGAATAAAACAATCACATTTTCTGAGGTTTTGAGGAGTTGGTGAAGATTTCATTTTTTTTTCCTTCAAGCCAGTTAACAGCCTTCACTTTTGTCTCAGTTATGAAGGGCCCACTTAATTCACTAGCATAATTCCATACTTTGGAGATATACTAAGTGATCTCATCGGCAGCTTTGAGTATTTATAAATTTATTTATTTATAACATCTTTGTTGGAGTGTAATTGCTTTACAATGGTGTGTTTCTGCTCTATAACAAAGTGAATTAACCATGCGTATACACATATCCCCATATCTCCTCCCCCTTGCCTTTCCCTCCCACCCTCCCTATCCCACCCCTCTAGTTGCACACAAAGAACACAGCTGATCTCCCTGTGCTATGCGGCTGCTTCCCACTAGCTATCTGTTTTACATTTGGTAGTGTATATATGTCCATGCCACTCTCTCACTTCGTCTCATCATACCCTACCCCTTCCCCGTGTCCTCAAGTCCATTCTCTACGTCTGTGTCTTTATTCCTGTCCTGCCCCTAGTTTCTTCAGAACCATTTTTTTCCTTTTTAGATTCCATATCTATGTGTTAACATATGGTATTTGTTTTTCTCTTTCTGACTTACTTCACTCTGTATGACAGTCTCTAGGTCCATCCACCTCACTACTAATAACTCAGTTTCGTGTCTTTTTATGGTGGAGTAATATTCCATTGTATATATATGCCACATCTTCTTTATGCATTCATCTGTCAATGGACACTGAGGTTGCTTCCATGTCCTGGCTATTGTAAATAGAGCTGCAATGAACATTGTGGTACATGACTGTTTTTGAATTATGGTTTTCTCAGGAAATATGCCCAGTAGTGGGATTGCTGGGTCATATGGTAGTTTTATTTTTAGTTCTTAAAGAACCTCCATACTGTTCTCCATAGTGGCTGTATCAATATACATTCCCACCAACAGTGCAGGAGGGTTCCCTTTTCTCCACACCTTCTCCAGCATTTATTGTTTCTAGATTTTTTGATGATGGCCATTCTGACCGGTATGAGGTGATATACCTCACTGAGGTTTTGATCTTCATTTCTCTAATGATTAGTGATATTGAGCATCCTTTAATGTGTTTCTTGGCAATCTGTATATCTTCTCTGGAGAAATGTCTGTTTAGGTCTTCTGCCCATTTTTGGATTGGGTTGTTTGTTTTTTTGTTATTGAGCTACATGAGCTGCTTATAAATTTTGGAGATTAATCCTTTGTCAGTTGCTTCATTTGCAAATATTTTCTCCCATTCTGAGGGTTGTCTTTTGGTCTTGTTTATGGTTTTCTTGGCTGTGCAAAAGCTTTGAAGTTTCATTAGGTCCCATTTGTTATTTTTGATTTTATTTCCATTTCTCTAGGAGGTGGGTCAAAAAGGATCTTGCTGTGATTTATATCATAGAGTGTACTGCCTATGTTTTCCTCTAAGAGTTTGATAGTGTCTGGCCTTACATTTAGGTCTTTAATCCATTTTGAGTTTACTTTTGTGTATCGTGTTACGGAGTGTTCTAATTTCATTCTTTTACATGTAGCTGTCCAGTTTTCCCAGCACCACTTATTGAAGAGACTGTCTCTTCTCCATTGTTTATTCTTGCCTCCTTTATCAAAGATAAGGTGACCATATGTGCATGGGTTTGTCTCTGGGCTTTCTATCCTGTTCCATTGATCTATAGTTCTGATTTTGTGCCAGTACCATACTGTCTTGATAACTGTAGCTTTGTAGTATAATCTGAAGTCCAAAAGCCAGATTCCTCCAGCTCTGTTTTTCTTTCTCAAGATTGCTTTGGCTAATTGGGGTCTTTTGTGTTTCCATACAAATTGTGAAATTTCTTGTTTTAGCTCTATGAAAAATGCCTTTGGTAGTTTTATAGGGATTGCATTGAATCTGTAGATTGCTTTTGGTACTAGAGTCATTTTCACAATGTTGATTCTTCCAATCCAAGAACATGGTATATCTCTCCATCTGTTTGTATCATCTTTAATTTCTTTCATCAGTGTCTTATAATTTTGCATACAGGTCTTTTGTCTCCTTAGGTAGGTTTATTCCTAGGTATTTTATTCTTTTTGTTGCAATGGTAAATGGCAGTGTTTCCTTAATTTCTCTTTCAGATTTTTCATCATTACTGTATAGGAACACAAGAGATTTCTGTGCATTAATTTTGTAGCCTGCTACTTTACCAAATTCATTTCTGGTGGCGTCTTTAGGATTCTCTATGTATAGTATCATGTCATCTGCAGACAGTGACAGTTTTACTTCTTCTTTTCTGATTTGGATTCCTTTTATTTCTTTTTCTTCTCTGATTGCTGTGGCTAAAACTTACAAAACTATGTTGAATAATAGTGGTGAGAGTGGGCAACCTTGTTTTGTTCCTGATCTTAGTGGGAACGGTTTCAGTTTTTCACTATTGAGAGTGATGTTGCCTGTGGGTTTGTCACATATAGCCTTTATTAAGTTGAGGTAAGTTCCCTCTATGCCTACTTTCTGGAGGATTTTTATCATAAATGAGTGTTGAATTTTGTCAGAAGCTTTTTCTGCATCTATTGAGATGATCATATGGTTTTTCTCCTTCAACTTGTTAATATGGTTTATCACATTGATTGATTTGCATATATTGAAGAATCCTTGCATTCCTGGGATAATCCCACTTGATCATGGTGTATGATCCTTTTAATGTGCTGTTGGATTCTGTTTTGTAGTATTTTATTGAGGATTTTTTCATGTGTATTCATCAGTGATATTGGCCTGTAGTTTTCTTTTTTTGTGACATCTTTGTCTGGTTTTGGTACCTGGGTGATGGTGGCCTCGTAGAATGAGTTTGGGAGCGTTCCTCCTTCTGCTTTATTTTGGAAGAGTTTGAGATGGATAAGTGTTAGCTCTTCTCTGAATGTTTGATCGAATACGTCTGTGAAGCCATCTGGTCCTGGGCTTTTGTTTGCTGGAAGATTTTTAATCACAGTTTCATTTTCAGTGCTTGTGATTGGTCTATTCATATTTTCTATTTCTTCCTGGTTCAGTCTCGGAAGGTTGTGCTTTTCTAATGATTTGTCCATTTATTCCAGGTTGTCCATTTTATTGGCATATAGCTGCTTGTAGTAGTCTCTTAGGATGCTTTGTATTTCTGCAGTGTCAGTTGTTACTTCTTTTTCATTTCTAAGTCTATTGATTTGAGTCTTCTCCCTTTTTTTCTTGATGAGTCTGGCTAATGGTTTTTCAATTTTGTTTATCTCTCAAAAAACCAACTTTTAGGTTTTTTTCATCTTTGCTATCATTTCCTTCGTTTCTTTTCCATTTATTTCTGATCTAATTTTTATGATTTCTTTCCTTCTGCTAACTTTGGGGGTTTTTTGTTCTTCTTTCTCTAATTGCTTTAGGTGTAAGGTTAGGTTGCTTATTTGAGATGTTTCTTGTTTCTTGAGGTAGGATGGTATTGTTATATACTTCCCTCTTACGACTGCTTTTGCTGCATCCCATAGTTTTTGCGTCATCGTGTTTTCATTGTCATTTGTTTCTAGGTATTTTTTATTTCCTGTTTTATTTCTTCAGTGATCTGTTGGTTATTTAGTAATGTATTGTTTAGCCTCCATGTGTTTGTAGTTTTTACAGATTTTTTTCCTGTAATTGATATATACTCTCATAGTGTTGGGGTCAGAAAAGATAATTGATACGATTTCAATTTTCTTAAATTTACCAAGGCTTGATTTGTGACCCAATATATGGTCTTTCTGGAGAATGTTCTGTGAGCATTTGAGAAGAAAGTGTATTCTGTTGTTTTTGGATGTAAAGTCCTATGTATATCAGTTAAGTCCATCTTGTTTAATGTATCATTTAAAGCTTGTATTTCCTTATTTATTTTCATTTCGGATGATCTGTCCATTGGTGAAAGTGGGGTGTTAAAGTCCCCTATTATTATTGTGTTACTGTTTATTTCCCCTTTTATGGCTGTTAAAATTTGCCTTGTTTTGAGGTACTCCTGTGTTGGGTGCATAAATTTTTACAATTGTTATATCTTCTTCTTGGATGGTACCCCATAATCATTATGTAGTGTCCTTCTTTGTCTCTTGTAACATTCTTTATTTTAAAGTCTATTTTGTCTGATACGAGAATTGCGACTCCAGCTTCTTTTGATTTCCATTTGCTTGGAATATCTTTTTCCATCCCCTCACTTTCAGTCCGTATGTGTCCCTAGGTCTGAAGTGGGTCTCTCGTAGACAACATACATACGGGTCTTGTTTTTGTATCCATTCAGCCAGTCTGTGTCTTTTGTTTGGAGCATTTAAATCCATTTACATTTAAGGTAGTTATCGATATGTATGTTCCTATTGCCATTTTCTTAATTGTTTTGGGTTTGTTATTGTAGGTCTTTTCCTTCTCTTGTGTTTCCTGCCTAGAGAAGTTCCTTTAGCATTTGTTGTAAAGCTGGTTTGGTGGTGCTGAATTCTCTTAGCTTTTGCTTTTCTGTAAAGGTTTTAATTCTCCTTTGAGTCTGAACGAGCTTCTTGCTTGGTAGAGTAATATTGGATGTAGATTTTTCCCTTTCATCACTTTAAATATGTCCTACCACACCCTTCTGGCTTGCAGAGTTTCTGCTGAGAAATCAGCTGTTAACCTTATGGGGATTCCCTTGTATGCTATTTGTTGCTTTTCCCTTGCAGCTTTTAATATTTTTTCTTTGTGTTTAATTTTTGGTAGTTTGATCATTATGTGTCTTGGAGTGTTTCTCCTTGGATTTATCCTGTATGGGACCCTCTGTACTTCCTGGACTTGATTGCCTATTTCCTTTCCCATATTAGGGGAATTTTCAACTCTAATCTCTTCAAATATTTTCTCAGTCCCTTTCTTTTTCTCTTCTTTGTCTGGGACCCCTATAATTCGAATGTTGGTGTGTTTAATGATTTCCCAGAGGCCTCTGAGACTGTCCTCCATTCTTTTCGTTCTCTTTTCTTTACTCTGCTCTCTGGTAGTTATTTCCACTATTTTACCTTCCAGGTCACTTATCCATTCGTTTGCCTCAGTTATTCTGCTATTCATTCCTTCTATAGAATTTTTAATTTAATTTATTGTGTTGTTCATCATTGTTTGTTTGCTCTTTAGTTCTTCTAGGTCCTTGTTAAACGTTTCTGTCATTTTCTCCATTCTACTTCCAAGATTTTGTATCATCTTTGCTATCATTACTCTGAATTCTTTTTCAGGTATACTGCCTATTTCCTCTTCATTTGTTTGGTCTTGTGGGTTTTTACTTTGCTCCTTCATCTGCTGTGTATTTCTCTGTCTTCTTATTTTGCTTAACTTACTGTGTTTGGGGTCTCCTTTTTGCAGGCTGCAGATTCATAGTGCCCATTGTTTTTCATGTCTGCCCCCAGTGGGTTAGGTTGGGTCAGTGGGTTGTGTAGGCTTCCTGGTAGAGGGCACTAGGGTCTGTGTTCTGGTGGATGAGGCTGGATCTTGTCTTTCTGGTGGGCAGTACCGTGTCTGGTGGTGTGTTTTGAGGTGTCTGTGAACTTATTATGATTTTAGGCAACCTCTCTGCTAATGAGTGGGGGTGTGTTCCTGTCTTGCTAGATGTTTGGCATAGGATGTCCAGCACTGTAGCTTGCTGGTTGTTGAGTGGGGCTGGGTCTTAGCGTTGATATGGAGATCTCTGGGAGAGCGTTAGCCGTTTGATATTATGTGGGGCCAGGAGGGCTCCGGTGGACAAATGTCCTGAAGTTGGCTTTCCCACCTCAGAGGCACAGGCCTGACACCCAGCTGAAGCACCAAGACCCTGTCAGCCACACAGCTCAGAAGAAAAGGGAGATTAAAAAAAAAGAATGAAAAAATAAAATAATTAAAATAAAAAACTATATTATTAAAAATAAAAAAAATAATAAGTAATGAAATTAAAAGAAAGAAAGAAGAGAGCAACCAAACCAATAAACAAATCCACCAATGATAACAAGCACTATAAAGTATACTAAAAAAAAATAATAATAACTGACAGAACCTTAGGACAAATGGAAAAGCAAAGCTTACAGACCAAATCACACAAAGAAGCATACACATATACAGTCACAAAAAGAGAAAAAGGAAAAAAAATATATAAATTTTAAAAAAGGAAGAGAGCCACCAAATCAATAAACAAATGTACCAATGATAATAAACTCTAAATACTAAACTAAGATAAACATAAAGCCAGAAACAAATTAGATGCAGAAAGGAAGCCACAAGTCCACAGTTGCTCCCAAGGTCCACCGCCTCAATTTTGGGATGATTCGTTGTCTATTCAGGTATTTTACAGATGCAGGGTACCTCAAGTTGATTGTGGAGATTTAATCCGCTGCTCCTGAGGCTGCTGGGAGAGATTTCCCTTTCTCTTCTTTGTTCGCACAGCTCCCCCGGCTCAGCTTTGGATTTGGCTCCGCCTGTGCGTGTAGGTTGCCTGAGGGTGTCTGTTCCGCGCTCAGACAGGACGGGGTTAAAGTAGCAGCTGATTAGGGCGCTCTGGCTCACTCAGGCCGTGGGGAGGGAGGGGTATGGATGCGGGGAGAGCCTGCGGTGGCAGAGGCCAGCGTGACGTTGCAACAGCTGTGTGTTCTCCCGGGGAAGTTGTCCCTGGATCACAGGACCCTGGTAGTGGTGGGCTGCACAGGTTCCCAGGAGGGGAGGTGTGGATAGTGACCTGTGCTTGTGCACAGGCTTCTTGGTGGCTGCAGCAGCAACCTTAACATCTCATGCCGTCCTCTAATGTCTGCGCTGATAGCCACAGCTCGCGCCCATCTCTGCAGCTCGTTTTGGCGGTGCTCTGAATCCCCTCTCCTCACGCACCCCGAAACAGTGGTCTCTTGCCTCTTAGGCAGGTCCAGACTTTTTGCCGGACTCCCTCCTGGCTATCTGTGGCACACTAGCCCCCTTCAGGCTGTGTTCACACGCAGCCAACCCCAGTCCTCTCCCTGCGCTCCGACCGAAGCCCGATCCTCAGCTCCCAGCCCCGCCCGCCCCGGCGGGTGAGCAGACAAGCCTCTTGGGCTGGTGAGTGCTGGTCAGCACTGTTCCTCTGTGCGGAAATCCCTCTGCTTTTCTCTCTGCACCCCTGTGGCTTCGCTCTTCTCCGCGGCTCCGAAGCTTCCCCACCCCCATCCCCACCTCCGCCCGCGAAGGGGCTTCCTAGTGTGTGGAAACGTTTCCTCCTTCACAGCTCCCTGCTAGAGGTGCACGTCCCATCCCTGTTCTTTTGTGTCTGTTTTTTTCTTTTGCCCTACCCAGGTACGTGGGGAGTTTCTTGCCTTTTGGGAAATCTGAGGTCTTCTGCCAGCGTTCAGTAGGTGTTCTGTAGCAGTTGTTCTACATGTAGTTGTATTTTTGATGTATTCGTGGGAAGGAAGGTAATCTCCACGTCTTCTCCTCCGTCATCTTGAAGGTCCTTCTATACATTTTCAAAGTTTGTGAAATTTAAGTTTTTTTGTAACCATAACTTGCACAGATTTTTCAGATGGTAAAAGTATGAGGAAACAAATAAAACTCTGGTTACGTAAAAGTAAAGTACTAGGAATTGCATGTTTAGGGGAGAACTCTCTTAGTGGGTAGTGCTTGAACCAAGACTGGAAGGTTCCCAAGATGGTGGCCAAGCAAAGATCTGAGTGGAGAGTGTGTCTGTGTGAACATTCTGTATCATATTTCCTAGAAAATGGTGTGGTCTTCCTGTGTATAATTAAAATCTTTCTTCATTGTGAAGACCTATATTAAATATTTTTAAACAGGTTTCCTCTTGCCTGTATTAGGGTCTCTATTTCAGAGACCCCAGTTACCCTTAGCTGAATTATGTTTGCCAGTCTTCCATATCTATTAGCTTCATCCTAAAGACTTAAATCTTCTTTTTCTTTCCAACTATATTTTCTATGAATATGACAAACTTTCTTTTAAGTTGGAAACTTTATTTTAAGCCATGTATGTTTCATTCTTTCTGTTTCTAATATGCATTACGTCGGTAGAGATGTTGTTTTGGTCTTCAATTTTATTTCCTTTAGGCTTGCAATTTTCCTTTTCTATTTTGTTTTTCTACTGTCTCATTTTATAAAGCTTTTTTTAAATCAATATATTCCTATTAAGTGCTGTGGAAAATTTCCTTCTCTTTTAGGGTTATGCTTTTCCCTAGGCTGATTTTTTTCTTTCTGTGCTGTATGGTATTGAGTGTTTTCCATAGTTTTTGTGCATTGGATTCAATTCCCTTTCCTCATATTTTACTCACACTTGGACAGTTTGGTCCAGATTTTCTATCTGACTTCTTTCCACGCCATCTGAGAACTGTTTGCTGTGCCTTCCTTGGTTGTGGTTTAAGGACTCTGTATTTTGAGTTCTATCCATAATTTTCTCTGGCTTTGAGGGCCTGTTAGGCTGAGGGGAGAGCTCGGCCCTGGGAGTGATATCTGAGCTTCACCTTCACTTCTAGGATTTCATAAAATGTTTGGTGTCAGTTCAATCCATGAAGTCAGAGAACTGTCCCATTTCTATAGAGATTCACCCTCAGGCTTTGGGTCAGCCCCTCATTCTATGCGTCACTTCGGTACTTTCCTCTTCGAGAATCAGTCCTGTCCTGCACATCTATTTCAACCTGGTTTTCCCCTGCTGCTGTTTCTCCCACTCCCTAAACAGAAGAGAGAAGCCGCCACTTAGTTTTCCTCTTGCCAGATCTGAGAGTATTATTGAGAATCTCAGAATCTGGTCTATCCTCTCACATGGCTTCTTGGAAATGGGATGGGAAAAGGAATTTGGTCATGTCACAATGGCTGCAGTCGGCTGCAGAAACTTATGTTTCTTTAGGTAAGCCATTGCACTGTGCCCTTCTGCTTGGTTAGTTATTTGTGGTGATTTTTGTTGTGGTTGTTGCTAAAATCTGTGCTGTTGTCCATTCTACCATCTAAACAGTAAATCTCCCATCACCCTTATATTACTCTAGCTCTTTCATTTACATGTATATAAACAGACTCAAAACCAAACAACACTGAAACATAGTTGTCCAAAAGATATCTTAAAACAGATGAATATTAAAGCTTTCTATATTTTCTAAAAAAAAATTCCTAGTGTTTTCTAATTAGCTGAGCTTTGTGTTTGTTATATTTCTTAAGAAAATCAAATTATTATTATCAAAATTAGCAAACATTTGAGTCATTTGATCTTAAAAGTATTAGATATAAATAAAACATGTAATGATGGGCTTGGAATAATAATATTTCTTTAAAGAAAGGAAGAAAATACGAAATGGCAATCATGACCCATCCAGAGTTATTTCTGTTTTGAGCTATGTGCTGTTTTACTAGTAATATTAAAAAGTCCATAACACTTTTGTTACGGTCTCCCTTTCTTTCTCTCCCTTTTTTAAAAATAAAGTTATTTATTTATTTATTTTTGGCTGTGTTGGGTCTTCGTTGCTGCATGCGGGCTTTCTCTAGTTGGGGCGAGCAGGGACTACTCTTTGTTGCAGTGCGCAGGCTTCTCATTGCAGTGGCTTCTCTTGTTGTGGAGCACGGGCTCTAGGCATGCGGGCTTCAGTAGTTGTGGCATGCGGGCTCAGAAGTTGTAGCTCGTGCGCTCTAGAGCACAGGCTCAGTAGTTGTGGAGCACGGGCCCCATGGCACGTGGGATCTTCCCAGACCAGGGCTCGAACCTGTGTCCCCTGCATTGGCAGGAGGATTCTTAACCACTGCGCCACCAGGGAAGTCCCGTCTTTCTCTTTTTCTTGTTATGTTTATTGTTCATGTGGGTGGCTGTAATCTACATACTCCAACTATGAAATTTTTATGGTTGATACTGAGCCATAAGTTCCTACTAAAATACAGTTGAAAACTTGGAAGCTGTTTTAGACCTGAGCCAGGAGAAAAGACATTGTGTCATCAACTTTTTGTGCAGTTTATTTTTCTTATAGTCATGGGGCCCCCAAAAATATTTGTAAGTCTGAGGGTAAGAACTCATATTCCATGTATTGTGCTGAAATGCTTCAAAACTCATTTTGGTATCTTAATAAAGATATTTACCAAATATGGAAAATTAACTTATTCATTTATCTGGTAAATATTTATTGAATGCTTACCATGTGGCAGGAACTCTTCTGAAGACTGGAGATCCTCTGATGAACAAGCTAAAATCCCTCCCCTTATATAGCTTTACTTCAGAATGAAGGAAATGGACAGTCTGTGAAAAAATAAATAATTACCTGATTGTGTTCTTAATAAACATTCTCAAATTTAACCACTTATCCTTCAAACTCAGCCATTGCTGATCTGCGATCAGAGACAGTATATCAGTATATCAGTGCAGGCTAATTGTTTGCTTGTGCCTGAATTGTGTATTCTGAGTGACAGACCTGTATACCCTGGGCTAAGCCAAAAAGGCACCACTATGCATAAAAATATATAGAGAGGGGAGACTGAATAGCTGAAACTCTTTAAAGATTGCCCCACTTACTACTCTACCATCTAAAAAGGGGACAGGATTGTAAGGACTATTTAAAGGCTGACCACCATGGTGGATTTTCCTCTTGCTGCTAAAATTGCCTTTGTTCACTCAGCTGTTTTCAGAATACTCTTTGTAAGATCCCACCTGGCTTTTCTCTCTTAAGATATAAAGTATATGCTGTGCTTCGAGCCTATTAATAAAGCACAATAGGGTTGTTGTGACCTTGATTCCTTGGGGGTGAAGAACCCCAGTGGGATTGTCAGTGCAGCTTCCACAGCTGGCTTGAAATGTTAGCTGTCCTTACGAGGCAAGAAGGCAGTACTACACAGTTTGCTACATTTGGTTTGGACAAAATACATGTCTGTCCAGTTCTTCAGATGGCATATAGTGACATTCACTAATTGACACCATATTCACGGGCTACAGGTAACAATTTTGAAATGTCTGAGATGTGGGAGAATGAAGCAATTTAAGTTCCGAGGACAATTTGGCAGGGAGATAAATAGAGCATTACCATTTTAAAGAGACAGTCCTTATACAAGATAGAGAATCAGGATGTAACTTTCGGGGCCAGCCCTCAGAATTACAGTTGTGTTCTGTCATTCAGTATACATATTTTTTTAGTTTAAATTTTAATGGGCATTGACATACTTCATGGCAATGATACCAATAGGAAAATACATTGCATACAAGTTTTTTAAAAAAAAGACTGAAACATACAACTAATTCTCATGCCTAATTAAGTGTTCTGAATTATCAGCTTCGATTGTCACAAGAGTCATCTCCTTTGATAGTATTGGCCACCTAATAGGAGACTGTTACCATCCCAGTTGTCTGTGGGCCTGTGATTGATCAATTTTTGACAACAAAGAAATGTTAACAGGGCTATATGGCGAAGCAGTCGCTGGAAAAAGTCCCTTTCACAATGTTTCTACTTAATTGTGAGCATCACCATTGCCACGCGTGATATAGCAACACAGTTAAATTTCCTTTTGCTCACATTCAGTGGGACCTATGGGGGTGTGCAGAAATCATTGGGGGATCAGGAGCCTGGAAAATTACATACTCGAAGAATTAATGAACTATAATTCCATATTACGTTCTCGATCACATTGTGCTTCCTTTTCATTAATAGAACTAAATTGGTTTTCCAAAGACAGGGTACTTTTAAAAAATGCAATCATGCTTTTGCTCAGATAAAAAAATGCTACCTGCTTTGCAGATGAGGCTTGTTCTATCATGAAACTTATCAGTAGGAAATTTATAGGGAAGAACTTATCTGCTGTGTTAACTCAACCTGTTGTAGTGCCTTGAAATTGGTCTTTAAATCCCTGGCTGGAAACTGTGACTGATTTCTTAGTCCTTGTTCTTTTTAAGGAGAAAAATGTTTTTGGGTTATATAGTGCTACCTAATAGAGTGATAATCAAAGGCTTCTCTGAATACAATGAATGTCTTCTCATAAAAATTTTCATAAATCAAAATTTTAGTATCTTAATAAGTATATCAGTAACTTCATATTATTTCTGGATCCCAAGTCATAAAAGCCTTTGGACATAATGTTCAAATTATATCAAACTGAAATCTAAACATAATGTTAACAATCTTTAGCCAGGTCTAAAACAGAGCCATTTATAAATTCAAATTAAGATTACTTTCAGTGTATGTGGCAGTGATTAGTTTAGCTAAAGAAAGGAGTTCATCACGGTAGGCATATTGTAGATACTGCTTTCTAATTAACGGGCTAGCTATATTACAGTGTGCTTTACGTACACACATACATACACACAGTCATGCACATGCGTGCGCTATAGTTCAGAATTACAAGTGACTGTGTGGCAGTCTAACCTTGTCAAAGCGAATTCTATCAGTGTTTATGTGTCAAAAACAATTACATTAATTTCTAGTAATGTTGCTATTATTATGTACACATCCCTCAAGTTCTAGCTTTTAAGAATCAGTTTATATTTCTTTTCTAGGTGATTCTCTTTTAAGTATTACAGCAATGATATGATGAACTGTGGAAGTATAGAATATAATACCTTATGCTAGATGAATCGGCGCCAAAGGCTTTTATGCTTCCATGCTCTCACTGTTGTGTTTCATTTCCATGATATCAAATCTCAAATCAAAATCCAGTCTGAATAGAACTAAAGCATTGAAAATATGGGAATAACACAATTACATGAAAACTAAGATAGTTTTTGTTATAAAGTGAGCCACAATGTAGAATCAGATTATTTAAGATTGGTTCCTAATTATATGATTATGTTGTAGTCTTTCATGAAATTGTAATAGGTATGAGCCTTTCACTTTTACCAAGCGTTTATCAAGCAAATGTAGCTCAGTACACATACTGAGCTACATTTCCTGCCACCAAATCACTTAGTTTACAATCATATATCAAATCAAATCCCTTTCCTTTTCAACCTTCCTTTCATCCATAAAACTTTTAATGACTCCCGTCTTGCCATTCAGGCCAACTACGCCCGATATAAATACCTTTCCTGTTTACTTCTGTATTTAGTATTCAAATCTTTATTTTTTGATCAGTATGATTTTATAGGTTTACTTATGTGCATTATGTGTGTACTTGGATGTCCCTTTCCGATTTAAAAATTCTCAAATGCATTTTGCTAGCTTGGCCACCTTTCCTTATTAAATGGCTGTAAAATTGTGGGAAAATCCTCAACTGTGAAGGAAAGTGACAGGTACCTTACAATATAATTGTGAAAATTAAATTAGATAACATATTATACGCAGAACATAGTGCTGAGCACATAGTAGGCATATTTAGGCATCCTTCTCATTTCTATGGCCTTTGTCCTTTTCTTTCTTGCTCCTTGTTCTAATTCATCCTATATCTAGTCCACTTTTAGCCACCTGAAGGGCCTTGATATGATTTCACTTCAGGATGATGTATTGCTTGACTCTCTTCCCCCCGCCCCCGCCCCCCCATTCCTGTGACTAGTTCATTGAGTCAGACTCTCTCCTGGAATATTGTGACAGTGGCTAATTGGTGTCTGTGCCTGATTTACATGTGTGCCTGTCTGCCCCCTGCTGCCCCTCCAATCTCTTTTCCACACTGCTGTCAGAATGCTCTTTCTAAAGCATTATTGATGATGTTGGATCCTGGCCTAAAACTTTTCAATGGTTTCTGAATAATGTTACGATAAAGATCAAGCTGTTTGATGTGGCCTTTTAGCACCTTCACGCTCTGACCTCCGCTTGCTTCTTCAGCCTTGTGTCTTGCTGTTTCCCTCATTCTACCCCCAAGACACATGCATGTGCTCATGAGCACAGACACACACACCAGCCAAGTGGTCCTCACAGAAGCCAGGTTTTTCTCTAGCTTCTTGGCCTTAATATGTTTCTGTCTTTTGCCATCTGTCTAACTCCTTTGTATTTTTTACTTCAACTTAGATATGTCTTCCTCTGGGAAGCCTTCTGGGGCCCCAGTGTTCAAACTGGGAACTATTTTTAAGTGTCTCCACATATCCTAAGATTCTTACACCATAGCACATAATACCCAGCATTGTAAGTACCTATTTGATCATCCCTCACTCTATTAAACTGATAAACTTCATGAGGACCATGTCTACACAATTCACAGTTGTATTTCCAATACTCAGTATAGGGCTGAGCACAGAACAGGCACCAAATAACTTTTTTTTCTCTCTTAAAAAACACATTTTTTCCTGTGTAAAAAAGGGCTGGAACAGGCACTAGGCATTTCATACACTATCAAGATGGGCCTAGATCAGAGCAAATGGGCCACTCTGTGTATCTTAGGTAGGCCCATTTAGACCCAGGAAAGATATTCCTGTACCGAACGTAATGATGTGGAAATCAAGAAAAAGAAAACCTAAGGATAAATGCAATATGAATAAATGTCACATAATTAACATGCCTGCATTTAATGCCTTTAAGTAAATTAAAATGCCTTTTAATTTGAAAAAGGCATTTAAAATGCCTTTAATTTTTAAAAAATGCCTATTTTTTCTTTTGTATTTCTAGGCTATGTTCAGGTACTAGCCAAGATCATCATTTCCTTTCTCCCTTATTTTGGTCTTTCTTCTAATACTGTTTCCTCTCTTCTTCACTTTTCCATTACCCCAGGGTTATTTAGAAAAATTCCGAATCAACTATATGTGCAGAGTTCATTCAACTCTGATTCTTATTTCAAGAACAATTTTTTTATATCCTGACAACTGAAAATCAGAATCTGCCCTAAAATAGGTTAAGTATTTGCATTCCCTTTCTATTAGCTCGTATTTTTTTCACAAAAGAATTCCATTAGCATTACATCTCATTGGCTGATGTATCTGAAAACTGAGTAGAAAGATATTACAGTTCCTAAAGAGTAGATGGCATTGGGAAATGAAGATTGAGTTAATTTTTTAAAAACTAAAAATAATTTAAGTACTTTTTAACCTGACTCATTAAAACAGAGAGTTGTATGTCTCATTGAAAGTGTAAAACTCACTATCAGACAAAATGTATATAGTATAGTAAATACAGCACTTCACAATTTTCAAAAAACTTTAATAAAAATTCTACCAAATAGGTGTAATTGTCCCTGTTTTAGCAGATTATGAAGCTGGATCAGCAAAATTATCTAATTTGCCTTAGAGCACAAGATATTAAATGATCAATGCTAAGATTTGAACTCAGATTTTCTGATTCCAGGTACAGGCCACCTCCACCCCAGCTGTGGATATATGTCACATTATTATAGTCCTTATTGTTATTCATGAGATTTTTGTGTGTGTATATGAAGTCTCTACTAGGCTACATGCCAAAAAGGGCATATGAACTCTGTGATTGATGTGTCGTTTTCTTTTCCTAACCAACTTCATCCATTCCTGATAATATTAACCTACCATCCATGCCATTTCTTTTCCCTGACATTATCTTCTTTTTATTTAGTGGTATCTGTGGTATCACAGTGGTATCAACTAATTATATGTTGACATCTAAGGATTTCCATTTGCATTTTTAATTTTCTTAAGGACAAACGCTGTTGTAAATCTCTAAAGTATGCATCTATTGTCTATAAATAAATAATTATGTAAACTAAAAAAACCTGGGAAATAGCCTCACTAATCACTCACTCACTACATCAAATTAGTCAAGAAGTCATATAATTTTACCTTTTCAATAGCTTCTCAGTGTGTCTAGGAAGTCTTTCCCAACCTCCATCCGCATTGCCATCACTCTAATGAGCTCTTGCCTGAGCTATGGCCAGAGCCTCCTAAGTGCTCTCCCTGTTTCTGTGGTTCTTCTGTTGAAATGCATTGTCCAAACTGACAGAGTAATTGTTCTGAAATGCATATCAGACCAGCCACTCTCCTGCTTCCAGTGACTCCAGGATTCTAAACTCCCTAGGAATATACAGTCATCAAAATACTATCCCCACTTACCACATTGGCTTCAGCTTCTCCCACTTCCCATTCCTGCCCCACTAGACCATTCCCTATAGCAATAATAATAACAATAAACTGTAATTGAGAATGTGTTCTATGTATTGGACAAAGTGTTCAACACTCCGTTTGTACTCTATAAGTACACCCCTATGAAGCAGATTAAAATTCTCTTTTACAAATAAGAAAACAGAAGTATGAAACGTTTAAAATTAGGTTGCTCCAGTATCACTCAACGGCTAAATATCAAGGCAGATATTGGAACTTAAGCAGACTGATTTGAGAACCCTCTCTACACCAGGCTTGTGAATGTCATGTCCCTGTATCTGTGCACCTGCTCTTCCTATTGTCTGAAAGTACACTTCTCCAACACAGAGCTTCCTAGCAAACTTATGCTCATCCCTCAAAACCTTAAATTTTGACAGCTCTCTCACTGTTATTTAGGGATAACAGTCTTTCATCAATTCTTAGTTACACATATTTCCTATTTTAACATTTACAAAATCAGGAGGCATCTTATAACTGATGGTGTATCATTGTTTAATTGGCAGCATTTTTCTCTGAGTGATACATAAGACAATGTGCAACTTTTGATTAATGAATTAGCTGGAGTTGATAAAAATGTTATTTTTAGAGTTCAAGATCAATTTTGATACTAAGTCTCTTGAAGGCTAAAACAAACGGAAGTGAGTACTTTCACAGATCTGAATGCTGGAGGGGAGAACATTGCTGGCTCCGTGGGTGGGTGGATTTCTAACTTTGAGGCATACATAGATTACCTGGGCACTGAATGGAAAATTCGGATCACCAGACTCCATTACCTGGGATTCTGACTTCATAGGTCTAGGGAAGAAATCAGAAATCTGCATTTTTTCTGGCATCCTCAGAGGATTCTGACTCAAGTGGTCCACACTTTGAGAACCACTGCTTTAAGGGATGCAAAGCTGTTTTTAGTATTTCATTCTCGAATGGAACTTCAGAATGAGTGTAGATTGAGATAGATGATATAGATGATAATACTGATAATTCCCCATAGTCCCTTTGTTGAAATCCACTGGACAATGCCCAGGAGTATTATTTGCAGACTGTGGCATGTGATGAAAGAAAAAGTGAGAGCATACTCTGAAAAGATATCTCAGTGTAGTTTTGGGGAAAACCAAAATAATACAGCTTAAATGTTCCACTTGTATCTAAAATAATGAATAGATTACTAACAAGTTGTGTGTTCTTCTGACAGTCCTCACAGATAATTTATATACATATGCATATATGCATTTCATATGTATGTTTATATGTATTCATATACATATATGTGTGTTTATTAGAGTGCGAGTCTAATAGGGCACAGGCTGTCTTTATGCCCTCAAGGCCTAGCTCAGTGCCTGGCATATGTAGAGACCCAACCCAACAAAGTGCTTCCACACACATGATTTCATAGTAAAATGCTGCAACTCCTTGAGAACATTATATAAATACTGGGAGCTGCAACAGCCCCGAAAACTGTTAAAATATTTAGATCATTCAGCTTTTCCTTCGATAATGGAAATTATATCTCTGTTCTTTTTCATCAATAAAGAATTTCCTGAATATAGCTTGTTTTGCTGCCCTTTTGCCACAAACGTATATTTTTGCATTCTAATACTTCTTCTGCAGGTGCACCTCACTCCTATATATTAATAACATTCGCCTTCTGACTTGAGTATTTCTTAACATACTAACAACTTTAGGGATGATTTTTAGTTGGAATTAGTAAGTCAAGTATCATATCTTTTTATTACTGAAATGATCCAGCTGGATGAATATGAAAACAGAAATGTTCCATCATGTGATATCACAAAGTAGTTCATTAAACCACAGAAATGTGTTATCATCTCATTTATGTACTTTTCCCAAAACAGTTGTCCTAGGAATGTACAGCAATATGTGCTCTATTCTTGACCTATAGTAAATTTATTAAAATCGGATTACTAATAACCATGGTAGGAAGTTTTCAGCAGGAAATAATTATAGCATCTTAGGGACCAGAAGCAAACTGGCAGTTTTCTACATTTGTAATATCTGTGACATAAACCTTTTATTTCTTCCAACCTATCTATCAATGTACTTAGCAAGTCTGAAAATAGAAAAGACCATTTCTACTAGAAAGTATCAGTAGAACTGACAGTTCTATATATTCAGTGATAATTAATATTTATAATGATGGCCCTGGGGCACTGTAAGTTCCTTCTAAACCGGTAAGGAAGACTGAGTTATGTCAGCATACTTTTAATAGCTAATGGGTTTTCTTATCTTGTAATTATTTGGAAATATATCATTGAATGCTATATATCATTAGACTACTTAATTAGACTCACGCTTCAAGTTAAGCAGGGTCACCCTTTCCCAAAATTGAAGATGAATGATGACTTACTAGGATTAGTATTACTAAATTTATGCATATTTAAATAATAAAACACTTTTAAAACGATGTTCTCTGCTTCAAATTCAGTACTCAGGATTTTACTGGTAGCAGAAGCAGGAGAAGAAAGAAAAGAATTCCACCTATAACTTCCATCTCCTAAAGATCCATTTCTTACCTTCTATCTTGAACATCAGAGAAGAATAAAATAATTTGTTTTATGAACTATTTTTCATGCATGCAGAAGTAGTGAAATGGGATTAAAGCTCAGTTATCCATTCTGTGTTCTGTATCCGTGTTTCCTTTTTTTTTATTTTATTTTACTTATTTTTTTATACAGCAGGTTTTTATTAGTCATCAATTTTATACACATCAGTGTATACGTGTCAATCCCAATTGCCCAATTAATCATACCACCATCTCCACCCGCCCGCGGCTATCCTCCTTGGTGTCCATTTGTTTGTCCATTTGTTCTCTACATCTGTGTCTCAACTTCTGCCCTGCAAACCAGTTCATCTGTACCATTTTTCTAGGTTCCACATACATGCATTAATATACGATATTCGTTCTCTTTCTGACTTCCTTCACTCTGTATGACAGACTCTAGGTCCATCCACGTCTCAACAAATGACCCAGTTTCGTTCCTTTTTATGGCTGAGTAACATTCCATTTTATATATGTACCACATCTTCTTTATCCATTCGTCTGTCGATGGGCATTTAGGTTGCTTCCATGACCTGGCTATTGTAAATAGTGCTGCAATGAACATTGGGGTGCATGTGTCTTTTTGAATTATGGTTTTCCCTGGGTATATGCCCAGTAGTGGGATTGCTGGATCATAAGGTAATTCTATTTTTAGTTTTTTAAGGAACCACCATACTGTTCTCCATAGTGGCTGTATCAATTTACATTCCCACCAACGGTGCAAGAGGGTTCCATTTACTCCACACCCTCTCCAGCATTTGTTGTTTGTAGATTTTCTGATGATGCCCATTCTAACTGGTGTGAGGTGATACCTCATTGCAGTTTTGATTTGCATTTCTCTAATAATTAGTGATGTTGAGCAGCTTTTCATGTGTTTCTTGGCCATCTTTATGTCTTCTTTGGAGAAATGTCTTTTTAGGTCTTCTGCCCATTTGTGGATTGGGTTGTTTGTTTTTTTAATATTGAGCTGCATGAGCTGTTTATATATTTTGGAGATTAATCCTTTGTCCATTGATTTGTTGGCAAATATTTTCTCCCTTTCTGAGGGTTGTCTTTTTGTCTTGTTTATGGTTTCCTTTGCTGTGCAAAAGCTTTGAAGTTTCATTAGGTCCCATTTGGGTTTTTTTTGTTTTTATTTCCATTACTCTAGGAGGTGGATCGAAAAAGATCTTGCTGTGATTTATGTCAAAGAGTGTTCTTTGTATGTTTTCCTCTAAGAGTTTTATAGTGTCCAGTCTTACATTTAGGTCTCTAATCCATTTTGAGTTTATTTTTGTTTCTGGTGTTAGGGAGTGTTCTAATTTCATGCTTTTACATGTAGCTGTCCAGTTTTCCCAGAACCACTTATTGAAGAGACTGTCTTTTCTCCATTGTATATCCTTGCCTCCTTTGTCATACATAGATTAGTTGACCATAGGTGCGTGGGTTTATCTCTGGGCTTTCTATCTTGTTCCATTGATCTATGTTTCTGTGTTTGTGCTAGTACCATATTGTCTTGATTACTGTAGATTTGTAGTGTAGTCTGAAGTCAGGGAGTCTGATTCCTCCAGCTCCATTTTTTTCTCTCAAGACTGCTTTGGCCATTTGCGATATTTTGTGTCTGCATACAAATTTTAAGATTTTTTGTTCTAGTTCTGTAAAAAATGCCATTGGTAATTTGATAGAGATTGCACTGAATCTATAGATTGCTTTGGGTAGTAGAGTCATTTTCACAATACTGATTTTTCCAATCCAAGAATATTGTATATCTCTCCATCTGTTGGTATCATCTTTAATTTCTTTCATCAGTGTCTTATAGTTTTCTGCATACAGGTCTTTTGTCTCCCTAGGTAGGTTTATTCCTAGGTATTTTATTCTTTTTGTTGCAGTGGCAAATGGGAGTGTTTCCTTAATTTCACTTTCAGATTTTTCATCATTAGTGTATAGGAATGCAAGAGATTTCTGTGCATTAATTTTGTATCCTGCAACTTTACCAGATTCATTGATTAGCTCTAGTAGTTTTCTGCTGGCATCTTTAGGATTCTCTATGTATAGTATCATGTCATCTGCAAACAGTGACAGTTTTACTTCTTCTTTTCCAATTTGTATTCCTTTTAATTCTTTTTCTTCTCTGATGGCCATGGTGCAGACTTCCAAAACTATGTTGAGTAATAGTGGTGAGAGTGGGCAACCTTGTCCTGTTCCTGATCTTAGAGGAAATGCTTTCAGTTTTTCACCATTGAGAATGATGTTTGCTGTGGGTTTGTCGTATATGGCCTTTATTATGTTGAGGAGATAGGTTCCCTCTATGCCTACTTTCTGGAGAGTTTTTATCATAAATGGGTGTTGAATTTTGTCAAAAGCTTTTTCTGCATCTATTGAGATGATCATATCGGTTTTATTCTTCAATTTGTTACTATGGTGTATCACATTGATTGATTTGCACATATTGAAGAATCCTTGCATCCCTGGGGTAAATCCCACTTGATTATGGTGTATGATCCTTTGACTGTGTTGTTGGATTCTGTTTTCTAATACTTTGTTGAGGATTTTTGCATCTATATTAATGAGTGATATTGGTCTGTAATTTTCTGTTTTTGTAGTATCTTGTCTGGTCTTGGTATCAGGGTGATGGTGGCCTCATAGAATGAGTTTGCGAGTGTTCTTTCCTCTGCAATTTTTTGGAAGAGTTTGAGAATGATGGGTCTTAGCTCTTCTCTAAATGTTTGATAGAATTCACCTGTGAAGGAGTATTGTTTTGTGGAAGATTTTTAATCACAGTTTCAAATTCATTACTTGTGACTGGTCTGTTCATATTTTCTATTGCTTCCTGGTTCAGTCTTGGAAGGTTGTACCTTTTAAGAATTTGTCCATTTCTTCCAGATTGTCCATTTTATTAACATAGAGTTGCTTGTAGTAGTCTCTTAGGGTGCTTCGTATTTCTGTGGTGTCTGTTGTAACTTCTCCTTTTTCATTTCTAATTTTATTGATTTGAGTCCTCTTCCTCTTTTTCTTGATGAGTCTGGCTAATGGTTTATCAATTTTGTTTATCTTTTCAAAGAATGAGCTGTTAGTTTTATTGATCTTTGCTATTGTTTTCTTTGTTTCTATTTCATTTATTTCTGCTCTGATTTTTATGATTTCTTTTCTTCTGCTAACTTTGGGTTTTGTTTGTTCTTCTTTCTCTGGTTCCTTTAGGTGGAAGTTTAGATTGTTTATCTGAGATTTTTCTTGTTTCTTGAGGTAAGCTTGTATAGGTATAAACTTCCCTCTTAGAACTGCTTTTGCTGCATCCCATAGGTTTTGGATCATTGTTTTCATTGTCATTTGTCTCTAGGTATTTTTTGTTTTCCTCTTTGATTTCTTCAGTGATCTCTTGGTTATTTAGGAACATATTGTTTAGCCTCCATGTGTGTTTGTTTTTTAAGTTTGTTTCCCTGTAATTCATTTCTAATCTCATAGCGTTGTGGTCAGAAAAGATGCTTCATATGATTCAATTTTCTTAAATTTACTGAGGCTTGATTTGTGACCCAAGATGTGATCTATCCTGGAGATAGATCTATCCTGATCTATCCTCAAGTTCGGTGTGCACTTGAGAATAAAGTGTAATCTGCTGTTTTTGGATGGAATGTCCTATAAATATCAATTAAATCTATCTGGTCTATTGTGTTATTTAAAGCTTCTGTTTCCTTGTATATTTTCATTTTGTATTATCTGTTCATTGTTGTAAGGGAGGTGTTAAAGTGCCCCACTATTGTGTGACTGTCAGTTTCCTCTTTTATAGCTGTTAGCAGTTGCCTTATGTATTGAGGTGCTCCTATGTTGGATGCATATATATTTATAATTGTTATATCTTCTTCTTGGATATATCCCTTGATCATTATGTGGTGTCCTTCCTTGTCTCTTGTAACATTCTTTATTTTAAAGTCTATTTTTTCTGATATGAGAGTTGCTACTCCAGCTTTCTTTTGATTTCCATTTGCATGGAATATCTTTTTCCATCCCCTCACTTTCAGTCTGTATGTGTCCCTAGGTCTGAAGTGCGTCTCTTGTAGACAGCATATATATGGGTCTTGTTTTTGTATCCATTCAGCAAGCCTGTGTCTTTTGGTTGGAGCATTTAATCCATTCACATTTAAGGTAATTATCGATATGTATGTTCCTGTGACCATTTTCTTAATTGTTTTGGGTTTGTTTTTGTAGATCCTTTTCTTCTCTTGTGTTTCCCACTTAGAGAAGTTCCTGTAGCATTTGTTGTAGAGCTTGTTTGGTGGTGCTGAATTCTCTTCACTTTTGCTTGTCTGTAAAGCTTTTGATTTCTCCATTGAATCTGAGTGAGATCCTTGCTGGGTAGAGTAATCTTGGTTGTAGGTTTCTCCCTTTCATCACGTTAGGTATAACATGCCACTCCCTTCTGGCTTGCAGAGTTTCTGCTGAGAAATCAGCTGTTAACTTTTGGGAGTTCCCTTGTATGTTATTTGTCATTTTTCCCTTGCTGCTTTCAATAATTTTTCTTTGCCTTTAATTTTTGCCAATTTGATTACTATGTGTCTCAGCGTGTTTCTCCTTGGGTTTATCCTGTATAGGACTCTCTGTGCTTCCTGGACTTGGATGGCTATTTCCTTTCCCATGTTAGGGAAGTTTTCAACTATAATCTCTTCAAATATTTTCTCTGGTCCTTTCTCTCTCTCTTCTCCTTCTGGGACCCCTGTAATGTGAATGATGTTGTGCTTAATGTTGTCCCAGAAGTTTCTTAGGCTGTCTTCATTTCTTTTCATTCTTTTTTTGTTATTCTCTTCTAAAGCAGTGAATTCCACCATTTTGTCTTCCAGATCACTTATCCGTTCTTCTGCCTCAGTTATTCTGCTATTGATTCCTTCTAGTGTCGTTTTCATTTCGGTTATTTTATTGTTCATCTCTGTTTGTTTGTTCTTTAATTCTTCTAGGTGTTTGTTCTTTAATTCTTCTAGGTCTTTGTTAAACATTTCTTGCATCTTCTTGATCTTTGCCTTCATTCTTTTTCCGAGCTCGTGGATCATCTTCACTATCATTATTCTGAATTCTTTTTCTGGAAGGTTGCCTATCTCCACTTCATTTAGTTGTTTTTCTGGGGTTTTATCTTGTTCCTGCATCTGGTACATAGCCCCCTGCCTTTTCATCTTGTCTATCTTTCTGTGAATGTGGTTTTTGTTCCACAGGCTGCAGGATTTTAGTTCTTCTTGCTTCTGCTGTCTGCCCTCTGGTCAGCCTTTCCTTTTTTGCTGGTCTCATATCCTCAGCCTATAAATATACTCATTTCATTATCTTAAAACTTTCCTTGAATCCTTGCTTTTCCTTTCCTTTCAAAATACCGACATACCCTTTTCCTGTCTTTCACAGTCAAACTGTTTTAAAATGAAATCTGTATACACACTCTTTATTTTATTGATCTTCCATTTACTTTTCGACTGGTTTCTATTTGTACCCCCCTTGCTCCCTTATGAATTGCTGTACCCAGAGACCTCTCTTCCATTTTCATTCTATTTAACCAGTTTGACACTGTTGAAAATTCTCTCTTTCTTGAAAACCTTTCTACCTCTTACTGCTTGAGGCTGTTCTTCTGCCTTTGATTCCTCTTCCTTAGTCGTATTTCCTATCTTAAATACTCTCCTTTAGGCAGCCCCTTTTTCTCATTCATTTTTATGGCTTCATTTACAACAGTATATAGCAAACAATACCCAGTCTGTGCTTTGTTTCTAACCTCTCTTGAACCCTAGATTTGTGTTTTCAGTGGTCAACTAGACATCTTTCCCTAGATGTCTCATAAGCACCTAAAGGCTAACAGCGAAGTGATCTTCTGTTATTCTCTCCCTCTTTCCCTCAACAGGCAATGAGACACCTGGTCTCATAGATTATACCTCTTCAGTATCTCTGCATTGATCCTCTCTGCTGCTACTGTCATTACCTCTGTTTGTTGTCCCTACTGGTCTTCCTTCCTCTAATTTAGCTTTCTTCCTACTGTCTTCCCCTTCTAATCTACCTCCAAACAGATCTGGCCATGTGACTGTCCTGTCTCTACCCTTGATTAATAACATTCCAGAGGCTAGGACCAGGCAAAGAATATTGGTACTTTTTGTTTCCTTTTTGCCATACTGTTTTAGCAGATAGTGGGAGCAGTGGCCCCTTGGGGTGAAAATCAGATTATTGTTTGGTAAATAATCTGTAATCCAAAAGGGGCAAGGCAGAGAGGATAGTCAAGGGATAAGCTCCCCAAAGCAGAGAGTGATTAGGTACTCAGGTTCAAAGCTGTAACCAAGACGTTGCCTAGGAGAATGGGCGAGGGTTTGTGGGAGCTCATTATCTGCTTTTTGTCACCAGAAGCCTGCTGAGAAAGCTTCAAGAGACAAATCATGAGTGAACACCCTCTACTCAAAAGCTCCTTTGTCTCCACATTGCTTTCAGGATAGTATCTAAAATTGTAGCTCCAACAAACAAGTCCCTTCACCATCTGACCCCAACCTGTATCCTCTACCTTGTCACTTGCCACTTCCCCTCACATGAATATGCCCCTGCCACACTGAGCCACTCTCTCTTCTCTGAACTCTGTCATCCTCCTATGTCTATAAGTAGGCTGATCTCTCTGTTTGGAATTCCTTCATCAGCTTGTCTTTCTAGTTAGTTTGAAAGTCACTTGCTTTGCCTAGCCTTTCTGGTGGAGCACATACCTCTAGTATAGCCTTTGCAAATTTATCTCTAGTGATTTCTTAACATATTTGTACCCATAATCTAGCTTCTGCAGAGCTGGATCTGGCCTGGATTAGGGCTCTTAACAGATCTGCTCATATCCTGAAGGAGGCCCCAGCTTGCTATAAAAGAGCGAATATCTGTTTCTTTAGGTAGAAGAATTCCTCCAGGTTGATTCCCACTTCCTCTGCTTCCTCTGTTTCAATGATCTGGCATCTGGCTTCACCCTCTACCTCTAACCCTTTTGGGCTGATGACTGGTAATACCGCCTGCCAAGTTTAGTGTTTGTTTCATTGCTACCTGTTTCTCATAATTTTTGGTCTCACATACTCCCACCACCTCCAAGGGCAAGCTCTGCCCATCCTTCTATCCTGGTTAGGCTTTCAGACCAGCCCCTCTGGGAAGGCACTTATTTGCCTGGAATGGGGACGACTAGCTTCTTTGTTGCTGCATCCACAGTGCCCAACATGGTGTTTGGAACTTAGACTCATAATACCTGTCTGATTGAATTGGACATAAAAGCCCTAAAGGAAACTACAGAAACCGTATTTCCCCTTGTATCATGCCAGCTACGCTGGATTAACATCATCAACTTAGAGACTGTGCCCTTCCCCCTCCACGTATCAGGGAGACCAAAGCAGCTCAAGAGCTTATTTTGGTAAGTTCTCAGTAATGCAGACTGGTGCTTTCTGACTGCTATGCTCGACACAGTGGACCTGAAAGCAGCATGCACATTTGGACGTGTGCATCTCAAGTGTGTGTGCCTTGACGGCTTAACCTCCCCAGATTCCCAGTGGCTAGTACCTAGCCATCCTCTCCTCAATCAGACCCCCACTGATAAAGTAAGGGAAGTGGCAATGACAGATAAATAGTATGTTATCCACCCTCAGGCAGATTTGCTGCTGAACTTGTCTCCTGCTTAGATAGACTGCTCAGAACCCCAGTCAAGTTGAATCACACAGCAGGCAAGCCCAAGAAACTCTCTAAATTGGAGAATTGAGTTCATATTTCTTGGCCTCCTGTCACAGCAGCCTCTGCAACCATTAATAAACCAAGTCCGAGGTTTATCGTTCGTTAATTCTGGGATTCTGATGTCCATCCTTTACTTAGGCGAACTAGGCAGCTGACTCTATTTGCAGCACACTGTCTTTGAAGCCGATGACGGTGTCGGCTGAGAAACAGTGCTAATGAGCCTTAGGAAAGCCTACTAACATTAATTTTATTCCTTCAATCAGTTTTATTGTTAGTAATATGAGGGATCAAAGATTCATAAACAGTCTTTCCACTGTAGGAATATGAGCTCAAATAGAGGGTGGTTGGTGGTAAGACACACATCAAAATAGCTATAAAGCAAGTCATTTATGTTAGGAGACATATGACGAACCAGCAAGTGCTGTAAGTACTCAGGGGGAAAAAAGATTCCATCTCAGACTGGGCCTGCCCTTCTAGCCCTTTCAAGATTCTATTTCCCACAATGAGATTCATTGATTTCCAAACAGGGTGAGCAGCCTGCTGCCCACCAACCCTTCCCGGGAACCCCAACCAGTGTTGATTGGGCTGCCCTAGACCCCCATGCAGTTATCGTTGCTTTCAGCACCATCTGGGAAGAACTTCCAGGCAGACAGACCTGCTGAGTTCAGCTGAGTATTCAGGGTTGTGGTGCTCCTTCCTCTGTCACCTGGTTTCCCCATGCTGCAAAGGAAGCTTCCCAGCCTTCCTGAACCTGTGCCTTTGCAAAATTTCTGTTTCTTAATGTGAGGCTAAAATACTGCGTTCCTGTTAATTACTGCTACACCTGAGTTCCCAAACTCAAACAGTGTGCCTTTACACCAACTCCCCCTCTCTATTTCCCCCAGTTTCTGTAATTGATTTTCTTATTTTTATTGCTAATTTTGGCTCTTTTTCTAAGGACAGTTTGTTCACTTGAGTACTTGGAAGTTGTTTAGTCATCGACAGTTACGCACCAGTAAAAGGTTAAAAACCAATTTCTGATTATTTTTATAGTATATGTGCATCAAGCTGAGAACACATGTTCCTTTTTATTACATATTTTAATAGTTTTATTGAGTTAAAATCAACAGACAATAAACTGCACATGTAGAAAGTTGATGTTTTGATATACAGCATACACCTGTGAAACCATCATCCCAATCAAAATTGTTAACATATCCATCACCCCCCAGCTTTCCCTTTGCAAAAAATGTGCCCTTTTGTAACGCCTCCCCCTTCCCCAGGGAGCTACTGATTTTCTTTCTATCACTGTAAGTTACTTTACATTTCCTAGAATTTTATGGAAATGGAATTCTACAGTGTGTACTCTACCATTTCTTTATTCTATATTTGATTTATTGATCTTTATTATTAGTTGACAGGGCATCCAGGCTGGTGAGAGAGGCATATGAAGAGTGATATTTTAACATACTATGGCTCAATTCAGAATTTTCAAATGTGCAATTCTTCTAAAATTTCTATCATCAGAATGTTACATTATTTTATAGCTTAAGTGTGGAGTCCTTCCTGAAAATTATCTATGATAATATAGTAACATGCCTTTAGCAACTACCACATAAGGTAATTTCCTACATGTAGTACCTGATATCTGTAATCTGAAGTCTGTCCTGTTACATTAGTACCTCTACCATATTAGAATCTAATTAAGTCATAAAATGTTTTGCACATGGCCAAATCATATTTGGGTGGAGCTAGTATATGTAAATTAGCTAAGATAGGCATTAGGTTCCAGAAGAACACAGCTCTGGTGTGTGTGTGTGTGTGTGTGTGTGTGTGTGTGTGTGTGTAATAATGTGTGAGTGTGTACATTAGTATGTGTATAGAAATCAGCCTTCTCATTAATTTGGAACACTTAACCACTTTTTTTCTCACAGCGTTCAATTCATTGTCCTGCACTTTATGATTTACTGACTAAAACAAGCTACTTATTTTAAGTATTCCCAATGTGTATGTAAATCACTATATATTTGAATTTTTTATCCTTTACACTTAGTTGAATTGTTGCTTCATTTTTTAAAGATTTTTTTTTTATTTTAAGAAGAAGGAAGAACATTTTATATATTTGCTGAGGGAGCAAGTCTCAAGTATATTTAATAGGGTTCCCTGGCTGTGGATATGAAGCCAAACAACAGTCTAAAACTAGCAGTTATTCTCTTAGAAATCTGCCTTCTTAGGGTCAAAGGGTATGTTAGGTCATGAATCAACCTGGGAAATAGAGGTGAAGAGACTCATTTATAGGAAATGTTCACCTTTAACCATCCCTCCGTGGCCCAATTGAAATAGGGAGATAAATAGAGTGGATAATAGAAGCTGACCAAATGAAGGCTCAGCAATGAGAATCTCAAATTATGTCATATCATATGGCACATTTGGGATCCTTGTCCTATGACACCATAAAATTTGAAAGTCACAGCAATAACTTTAAGACACTGAGATAAGAGCAGTATTATTAATTCAAGGATTTGGGATGGTTTCTTCACAATGTAAGTACAATGTAGGTGGCTCATTTTTGTTCTTTTTTCATGTTTTCATATAGTCTTAACATCATATGCCAAAAATCAATTTGTAAATGTCTTCCTTGTGGAGAATTCTGTATAATCTGAAGAGAGCTAGGAGTAGTAATCATAATAACTATGGGTAGAAGTCTTTTTTTTAACTAGGAAAAGGCAATAATCACATGTAAAATTTTAGAATAATTAGCCTCACTGCAAGAGACCCTATAATCGAAGTTTTCTTTGAAATGCCAGAAACACAGTCAATCTGAGTAGAGAGAGAGTTTGGGTCAATCAGTCAGAAAAAAGTTATTATTTTGAAGAAAATATGTAGAGACGTTTTAGAAACCCCTCTAGGATATAATTATAGGACTTTAATTTCTGGATCATCTTTAAAAAGGACAAGCTGTAAGGGGTATAATTCATCTACTTCATAATATTGAAGCAGTAAGAGACATGGAGAGCAAGTCAAAGTTACCAATTAATCCTCTGATAACATTAATCTTTTGGAAAATTTTGTGTTTACTCTATCTAAAAATGCTGTCAAAATTACATGCAGTGAGAAAAGTACCTAGATAATCTAACTAAGTGATCTCAAGGTAATTTTTTTTAAATTGCATAACTGCATTCCAGATGTCACCGCCGATACTGTATTAGCAGTAATATCCCAAGGCTGTGCACTGTGAATCCCTATTACTGGCAATCAGACCAGTCATTTTCTGGGATCATTCTCTTCAGAGTATACCCAGAGATGCTTACATGTATGACCTGTGTTTCCCTGGGCACCTCCAGTTTGTGTGTCCAGGGTAATTACACTTATTTTGAAGGGATTCCTGTAGACAGTGTTACAGAAGGGTGCTTTGTCTTATGAATAATCAAAACTTACCTCACAGTCACTGTGAGGTTCTCCACTCCAAATTGGGCACCAGGTCCTATCTATGCTACCCTCAGATGGACATCTGGATCCTCCCCCAGACCTAGCATCATCTCCTCATTAAATCCTTTCCTATTTTTCCAAACACCCTTAACTAATCTTTCCACCTTTGAATTTTCCAGCCTTTGCTGCTGTTTACAAAGTAGGTAGCTCAGTGTCCTCTGTGTGAGCTGGGGATGGGTCCTGGAGGAGGGAGGAAGGACCCTTAGGAGAGAAGGCCATTCATAGCACAGAGGGAAAGCCGAGTAAACAGGAAGCACACCTATTAGTACATCAGGTGATACTCCTGCTGCACAGATCTGGCTTTCTTGCTACCTTAGGAGCTTCTCAAAGTCAAGTCCCATATCCTTTTTACTCCTGTATCCTCAAGGTCTGCTAAATAGTAGGTTCTCAGTCAAATCTGTTGCATGAATGAATAAATTAAATTAATACAAATGTGGACATACAAGTCTTATGTATATTACATATGCTTCTAGAAAAAATAATATCTATATTCAAGGGAAAATAAATCATAAAGCAGGGCACATGACAAACATAACTTAGATTTCCTATGCATGTGAGCTAGAAGGATAGATTCCAGATAGTTTATATAGGGTATAGTATTGAATTAGGGGGCTATTAGCAATAACAAATAAGAGTCCAGATACATTAAGACTTAATCATAATAGAAGTTTATTTCTCAAGTAACTTTTGTCCAAAGTAAGTGTTTCTTATTGGTAGGAAGTTTAGGGAACCAGACTCCTTCTCTCTTTTGCTTCCTCTCCCACCCCTCCTTTCCTGTTTCTGGGGACCTCGTTAACTGTATCCAGCCAGCAGAAGGGGAAGAAAGAGGGTAGAGGGCAGCACATCTGTTTCCTGAAAGCCTTGGCTACACCTCTTCCATTGGCTGAAACTCAGGTAGTCTAGCTGTGTGCCAAGGAAGAAGAAGAAACAGATTTCTGAGATGTGCCAGCAATCTGCCACAGTAAGCATACTATAACTGTTTGTATTCTTCCCAGGAATTTCTCTTATTAGTAGGTACTATGACTCTATGTTCTTCAAGATAACAAGGGATTAAATATGTGGGTAGGAAAATTTACAGCCAACGAGGTAGAATTCATCAATTTTTCCCTGCCTGTCTAATACATTTCACTTTTCTAGTTAAGTGAATTTCTTTTGTTCTCTAAGCACAAGAGATATTAGAGTGGAAAGAATTCCAGAGGCTATCTTCATAGTTCAGGGCAAACATGCCACCAGAGCATAAATAAAGGTGAATTAACAGAGGGTTTTCCTGTTTTTTAATGATCTGCCGTAGGAAATTAGGAGCATAGACTGCTGAGTTTTATAGTTTGCAATTACAGCTATTTTTTATTCATCATATTTGAAATAGTTCCAGTTAAAATGTAAACAAATTTAATATTTATTATTTGGCTTTACAGTCCCAAATTTAAATTTCAGAGCAGTTATTGTTAGTGTGGATCTTAAATAAAGTGTTGGTTAATTGAAAATAAAATGACAGTTCTCAGTATATATGATATTCTTTAAACCATGTTAAAAAAAACTTGGGCAGCTTAATCTTTTAAGTCAGCCTCACTGATATTTTTTTTCTTTGATTTTAAAGTCCCAAATCCTTCTTGTTTTTGGTTTACTCACTGTGAGCCAAAGTTTAAAAGAGCAGCACTTAAATTGTGCTCTTAAATTCACTACAGAATTATTTCCTTTGAAGAAATATAATTGCTTAAATAAGTTCATTTCATTAATTGTCTTTCAAATGCTTTCAAACACTCATATGTCAATCCAGGTGCCTCCTACTCAGGACTCAGTCCTGTTAAGGATGAATTCATCAGAATTCAACAGATATTTACTGAGACCCAAGGTACACCAGATGTACCTTAGAAACAGAAGACTCAAAGATGAGTAATGTAAAATTCAGACCCTCCGAGGGCTCATTTAGAAACAACCTGGGTCCATCAGTGGATGAATCGATAAAGAAGATGTGGTGTATATACAGTGGAATATTATTCAGTCATAAGAAAGAAGGAAATCCTGCCATTTGTGACAATGGATGGACCTTGAGAGCATTATGCTAAGTGAAATAAGTCAGACAGAAAAGGACAGTACTGTATGATGTCACTTACATGTAGAATCTAAAAAAGCCAAACTCACAGAGGCAGAGAGTAGAATGGTGGTTACCCGGGTGGGCCTGAGGGTTGGGAGAAATGGGGACATGTTGGTCAAAGGGTACAAACTTCCAGCTAGAAGATGAATAAGTTCTGGGGATCTGATGCACAGAGTTTTGATTATAGTTAACAGTACTGTGTTATATACTTGAAAGTTGCTAAGAGAGTAAATCTTACATGTTCTCACCACAAAAAAAGAAATGGTAATTATGTGACATGATGGAGATGTTAGCTGAGCAATGGTGGTGATCATTTTGCAGCATATAAGTGTACCAAATCTACATGGTGTATACCTTAAACTTACACAGTATTATATGCGAATTATATTTCTATAAACCTGGAGGGAAAAAAGTCTAATGGCTCTCAGCCAACTGTGGTAAACTCAACAAGTGCAGCAGGAGAACTAGAACCCCGAGACTTCGCAGTGGTGTCCTGGATACATAAGACCTGAGAAGAGCCTTGCAAATAGGATTTTGATGAGTCCAAGGAAGAGAATGTGTATTCTAGGAAAAGGGAAACTTGTAGGCAAACGCATGGAGATGGAAGAGTCCAGTTTATGTGCAAGGAAGGGGAGGGCCAGTATGAGTCTTGGACCATGGGATCTGTGGAAGGGTAACATGGGAGATGAGAATAGATGGCCTTGACCATCTTCTTGAGACATTAATTTACAAGGGTGCATAGGAGCTACTCTTCTAATCCATCCTGGTTTTATTTATAAACTCCATATCCTTTCTGTAAATCTTTTTTTTTTTTTTTTTTTTTTTGCGGTACGCGGGCCTGTCACTGTTGTGGCCTCTCCCGTCGCGGAGCACAGGCTCCGGATGCGCAGGCTCAGCGGCCGTGGCTCACGGGCCCAGCCGCTCCGCGGCATGTGGGATCTTCCCGGACCAGGGCACGAATCCGCGTCCCCTGCATCGGCAGGCGGACTCTCAACCACTGCGCCACCAGGGAACCCCTCTGTAAATCTTTTTAAATTATAAAAGCAATGTATATTTAATTTCTTAAATATGTATTGAAGTATAGTTGCTGTATAAAATTATATAAGATACAATATTATATAACAATCTTTTTAAATTATAAAAGCAATGTATACTAATCTGACGATTTATAAAATGAAGAAATACACAAAATAAGAATAATCTATAATATCACCAGCTGAAGATGACTGCTTATTCAAAATGAAATACATGTTTACATACTGGAGTAATACTTTCTTCATAATTTTAATCCTGCTTTTTTACATGATATTTATCATAAGTGCTTTTACATGTCATTAATAATTTTTAGAAGAATGTACACCACTATGTATAAAATAGATAACTAATGAGAACCTCCTGTATAGCACAGGGAACTCTACTCAGTGCTCTGTGGTGACCTAAATGGGAAGGAAATCCAAAAAAGAGGGGATATCTGTATACATATAGTTGATTCACTTCGCTGTACAGCAGAAACTTAACACAACATTGTAAAGCAACTATACCCCTATTAACAACAAAAAAAGAAACATCATTTTAGTAAGCTGTATGGCATTCCATTTTATGAATGTGCCGTAATTTATTTAATCACTCCCTCATCACTGTACATTTAGATCGTTATCTTTGCTCTAGCAGCTTAATGCTGAGATAGTGTAGATAAAACTAGACTTCCCGTTGCTTCTGTTGTTGACTGATGCACTGAACCCACTAGAAGGACAAACCTTGCCAGACCACTTTGGATGGGTCTTGCCTCTGAGCAGCGGGATGAACTCCTGGGAAACACACATGCTTCCATAGAAAACTACAAGTAGTTGTGGCAGCTTTGCTCATATAGGGATTGTTTTTCCTTTGGGTACCTTCATATCATTTCTCCAGTCACTATATGAATATTTTTTTAAAAGTTTGGGTGTGTGTGTATGTAAGCAGTAGTGTAATGGTATTTTATTTCCAGATAAAATATCTGACACTTAGTAGCCGGACAACTGTCGGTTATCTTCCCTCTCCTTGTCCCTTCTTTATATCAGATAATCATAAAAATGTTGTCTAAAGGATTTTTTTCCTTTTTAAAATACATTACTCAAGTACAGAATTAGGCCGAATCTGTTAGCTCAAGCACTCAAGACTGGAAACCCTTTGATGTGTGATTTGGTGTTGCCTTAGTGATCAAATCTAATTGCACAACTGATCTGATTGATCATGAAGAAATAGGTTGTTAAAGTGAACAAAAGATATGATCAGTCTGGAAGAAGTTTGATTAAGTGACCTCATATTGACAGGACCAAGCAGTGACCGTCAGCCTGGGTGGTTAAGAGGTTTGGGAGCACCATAAAAGAGCAAACCTGTCTTTAAGAAACCCGTAGGCTGTTTCACTTAATTTTAATTGGAAGGAGTTATTGGTTTGCTCAATTGCTTTCTTTTTGGTATTTTTCCCCTTCAATTAACTAAGTGGGAGAGCTGTGATGTTTCATTACTGGCTGAGAAGCCTGTATCAAGCTAATGGGTGTTTTAGCAGAGATGGAAGCAGTGGTTATAATAAAATGGTCTGAAAGTAGATAGTCTGTCAGAGATCTGACGCTTGCTCAAAGCCAACAGAGGCCATTCATCAGTACATTTCTTGCTTAGCACTCACTCAAAGCTCTTTCCGATGACTTCTCATTCAGATATGTATGGAAACTAGTATTCCATTTCTTTTTTTATTGTCATCAGTGAGCTCATTTTGCTCAAAGCAGTATTTTTCCTGATATAAGTTTGTGAGTTAGCTCACAAATAAATACAGAGTAGCTATTTTGACTGTCATCTTACCGTTCCTCGTGTGCCATTCAAAGCTTGTTTTCCTGAATAACCAGTAAGTGAGCTCATCAAAATGCAAAAAGCCTTTTATAGTGCTATATTAATAATTAGAAAGCTTGCATTAAATTATTACACACAGGCACTTTAGCCATCTTATTCTTGCTGGATACTTTGAGGAAATCAGCTTCTTTTTTCTCCTTCCGGAAATAATCTCAATATCAAGTAGGCGATCTAATCCCTGCTATTAGAAAGTGGCTCAGGGAAGCATAGGAATTAAGAGTTTCCTGCTTTTACCCTGATTAAAACCAGTCTACTTATTATTACAGAGCCAGCAGGTGCTTCACATTCATATTATCTTGGGAGCCTAACCATAATACCATCTAATGTACAAAAAAAGCATGCCGATTTTAAAAGTAGATACTTGATTACAATGTAATAAATGAATAAACGTTTTAAGTAATTTTCTAGTATTTGCAGGAATAAGTCTGGAAGTTTTTGTTCAGCTGTGTTTTACTCCAGTGGCCTAGTTTTCAGTGATCAGAGTTTCAGAGTGAGGTCATGTCTCTTTCCTGAATTCACATATTTCTTCACCTGTACTATTCCTACAGGCCTCATATCTACCTTGCATCTGAGGTACTTGTGCTGATGCTACAGTTTTTATTAGACTGTGAACTCATGTATACCACCATAATGACTAGTGTGTTTTCTATGCGAGAATTTGATATGTACTTGAATGAATGAGTAAAACTATTCTAAGTCTCATATCCTACACATTAAGCTAAGCTACCTTGTAAAAGGGATATTGTAATGGCAAAGATTTTTAGGTTTTAAGGAGTTTCCAGAATTCCATTTTATTAAGCGCTTTGTTCAACTTGTTGCTCACACATCAGAGGGAGTTTCAATTCTCTGTTAAGCCAGAAGTATTTATTCTTAAATTTACAACAAGAGGCCATTGGAAAAAGTCGTTGGCATTGTTGACAGTCCTTTCTTCTCCCTCGAGGTTCTCTTCTCCCTTTCGGTTCCTGTGGTTACACTTGTGATCTTCCCACGTTGCTGCTAACGGTTCCTCCTACAGTTCCTCTGCCTTTTCTTTCCCTCCATTTTCCCACAAGGACTGTCCTTGTCTCTTTCTTGGCTCTTTGTTATCTCACTTTAGTAGTTTCATCCCTGTTCCAATTTCAGAAGCATCTTGTAGTATCAGTTCTGATTATATTATCCGCATGTTTCTGGTCCTGATATCTTTTTCCAGAGCTTCTGGCTCATCTTTCTTTTCATCTAGATATCACTGCTAGCCAGTTGCTATCATATTATACTCAACACTTTAAAAATGAAGCTTCTGAATGTTTTCTAAAAATATTTTTATGTATATGAAAGAAATTAGACACGTTTAAAAAATCAAAAACAGAAGAACTTGGAATGAAAAGCAATAGTCCCCTGACTCACTTCTGCTTACCTATCAGCTTTTATCTATCAGCTTTTATCTATCAGCTTTTCTAAAAGGGGTTCCTCACCTGAACTACAAACCAGAAAATGACCCGAGCAACTAATTTCTCAGATCTCCCAAGGATGGTACGTGACTAGTACCATACCAGATACACAGGAGAGAAGTTCATTCATGATTTACTCAGGATGCCTTAGGGCATTAGAACTTATTTCTCTGTGAAAGTCCAGTTGAGACAAGGTACTAGGGGAGACCACTTTCCAGGGGGACCACTTTCCAATTCTTCTAATATGTTTATACCATGCTTTGTTTAACTGGTCAATTTTAGACGTTACCAGTAGACTTTTTTCTATGATAGATGACGATTTACCTTCCTTATACCACCACCCTTCCATATTCCCTTTTCTTATGTAAGTTACCTTTTTAGCCTTCACCAGTATATGTGTTCATCTTCATTTCTTGTTTTATCTACCATACATAGTTTTCCTTGCTTCCCTATTTCCAAATTGAGTTATGTTCTGAGTTCTTAGTGGACATGAAGTTTTTGGGAACAGTATTCGACCCACTACAGGTAGTTTTCAGTGTATTGATGGAGTTTGGGTATTTAAAGCCCTAGTATTAGATGAAATCATTAAGTTAGTAGATGGAAAAGAAAATATCTGAATATAGATCCCTAGGGAACTCAAACTTTCGGAGATTGAGAAGATAAGACCTGAGAAGAAAACCAAGATATAGGGGCAATGAGGTGAAAGAACTAAGACAGTGATATATCCTTGCAACGTGGAGAGTTTTAGGAGAGAGTGGTGAACTACTGATAGGTGTTTCGTTACATGGATTTGGTCCTTTATTTTATTGCATTACATCATCAGTAAAATCTTTTAAAAATAGTAAATAGCACAAAAACTTTCTAAGAAATTATATATCTTAAAATATCTTTATCCAGCTTTTCCAGGTATTTGACAGTTTTGCCAAGTATAGAATTCTAGGGTCAAAATCATTGCTTCACTCTCTTACAACAAACAGTGAGAAATGTGATGCTAGACAGATTCTTATCCCTTTATGTGTAACCTTTAGGTTGCACATAAGGGTTATTTCCCTTCTGGAAGATTTATATTTTGTACTTACTGTGAAATTTCACAATGTGCATTTAGATGTGAATCTGTTTCATTCATTTGAGGTAGCGTTGTACATGGGGTAAGGGTTTGACCTCTATATATAGAGTATCCGGATTCAAATCCTAGTTTTGCCCCTCAATAATCTTGAGAAAATTACTTAAACTCCCAGTATCTAAGTTTCTTTCTCTTTAAAATTGAGGGAGTGATAAAATTTCCTACCTCATGGGACTGCTGTCTGCACTATATGAGTAAATATAGGTAAATTGCAAAGAACAGTGTCTGCCGTATAGTCAGTCATCAGTAAGTATTGGCTATCATTTCATTATTCATTATTTGGAGTATTTGATGGGGCCTTTTAATCTGAAGACTAAAGTCCTGTGAAAACTTCTTCAGTTATTACTGTTATTATTTAAGATAGTTTCTTCACTTTGAGTTTTCTCTTTTCTCGGTATGAAATTTGTCTTTAATCATAAACTGTATGTACCATTTGAGTTGGTACATTTTGATTGTTGGTTGGTACAAAAGCTGTTTGATTTCTTTCCTATCATATTTTTCTTCTATTTTCTATATGTTACTCTTTTAGAAAGACTACTTCAACTTTCAAGTTCTTTCAAGTATTATATTGCATTTTTGAAAAATTTCAGCTATCATATATTTAATTTCCAAGAGCTCCTTCTTATTCTCTGAATATTCCTTTTTATAGCACTGTGTGCTTTTCTTATGAATGAAATATTCTTTCAAATCTATTAGAAAGTATTAATTAGAAATATTTTAACTCCTGTTCTGTACATTATCTCTATTTCCTTCAGGGTCAGTTTTTATGGTGGTATATCTTGGTTATTCTGTTAAATGTTATAGTCTTTTCTCAAGTATTTGTTTCTCCTTGATCTCACATTAATGTTTAAGAGTGAATTAAACATTGACCTTTGATATGAAGGTAAGGTTTGTTGACTGGCAGACTTACATTGGGTGAGCTAAAAAGGTGCCACTTTTTACACTTTGAACTCTAAACACTGAGATGCAGGGGACTTTGTTACAAAGGATAACTCCTACATTAGCTACTTAGTTTCCTCCAGATATTTTATTTATTTATTTTCTTTACAGAAGAACCATCCATTCTGGCTTTGGGAGTAATTGCTTTCTTTCAGCTGTCTGCTCAAGGTGGGAGGAGGTGGTTGGGTTGATTGTTCATCAGTAGACCTTTAACTAACCCAGAAATTCATTGAATTTTCTTCTCCACTGGTGGCGTTTTACATTTTATCTTTGTTTACACTTTTCTTTGTCCCTTTAACGTAATGCTTATAAGATGGGAGGAAGAAGAGATTTAACAATGTTTTTAATCTTTCATCTTTAATCAGAAGTTTGGATGTACTCTTTGTTAAAAAATTAATATATGTTATATATATTAAATATATAATTACATTTACATTGTATTTCATGTATATATATATATATAATGTACACATTTTCTATACCAATTCTACTCCATTTAATATTATAGTCAAGTTTTTGACATAAATATTTGAAGTAGGATGAGAAAGGGTCTTCTTATCATGTCTTGTTATTGCATCTTAGTGAATGCTTTCAAGCTGCCACTCCTGCCTTAATTCCCCCTGACCTAGCAGGACCCAAAAGCTGGCATGCTGAGCTTGCCACTTAGTTACCTGATATTACAAACAGATCATTCATTCACTCAGTAAATGTTTATGAATCTCTAACCATGTGTCTGGTTCTTTGCTAGATGTTAGAGAAAGAAAGAAAAACACACAGGCATAGTCACTGCCCATATTTATACAAATTATTTGTAAACTTTTGATATTAAGGAAAATTGGGGGTGAAAGCAATGTTTTATAGCTTGATTGTGGTAGTGTTTATGTGTCAAAACTCATGAAATTGTTGGTGATGTTTTTTGTATATAAATTTTACCTCAGTACAGTTGGTTTTAGGTCTGAGAAGATAATATGTATAACATGATGACTGTAGTTGATTATACTGTATTGTATAATAGAAATTTATTAAAAGAGTAGAACTTCAATGTTCTTACCAAAAGAAAAAAAAAAAGGTAAATCTGTGAGGTGATGGATGTGTTAATTAACTTAATGGGGCAATGGGGGAATCCTTTCACAATTTATACATATATCAAATCATCATATTGTAGTCTTTAAATATCTTACAATTTTGTCAATTATACCTTAATAAAGCTAGAGAAAAATAATGTTGGTTTCAATAAAAAGGAAGACAAAAAAACCATTTAGGAATAAGCCCAGGCAAACTATATAGAAGGCGTCCTTTCAGAAATCGATAAAGACCATAAAAGCTATAAAAATTATTAGAGAAAGAGGAAGTACATCATGTGTGTGGATGAAAAGATTCAATAATGTAAAGATGTCACTTCTCCCCAAATCAATCTATAGAATCAATGCAGACTTCCCCTCCCCCCATTTTTGGTTTTGTTTGGGAGTTTTTGTGAGAAATTTCAAACTGATAGACAGAAAACCCAAAGAATCAAAGATACTTTTGAAAGGTGGGCAGAAAGATAAGGAGTAGCTATTCTGAGCCAGGCACTGCTCCTCCTGTGATGCCACGTATAGTTAATGGCAGTAGTTAAGAGCGAACTATTAAGAAATAGAGAGTATTACTTCTATTTCAAAAACAGAAAACCCAGAGAAGTTTAGTAAGATAACTCAAAGTTACACAGCTGACAAGCCACAGAGTTGAAATTCACTCACATTAAGATATATACTGATTAGTTATAAAGCAGAAACTAACACACCATTGTAAAGCAATTATACTCCAATAAAGATGTTAAAAAAAAATGATATATACTGAGACATCTCAAAGTATAGGCTGTTTCTTGTTGGCCAAGTGTTGGTCTTCAGAGGCAGCCTGTGGTGAGAGAAAGAGCACTGGACTTGGAGTTGAAAGAGTTCTGGTCCATGGTGTGACCTTGGGCAATGCCTTTGCTCTCACCACTTCTTTGTCTATGACATAGGGATAAGAATAACTCACACAGCTGTTGTGAGGACTAAATAACATGATGAAGAAATTATATTATGCTTTTTTAAAGAGTTGTCATCAACTTCCTGATTATGAGCTATAAAGTAGTGAAAATAATTTTCACTAAATCCAATGTTATTATCCAACTTGTGAAGAGGATTTTAGGATTTTCAAATTTTATTTACATATATTGTCATTTTACTTTCAAAAAGTTCACATGAGAAAATCAGTCTTTTTATGACATTTTGGATATTTTATACCCAAGTCTGGAATAGTTGTAAAAAACAATGTAATGCTCAAAAGAGTTTGCTTTCATTGAGCACTTACATCTAAATGTTGAAAGCAGACTCCCCAGAAGCTCAACAAAAGACAGAGGGAAAATGACCTTGTGATTTTTAAAAAAATGCTGTGGATAATCTAGAAAGCAAATAATCCACATGTGGGTAATCAAGAGTTGATTAATTGTTTTGAGGGTGTTTAATTTCCTACTGTTTATCAATATAATTTAACTACCAGTGAATAGGATAGTGATATAAATAGTCCAGTACTATTTTTTATGAGAAATTGTCAGGTTTTTATTAATAATAAACACTTTGAAACACAGTACTCTCATGATTTGACTTTGCCATTAAAAGTACCATGCTCATTTTAAAAAAATAATTGTATTTTCTTTTCTTTTGAATAGGGTAGCAGGTTAAGCTAATGATTAGGGTCTGTTTTAGGTATGGATGGTTCTAGATATTTACACACTTTTTATTATTCTTAGTTATGTTGTTCTGATAGAAATAACTGTTACTATGCATGAGAAAGGGTTTGTTTATCATTCAAGTGTCTCATTTTATAACTACACTTAATTTTACAAAGAAATAATTTGTCATTTTCCAAAGTGACCCATTAAATGCTGATGTCAAAAGCCATTTTTGTTTGGCCTCCTCTGAAGCCAGTGGTCTGTGACATTGTAGGAGGCATGCAGTCTTGTGTCACCACACCTGAGGGAGGCAAAGAAAACAAGATACTGACATATGTGAGCTTTTTTTTATTCATACATGTTCCTTTCTTGTTTTCTGCTTGTTGGTGTGTTTTTAAAGATTACCTCAAAACATATGTACTTTCTAGAAAATCTATCACCACAGTGCCTTCCACTTCCATTTTCTAAGCTGATTTTGATCTCTGGAGTACGACTGCTATTCGTGACTGCTGTTGGATGGCTAAATATCTTTTGGATTTTAGATTCTCTGTGCTCTGGGACAGCATCTCAATATCATCACTAGCTGACTGTTCTAAATGTAGCTAGTGAAAAAGTTCTAATTGTCCCTAAGGAACTAGTTCCTTTCTAAGACAGAATATATAATGAAATCATAGTTTTTCATAAAATTTATTTTTAGTTTTTTATATAATGTACCTACAGAGTATAAAATTAAGGTCCTTATAATTAAGACTAAATCATATGAGCTTATACATCCTGTACTAACCTTTCTGAATACTCTAATTCGGTTTGGAAAGTAATTTGTTCAAACTTGGTAGTTCTTATATGGAATAAAATAATAACATTCCCCCCCCCCCCCACCCCAGGTCTGCTGTTCTCTGTGTTTCTAACTCAATTAGATAATATAAAGTTTGGTTTTAACTGACCTAAAGAAAGTACCAAAGAAGTAAATCATCTGATTTTCTTTTACTACTTTCTGTTATTACATGCTATGTAAAGCACAATATGTGCATATCTGAAATTGCACACAGTATGTGTGCATTTATATGTTCTAACTCATAGTAATGTCTACATTTGTGTATGGATAAAATATACTGAATTCTTAAATTGTGGATCAGATTTCAATTCTTTACTTATTAATGATTACTGAGTAACTAAAGATATACATACCATCAGATAGCTTACAGATGAGGCTGCTTGTTTCATCTTCCACTTTAATTAGACCCATGAGCCAAACAAACATACCTTCTGGTGGAAAGGGCATACTTTGGCAATTCAAGCACACTCTCATTTTCTACCGACTTTCACCAAAGTAGAAAAGTTTTCGTAAACAAATCAAAATTAGCAGGAACATGAAAGTGTAAAACAAAGCAGTGTATATTATCTGGCTAGTTTTACTTTGCTATCCTAAATGGTAGCAAGTATATAATTTGAACCATGATATATGTATACTTATACTATATTTTATAAGTTGAGTCATATTTTAAATGAATTAAGACATTTCACTACCTAATGAACTACTCAGTAAATCCTTCTGAGATATGAATAATTGCTCCATACTGTATCTTAGTGTTTTCAAAACTCCAGTCATTCATATGCCACCTTAATAAGTTTTGTCATATTTATATACTGTTTATACCAATATCTACTTACTGTTGTTTCTGTAATCCCTCTCACTTTTTAAATTTAAATACAATTTCACTACTGTACTATTAGTATCACTTGCTATAAATAGAAATAATTCAGAAATATACAAATGTAGCTATTAAAATAAAGTATTTGCCTGTTATCACCTAAATACCATACCAGTGGCGGCGGGAAACACTGTCCTGCATGATTGTAAATTCAGATTTTCATAAGTTTAATTTTCTTAAAATAAAACACACTTTAGATAGATAGTAAACCCAGTAAGGGCAGAAATTACTTCTGCTTTATGTATCCTTGTTTCCCCAGCACTTAATACTTGGCATATAACAGGTATTCAATAAGTATTGAATGACAAATTAATGAGTGACATATATATTTGCATATCTATCCTCTAAAATACTACTTAGTATTAGTAGTCAAATAATGATACTCAGATTGTATAGGAAAATACATTATGGCCAGCACATGTTTCAATCCCCAGTCTTCAGGGAATATGCACTAATATACTGTGTAACATTTCTATTAAACTTTAATGGATATAGACCAAGGAAGGTTGCTGTAATACAAACAAAGAGAAGTGGAGATGAAGCAGTATAGGAGTGGGCCTGGTGATTAGAAAGAGTGACAAGAGAAAATGAGTGAGGAGTAAATATTGAAAGATATATCTGTGTCATGTGACCTGAGGTAGCCCTTGTGTTGCAGCAAGAAAAAATAACTAAATTAAAGGGTAAATAAGAGATGTGAAAGTTGCTTCGGTGGATAAAGCTCTGTTCTATTAATATTTACTTCCAAATCACCAATGCTAATGACCAAATTATTCTAAAATGAGGTGCTCTAAACATCCCCCTCCTGACCTTCTTCCAATAAACTCATTTCTAAAGCTTAAATTCCAACCTGTTTTCTTTTGTCCATGCACTTAAGAAATGACATAACCAATTTCCTGCATCTTTTGGGTTAGAAGAAAAGACCATATAAAGCTGAAATGAGCATAGCATTTTAGTCCCATTTATAAATCATCAGTTAGGGAGGTCCCTGAAGTACAGATAGGCTGTTTCATAAAACGTATGAGGCCTTACTAAATGGAAGCAATTCACATCAGCTATGTGTCAGGAAGTCAATGGTTAGCTGACTTGGCCACTAACAATTATTTTGACAATAGGAATTACTAACGGTAAGAAACTGACTCTTCAGAAGAGCAACCACAGAGGCAAATCACTCATAGTTCAGAAAGAATGTTAAAATTTTGCAATCATATAAAATATTTATTTTGGCTTACTACCTAATCTAAGAGAATGGTTTGTGCCTTGTTTTACTGAAGGAACTCCGGGCTTCTCAAGAAGTATATGAGTGATGACTTTTTTTTCTTTTAATAATCTTACTTATTCAAAAATGTGTCTCTTTAAAAATTGAACATAGTAAAAGAGGAAATTTTAAAAGAAAATGAAAGAAATATATATTTCCAAGAATTTGAAGTTAGATGAGACTAAGAAGGCAGTAGTACTGCTGAGCTGGAGTGGATTGTCTGGGAGGAAAGGACTCTAAAAAGTATCTGGTCTTCCCATCAATAGGAGGGACTTGTCATGCTGGTCACTGCAGCAGGGAATATGATGCAGGTGCGGAAAACATATAAGAAAAGGCTATTCTACCTTGGCGAGTGGAATCTGCAGTCATGGCAAAGGGTTGTCAAGATGGATATTTTTGGCAGCTGTGATGGTACGGTGCCAGCAGATCACTTAGCAAGGCCTGAGGCAACCCCAAAGCACCCAGAAACCCAGAAGGTATTAAGAAGAAGGGGACACTCTGTAAAGCAACTCTAGGAATTACTTTTTCCTCTATGACTGATTAAAGAGGCTTGGATGGACATCAGATGTTCCCATTAATCAGCAGACTGAATAAGAAGAATAAAAGGCTCACAACATTTGAGAATAGTAATAAGCCACTGGAGGAAATATATGAAACTCAAGATACATTCTCTGTTTGTTTAGACAATTTTGCCAATTTCAGCCTGTGTCTACTTGTATGAAGGAGCACACACCAGAAAGTTAGGCAAATATGAACTCTTAGGTGACCTTGGTTAAATCCCATAATTTCCTTTTGCCTCATTTTTTTTCATATGTTCAATATGCTGTCTAAATGGCAAGATTTTTTTGAGGGTTGAATGAAGTAATGATATATGTGAAACACATTAAAAGGTGACATAGATGGGATATATTCTCAAAAATCGGAAGCACATTGATGCATGAATGCTATTGCCATATACTGGAGGTTATGTTGCTAGTAATAAGAGACCCTAAAATTTCAGTGGCTTAAAGCAAAAAGGTTGGTTCTTGCTCATACTCTACGTCCACCCCAACTAGAGGAGGAACGTGCCCCATATCGTCTTCACTCAGGACTCAGGCTCATCTTCAGAGCTTCTGGAAATCGCTGGTCATTGTGATGGGGGAAGGGTATGTGTGAATCACACACTGCCTCTTTAAGGCTCTCTCTGGAAGTGACACATGTCATTCCCTAATTGACTTCAGGAAGTCACACGGCAATCCTAGCTTGTGTCCAGAAAAGGAGCTGGAAATATTTGGCGAGCAGCACTAATGACTATCACAGATGGTTTCTTTCCAGTTTCTACAGTTGGATGACTTTTGCAACATAGAAGCTGTCTAGCTGTTTCTCCTATTGCTAATACCACTACATTCTTTCTCTATAGCTTTCAACAACCAAGTAGACTTTCTTGATTTTATGTTGTCCCAGTTTTAAGGATTTGCTGGCACTAAATATTTTAGTAGCCATCTAACGGAATATTTTAGTTTCTTTGAGAGAAAGGCAGCAATTGTATAACATCCCGTTTCTGTTTTCTTTCCCAAATAGACATTGATGAGTGCTCTGATGGCTTTGTTCAGTGTGACAGCCGTGCTAACTGCATCAACCTTCCCGGATGGTACCACTGTGAGTGCAGAGATGGCTACCATGACAATGGGATGTTTTCACCAAGTGGAGAATCGTGTGAAGGTCAGTACAAGGAGAAGACCTAGAGTTTAAAGTCTTAAAATTGAGGAAAATGCAGTAAGATGTAAATAGTAGACATTGAGCTAATATTTAAGGTATTGGTGATTTTTGCTGTGTGTTTATACAACAGTGATTAGAAATATGTTAAAATCTAACTTTTGCTTGCTAATTATGATAACTGATTTTTAGATAATTAAAACTTGCAATAGTAAACCAATTTTCTCTGGACACTTTTAACTGTTGAAGCGTGTTTTAGAATGAGTAAACCCATAATGTCAGATAAATTTTTTAAATGGCAGCATGTAAAAATATGACCCAAAAAAGAACTAGGAAAAAAAAAATAGATGAAGAAAGCAGGATAGAGGGAAAATGAGGGTAGAGGAAATAATACAATGATATATGGCCAAGGGAAACATAATGCATGCTACTCTGGGCTGTTCCTAACATATCACTTACCTGGCAAAGTTAGAGATATTTAGTGAATGTTGGATACAGAAGATATGGTCCCTGCTTCACAGAAGATGTCAATCTAATAAGAGTGGAAATTTGAAAAGATTATAGTCAATTATTTACCATTCATTTTGAATAATTTTCAGTGAATTGACAACTCTGTTCCCTTATATCCTCTATTAAGGGGCACAATATTTAGGAGGCAGGCAGAGTAAGTAAAGCACAGTGAATAATTGTCAGGGAAACCACCATACTAAAAGGATTTGGCATAGGATTGGAAAACGAAACAAAGCTCAAGAAGTCATTATTTTCTCCATTGGTGTTTACACCTTCATAGAGTGACAGCCTAAGAGAATGATGCGGCTAAAATGACACAGTTGATGAAAGCCTTGGAGAATCTAACTTAGCAGTGCTTGACGCTTAAATGATGAGATGTCTTTTACCCTTGGGCCTCAAGAGGTTTTCACACAGAGAAAAGTGAAACAGACATGGGTGATAGATGCCAAGGCTCCCAGCGTGCTTTGCCAGCAGCTGCAGAGCTCTGGACCTTGAGCGGAACGTTCATCTGGATTTTTATGCGGAACGGGAACGCTACTGCCTTACCAGGGGCTAAAACCTGGCATTTGCAAATAAACACTTAGCTGTGGTCTGAAGACTCTACCTGGCACTTGTGAATGTTCCAGAATGCGTACTTCCAGCCCTGTAGAGAATGCCATTCAAGAAGCCGATCAAACCGTGTGATTTTGCCCTTCCCTGATAAAATATTTTGCCTGTTTTCTATAGTATATTATGAGGAAGAAGTCTTCAGTGCTACCTTTTTAAGATTGTCTTTTATTTTATTTTGAGTTACATACATAAAGAATGAATACAAGCTGATTATAAATAATTCAAAGCATACAGAAATATATAGAGCAAAGCTGAAAATGCATCTTTATTTCATCTCCCCCTTTTCCCCATCCCTTCCTCTTCTGCTCTAGGGCTAACCTGTGTTTAATTTTGCTTGGTATCCTTTTCTGTGCATCAGAATGTAACTAGAAAAAATACATACCTCTGCTGACTATCTTACTTTATATTTGCAACTGCTTTCACTCTCTTTTAAATTTATGACCACATGTCTCAAGGGAGCTGTATTAGTTATCTACTGATGCGTTAAAAGTTACCCCCAAAACTTAGAAACTGAAAACAACAAAAGTTATCTCACAACTTCTGTGGGTAAGGAATCTATGCACAGCTTAACTGAATGCCTCTGGTTCAAGGTTTCTAAAGAGGTTACTACCATCAAGTTGTTGCCCAGGGATGTGGTCTCATCTTGAAGACTTGTCTGGGATGGGAGTGGAGAGAATGAAGGTCACTCATGTGTCTATTGGCAGGCCTTGTTTCCTTAACACATAAGCTACTCCGGCTGGGGGCTGGCTTCCCCTAGAATAAGCAGGTGCCCAAGATGGCAGCCACAGTCTTTCCATAACTGAATCTCAGATGTGACATTTCATCACTTCTCCCATAGTCTATTTGTTAGAAGCCAGTCAGTAAGTCCAAGGGGAGAGGATTACACAAGCGTGTGAATATTAAATGGTGAGGATCGTTGGGGGCCATCTTGTAAGCTACCTGCTCTGAGGACCATCGACATCACCCAGTATTCCAACTTTATTTCCTTAGTTACTTTCCCCTGCATACCTTCTTCCGTCTCCTCAAATCTTAGATACCACTTTCTTTCTCTTCTTTCTCTGTCGATAACTCTGCTTATTTAACTGAGAAAAAAGAAGTACTTCCCTTTTCCACCAGACATATGGTATGATATACAGTAAAGATGTAACGGTCAGGAAAAAAATGACAAAACGTAATTAGTGCATTCATTAATGTCCAAAGGTAACAAGGAAAATGACACATGATAAAGATGAATATAGGGAAGTAAAGGATTCTATGAAATGCCTACACAGAAAAGGCTTTTTGAGGAAATTCCGTAAGTACAGAAAGAATGGGAAATCTTATTTTTTAAAAAAAAGAACCACAATTCTAGAAAGATGATTCTATTATTATCTTCCAGTATAATTTATAATGATTATCATAAAAATCTACTACTCTTTCAGAAGACAGTGTGCTCTGAAGAATACTTTTAAAAGAACCCACCTATGTTGTATAAAACAAGAGAGAACTAAAGTGCTTCTTTTTACCAACTATCTATTTACTGCAATTTCAGTGATTTGTAGAATTGTTATATTAGTATTTAGAAGGATGCAATTTTAAGAGTGTGATTATATCTGAGCAGGTTCCATTTTTCTGTGCTGGGGACAAAGAAAAGAAGCATTTCAACGTGGACAAAGCCACAGCAGTGGGTTTACAATTATGCTGAAGTATAATATTCATATTTGAAAATGTGAATAAATAACTTTGCACTGTTTCACTACTTTTTAGGCTGTGTAATCTACAAATACATGCTTATAAACTGCATTCATACAAAGTGTAAACTGTTTTGCTCATCCATTTACCTCAGAGGTGTAGACATTTAATCTCCAGATAATGTACAGGGTACCACTTTCCTTGTCCATATCATCATTCCTAATGTGCCTGAAATTTTGTCTTTCTCTGAGAATAAAGCCCAGTATCTTTTTTCCAGGTAAGAATATTGTATTTTCATGCCCACATTTCCTTTTATTTAAAGCTTTTATTTCTGGATTATCTTTATGCTTGGTGAGGATTTTTTGAACTTGTATGACCCTCAAAAAATGTTTATAGGGTAACATCTTTTGAGTATTATGTTCAAGCCAAATACTATAAATTCTAAACTTAAATCAAGGAAAAGTATGAAAATGAAATGAATCTATTTCAACTCGAGAAGTGGTTACTGAATCTATGCACAGGTACCTTGAGGTCCTTTACCAGGCACCTGCTGTGAAGAAATATAAAGGAGGTATGATCACTGCTCTCAGCTTGTAGTCAAGATAAAATATGTACAGTAACAACTGTCATAGAAGATAGAATGTAGTAAGTTTTTCAATAGAGGAGAAAGCTGCAAAGTTGAAAATGATGAATACATAAGAAAAGTATGAATTCAGAGCCATAATGAAACAAAGAGAGAAATTATTTCCTGTTGGGATCAAGAAAGGATTGAATATCTAGCATTGTTTCAGGACTTAAGTATAATGTGATTATTGGCTTATTGAGATAGGGAAAGAGAGTTCCAGCAAAGGAAGTAGCTTTAAATGCCTTTCTAATAAGTTTGAACTTGAGTCTGAAAGTCTACTTTTGAGAAAGGGAATGATGAAAGTGTATCTCCACCAAATCTATATTTTGGCCCAGTCCTATTTTCTGAATTCCAGACCCACATATCCAGCTGGACAGCTCTACCTGGAAGCCCAGAGGAAAGTGTATTTCAACATGTCAAATTAACTCATGTCTTTGCTCATCCCTGCCACCTACTTCCACTCCCCAGCAAAATCTTGCTCTTCTTTGTATAAATATCATCAACCAAATTTTCCAAGCAGGAAATCTAATCATTCATGACCCTTCTCTCTCCCTAGTCTTTGAAGCCAACAAATCACTAAGAAGTTGCTTTATCTTTGTTGTTTCTATCTTGGAAGATTTTAGCTTTGTTGTTTCTTTCTATGCATCCCCACTGCTACTACTCAATACAGCATTATGCCTAAGAGCACAGACTTGGAGCCTGACAGCTTGGGTTCCCATCTGGGCTGTATACCTTACTAGCTGTGTGACCCTGAGAAAGTTATTCAACATGTCTAGGCCTTAATTTCCTGATCTATACAATGGAGATAATGATGGTACCTTTCATGGTTGTTGTGAGTCATTATATGAAATGAGTCGTTATATGAAAGTACTTAGAATTTGATACATACCAACCACTATATAAGTGTTTCCTTTTATTATATGACCATCACTTTCCTGGAATACTGAACAGTCTATTAATCAGTCTCCTAGCTTCAATTTCTAATCCATTTAAATCCCTTTCCCACAGTGAAGCCAAAGGACCCTTTCAAAAATGCATACCTGATTATGACTTTTTTTTTTTTTGCAATTCCCTAAAATGACATTTTATTGTCTTTAAGGTAAGGTTCAAATTTCTTACAACATGACTTTTAACTGATCCTGGAGAACCTCTTCAGCTGCCTGTCTACCCACTCTGCTCTCCCTAGATATTCAAGTCATACCAATACTTCTGATCCTCTGACACATCTTGATGGCTCTGAACATTGGGACTCAAACACACCCTTACCTCTGACTAGACCAGTCTTTACCTCCTCTTTGCTTGGCTAAATCTTATTCATAATGTAACTGCCACACCTGGAGAATGTGTATGCGGGCAGAAGAAAGACCCAAAAAGAGCTACCAGTGTGATAGGAAGCAAGTAAAGGAAATTTATCAGGGAGAGGGAAGGACCTGTGTCAAAAGCTGCTGCTAGCTCAAGTTCGATGGGAACTGAGACTTGACCACTGGCTTCAGCAACATTATTTCTCCAATCACTCACTAAAGCACTTACCAGTATTTTTTTTAATTTTATTTTACTTATTTTTTTATACAGCAGGTTATTAGTTATCCATTTTATACATATTAGTGTATATATATCAATCCCAATCTCCCAGTTCATCCCCCCCACCCCCACCTGCCACTTTCCCACTTGGTATCCATACGTTTCTTCTCTATATCTGTGTCTGCCCTGCACACTGGTTCATCTGTACCATTTTTCTAGCTTCCACATATATGCATTAATATATGATATTTGTTTCTCCCTTTCTGACTTACTTCACTCTGTATGACAGACTCTAGGTCCATCCACGTCTCTACAAGTGACCCAATTTCATTCCTTTTTATGGCTCAGTAATCTTCGATGGTATATATGTACCACAACTTCTTTGTCCATTTGTCTGTCAATGGGCATTTAGGTTGCTTCCATGTCCTGGCTATTGTAAATAGAGTTGCAGTGAACACTTTGGGGGGGGGGGGTGCATGTGTCTTTTTGAATTATGGTTTTCTCTGGGTATATGCCCAATAGTGGGATGCTGGGTCATATGGTAATTCTATTTTTAGTTTTATAAGGAACCTCCATACTGTTCCCAATAGTGGCTGTATCAATTTACATTCCCACCAACAGTACAAGAGGGTTCCCTTTTCTCCACACCCTCTCCAGCATTTGTTGTTTGTAGATTTTCTGATGATGCCCATTCTAACTAGTATGAGGTGATACCTCATTGTAGTTTTGATTTGCATTTCTCTAATAATTAGTGATGTTGAGCAGCTTTTCATGTGCTTCTTGGCCATCTGTATGTCTTCTTTGGAGAAATGTCTATTTAGGTCTTCTGCCCATTCTCGGATTGGGTTGTTTTTTTAATATTGAGCTGCATGAGCTGTTTATATATTTTGAAGATTAACCCTTTGTCCGTTGCTTCCTTTGCAAATATGTTCTCCCATTCTGAGGGTTGTCTTTTCGTCTTGTTTGTAGTGTCCTTTGCTTTGCAAAAGATTTTAAGTTTCATTAGGTCCCATTTGTTTATTTTTGTTTTTATTTCCATTACTCTAGGAGGTGGATGAAAAAAGATCTTGTTGTGATTTATGTCGAAGAGTGTTCTTCCTGTTTTCCTCTAAGAGTTTTATAGTGTCCGGTCTTACATTTAGTTCTCTAATCCATTTTGAGTTTACTTTTGCATATGGTGTTAGGTAGTGTTCTAATTTCATTCTTTTATGTGTAGCTGTCCAGTTTTCCCAGCACCACGTATTGAAGAGACTGTCTTTTCTCCATTGTATATCCTTGCCTCCTTTGTCATAGATTAGTTGACCATAAGTGCGTGGGTTTATCTCTGGGCTTTCTATCCTGTTCCATTGATCTATATTTCTGTTTTTGTGCCAGTACCATATTGTCTTGATTACTGTAGCTCTGTAGTATAGTCTGAAGTCAGGGAGTCTGATTCCTCCAGCTCCATTTTTTTCCCTCAAGACTGCTTCGGCTATTCAGGGTCTTTTGTGTCTCCATACAAATGTTAAGATTTTTTTTTTATAGTTGTGTAAAAAATGTCATTGGTAATTTGATAGGGATTGCATTGAATCTGTAGATTGCTTTCGGAAGTACGGTCATTTTCAAAATATTGATTCCTCCAATCCAAGAACATGGTATATTTCTCTGTCTGTTTATATCATCTTTAATTTCTTTCATCAGTGTCTTATAATTTTATGCATACAGGTCTTTTTTCTGCCTAGGTAGGTTTATTCCTAGGTATTTTATTCTTTTGGTTGCGATGGTAAATAGGAGTGTTTCCTTAATTTCTCTTTCAGATTTTTCATCATTAGTGTATAGGAATGCAAGAGATTTCTGTGCATTAATTTTGTATCCTTCAACTTTACCAAATTCATTGATTAGCTCTAGTAGTTTTCTGGTGGCATCTTTAGGATTCTGTATGTATAGTATCATCTCATCTGCAAACAGTGACGCCTTTACTTCTTCTTTTCCAATTTGTATTCCTTTTATTTCTTTTTCTTCTCTGATTGCCATGGCTAGGATTTCCAAAACTATGTTGAATAGTGGTGTGAGTGGATATCCTAGTCTTGTTCCTCATCTTAGAGGAAATGCTTTCAGTTTTTCAGCTTTGAGAATAATGTTTGCTGTGGGCTTGTCATATATGGCCTTTATTATGTTGAGGTAGGTTCCCTCTATGCCCACTTTCTGGAGAGTTTTTATCATAAATGGGTGTTGAATTTTGTCAAAAACTTTTCCTGCATTTATTGAAATGATCATATGGATTTTATTCTTCAATTTGTTAATACAGTATACCACATTGATTGATTTGTGTATATTGAAGGATCCTTGCATCCCTGGGATAAATCCCACTTGATCATGGTTTATGATCCTTTTATTGTGTTGTTGGATTCTGTTTGCTAGTATTTTGTTGAGGATTTTTGCATCTATATTCAACAGTGATATTGGTCTGTAATTTTCTTTTCTTGTAGTAACTTTGTCTGGTTTGGGTATCAGGGTGATGGTGGCCTATATTTCTATAGAATGAGTTTGGGAGTGTTGTTTCCTCTGCAGTTTTTGGAAGAGTTTGAGAATGCAATTTTTGGAAGAGTTTGAGAATGATGGGTCTTAGCTCTTCTCTAAATGTTTGATAGAATTCACCTGTGAAGCCATCCTGTCCTGGACTTTTCTTTGTGGGAAGATTCTTAATCACAGTTTCAATTTCATTATTATGATTGGTCTGTTCATATTTTCTATTTCTTCCTGGTTCAGTCTTGGAAGGTTATACCTTTCTAAGAATTTGTCCATTTCTTCCAGATTGTCCATTTTATTGGCATAGAGTTGCTTGTAGTAGTCTCTTAGGATGCTTTGTATTTCTGTGGTGTCTGATGTAACTTCTCCTTTTTCATTTCTAATTTTATTGATTTGAGTCCTCTCCCTCTTTTTCTTGATGAGTCTCGCTAATGGTTTATCAATTTTGTTTATCTTCTCAAAGAACCAACTTTTAGTTTTATTGATCTTTGCTATTATTTATTTGTATTTCATTTATTTCTTGTCTGATCTTCATGATTTCTTTCCTTCTACTAAGTTTGTGTTTTGTTTGTTCTTCTTTCTCTAGTTCCTTTACGTGTAAGTATAGGTTGTTTATTTGAGATGTTTGTTGTTTCTTCAGGTAGGATTGTATTGCTATAAACTTCCCTCTTAGAACTGCTTTTGTGGCATCCCATAGGTTATGGATCATCGTGTTTTCATTGTCAGTTGTCTCTTGGTACTTTTGCTTTCCTCTTTTTTTTTTAATTTATTTTTTCTACAGCAGGTTCTTATTAGTCATCCATTTTATACCCAGCAGTGTATACATGTCAATCACAATCTCCCAATTCTTCACACTGTCACCACGCCCCACCTCCGCTATCCCCCCTTGGTGTCCATACGTTTATTCTCTACCTCTGTGTCTCAATTTATGCCCGAAAAACAGGTTCATCTGTACCATTTTCTAGGCTCCAAACATATGTGTTAATATGCAATATCTGTTTTTCTCTTTCTGACAAACTTCACTCTGTATGACAGTCTCTAGATGCATCCACGTCTTTACAAATGACCCAAATCCGTTCCTTTTTTTCCTTTTTAACATCTTTATTGGAATATAATTGCTTTACAATGGTATGTCAGTTTCTGCTTTATAAAAAAGTGAATCAGTTATACATATACATATGTCCCCATATCTCTTCCCTCTCCATCTCCCTCCCTCCCACCCTCCCTATCCTACCCCTCTAGGTGGACACAAAGCACTGAGCTGATCTCCCTGTGCTATGCAGTTGCTTCCCACTAGCTATCTATTTTACGTTTGGTAGTGTATATATGTCCATGCCACTCTCTCACTTTGTCCCAGCGTACCCTTCCCCCTCCCCATATCCTCAAGTCCATTCTCTAGTGGGTCTGTGTCTTTATTCCCGTCTTACCCCTAGGTTCTTCATGACATTTTCTTTCTTTTTTTAAGATTCAATATATATTTGTGTTAGCATACAGTATTTGTTTTCCTCTTTCTGACTTATTTCACTCTGTATGACAGACTCTAGGTCCATCCACCTCACTATAAATAACTCAATTTCGTTTGTTTTTATGGCTGAGTAATATTCCATTGTATATATGTGCCACGTCTTCTTTATCCATTCATCTGTCGATGGACACTTAGGTTGCTTCCATGTCCTGGCTATTGTAAATAGAGCTGCAATGAACATTTTGGTACATGACTCTTTGAATTATGGTTTTCTCAGTGAATATGCCCAGTAGTGATATTGCTGGGTGGTATGATACTTCTATTTTTATTTTTTAAGGAACATCCATACTGTTTTCCATAGTCGCTGTATCAATTTACATTCCACCAACAGTGCAAGAGTGTTCCCTTTTCTCCACACCCTCTCCAGCATTTGTTGTTGGTAGATTTTTTGATGATGGCCATTCTGACCGGTGTGAGATGATATCTCATTGTAGTTTTCATTTGCATTTCTGTAATCATTAATGATGTTGAGCATTCCTTCATGTGTTTGTTGGTAATCTGTATATCTTCTTTGGAGAAATATCTACTTAGGTCTTCTGCCCATTTGGGGATTGGGTTGTTTGTCTTTTTGATATTGAGCTGCATGAGCTGCTTGTAAATTTTCGAGATTAATCCTTTGTCAGTTGCTTCATTTGCAAATATTTTCTCCCATTCTGAGGGTTGTCTTTTGGTATTGATTATGGTTTCCTTTGCTGTGCAAAAGCTTTTAAGTTTCATTAGGTCCCATTTGTTTTTTTTGTTTGTTTGTTTTTATTTCCATTTCTCAAGATGGTGGGTCAAAAAGGATCTTGCTGTGATTTATGTCATAGAGTGTTCTGCCTATGTTTTCCTCTAAGAGTTAGATAGTGTCTGGCCTTACATTTAGGTCTCTAATCCATTTTGAGTTTATTTTTGTGTATGGTGTTAGGAAGTGTGATAATTTCATTCTTTACATGTAGCTGTCCAGTTCTCCAAGCACCACTTATTGAAGAGGCTGTCTTTTCTCCACTGTATATTCTTGCCTCCTTTATCAAAGATAAGGTGACCATATGTGCCTGGGTTTATATCTGGGCTTTCTATCCTGTTCTGACTTTGTGCCAGTACCATACTGTATTGATTAGTATAGCTTTGTAGTATAGTCTGAATTCAGGGAGCCAGATTCCTCCAGCTCTGATTTTCTTTCTCCAGATTGCTTTGGCTATTCGGGGTCTTTTTGCGTTTCCATACAAATTGTGAAATTTTTTGTTCTAGCTCTGTGAAAAATGCCATTGGTAGTTTAATTGGTAGGGATTGCATTGAATCGGTAGGTTGCTTTGGGCAGTAGAGTCATTTTCACAATGTTGATTCTTCCAATCCAAGAACATGGTATATCTCTCCATCTATTTGTATCATCTTTAGTTTCTTTCATCAGTGTCTTATAGTTTTCTGCATACAGGTCTTTTGTCTCCTTAGGTAGGTTTATTCCCAGACATTTTATTCTTTTTGTTGCAGTTGTAAATGGGATTGTTTTCTTAATTTCACTTTCAGATTTTTCATCATTAGTGTTTAAGAATGCTAGAGATTTCTGTGCATTAATTTTGTATCTTGCTACTTTACCCAATTCATTGATTAGCTCTAGTAGTTTTCTGGTAGCATCTTTAGGATTCTCTATGTATAGTATCATGTCATCTGCAAACAGTGACAGCTTTACTTCTTCTTTTCCGATTTGGATTCCTTTTATTTCTTTTTCTTCTCTGATTGCTGTGGCTAAAACTTCCAAAACTCTGTTGAATAATAGTGGTGAGAGTGAGCAACCTTGTCTTGTTCCTGATCTTAGTGGAAATGGTTTCAGTTTTTCACCATTGAGGATGATCTTGGCTGTGGGTTTGTCATATATGGCCTTTATTATGTTGAGGAAAGTTCCCTCTATGCGTACTTTCTGGAGGGTTTTTATCATAAATGGGTGTTGAATTTTGTTGAAAGCTTTCTCTGCATTGATTGAGATGATTGTATGGTTTTTCTCCTTCAGTTTATTAATATGGTGTATCATATTGGTTGATTTGCATATACTGAAGAATCCTTGCATTTCTGGGATAAACCCCACTTGATCATGGTGCATGATCCTTTTCATGTGCTGTTGGATTCTGTTTGCTAATATTTTGTTGAGGATTTTTGCGTCTATGTTCATCAGTGATATTGGCCTGTAGTTTTCTTTCTTTGTGACATCTTTGTCTGGTTTTGGTATCAGGATAATGGTGGCCTCACAGCATGAGTTTGGGAGTGTTCCTCCCTCTGCTATATTTTGGAAGAATTCGGGAAGGATAGGTGTTAGCGCTTCTCTAAATGTTTGAAAGAATTCACCTGTGAAGCCATCTTGTCCTGGGCTTTTGTTTGTTGGAAGATTTTTAGTCACAGTTTCAATTTCAGTGCTTGTGATTGGTCTGTTCATATTTTCTATTTCTTCCTGATTCAGTCTCAGCAGATTGTGCATTTCTAAGAATTTGTCCATTTGTTCCACGTTGTCCATTTTATTGGCCTACAGTTCCTTGTAGTAATCTCTCATGATCTTTTGTATTTCTGCAGTGTCAGTTGTTACTTCTCCTTTTTCATTTCTAATTCTATTGATTTGAGTGTTCTCCCTTTTTTTCTTGATGAGTCTGACTAATGGTTTATCAATTTTGTTTCCCTTCTCAAGGAACCAGCTTTTAGTTTTATTGATCTTTGCTATTGTTTCCTTCGTATCTTTTTCATTTATTTCTGATCTGATCTTTATGATTTCTTTCCTTCTGCTATCTTTGGGGGTTTTTTGTTCTTCTTTCTCTAATTGCTTTAGGTGTAAGTTTAGGTTGTTTATTTGAGATGTTTCCTGTTTCTTCAGGTAGGATTGTATTGCTATAAACTTCTCTCTTTGAACTGCTTTGGCTGCATCCCGTAGGTTTTGGGTCATCGTGTTTTCATTGTCATTTGTTTCTAGGTATTTTTTATTTCCTCTTTGATTTCTTCAGTGATCTCTTGGTTATTAAGTAGTGTATTGTTCAGCATCCATGTGTTTGTATTTTTTTACAGATTTTTCCCTGTGAGTCATATCTATTCTCATGGCGTTGTAGTCGGAAAAGATACTTGATACAGTTTCAAATTTCTTAAGTTTACCAAGGCTTGATTTGTGAACCAGGATATGATCTATCCTGGGGAATGTTCCGTGAGTACTTGAGAAGAATGTGTATTCTGTTGTTTTTGGATGGAATGTCCCATAAATATCAATTAAGTCCATCTTGTTTATTGTATCATTAAAGCTTGTGTTTCCTTATTTACTTTCATTATGGATGATCTGTCCATTGGTGAAAGTGGGGTGTTAAAGTCCCCTACTATGATTGTGTTACTATCGATTTCCCCTTTTATGGCTCTTAGTATTTGCCTTATGTATTGACGTGCTTCTATGTTGGGTGCAAAAATATTTACAATTGTGATATGTTCCTCTTGGATCGATCCCTTGATCATTATGTAGTGTCTTTCTTTGTCTGTTGTAATTGTCTTTGTTTTAAAGTCTATTTTGTCTGATATGAGAATTGCTATTCCAGTTTTCTTTTGATTACCATTTGCATGGAATATCTTTTTCCATATTGTCACTTTCAGTCTGTATGTGTCCCTAGGTCTGAAGTGGGTCTCTTGTAGACAGCATATGTACGGGTCCTGTTTTTGTATCCATTCAGCCCGTCTGTGTCTTCTGGTTGGAGCATTTAATCCTTTCACGTTTAAGGTAATTATGGACATGTATGTTCCTATTCCCATTTTATTAATTGTTTTGCGTTTGTTATTGTAGGTCTTTTCCTTCTCGTCTTTCCTGCCTAGAGAAATTCCTTTAGCATTTGTTGTAAAGCTGATTTGGTGGTGCTGAATTCTGTTAGCTTTTGCTTGTCTGTAAAGGTTTTAATGTCTCCCTCAAATCTGAATGAGATCCTTGCTGGGTAGAGTAATCTTCGTTGTAGATTTTTCTCCTTCATCACTTTAAATATGTCATGGCACTCCCTTCTGGGTTGCAGAGTTTCTGCTGAAAGATCAGCTGTTAACCTTATGGGGATTCCCTTGTATGTTATTTGTTGGTTTTCCCTTGCTGCTTTTAATATGTTTTCTTTGTATTTAATTTTTGATAGTTTGATTTATATGTGTCTTGGCGTGTTTCTGCTTGGATTTATCCTGTATGGGACTCTCTGTGCTTCCTGGACTTGATTAACTATTTCCTTTCCCATATTAGGAAATTTTCAACTATAACCTCTTCAAATATTTTCTCAGACCCTTTGTTTTTCTCTTCTTCTTTTGGGACCCCTATAGTTCAAATGTTGGTGTGTTTAATGTTGTCCCAGAGGTCTCTGAAACTGTCCTCAATTTTTTTTATTCTTTTTTCTTTATTGTGCTCTGCAGTAGTTATTTCCACTATCTTATCTTCCAGGTCACCTATCCGTTCCTCTGCCTCAATTATTCTGCTACTGATCCCTTCTGGAGAGTTTTAAATTTCATTTATTGTGTTGTTCATCAGTGTTTGTTCGCTCTTTAGTTCTTCTATGTCCTTGTTAAATGTTTCTTGTATTTTCTCCATTCTATTTCCAAGATTTTGGATTATCTTTAGTATCACTATTCTGAATTCTTTTTCAGGTAGAGTGCCTATTTCCTCTTCATTTTTTAGGTCTGGTGGCTTTATGCCTTGCTTCTTCATCTGCTGTGTGTGTTTTTGTCTTCTGTTTTTGCTTAAGTTACTGTGTTTGGGGTCTCCTTTTCGCATGCTGCATGTTCGTAGTTCCTGTTGTTTTTGGTGTCTGTCCCCAGTGGCTAAGGTTGGTTCAGTGGGTTGTGTAGGCTTCCAGGTGGAGGGGACAAGTGCCTGTGTTCTGGTGGATGAGGTTGGATCTTGTCTTTCTGGTGGTCAGGTCCATGTCTGGTGGTGTGTTTTAGGGTGTCTGTGACCTTATTATGGTTTTAGGCAGCCTCTCTTTTAATGGATGGAGTTGTGTTCCTGTCTTGCTAGTTGTTTGGCATAGGGTGTCCAGCACTGTAGCTTGCTGGTCGTTGCATGGACCTGGGTCTTGGCATTGAGATGGAGATCTCTGGGAGATTTTTGCCATTTGTTATTACATGGAGCTGGGTGGTGTCCTGTGGACCAGTGTCCTGAACTTGGCTCTCTCACCTCAGAGGCACAACCCTGATGCCTGGCTGGAGCACCAAGAGCCTGTCATCTGCATGGCATTCCAGAACTTGCCAACTTGTTATATTCTTCTATTCATCCTCCCTCTCTTCTTCTGCTAGTATTGGAGGGTCTCCTGCAGAAGTGGGGGGCAGCTGTGGCTCACTGCAGGGACAAATACACGGCCAGCGGCAGTTCTGGAGAGTACTCACCAATCTGAGCCCTCCTGGAAGCTGCCATTTTCTTACCTTCATTCTTTTTTCTGGCTGAGTAATATTCCATTGTATATATGTACCACATCTTCTTTATCCATTCGTCTGTCAGTGGGCATTTAGGTTGCTTCCATGACCTGGCTATTGTAAATAGTGCTGCAATGAACATTGGGGTGCATGTGTCTTTTTGAATAATGGTTTTCTCTGGGTATATGCCCAGTAGTGGGATTGCTGAGTCATATGGTAATTCTATTTTTAATTTTTTAAGGAACCTTCATACTGTTCTGCATAGGGGTGTATCAATTTACCTTCCCACCAACAGCACAAGAGGGTTCCCTTTTCTCCACACCCTCTCCACCATTTGTTGGTAGATTTTCTGATGATGCCCATTCTAACTGGTGTGAGGTGATACCTCATTGTAGTTTTGATTTGCATTTCTCTAATGATTAGTGATGTTGAGCAGCTTTTCATGTTCTTCTTGGCCATGTGTATGTCTTCTTTGGAGAAATGTTTTGTTTGTTCTTCTTTCTCTACTTCCTTTAGGTGTAAGATTAGATTGTTTGTTTGAGCTGTTTGTTGTTTCTTGAGATAGGATTGTATTGCTGTAAACTTCCCTCTTAGAACTGCTTTGGCTGCTTCCCATAGCTTTTGGATTGTCGTGTTTTCATTGTCATTTGTCTCTGGGTATTTTTTGATTTCCTCTTTGATTTCTTCAGTGATTTCTTGGTTATTTAGTAATGTATTGTTTAGCCTCCATGTGTTTGTTTTTTATGTTTTTTTTTCTAGAGAATAGGTCCACTTTATTTGGTTCAAAAATATTTTTATATATAACCATTATTATGAAATGCAGGATTGTCAAGAAAATGTAGGTGGTCATTAAGAATTTGTCAAATAGATTATTCTATGCTGGGTTCGGTGATAGAAGTCTCCCTTAATTGATTTTCCCCCAATTAAGATGAGCAGCTAACCCTGAGATCTTTGGCCCAGGAAGGAGTAGATCTGAATCATTCATGTTACTCTTCAGTCTCCAAAGGTACTGGGACACCCAGGCAGGAAAGAGTTTGTGCTTTGAGATCATTTTCAGTGCCCAGAATTGCTGAGGAATGCTGAGCTCCTGTAACTGGCTTTGAGTGATCTCACTGAGCTGCCGAAATGTCATTGTAAAGTCAGCTTCTGTCTTTTCCATGAGATGTAAGAGAAATGCAATTAAATCATCATCACCCTTGCTTTTTCCAAGTAATCCCAATTTGGCTTTGAACAATTCTCTAAATCTTGTATCGTAAAGAATGGGATACCCTGAGCAGCAAGTTGCTTTTGCCTAGGATCCAGTAATGGGGTTAGAGCTTGTAACAACTTGTTTAAATTAAACATTCCAATATTAGCCTGATATCCTATTTTTATCTTCTTTCATCATCAGATGTGTTTGGTACAAAATCTGGATTATAGGCCTCCATAAAATCAAATGGACCATAGTCAATTGTAATGGATAACAAACTGAAGTTATCAGTATTACAAACACCATGTGCAAAACCAACAGACATCCACAAGGCAATAAGCTGTGCTGTCTCAGACACCACAGTAGAAAAAAGAAAATCCAAATATCTGTTAGGTTCCTTGACATCTACTGAGGGGAAGCGTTCCTGTATGATGAAGTCTAGTAACATCCTTAGTAAATCCAATTCACCATAATGAGCCAAAATTTCTAACGATCCAATTCTAAACCATGATTTTGCAACACGCAGCACTACTGCACCTCGTTCTTTCACAACGTTTCCATTGTAGAACTGATCTCTCCATACTGCATCATCACTTACAACCAGACTTGCAGCTCTGCTAGTGGGAATTCTGAGATAGTACATAGCCTCACTACACAAAAATTCTCTCATGGAGGAACGAAGCACAGCTCTGCCATCGCCGTTTTGGGAGTATGGGGTTTTTCCTGAGCCTTTTAATTGGAGCTCCCACTTTTCACCCGGCCTGTTCATGTAAATTCCAATAAGATGGGCTCTTCCATCGCCGAGCTGATCTGCCCATATCCCAAACTGGTGGCCCCCATATCTGTGAGCCAGTGGAATGGATCCAAGTACTATCTTTTCTTCACTTACAAGCTGGATAAAATCATCTGTTTCTGAGACAGATAAATCAAGGTCCAAAATATCTTCTAGCACTTGCTTTGAAACTGCTACAAGATGTACTCTTGATTTGAAAGGAGTGGGGAAGGCAATTGAAAAAACACAGTTTTTCACTTTACGCACATCATTTTCTTTAACAGGATCAATTGGCAACACAGCTATAAGGTTTTCAGAGGAGAGCGTCCAAAAGTCGAGAGACGAGGCTAATCTAACTTCTCTTTCACAATAGCCCTGCTCGGGGTTTGACTTGTTACTGTAAAGATGCGAAAGGCTGGCACTTCCTTCAAGGCCAGGTCGCCATAAGGAGCTGACGACGGCGTGGCAGTTAACACCCGAGAGAAGCAGCCGCGGAAACTGGAGCCTCCGGATGAGGCAGCAAAACGGGAACCCGATCCTTTGCGTCCTACTTCTGCCTAAATACGCAGAAGGAGAGTTCGTGATTGTTCGTCGGGCACCCTGGGGCATTTCTAGATGACAGCCGGTCTAACACGGGTGCATTTTTGCGGAGATTGCCGGAGGCACCGGCTGGGCGGGGTTGGGGGAGGCCGCTCCCCAGGAGGAAGATCACGCTGGTTTCTCCCGAGCCAGCAGTGGGTGGGCGGGGTTACGAGGGGGTCCAGCCACCGCACCACCGCTCACCTCCCTGCAGCCGCTCCTCCTCCTGCCAGGCGGGAAGCGCCCTCGGGAGGTCTGTTTTTTATGTTTTTTCCCCTGTAACTGATTTCTAACCTCATACCGTTGTGGTCAAAAAAGATGCTTGATATGATTTCAATTTTCTTAAATTTACTGAGGCTTGATTTGTAACCCAAGATGTGATCTATCCTGGAGAATGTTCCGTGCGCACTTGAGAAGAAAGTGTAATCTGCTGTTTTTGGATGGAATGTCCTATAAATATCAGTTAAATCTATCTGGTCTATTGTGTCGTTTAAAGCTTGTGTTTCCTTATTAATTTTCTGTTTGGATGATCTGTCCATTGGTGTAAGTGAGGTGTTAAAGTCCCCCACTATTATTGTGTTACTGTCGATTTCCTCTTATATAGCTGTTAGCAGTTGCCTTATGTATTGAGGTGCTCCTATGTCGGGTGCATATATATTTATAATTGTTATATCTTCTTCTTGGATCGATCCCTTGATCATTATGCAGTGTCCTTCCTTGTCTCTTGTAACATTCCTTATTTTAAAGTCTATTTTATGTGATATGAGTATTGCTACTCCAGCTTTCTTTTGATTTCCATTTGCATGGAATGTCTTTTTCCATTCCCTCAATTTCAGTCTGTATGTGTCCCTAGGTCTGAAGTGGGTCTCTTGTAGACAGCATATATGTACATCTTGTTTTTGTATCCATTCAGTGAGCTTGTGTGTTTGGGTTGGAGCATTTAATCTATTCACATTTAAGGCAATTATCAATATGTATGTTCCTATTACCATTTCCTTAATTGTTTTGGGTTTGTTTTTGTAGGTCCTTTTCTTCCCTTGTGTTTCCCACTTAGAGAAGTTCCTTTAGCATTTGTTGTAGGGCTGGTTTGGTGGTGCTGAATCTCTTAGCTTTTGCTTGTCTGTAAAGCATTTGATTTCTCCATCAAATCTGAATGAGAGCCTTGCTGGGTAGTGTAATCTTGGCTGTAGGTTCTTCCCTTTCATCACTTTAAATATGTCATTGCACTCTCTTCTGGGTTGCAGAGTTTCTGCTGAGAAATCAGCTGTTAACCTTATGGGAGTTCCCTTGTATGTTATTTGTCGTTTTTCCCTTGCTGCTTTCAATAATTTTCCTTTGTCTCTAATTTTTGCCAATTTGATTACTATGTGTCTTGGCATTTTTCTCCTTGGGTTTATCCTGTATGGGACTCTCTACACTTCCTGGACTTGGGTGGCTATTTCCTTTCCCATGTTAGGGAAGTTTTTGAGTATAATCTCTTCAAATATTTTCTCTGTTCCTTTCTCTCTCTCTTCTCCTTCTGGGACCCCTATAATGCGAATGTTGTTGTATTTAATGTTGTCCCAGAGGTCTCTTAGGCTGTCTTCATTTCTTTTCATTCTTTTTTCTTTATTCTGTTCCACAGCAGTGAATTCCACCATTCTGTCTTCCAGGTCACTTTTCCGTTACTTTGACTCAGTTATTCTGCTATTGATTCCTTCTAGTGTATTTTTCTTTTCAGTTATTGTTATTGTTCATCTCTGTTTGTTCGTTCTTTAATTCTTGTAGGTCTTTGTTAGACATTTCTTGCATCTTCTCTATCTTTGTGTCCATTCTTTTTCTGAGGTACTGGATCATCTTTCCTATCATTATTCTGAATTCTGTTTTTGGAAGAGTGCTTTTCTCCACTTCATTTAGTTGTTTTTCTTGGTTTTTATCTTGTTCCTTCATCTGGTACATAGCCCTCTGCCTTTTCATCTTGTCTATCTTTCTGTGAATGTGGTTTTTGTTCCACAGGCAGCAGGATTTTAGTTCTTCTTGCTTCTGCTGTCTCAGTATTTTTAAAGTTGGAATTTCTGTATACTATAGTAGGTTTTTCAAAGTAGAATATATACTCTTTATGTATATATTATGTATATAATGCAGGAATCTTATATTATGATAAAACTATATGTAAAAATGAATTCCAAACTTCTATACTATCATTCAATTGAGAATAGTTTCTGCACTGGGAAACCCAGTATAGATAACAAGCAGGAAAGTTAAGTTCAAATTAATTCAAATCTCATAGGATAGCAAAAGGTAATAGTCCATTATGATGTTTTTGCCTATATATTTCTCCAGGCATGACAAGTACATGCCAACCATTGTCGTAAGCAACTTTTTATTCTATTTCTTGATTGTTAATGTACTTTATTTAAGGTTACATATGTTCTTTGTACCTGTATATCTTCTTTTCTTTGTCTTCTGCATCAAATCCAAGGACACTGTCTGCCTTTAACCAAACAAAGAAACCTGTTAGCAGAGCTTTTATTTTAAATGTAAGGCAAAATGAAATGATTGTAAAAATCCAGCCATTGCCATTAACAGAATAGTGTCCTTATATTAGTGGATATTTAAAGGGTTAAATATATAAAATATATATATAAATATAGTGGATATTAAAAGGGTAGTAAGAGGTATTTGTAAAGATTGTGATCAAAGAGACCAAACAACTATGGTTAATGTTTTCCTTGCTTACCATAATTGCTAATTACAAAAATACTTAATGGGAGACAAATATCAACTCATCAGAGATACCTTATTATTTGGATTAGACCAAATATAGACGTGTTTTATAAAATTCATTTCTATTACCAAGAGAAAATTTTTTTCTGATCTGATATACATGTATGCATACATATATATATATATAAATGTATTTTTAAAAATTTTAATATATCCTTATGCTGGCTAAGAGTTATTTTTTTGATCATAGTTTTTAATTATAAGCAGTATTATCCTTGACAAATCAAGCTATAATAAAGTTAACTGTAGTTATAATAGAAACCTTTTCAGCTGTCATCTCAGTTCATTGGTTTTATTGATATGGGAACTAATAAAAATCGAAGTACGTAGAGAGAAGTAATCATGTAACTTATTTTCAGGAAAACATATATGACAGAATTTAAGTATTTAAGAATTTAAATGTGGCTAAAGTATAATCTTGGCCAGTGCATGTCCCCAACAATGTTGAAATCAAACCATTTAAGGAAGATAGTTACTATACTGTATAATTTTGAAGGGAAATCAGTGTACGGTTCTTCTAGTTAAAAGCTATATATTCCACCTTCTCTCTAACCCACTTTTCCTGCTGTGATTTAATTCTTTATTTCTTGACCTTTACTCAGATGAAAAAGGAAATAAATCCTTACTGCCACTCATACAATATCCCTGAAATGTATTTTGGCTTGTGACCTTTAAATGGTGTGGATAAATAAAATGAATCTCATATCTTCATATGGACCTGATCTGGGGGTCAACATATGTTTGCTTTTCATCTGTATGAAAATGCTTTGATTGTGATTGCCATGGAATAGGTGAGGTCAGGTGAAGAATGGGAAGCTGCCCACTGAGGCAGGAGATGAAACTATCTGAAATGGGAAAGTTAAGAACTGGGGGATTCTTTGTGCGAGAGATGGTAATTGCTTATGGTCACTTGCCCTTCCATGGGTGAGAGGCAGGGTGTAAGGACAGTGTGAAAATGCCTGGACTGTTAAGGGAAGAACACCTGGGCAGTACACTGGAAAGAGCTTACATATGGGTGACACAGCTGTGAGAACAGGGCTTGAAACTGAATAAAAATGCCTCAGGTCTTCCATGAATTTCATTTCCCACTAAGAAAGGATTTTCTGTAAGCACCATTTTAACGCTGAGGATGATTTCCTCAATTTAAAAAAAATAGGCACTTTTAGAATTTCCACTGCCAAACTGTTTGTGTTTGAAACGTTGAGTCCTATTTGTAACTTTCAAAAAAATATAAATGTTTCATAAAACCTAATGGTTATTTACAGAGATATAAAAGTTAAAAATCTAGCCAAGGTTATTTGGTGTTTGAAACTAAGCATGATAATATTTTTGTGTGAAATCCCTAGATCATTAACATTGCTTTAGTCAGCATTAATAGGAAATGCATGCCAGTAAGATGAAAATTAATTTCCAGTTGAATGCTTTATGTCAGGAGACAACTTACCTGATTGCAGTTGTTTGAAACGGAGCATATTCTAAGCACATTGCCTGCTGCCTTTTCTTGGCTGTAGATATTGACGAGTGTGGGACCGGGAGGCACAGCTGTGCCAATGATACCATTTGCTTTAACTTGGATGGTGGATATGATTGCCGATGTCCTCATGGAAAGAATTGCACAGGGGACTGCATCCATGATGGAAAAGTTAAGCACAATGGTCAGATTTGGGTGTTGGAAAATGACAGGTGCTCTGTGTGCTCGTGTCAGGTTAGTATAAACAAAACATTGTAACCATTTTTATCGAGGTGTAATTTGCATATATTTCAGGTGTACAGCTTGATGAACTTAGACAAATGCATACGTCCATTTAACCATCACTCAATTAATATAACAGAACATTTTTACCTACCCAAAATGTTGCCTCAGTCCTTTCTTAGTCCCATAGCCCTAGCCTCAAACAAACACTGCTTCTAGTTTCTATAGATTAGATTTGTGTTTTCTAGAGCCTCATATAAATGGAATCATATAACACAGTTGGCCTTCCGTATCTGCAGGGTCTCCATCCATGGATTCAACCAACTGTGGATTAAAAATATTTGGGAAAAAAAATTCCAGAAAGTTCTAAAAAAGCAAAACTTTAATTTCCCCCACACCGGCAACTGTTTACATAATATTTACATTGTATTAGATGTTATAAGTAATCTAGAGATAATTTAAAGTAAACGGGAGGGTGTGCATAGGTTATGTGCAAATACTATGCCATTTAATATAAGGGACTTGAGCATCCACGGATTTTGGTACCCACGATACCAAGGGAAGACTGTCCATACTCTTTTGTGTCTGACTCCTTTCTCTCAGCATTATGTTTTGACATTCCTTTATATTCATTACACATATCAGTAACCCATTCCTTTTTATTACTGAATAGTATTCCATTGTATGGAAATACCACAATGTGTTTATTTATTCATATGGTAAAATTTTGTTTCTAACTATGCTAATGTTTCTGTAGTCACAATATCATATTTGAATGAATGCATAAATGAAACCATAATGAATATGCTATGGCCTGTAAGTGAAAAATATCTATTTGGGTTATATTTCAGTTTTAGAGAGGTGTTCTATTATGTGTACCCAGTTGATAATAGACATTTGAATTATAGTTAAATGAAGAATACCAAGGACTCAACTATTATTAAAGAAATTGATAACAGCTTGTACAAATCATATGGTTAAAATATTCTAGAAACTTAATAATATGTAAAACTTGTTGACTAGCTACCAAATATAAACATATAAGCCCTGACACAAAACAAAATTTAGTTAGTATTCAAATTACTATATTAATAAACAAGTAAATGTATATTTATATGTACATACACAATTTATTTACACATAAGAGCCATGCAGTGGTTATCATTTTAACTGGTTAGTTCTGAAAATTTTCTTTCCAGTCAAGTCATTTAAAGAGTAATGTGTGGAAAGAAAATTGGAAGTTCTCCAGCTTAAGTAATTTCTGGGTGTTAGCTACAAAATGGAATTTTAAAGAAAATCAGTTATATTGGGTAAACAGTGTGAGTTAGCTCAACTTCCAGATCAACATCTGAGATTATAGATATAGCATGTAATATATATAAAATGTATATATGTGTGTGTATATACACGTGTACACACACACAGATACACACATACATATGATGTTAGTATATTGAGAAGTGGAGGTTTTTGGTAACTGCTTTTTTCCCCTTGTCATACAGAATGGATTTGTAATGTGTCGACGGATGGTCTGTGACTGTGAGAATCCCACGGTTGATCTTTTCTGCTGCCCCGAATGTGACCCAAGGCTGAGCAGTCAGTGCCTCCACCAAAATGGGGAAACCTTGTACAACAGTGGTGACACCTGGGTCCAGAATTGCCAACAGTGCCGCTGCTTGGTAAGTTCAGCTACGTGAAATTCAGGGAAACGTTTAAACCCAGAATTGAAATCGTAAAACAACCTTGCCCTGCCCCCCTGCACCGATATTTGGTACCTGGCCATAGTGTTGGGAGTTACAAAAAGTGAACCTGGTTAGGATGATAAGGTGATGGTTATGCATTCAGGGCCTGAGAAGGAATATCTGGGGGTAGATGTGGTACACCATGTCATGTCAGGCTTTCAGGACTATCTCCAGAGCTCAAAAGAAGAAAAGGCTCTCCTGGCTTCTCAGCTTAGGTTTACTTAGAGACAGTTATGAACAGAATAATGGCATTCAAAAAAAGTCACTTTTTCCAATAGACCTTTTGTTAATCCATTTCTATCAATTATGCTTAGATGTAAGAAAACAAAAACAGAAAAAACACACTTTTTTTTCTTTCTAAAGATTGTTACTGTCAATGCTGTTCTGGTGGGCACCCTGTTTTACAGATAATATGGATATGCAATAAATACTAGAATCTTAGAATCGAATGTACATATTTATGAAACTTCTACTGGAAACAATAGGTGAAAATGAAGACTTGATAAAGAAAATGAAGACTTGTTAAGGAAAATACCAATCAGTTTTTCATTTAACCAAATTTCTTGTTTCTTTCTAGTGGTGTAAATAAAAAGGAAAATTGGTCTATATGTCTTTATAGAAGAAAGTTTCACAGATGCTACTTTTAAAGTTAGGACTAGTTTCCTTTCTATTTGTGTGAAGATATTTTTAAGGCAATGCTTTTTTGTTGCTTCCTTTTTATACTTTCAACCCCAAAATCAATTGAAAGAGCAAGGTCAGTTTCTGTACCTGAAGGCTGCTTTCATCTCCAAGACCCTGAGACTCAGAATTATGAAAAAAATAGGAAACAGGTGGGAACTAAATTTTAAAAAGATCCAATTCACACAATTTTCTCATGTGGAATAAAAAAGACTGAAATCAGCTCCTAGTTTCGTTTTGTTTTTTCCAAAGTCCCTACACTGAGGAACGTATAAATGAACAAAGAAAAACTGTCAAATTTCCTTCATATTTCAGTTTACTTTCTTGTTAGTGGACAAAACTTTGTTTTTGCAGAAGGGAATAAATGAGAAGGTGGGGGAAAAAGATCGTAAAAATGAAAAAAGCATCTCATAGGCAGAAACTAAAAACCTCTTCTGTAGTAAACAATTCTCCTTTGTCATGGGAAAGAGAAGGGCATGCAAATTTGTTTGTTTTAAGAGAAAGAGTTTTTGCTTTCCTTTATTGTTGTTCTTGTTTAACCCCTGAAGACTGTTTTATAATCCATCTGCAGTATAGGTCTCATCTCTCTGATAGGGATTTTGTGGATTCCCTGCAAGATTCATAGCTGTGAAGGTCTGAGTATAAATGTCCATCAATAAATTGAGTATTCGGTAAATACTGCTCTCTCCCTCCTCACCTCCCTCCACGCCCTCCCTCCCCCTCCCTTTGCCCTTGTTCATCTGCTTTCCTTATAGCAAGGGGAAGTTGACTGTTGGCCCCTGCCTTGCCCAGAGGTGGAGTGTGAATTCAGCGTCCTCCTAGAGAATGAGTGCTGCCCGCGCTGTGTCACCGACCCTTGTCAGGCCGACACCATCCGTAATGACATCACCAAAACTTGCCTGGACGAGATGAATGTGGTTCGCTTCACTGGGTCCTCTTGGATCAAACATGGCACTGAGTGTACTCTCTGCCAGTGCAAGGTAAAGCCCATTCATTATATTCAAGTGGGGAGCACTTGGCCAGCTGCACCCAGGATTCACAGACACTAATGTGCTTAACCTGGCCAATGGGAAGCATCTTCTTTCCTATTTACTGTTCAAACAGAGATGGGAGCAGGGCCACTCAGCTTTATTAGTGCCAAGGCTCACTGTCCTGTGCATCCTCTAATGCATATTCAGGGAGAAGCAGGTGCTTGGTCAGAAACCAGAATGATGGGTTACTAATATCACCAGAACAGAAAGAACCTACGTAAATTGCCCTAAAGCATCTAACTGTACACATCTTAAAAAAAAATAGTACAACACCAAACTTCATGTTTCTTTCATGATAGAAGACAATATTATTTTATTGATTTTTATCTAGTCCTTTTATGAGATAAGATATATCAGCAAAGTGAACATATTACATTTTCCAAAGTGAAAATCAATATGGCAAAAATGGGCATATTTCTTGGTTTGTGGTGGTGAGTTACATTGATTTGAAAAATTTAAGATCTGTTGTTTACCATATTTTATTCCTACGGCTGGAGAAAAAATCATTATAAAGATTTTTCTTTTTATTCTCATAGGAAAATAGAGCATTGTGCCTTTTACTTCACTGAGAATAGAAATACTGGTAATGTAGACAGAGTATATAGAATTCACAGATGGTGACAACGTTGAAAGCATTAGAATCAACACTAGAACTAAGTAAATAATCTGGAAAGCTTAACAAGAAGAAAGCAAAGATGTCAGATTTTTCCCACCATAGCACAGCCAAATATCTATAACTGCTCTGGTTCTTTAAGTGAGCATTTCCATTTAAATTTTTTTTTTCAATAGAGCAATTTCATTCAGATTCATGTAGTACAAATTTCTTACTAGAGTGGCTTGATGTAACAGGACAAAGAAATGTGAAATGCTTTAAGTTTTGAGATGCTATTATCTATTTCAAACCAAAATTTCTAGCTCTTTCAATTAATGCAATTTGTCAATCAAGCACAGCTTTTCGGGAAACATTTACTGCAGTTTTCTAAAAGTGCATTAGCACATTTGGAAGTTACTTTTACTACTAAAAGTTACTAATAATGTATATGCAGTGCTGCTTTAATATACATTTTTTTAAATAGATCTTTACTGGAGTATAATTGCTTCACAATACTGTGTTACTTTCTGTTGTACACCAAAGTGAATCAGCCACATGCATACATATGTCCCCATACCCCCTCCCTCTTGAGCCTCCCTCCCACCCTCTCTATATACATTTGATATGAGTACATTTGAGTACATTTAATGGTGCATTATCTAGAAACTTCAGCATTCATGACCAATAGGGAAATACTTTCTGACATTTAATTACCAAATGGAGTTGAGTCTCTTTACACTCTTAATCTAACTGTTAGATTATTGTTCTGAGCAATGACAATAAATACATATACCGGGTGATAGAATGTAAAACACCAGATATAGCTCAGACAGATACTTCCAACAAAAGAAAGATGCATTCAGTAATAGGCAGAAAAACATTAGAGTGTTTTCTGGGGAAAAGAGTGTGAATGAGCTTGTCATTCACCACCTTCCAAACAACTACTAGGATTTTTTGGCTCATGGTAAAAATATAGTCCAGAAAGTATATTTTGACATTAAATTCATTTCTTGTCAGATAAGTGCCGATTCTGAGAGGTTACTATTTGATGCCATTTCCCTCTTCCCTTCTTATTAACTATGAGTTATAAGAATATCCTCAATGTTACCAAATGAATCCCTAATACTCATCTTATTATGTTTATTTTGTGCTATTTTAAAAATGAAACTTATGCCAAACAAGCTTGAGAGATTTCATTGGAGGTGAGCATCCTTTACAATTTGGTGCTTTCAGAGCCCCGTTTCCGCTTATCATCTCCCCATCCTACCACTTCTGAGTTATTTGTTTTAGTCAATAAATACAAATTATGTGGGGTATTGTGCCAGAACCAGGGTAGAATGATAAGCAAAAATGGGTACAATCATTCCTGGAAATTTTTGCCCAGCAGCTTCTAGAGCTCTGCTGTCCAGTACAGTAGCCAGTAACCACACATGGCTATTTAAATTCATTGAAATTAAGTTAAAAATCCAATCCTCAGTCACACTAGCTACATTTCAAATGCTCACACATGCTAGTGGCTGTCATATTAGATAGCATATATAGAGAACCTTCCTATCATCGCAGAATATTGTATTGGAAAGCGCTGGCCTAGAGGTGAAGAATGTGGCATCTGGAATCAGGCTACCTGGATTGAAAGCCTGGTCAACCTCACTAGCAATGTCACCTCAAGGGATATTTATTAGTCTCTCTGTGGCTCCATCTTTCTCATCTAAAAATGGGAATACTAATAATACTTACCTAGGAATAATCATAGTACCTACTTGAGAAAGTTGCTGTAAGAATTAAGTGAGAAGATCCATACAAAGTTTCCGACACATTTCATATGCATTCAGAGTAAGCACTCGATAAATGTTGACTATTATTATTGTAGGTAGTGGAGTATAGAAACATTAATTAAGTCATGAAACAGGTAAAGACAACATTACAAACTCTGATGGATGCTCTAAAGGAAAGTTGCACTGTGCTAAGAGGCTGTACAACGCATGAACCAGTTTTACTTCCTGAGGAATTAAGAGTTAGCTGGGAGAAATAGAGTTATGAGTTTCCCTTCCCTTTTTAAAGAGCTCTTCAAATGTAATTTGCTTAGGTTAAAAAAAAATGTTTCCTCCACTCGGAAGTTGAATTCTTGCATCAAAAAAGAATTACTAATTTTGTCTTTCCTAAATCTAATAGAGACTACACACCCTTATGATGGGTCAGAGAGTTTTCAGGCAATTATGTTTTGAGCTCCAGACAATAAAGAGGGATGTACCCAGTTGAGAAATAAAGAGGGAGGAGGTATTAGAGAGTCATTCCCTTTAATAAATTATCACTGAGTGGGACACTTGGGAAATTGGAAACCGGAGGGCCACTTTTAACTCCTGGGGAGACTAGTTATAATACTGAGATAATTGAGGTATGGAAAAAAATAGTTTTATGTAGATGAAGCTCCTAACTTTCTAAATGTTGCCTTCATCTATTAGAAACCATAAACTTAAAGTTTGGAAAGTGGACATCTGTGCTAAAATTAGAATAGATAACTAAATTTATCTATGGAAAGAAATACCCCATTAATAAACAGTATTATAATGAATACTTTAATATGTGATCAGGAGAGCTTTGCAAATCAAAACAGGAAGAAAGGATTATTCTATAAATACTGGAATGACTGGACAGCAGTTTGAAGGATGTAAGTTGTATATACTATTATATTATGTATCAAAACAAATTCCATGTGGAAAAAGTGATAAATATTAAAAATAAATCAAAGCAAAGATAAATAATCAAATATTTATCAAAATTCTTGAAGGAATATGCCTTTTCTAATTTAAAAGTGATAAAATCTACCTCAAAGAAAATTTAGAACTTCTATAGATAAACAAAATTAGCAAAATAGATCACAAATAGATACTAAAAGATATTTTCAACAGACATGATTTCTTTATTAGATTAAAAATATACGAAAATTAATTTAAAAATACTTATTTCCCCATAAATAAATCAACAAAGGATGAATAAACAATTCACTAAAGAATACAGCTATCAAAAAAGAGGAAATCAATAGGATTTGAGAAGATGGTGGAAGAGTAAGAGGCGGAGATCACCTTCCTCCCCACAAATACTTCAGAAATACATCTACATGTGGAACAACTCCTACAGAACACCCACTGAATGCTGGCAGAAGACCTTCAGACCTCCCAAAAGGCAAGAAACTCCCAACGTACCTGGGTACAGCAAAAGAAAAAACAGAGACAAAAGAATAGGGACGGGACCTGCACCAGTGGGAGGGAGCCGTGAAGGAGGAAAGGTTTCCACACACTAGGAAGCCCCTTCGTGGGCGGAGACTGTGGGTGGCGGAGGGGGGAAGCTTCAGAGCCGTGGAGGAGAGCACAGCAACAGGGGTGCAGAGGGCAAAGCAGAGAGATTCCCGCACAGAGGATCAGTGCGACCAGCACTCACCAGCCCAAGAGACTTGTCTGCTCACCTGCCGGGGTGGGTGGGGGCTGGGAGCTGAGGCTCAGGCTTCGGTCCGATCGCAGGGAGAGGACTGGCGGCGTGAACACAACCTGAAGGGGTTAGTGCACCACAGCTAGCCGGGAGGGATTCTGGAAACAAGCCTGGACCTGCAGAAGAGGCAAGAAACTTTTTCTTGCCTCTTTGTTTCCTGGTGCGCAAGGAGAGGGGATTAAGAGTGCTGCTTAAAGGAGCTCCAGAGACAGGCGCGAGCCGTGGCTAACAGCGCGGACCCCAGAGACAGGCATGAGATGCTAAGGCTGCTGCTGCGGCCACCAAGAAGCCTGTGTGTGAGCACAGGTCACTCTCCACACCTCCCTTCCGGGGAGCCTGTGCAGCCCGCCACTGCCAGGGTCCCGAGATCCAGGGACAACTTCGGGAGAACGCATGGCACGCCTCAGGCTGTTGTAACATCACGCAGGCCTCTGCCGCCGGGCTCGCCCCGCATCCATACCCCTCCTCCCTCCCGGGCTGAGTGAGCCAGAGCCCCCGAAGCAGCTGCTCCTTTAACCCGGTCCTGTCTGAGCAAAGAACAGACACCCTCAGGCGACCTAACCGCAGAGGCGGGGCCAAATCCAAAGCTGAACCCTGGGAGCTGTGCGAACAAAGAAGAGAAAGGAAAATCTCTCCCAGCAGCCTCAGGAACAGTAGATTAAATCTCCACAATCAACTTGATGTACCCTGCATCTGTAGAATACCTGAATAGACAAAGAATCATTCCAAATTGAGGAGGTGGACTTTGAGAGCAAGATAGACTACTTTTTCCCTTTTTCCTCTTTTTGTGAGTGTGTATGTGTACGTTTCTGTGTGAGATTTTCTCTGTATAGCTTTGCTTTAACCATTTGTCCTAGGGTTCTGTCCGTCCATTTTTTTTTTTTTAAGTTTTAAAATTTTTTTCTTAATATTTTTTATTTTAATAACTTTATTTTATTTTATCTTACTTTATTTTATTTTATCCTCTTTCTTTCTTTCTTTCTATTTTTTCTCCCTTTTATTCTGAGCCGTGTGGAGGACAGGCTTTTGGTGCTCCAGCCAGATGTCAGAGCTGTGCCTCTGAGGTGGGAGAGCCAACTTCAAGACAGTGGTCCACAAGAGACCTCCCAGCTCCATATAATAGCACACGGCAAAAATCTCCCAGAGATCTCCATCTCAACACCAGCACCCAGCTTCACTCAACGACCAGCAAGCTACAGTGCTGGACACCCTATGCCAAACAACTAGCAAGACAGGAACACAATCCCACCCATTAGCAGAGAGGCTGCCTAAAATCATAATAAGTCCACAGACACCCCAAAACACACCACCAGATGTGGACCTGCCCACTAGAGAGACAAGATCCAGCCTCATCCACCAGAATACAGGCACTAGTCCCCTCCACCTGGAAGCCTGCACAACCCACTGAACCAACTTTAGCCACTGGAGACAGACATCAAAAACAACGGGAACTACGAACCTGCAGCCTGCAAAAAGGAGACCTCAAACACAGTAAGATAAGCAAAATGAGAAGACAGAAAAACACACAGCAGATGAAGGAGCAAGATAAAAATGCACCAGACCTAAAAACTGAAGAGGAAATAGGCAGTCTACCTGAAAAAGAATTCAGAATAATGATAGTAAAGATCCAAAATCTTGGAAATAAAATAGAGAAAATGCAAGAAACATTTAACAAGGATCTAGAAGAACGAAAGAGGAAACAAGCAACGATGAACAACACAATAAATGAAATTTAAAATACTCTAGAAGGGATCAATATCAGAATAACTGAGGCAGAAGAACGAATAAGTGACCTGGGGATAAAATAGTGGAAGTAACTACTGCAGAGCAGAATAAAGAAAAAAGAATGAAAAGAAATGAGGACAGTCTCAGAGACCTCTGGGACAACATTAAACACACCAACATTCGAATTATAGGGGTCCCAGAAGAAAAAGTGAAAAAGAAAGGGACTGAGAAAATATTTGAAGAGATTATAGTTGAAAACATCCCTAATATGGGAAAGGAAATAGTTAAGCAAGTCCAGGAAGCATAGAGAGTCCCATACAGGATAAATCCAAGGAGAAACATGCCAAGACACATAATAATCAAACTGTCAAAAATTAAATACAAAGAAAACATATTAAAAGCAGCAAGGGAAAAACAACAAATAACACACAAGGGAATCCCCATAAGGTTAACAGCTGATCTTTCAGCAGAAACTCTGCAAGTCAGAAAGGAGTGGCAGGACATATTTAAAGTGATGGAGAAAAATCTACAACCAAGATTTCTGTACCCAGCAAGGATCTCATTCAGATTTGTTGGCGAAATTAAAGCCATTACAGACAAGCAAAAGCTGAGAGAGTTCAGAACCACCAAATCATCTTTACAACAAATGCTAAAGGAACTTCTCTAGGCAGGAAACACAAGAGAAGGAAAAGACCTACCATAACACACCCGAAACAATTAAGAAAATGGGAATAGGGACATACATATCGATAATTATGTTCAATGTAAATGGATTAAATGCTCCAACCAAAAGACACAGACGGGCTGAATGAATACAAAAACAAGAGCCATATATATGCTGTCTACAAGAGACCCACTTCAGACACATACAGACCCACTAGGGACACATACAGACTGAAAGTGAGGGGATGGAAAAACATATTCCATGCAAATGGAAATCAGAAGAAAACTGGAGTAGCAATTCTCATATCAGACAAAATAGACTTTAAGATAAAGACTATTACAAGAGACAAAGAAGGACACTACATAATGATCAAGGGTATGATCCAAGAAAAAGGTATAACAATTGTAAATATTTATGCACGCAATGTAGGAGCACCTCAATACATAAGGCAAATACTAAGAGCCATAAAGAGGAAATCAACAGTAACACAATCATAGTAGGGGGCTTTAACACCCCACTTTCACCAATGGACAGATCATCCAAAATGAAAGTAAATAAGGAAACACAAGCTTTAAATGATACATTAAACAAGATGGACTTAATTGATATTTATGAGACACTCCATCCAAAAACAACAGAATACACATTTTTCTCAAGTGCTCATGGAACATTCTCCAGGATACATCATATCTTGGGTCACAAATCTAGCCTTGGTAATATTAAAAAAATTGAAATCGTATCAAGTATCTTTTCCGACCACAACGCTGTAAGACTAGATTTCAATTACAGGAAAAGATCTGTAAAAAATACAAACACATAGAGGCTAAACAATACACTACTTAATAACGAAGTGATCACTGAATAAACCAAAGAGGAAATCAAAAAATGTCTAGAAACAAATGACTATGGAGACACAACGACCCAAAACCTATGGGATGCAGCAAAAGTAGTTGTAAGAGGGAAGTTCATAGCAATACAATCCTACCTTAAGAAACAGGAAACATCTCAAATAAACAACCTAACCTTATACCTAAAGAAATTAGATAAAGAGGAACAAAAAAACCCCAAAGTTAGCAGAAGGAAAGAAATCATAAAGATCAGATCAGAAATAAATGAAAAAGAAATGAAGGAAATGATAGCAAAGATCAATAAAACTAAAAGCTGGTTCTTTGAGAAGATAAACAGAATTGATAAACCATTAGCCAGACTCATCAAGAAAAAGAGGGAGAAGACTCAAATCAATAGAATTAGAAATGAAAAAGAAGAAGTAACAACTAACACTGCAGGAATAAAAGGGGCATGAGAGATTACTACAAGCAACTCTATGCCAATAAAACGGACAACCTGGAAGAAATGGACAAATTCATAGAAATGCACAACCTACTGAGACTGAACCAGGAAGAAATAGAAAATATAAACAGACCAATCACAGCACTGAAATTGAAACTCAGATTAAAAATCTTCCAACAAACAAAAGCCCAGGACCAGATGGCTTCACAGGTGAATTCTATCAAACATTTACAGAAGAGCTAACATCTATCCTTCTCAAATTCTTCCAAAATATAGCAGAGGGAGGAACACTCCCACACTCATTCTACGAGGCCACCATTATCCTGATACCAAAACCAGACAAAGATGTCACAAAGAAAGAAAACTACAGGCCAATATCACTGATGAACATAGATGCAAAAATCCTCAACAAAATACTAGCAAACAGAATCCAACAGCACATTAAAAGGATCATGCACCATGATCAAGTGGGATTTATCCCAGTAATGCAAGGATTCTTCAATATACGCAAATCAATCAATGTGATACACCATATTAACAAATTGAAGAATAAAAACCATATGATCATCTCAATAGATGCAGAGAAAGCTTTCAACAAAATTCAACACCCATTTATGATAAAAACCCTCCAGAAAGTAGGCATAGAGGGAACTTTCCTCAACATAATAAAGGCCATATATGACAAACCCACAGCCAAGATCATCCTCAATGGTGAAAAACTGAAACCATTTCCACTAAGATCAGGAACAAGATAAGGTTGCTCACTCTCACCACTATTATTCAACATAGTTTGGAAGTTTTAGCCATAGCAATCAGAGAAGAAAAAGAAATAAAAGGAATCCAAATCGGAAAAGAAGAAGTAAAGCTGTCACTGTTTGCAGGTGACATGATACTATACATAGAGAATCCTAAAGATGCTACCAGAAAGCTGCTAGAGCTAATCAATGAATTTGTAGCAGGATGCAAAATTAATGCACAGAAATCTCTGGCATTCTTATACACTATTGATGAAAAATCTGAAAGTGAAATTAAGAAAACACTCCCATTTACCACTGCAACAAAAAGAATAAAATATCTAGGTATAAGCCTACCTAAGGAGACAAAAGACCTGTATGCAGAAAATTATAAGACACTGATGAAAGAAATTAAAGATGATACAAATAGATGGAGAGATATACCATGTTCTTGGATTGGAAGAATCAACATTGTGAAAATGACTCTACTACCCAAAGCAATCTACAGATTCAATGCAATCCCTATCTAACTACCACTGGCATTTTTCACAGAACTAGAACAAAAAATTTCACAATCTGTATGGAAAAACAAAAGACCCTGAGGAGCCAAAGCAATCTTGAGAACAAAAAATGGAGCTGGAGTTATCAGGCTCCCTGACTTCAGGCTATACTACAAAGCAACAGTAATCAAGACAGTATGGTACTGGCACAAAAACAGAAATATAGATCAATGGAACAGGATAGGAAGCTCAGAGATAAATCCACGCACATATGGTTACCTTATCTTTGATAAAGGAGGCAAGAATATACAGTGGAGAAAAGACAGCCTCTTCGATAAGTGTTGCTGGGAAAACTGGACAGGTACATATAAAAGTATGAAATTAGAACACTCCCTAACACCATACACAAAAATAAACTCAAAATGGATTAAAGACCTAAATGTAAGGCCAGACACAATCAAACTCTTAGAGGAAAACATAGGCAGAACACTCTGACATAAATCACAACAAGATCCTTTTTGACCCACTTCCTAGAGAAATAGAAATAAAAACAAAAATAAACAAATGGGACCTAATGAATCCTAAAAGCTTTTGCACAGCAAAGGAAACCATAAACAGGACCAAAAGACAACCCTCAGAATGGGAGAAAATATTTGCAAATGAAGCAACTGACAAAGGTTTAATCTCGAAAATTTACAAGCATCTCATGCAGCTCAATATCAAAAAGACAAATATCCCAATCCAAAAATGGGCAGAAGACTTAAATAGACATTTCTCCAAAGAAGACATACAGATGGCCAAGAAGCACATGAAAAGCTGCTCAACATCACTAATTATTAGAGAAATGCAAATCAAAACTACAATGAGATATCATTTCACACCGATCAGAATGGCCATCATGAAAAAATCTAGAAACAATAAATGCTGGAGAGGGTGTGTAGGAAAGGGAACACTTTTGCATTGTTGTTGGGAATGTAGATTGATACAGCCACTATGGAGAACAGTATGGAGGTTCCTTAAAAAACTACAAATAGAACTCCCATACGACCCAGCAATCCCACTACTGGGCATATACCCTGAGAAAACCATAATTCAAAAAGAGTCATGTACCAAAATGTTCACTGCAGCTCTATTTACAATAGCCAGGACATGGAAGCAACCTAAGTGTCCATCAGCAGATGAATGGATAAAGAAGATGTGGCACATATATACAATGGAATATTACTCAGCCATAAAAAGAAACAAAATTGAGTTATTTGTAGTGAGGTGGATGGACCTAGAGTCTGTCATACAGAGTGAAGTAACTCAGAAAGAGAAAAACAAATACCGTATGCTAACACATATATATGGAATCTAAGAAAAAAAAAGTCGTGAAGAACCTAGGGGTCAGACGGGAATAAAGACACAGTCCTACTAGAGCATGGACCTGAGGATATGGGGAGCGGGAAGGGTAAGCTGTGACAAAGTGAGAGAGTGTCATGGCCATATATACACTACCAAACGTAAAATAGATAGCTAGTGGGACGTTGCTGCTTAGCACAGGGAGATTAGCTAGGTGGTTTGTGACCACCTAGAGGGGTGGGATAGGGAGGGTGGGAGGGAGGGAGATGCAAAAGGGAAGAGATATGGGAACATATGTATATGTATAACTGATTCACTTTGTTATAAAGCAGAAACTAACACACCTTTGTAAAGCAATTATACTCCAATAAAGATGTTAAAAAAATAAAAAAATAGACATAGACTGTCATGTAATACTGCAAAAAAAAGAGGAAATCAGTGTTTTAAATTATTGACACTTAAATATAAACTAACTTAATTATTATTTTCACATACTACGGTAAAAAAATATTTCACCATAATTTCCAATGCTGACAGAGGTGTACTGGAATTGTAATTCTTATGCAATGTTAGTGACATTGAAAAATACATGTCAGGAACCAGACATACATCTCCTTGCCCACTCCCTGTCCCCACAAAAATGTCCAGAAGATCCTACTAATCCTGGGTCTGAGAATCCAACCTAAAGAAATAATCTAAAATATGGAGCAAACTATATGCATCGTAATATTAACCTCAACATTAATTGCCACGCAGAATCAAGGAAGAAATCAAAATATCCAACAAATGAAAAATGGGTTAAATAAATTATGGTAACTCTGTAACATATAACATATCATAATTATATAATATGTAATTATATGATTGCATTATTCAATTATTCATGTACTAACAATGCTTATAATAAAAATCAAGATAAAAATACTATGTGTGATTACATATGCACTTTGATTACAAGAAGGTTGAAAATAAAGGAATATGAAGTGAATTCTATTAGGACATACTAAAATATTCATAATAGTGGGATTTTAAATTATTAATTTTTATATAGATTATTTATAGCCACATATTATATATGAATATGTAATTACATATATTTATTATATCTGTAGTATGTGTAGTTTATAAACATATTAATATATTAATACCATATAGTGATTGATAAGTAAATAATAAATATATTAAATATAAATAAGAGTAAAATATATATTATATATGTCATATATAAACATTTTACTGAAAGCTAAAAGTCAGCTGTCTTCTAATCTTAATGTTATAGAGTTTACCATGCAAAGAGTGATGATGACTTCTTTGCCAGTAAATATAGCCAAAAATAACAAGGTGTTAAGGAAACTTACTGTGTTACTACATAAAAATAGATGTTATAATTAGTTATGACAGTAGGTGATTACTATTCATAGCAACCTGACTGAGTTTCAGTGGGTCACTTTTTATTCTAGTTTTTATCAAGGTAATGTTTGTTAAGGTGAAATGCATAGTTATTTTGTATATAATTTTATAAGTTTGGTGAATCAAAATACAGAATATTTCCAGCAATCTAGCAAGTACCCTTTTGTCCCCTTCCAGATAATATCTACTTCTCATAGGAAACCTCAATTTTATTTCAGTATAGCAAATTTATTTTCCTATTTAAAAATTTCATATAAATGGATCGCACAGTATGTATTCTTTTATATCTAATGGTGAATTGACCAGTTTATCATTATGTAATGTCCCTCCTTATCTCTAGCAAGGCTTCTAGACTTGATGTCAATTTTGACTGGTACTTTGTTTTTTTTTTAATATTCATTCATTTATTTAGTTGAACCGGGTCTTAGTTGCAGTCGGTGGGCTCCTTAATTGCGGCTTGCCAGCTCATTAGTTGCAACACATGGGCTCCTTAGTTGTGGCAGGCAGCCTCCTTAGTTGTGGCATGCAAACTCTTAGTTGCAGCATGCATGTGGGATCTAGTTCCTTCACCAGGGATCAAACCCAGGCCCACTGCATTGGGATCATGGAGCCTTATCCACTGCACCACCAGGGAAGTCCATTGTCTGGTACTTTTGTAGCCACACAGTATATTGTTTTGATTCATCCACTTTCAACCTATCTATGGTTTTATATTTAAAGTGCATTTTTTATAGATAATGTATAAATAGTTCTTACTTTTTTATCCAGTGTGACAATCTCTGGCTTTTAATTGAAGTGTTAGTCCATTTAATATTGTTTTTGATGTTGGTGGATTTTGGCCCACCATTTTGCCATTTGTTTTCTACTTGTTCCATCTATTTTTTGTATTCTTAATCATCTATTCCTTCCTTCTTTTTATTTGTTAATATTTTTAATGTTATTCAATTTTACTTGTTCTTTTGAATTCTTAACTATAACTCTTTATGATTGTTTTAGTTGTTCGTATAGGAGTTGTAACATATATCATTCATTTATTACAGTATAATAAGATTTAATATTATACTAATTCATATAAAATGTAAGAACTTTGGAATAATATAATCCCATTCCCCTAACCTTTGCACTATAATAATCATATATTTATAACTATGTATACTATAAACTAAAAATCTGTATTACTATCAATATTTTTGCTTTAATAAGTCAAATATCTTTGAAGCAAATTAATAGAAGAAAAATGCTATATTTTAATTTTATATTTATTTCATATTTATATTTATCCTCATATTTACCATTTCTTGTGCTCTTCATTTCTTCTCACACATGTTAATCTCCATCTAGTGTTATTTCCCTTTATCTTGAATAACTTCCTTTAGCATTTTCCATATTGCAGATATACTGGCCACAAATTCTCTCAACTTACATTTATTTGAAAATGTCTTTATTTTTGAAGGATATTCAACTAAATATAGAATTCAGGATTGACAGATTTGTCCCAGCACTTAAAAGTGGTACTCTACTGTTTTCTAGTTTCTACTATTTCTGATAAGGATTCAGCTATCATTTGTACTTTTGTTCCCTTATATGTAATATGTCTTTTTTTTCTCCTCTGTCTCCTTTCATGATTCTTTCTTTATCTTTGGTTTTTAGAGTTTTGACTATGATGCACTTAAGTATTTTTTTTTTTTTTTGTCCTCTTTGGTATTTGCTGGGCTTTTTGAGTATCTAAGTAGATTTTTTTCACCAAATTTGAGAAAAATTTGGCCATTGTTTCTTCAGATATTTGGTCTGCCACATTATTTCCCTCCTATTCTTCTGCGACTCTAATTACACATGTGTTATATGGTTTAATATTATCCTGAAGGTCACTGAGGTTCTATTTTTATTTCGATCACATTCTCTTTTTTTTAAAGATTGGATAATTTCTATTTTTTTAATTTATTGACTATTTCTTCTGCCATCTCTAATCTGCTGTTAAACCCATCCAATGAATTTTTCATTTCGAATATTGCACTTTTCAGTTCCAGAATTTTTTTTTTTTTTTTTTTTTTTTGCGGTACGCGGGCCTCTCACTGCTGCGGCCTCTCCTGTTGCGGGGCACAGGCTCCGGACGCACAGGCCCAGTGGCCATGGCTCACGGGCCCAGCCGTTCCGCGGCATGTGGGATCTTCCCGGACCAGGGCACGAACCTGTGTCCCCTGCGTCGGCAGGCGGACTCTCAACCACTGCGCCACCAGGGAAGCTCCAGAATTTTTATTTAATTCTATTTATAGTTTCATTTCTCTGCTGTAACTTACCATGTTTTATCATTCATTATGACCATCTTTTTTTTACATCTTTGTACGTATTAGTAATAGCTACTTTCTAGTCTTTACCATCTGGATTAACTTTGAGTCATTTCTATTCACTAGTTTTTCTCTTGGTGAGGAGTCACTTTTTTCTGCTTTTCTTCACATGTCTAGTAATATTTATGGTTTACTGGATATTGTGGATAATACATAGTATAGACCCTACATTCTGTTAGCTTCTTCTGAAGACTATTTTTGTTCTAGCAGATTGCAAATTACTGGCCAGTCATCTTGCCGTTGGAAAGGCTGGGCTTTACATTGGTTAGGTGGGTCTATTCCAGGTGTACCCTTAGTTTTCGGGTGAATCTCTTAATCTTGAGACATCATTTTCTTCCTAATCATGGCCCTTTTGGGCTTTCAATGGAAAGCCTGAATTTTTTATCTGTCCCTTCTAACTTGGCAGGACATAGATTTTAAACCCACAGTGAGCAGCATCTGAAATATCTGCTCAAATCTTTCAAACTTCAAGCTGTGACTCTCTGATTGTCTCTTTAGAGTCTCCTCTGCAATTCAAAGACCCGCCACAGATTTGAGGGGAGTTGACATGCTGATTCACTCCCTCCTTTCTAGACATTTCCTCCTGAATTTCCAGCCACTCTGGCAGCCCAACAGAGCCCTAAATGTTGTCCTCTGACACGTGGGCCCTATCAGATTGTGGCTTTCTGCTTAAGTTTTACTTATCCTAAGCATCACAGACTAGGAGTGCCCTAAGGGAAAATGCCAATTAAAAATGAATCTCAAACAGTACATCTTCCTTCTTTTAAAGATTGAAACTCCTCCAGTGTCTACCTGCTTTTAGTCACTCTCCATTGCTTTAAATAGTTTTTATATTTTTTCCAAACTTTATAGTTATCCATAGGAGGGATAGTCAGTCGATAGTCTTAAAAGTAACTCTGCCATTACTGAAACAGGAACCCCAGTGGAATATTTTATCAATCTTTCTTGTATGAGCTATGTTTCCCTAATTGGGGAGCTTCCAATGACATGCTCTGTGGAGCATTTATGTTGCTATAGCAGAATTGATATGGAATGAGAAAAACACTACTGGAAGACTTGCAAAATATACCTTCTCTTCCTAAAACATACTCATACTCCAAACATTCCCTAACTCTCTTTCTGCTCAAAATCCATACAATTTGAGAAACTGATATTCTCAGGAACTGGTACACCCCTCCCTTCATTGGGTCAATGGATTGGGAAAGATCATGTGACCAGGTTATGGCCAGAAAACCTCTGCCTCTGAGCCTAATGACAAAGCTTTAAAATGCAGCTAGAGATCCAAGAGATGGATGTCACCTTCGTTTGCTGTCAGAATAAGAACTCTGCTTAATAACAATTTAAAAAGAAAGAGGATTAAGTTAAATTGATAACACTCTTCTTGGATATAGACTGGCTTTTCCCTCATTTGGTAAGCTTCAACAAAGGCTAAAGTACCAAAGTCCTTTCTTAAGTTTTATCTTACATGAACAGACCCTTTTGGTTTTATCATATTAAGGTCTGATACATTTTCAATCATCTAAAGTCAATTATCTGAGAGAATATATCTAATAGAAGATGAGTTTTAGAGTCAGGCTAACCTGAATTTTAATCCCAGCTGTACCATTATATTAGCTTTGTGATTTGGGCCATGATATTTAAGCTTTCTGATCTTCAGTTTCTGAACCTAAAAAAACATGACTATTAATAGTGATCCTACTGGGAATGCTCTGAGGTTGAAATTAGATAATGTATTTAAAGTGCCTGGCAAAGTATCTGACACAGAGTACGCACTCAAAAAGTAGAAGGGTATTATCATCTTATGATTGTGGTAACAATACTAACATTTTCATTATTAGCTAGCCAGTGGAAGAAAGAGCGCAAGGATTCAAAAGAACAAGATACAGATTTTTTTCCTCTCTGTAATACACCATACTCTTTTGGTACTTTGTTATAAAAACTAATTATGGGGGCTTCCCTGGTGGCGCAGTGGTTGAGAGTCCGCCTGCCGATGCAGGGGACACGGGTTCGTGCCCCGGTCCGGGAAGATTCCACATGCCGCGGAGCGGCTGGGCCCGTGAGCCATGGCCACTGAGCCTGCGTGTCCGGATCCTGTGCTCTGCAATGGGAAAGGCCACAACAGTGAGAGGCCCGCGTACCACAAAAAAAAAAACACAAAAAACCTAATTATGCATATCTGGCTCTTTCTTGACTATTTTTCCTGCCTCATCTCTACACTGTTTTCTTCACCAACTTAAAATTCTCACCCAGACCAAACCTTTTTAGGTTTCTTAACTACGCAAAACTCTTTTCACTTGAAAGCCTTTTATTTATTCTGTTCCCTGGCTCTTGGCCTACCTTTTTACAGATCTGTCTTGAGGTCTTGGTTTAAACATCACTTCTACAGAGAAGTCTACTCTGGCCACCCAGTCTAAGTAGCCAGACATTTATTAATCTCATGACATCACCTAGTTTGTTTCTTTTCTAGCACTTTTCACAATTTTTGATTATACATTTGCTTGTTAATTCCCCCCCACAAAACTATAAGCCTTGTCCTATGAGGGTAGTGACCATATCTGCTTTATTCATTCATCAGCATATCTCGGGCTCAATTTAGTCAATGCTTATTTTGTGAATGGGCAAACCAAACAACAAATGTGAGCTAAGAGAGTGCCATGGGGTAAATAAAGTTGGCTTATGATTTGCCGCAAATAACTGGCCATAGTTTGTTCTGCAACAGTAGAGGCATGAAAAGTGATTGAGCCATTGAACTTTCAGAGGCACATAAATAACAAATAAACCATTCAGTTATGTTATGTGTACCAATCGATGAGTATTGACTAATGGCTTAAAAAGTAATACCATGCTTTTTTTCCCCTCTCTTCTCTAGAATGGCCACATCTGTTGCTCAGTGGATCCACAGTGCCTTCAGGAACTGTGAAGTTAACTGTCTCACTGGAAATTTCTGTTTAAAGAATGTTCTTTCATTAAAAAGACCAAAAAAAAAAAAAAATTGAAGTGGATGATTTGTGGGCAGCTAAGTGCAGCATTGTTAATAGCTGAGTAAACTTTCAATTATGAAATTTGTGGAGCTTGAGAAAACCACAAAAGGAAACTTCTTGGGGCAAAACTAGACCAGAATTCCACCTCAACTGCGTCTGATGTTGGCATGTAGAAGAATGCGTGTGAAATACACACCATGACATCACGACCTCTGGATGTAAAGCCTGAGCTTACGGGAGCTTCGGAAGCCTCTAGCTTCACTGGTGCAGAAAATTTTCCTCTAGATCAGAATCTTCACAAATCAGTTCAGTTCTTCACTGCAAAAAATAAAATGTAAGGCAGTGAACGAATTCTGTTTTCCGAAGCAAAGCAAAGAAGCTATAACATGTTATCTGTACAGTATACACTCTGAGAAGAAATCTGAAGCGAGTTATTGTCATGATAAAAATAATGCACAGGCATGGTTACTTAATATTTTCTAACAAGAGATGTCATCCTTATTTCATTGTTTTACTGCACTTAATATTATTTGGTTGAATTTGTTAAGTATAAGCTCGTTCTTGTGTAAAATTAAATAAATATTTCTCTTACCTTATAACATGTCCAAGTGTCTGCATAATGTGTTCCTTTTCCCCCACAGATGCCTCAGTATACAAACTGCTTTCTAGTTCCGCTGATGAGAAACTCCCACCATGCTATTCCCAAACTGAAAGGTGATTTTCACTCCATTTCATGCCGAAGTGGCGGGGAGGTGGGTGATGGATACCTTTGTTCTGCCTCTCTGGATCCTCTCAGTCATCTTTTACCCTGCCTCATATCCTGGGGGCTGACCTGTATACGTTGTATTAGTAGGTTCTCTTGTCCTCTGGATTCTGATGCGGTTTGACCAGTGGTGACCACCGGCAGGGTATCAGAAAGAGGACGTTTGGATATTTATTCTGCTGGCTCCTTTCCTGCCAGGTTACTACCATGATTAGCTGTGTCACTTACTGAAGGTGACATCTCCTGACAGGTGACCCTCTCTGTTAAGCTACCCCCTCCAGTTTTTGATAACTTCTATTTGCTTCTTCTGGCTTAGAGATAATAACAACTCTGGCTGCTTTGTCCTTTCAGGTACCTGATCGATTTCTTGTTGTTTTCCCTATCTCCTATTGCATCTTTATAAATCGTCCCTTTGTTAAACTGTCTTTAATTAGCCAGCTCGAGTGTGACATCTGTTTCCTGTCAGGACTTTGATATACATAAGTAGGGTAGTATGTGAGGGTTGGGAATATCTTCAAGAATTGGTCCTTCACAATTTGATATAAAAATTTAAAGAATCCCAGTCTTAGAAGGCATTATGATATTACATGTTAAAATTTTTGATGCACTAGAATCTCAAGAGGAAAAAAATTAACTTACTGATGCCCAATAGAGGAGTTAATCCAATATTGCCCTAGTCATATGTTTTGTGCTAGGGTGAAAAAGGAAATATATTATTAAATTCACTTTTAGTTTAGAGACTTCTTTAAAGAAAAAAAAAAAGGAAAGGAACAGGATATGACTCCCACAAGCTACAGAAATGGTAAAGTGGCATTTTAACTACCCCTTCCCCATTGTTATGGGAACAACCTAACAGGAGCTGAGCTAAAGGATAATTTATAAATGTCTTAATACTTTGGCATGTGTAATATTTATTAAATGTGTGAATTCAAGTATCTCAATATTCCCTGGTTTTATCATAAACGATTTTTTCTGCAGCCTTTTTATATTTAATTTAAAATTTCAGCAGAGCATAAAGTTTATTTTACTTTATAAAAATTTTTTTTGGGCTGCGTTGGGTCTTCGTTGCTGCTTGCGGGCTTTCTCTAGTTGCGGCGAGCAGGGGCTACTCTTCGTTGTGGTGTGCGGGCTTCTCATTGCAGTGGCCTTTCTTGTTGCGGAGCATGGACTCTAGGTGCGTGGGCTTCAGTAGTTGTGGCGCACAGACTCAGTATTTGTGGGGCTCTAGAACACAGGCTGAGTAGTTGTGGCGCATGGGCTTAGTTGCTCGGTGGCATGTGTGATCTTCCCATACCAGGAATCGAACCTGTGTCATCTGTATTGGCAGGCAGATTCTTAACCACTGCGCCACCAGGGAAGTCCTAAGTTTATTTTGGGGGGGCATTATTTACTATGGTAACTAGCAATTTAGTCTCCAAGAAGGTATTAATTTGAAGTTTTTTCTACATATTTCTCCCATATATAGATTTGGGATTTCATATTAAATCTCCCTAAAGTATATTTTATTTGCTTTTATGAGGAGAGTGAGAAATAGTATGTGCCTGTGCGTGTGTGTATACACACACATACTCAATCTACATCCATATATTTGTATATATTCATCAATCAGTGGGATCAGCAATAAACAAAATGTGGTATGTTTATATTACAGACTACTCTAGAGGATGCAAATGAATACATACAGCAACATGGATGAATCTCAGAAACATGTTGAGTAAAAAACAAGATGCAAAAAAGGAACATTTTTTACAGTATTTACATAAAATTTTTAAATGCGCAAAACTTTGTGTTATGTTTATGCAAGTACAAATATGCATAAAATGCATATCAAAATGCATGGGAATGATAAATATCAAATTAGGATAGTGGCTGTCTCTGAGAGGTGGAAGAGGGGTGCCAGGTGCACAGGATGTGTAACTGTGTTGGTAATATCTGTTTATCGTTTTATTCTGTATATTTCAGATATTTTAAAATAATACTATCTATTGCTGACATTCAGGTAAATGAATTTACAAATTGACTAAATGTGGGGTTTTTTTGTCCATGCTGCATGGCATGTGGGATCTTAGTTCCTGACCAGGGATGGAACCTCTGCCTCCTGCAGTGGAAGCTAGGAGTCTTAACCAATGGACTGCCAGGGAAGTCCCGACTAGATGTGTTTTCATTTATATTTCTATACCCAAAACTAAGCCAGTTAGTTTTTACATGCACGTATGGAAGTACCTAGATTTGTGGAAGCAAGGCTTTAAACAAATATACACCGTAACGCCTACAAGGTTTCCATTCCTAATTATGTTTTTAAATAAATACAATACTAGTTAAAGGCAGGTAATAAAAGAAAAAAAAATGGTCACATGATATCACCACCTTTGGTACTGGTTTTCTTTGCTCTTTGTCAAATGCTTACATATTTTACATTGTTGCAATCACAGTATCATTTTTATTTCTACATTTTGCATAATATTTTATTGTAAACAATGTTTATATTATTATAAGTTTATAAAATTTTAAGGACTAGTAAATATTTCATTGATGTTAGAAATATAGTCTATTTCCTTCTAACTTTTTCACTATTATAGGTGCTGCTGCAATTCATATGGTGTAAGTTATTTTTTAGACTATATTATCAACAGTAGATTTAATGAAGCAAGTTGTGAACTGTTCGAATAATGTAGTTTAGCTGAGGTATAGTTGATGTACAATATTATATAAGTTTCAGGTATACAACATAGTGAGTCATAATTTTTAAAGTTTATATTACATTTATTTTTATTATATATATTGGCTATATTCCCTGTGTTGTACAATATATCCTTGTAGCTTATTTATTTTATACATAGTAGTTTGCACCTCTTAATCCCCTACCCTTATCTTGATTTAACATGTTTTATTGCTTGTCCAAAGGCTGTATCAAAGAACATTCCACTGTCAATGTATGCAATTACTTTTTATTTTTTGATAGATTTATTTTGTTTATTTAATTATTTATTATTTATTTATTTATTGGCTGCATTGGGTCTTCTGTGGCTGTGCACAGGCTTTCTCTATTTGCCAAGGGCTTCTCATTGCGATGGTTTCTCTTGTTGCGGAGCACAGGCTCCAGGCGTGCAGGCTTCAGTAGTTGTGGCACACGAGCTTCAGTAGTTGTGGCTCGTGGGCTCTAGAGCACAGGCTCAGTAGTTGTGGTGCACGGGCTTAGTTGCTCCGCAGCATGTGGGATCTTCCCTGACCAGGACTCAAACCCGTGTCCCCTGCATTGACAGGTGGATTCTTAACCACTGTGCCACCAGGGAAGCCCTGCAATTACTTTTAAAACAACCTTGTTGCCATTGGATATTATCAATTTAATTTTTGCTCTCCATTGTAGTTTTTTATAGGTGTAAAATGGTACATTACTGTTTTAATTTTAATGTCTTTAAATAACTGTGAGGTTAAACTTATGTAGGCATTGCCATTTTCTACATATGTCCTTTGCTCATATATCTCTAGTCCTTTGATCAATTATACATGAGATAAACAGTAAAAAAATATTCATGTATAATTGTTGGAAATCCTTCCACAAATCTTTGCCAATGTTTTTCTCAAAATATTGTTACTTTTTATAGTTTATTTCTTTTCATTTTTAGTATAAAGAATTTTAATATGTATCACTGATGGTTACTTTTATAACCTCTTATATTTGTTCAAAATTCGTATTATTACATCTCCAAATAGTTCCCTACATATATTCCATACATGGGAAAGCACCTCCTCTAGAAAACATCCAAGAACTATTTGAGTTCTTCTGAACATCAACTGAAATGAGTTTTCTTAAATTTCAACTTAATGTATGTCACGTTGGTCCTAGCTCTATTCGCTGGGACATGTTAACTCATCTTCAGATATTCTTCTGGAACCCTCTTCTTCCACTATTAAATTCCTCTAATTCCTTTAATCTGTCTTGAGAAAAAATATCTCAGTGGTTCTCTTCTAGATGTTTTCCTGTTGTTCATGTGCCCGTGTATGTGTCATGCCTAGAACTAAACACCATATTCCAAGAGAAATATCTCCAGCCAGGGACGCACTTGGTTTAGGACCTGAGACTATAAATAAGGAATCCTTAACTGAGCTTTATTTTACAGACAAGAAAAAAATTTTTTTCTCCCAATTCACCAACTGAGCTCTTCTGATATATTTGAAATTCATAAAAACTTTAAAATGCTAAATAAGAGAACATTTATATTCAAATTATATTCTCCCAAGTGTGTTTATGAAATCGTCTTTCTTAGAGCATATTCAGTGCTGTATAAAATCGTGTTCTATTCGATGGTATTTCACTATTCCGTAAAGAATCTAGTAGCATGTATTTTCTACTTCAAATTGAATTTTCCTAGTAATTTGGGCTTTTCGTCTATAGTAAATACATTTATCAGTGCGGGTCTTTGTGCATCATTTCATCATCTCTAAAATATATTCCAAAGGAAGATAGCTTTGCCTTGTTCTGAAGAAAACAACTTGATTTTATTTCAGTAATTTGAATCTTTTTTTTTTTTTTTTTTTTTGCGGTACGCGGGCCTCTCACTGTTGTGGCCTCTCCCGTTGCGGAGCACAGGCTCCGAAACGCGCAGGCTCAACAGCCATGGCTCACGGGCCCAGCCGCTCCGCGGCATGTGGGATCTTCCCAGACCGGGGCATGAACCCGTGTCCCCTGCATCGGCAGGCGGACTCTCAACCACTGCGCCACCAGGGAAGCCCCAGTAATTTGAATCATTTTAACTGTGAAGCAAAGCCAATAGAAACAGAGTCGTATCACCTTGGTGAAATTCTCACTCTACATAGAGCGGGACACCAGTAAAACACTTCACTAAATGATGATTAACAATAAAGATAGTTATTGCATTGGCATATTTGGCCCATGGCTAGCACAGAATAGACTATCAATACTTTTATGCTTTAGATTGTTTTTCAGCTTTATTGAGGTATAATCCACAAAAAAATTGTAATATATTTAAAGAGTATATCATGATGAATTTCAATCTGTATACATTGTGAAAGGATTTCTACCATCTAGTTAATTAACACATTACATTCATTACATATAGAGAGAGAGAGAGAGAGTGTGTACATTTAAGTTTTACTCTGTTAGCAAATTTCAATTATACAGTACAGTGTTATCAACTATAGCCACCATGTTCTACATTAGATACTCAGACCTTATTCATCTTATAGCTGAAAGTTTTTACCTTTTTACCAGCCTCTCCCTATTTCCTCTGTCCCTAACCCCTGGCAACCACTTTCCTACTCTATGTTTTGATGAGTTTGATTTTTTATTTTAGATTCCATATATAAGTGATACAATGCAGTACATGTTTTTCTCTGTCTGGCTTGTTTCACTTAGCATACTGCCCTCTAGGTCCATCCATGTTGTCACAAACTGCAGGATTTCCTTCTTTTTCATGGTTGAATAATATTCCAATATATGTTGGAATATTATACACACACACACACACAAGATCTCTATTCATTCATCTGTTGACAGACATGAAGATTGTTTCTGTATCTTGGCTATTGTGAATAATGCTGCAGTGAACATGGGAATGCAGATATCTCTTTAAGATCCTGATTTCATTTCCTTCAGCTATATACCCAGAAGTCAGATTTCTGGGCCATATGGTTGCTCTACTTCTAAGTTTTTGAGGAAACTCTATACTATTTTCCATAGTGATGGTACCTATTTACATTCCCAACAGTGCACAAGACTTTCATTTTCTCCACATTCTTGCCCAAACGTGTTATCTCTTGTCTTTCTGATGATAGCTATTCTAACGGGTGTGAGGTAATATCTCATTGTAAAATTGATTTGCAATTCCCTGATTATTAGTGAGATAGAGCACCTTTTAGTATACCTGTTGGACATCTGTATACCTTCTTTGGGAAAATGTCTATACAGATCATCTGCTCATTTTTTAAATCAGAATGTTTCTGTTGTTTGCTATTGAGTTGTGTGAGTTCATATATTTTGGATATGAACCCCTTATTATATATATGATGTGCAAATATTTCCTCCCATTCCACAGGTTGCCTTTTCATTATGTTGATTAGTTTCTTTGCTGTGCAGATGCTTTTTAGCTTGATGTAGTCTTACTTATTTATTTTTCCTTTTACTGTCTTTGCTGTTGGTTTCAAGTCCAAAAAAATCATTGCCAAAACCAAGGTCATAGCTTATCCCCTTTTGTTTTTCTAGGAGTTTTACAGTTTCAGGAGTTTTACAGTTTTCTTTTTCTCCGAGTTTTACAGTTTCAGGTCTTAAATACAAGACTTTAGTCCATTTTGAGTTGCTTTTTGTGTATGATATAAGATGGTGGTCCTGTTTCATTCTTTTGCATGTGGCTGTCAGGTTTCCCAAAATCATGTATTAAACACACTATCATTTCCCCATGGTTCATTCTTGGCTCCCTTGTCGTATCAATTGACCATACTTCCGTGGGTTTCTTTGTAGGCTCTCTATTTTGTTTCCATTGATCTATGTGTCTACTATTATGCCGTAGATTTAGTATGTCCATGGGAGAATGTGAATTCGGGAGGCTCTTTTCTCCATCTTGGACCAGATTCTGCCTATAGCATCAGGTCTTAGACTAAGGAAGAATGAAAGAAGTTCCAGCTCACATAGAGTCCAGAGCGTTGACTAAAAGTGAGTTTGAGGCCAAAGCCTCGTTTAACGGCCAGAGAGTAAATAGTTGAGGTACACATTCTCTGCTGCAACTGCTCAACTCTGCTATTGTAGAGCTAATATACCAAGGTAAAGCATGTGTTGGAGAGCATAATATATAAGTGAATGAGCGACCATTTTTGGCCAGTAGCCCATAGTTTGTCAACCTCTACCCTATGCTATATGAACCAGGGGAAACGTCAACAGCAATATATGTAACCCATTGGGTATTCAGAAATTTGTTGCCCCAAACAGTTGTTCTCTTTCTTATATGTAAACATAGAGAAAATTCATGATCAAAATCCCAAAAGCATTTTATTAAAGCCAAAGTGAAGGGATCACATTTGCTGAATCCACACATAACCCACCTCAATGAAACTTGCCTCCCTCTTCCCTTAGCCCCAAACTCTCTACCTTTTCACCCTAAATCAATTAAGGCTGAGGATCTATGTCCACAGAAAGGCTTCTGCCTTTCCAAAGATCTGTAAATGTCTTACTGCTGCACATGTGAAGACCTCAGGGCTCTAGAAACTGATTCTCAGGGTTCATCAGGCATAAGGGACAGAGCCAACCAAACCCAGCACCCAGGATTTTCTTTCCCTATTTGACATGCAGAGGCAAGTGAGTTTATTTTCCCTAATTTTGGGCTAAGTGCAGTTACCACTTTGGAACCCAGGGAGACAGACTCAGATATCTTCCCTAGGCCTGACAGCCTAAGTCTGCTCACCTACAAAATGGAGTTAACAATACTGCCTACACTGTAGAGCTTTTGTGAGGATTTAATGAATATTCATAAGTATCTAGCCCAGTACTTAATATAAGTATGCAGTAAGTATATTTTTCTTAATACTTATTATTATTCTCAGGTGCCAAAGAGGCTGGTAGAAGAATCTCACTCTTAACTCTTTTACAAAAAGCCACTAACAGCAACCTAAAGCCACTAGTTTGCTACCAATTATTCTGTTAAATTTTCTTCCCAAGAGATATTCATTTATTCAGATCCTCAAATGAGTCAGTCTTTCCCTGTTAGCAAATATAAGTCATACTTTCTACATTTCTCTTCCTGAGCCCGTTACATTTATTATTATTCAAACACAGAATTTTTCTTTCAGAGCCTAGAGGCGGCTGCAGAATCCAGCTCACCAGGGCTCTGGGAAGCCCAGTCTTGTCCTGGCTCCTCTGGATATGAGGCAGATGTACCAGACGGCTGTCCCATGAGGGCTGCTAATTTAGCCAAAGCCCTGCAGAGAAAGGCTTCAGTTCCTCAGTTCAGAAAAGTTTAGGAAAGATTGCAGAGCAACCTGATTTCTAACTACCAAAACTGTAAGAGAGATAGATTTAGATTTCTTGAGATCCCTAGAAATAGCATCAGAATGTTCCTCCATTTGAAGCAAATGAAGGCTAAATATCCTTAACATAAGCGCTAAGAAAATATCGCCTCTACTCAGGGCAAGTCCTACCCACTGCCCTCTGAAGTGGTCCATTTACTATCTAGCAGGATCAATACAGGATCCCAAGCCATTACCCCCACTCAAGGACGTGCCAGCACGTACAGGCACCTCTTTTTTAGTCTATGTCCTCAAAGATATCTGCATCTTGGGATTATTGGAGGAGCAGCAAAATTCCCTTAAATATTCTGAAAGTCGTTAAAAACCAAGAATGTGTTGGACCTGAGTTCACATCCCTGCCCTGTCATTTCCTAACTTAATCATGGTGAAGCTCACTTTCTAAAAAATGGATATCTATCCTAACATTATTGTCCTATCGACAATAATATCTAACGTGCAAAGTTGTCAAGATTACATTCTTTTACTTATTTGTATGTTATAGTTATATTACAGTCACTGAGATTAGTGGCTTTAACTGGGAAAAGAAAGAAAATCAAAGAAGGTTCACCATAGGACTGAATACACAGCTAATCCTGATATAAATAATTTTGTGAGTTCCCAAACAAAACAAAAGAAATTGAAAGGTACTCCTAAGCTTTAAACCAACTTCCACGGTTACAATGCAAATGATGAGAAATACAAGGAAAGAGTGACGACTCCCACTTTAAAAGCAGGAGCTCTGCCCAGGTCCTGGTCAACTCACAAGCCATGCTAGGGTGCCCTTTGGAGGGAGATGTAACAGCTCTCTGGTTTCCTTTCCTGTCTCCTTCTAGATCCTACAGCTGAGGGCAATATATGCCTCCCTGCTGATTGAAGTTTCTTGATCAATCCTAGGAGAATCCGAGGAGATATTTTAAGAGCTTTAGCCCAATTCTCTGGCACTTGACAGCTAATGAGTCTTGCTCCTTATCTGGACCTAAGTTTTGGTTTACTTTTTCCTAAGATGTACAAGTTCCTCTCTTATACCTAAACTCCTATTTCATTAGGTTTGAAACCTTATATAGCTCTTTCAAATCCCCTCCCAAGGACTAGAGTCTGAATGACTGCCTAGAAAGCTGCCCAGTGAACACCAAATTGTTTCATGATATGAATGAGAAAAAAAATTGCATTGCTTTAAGCTATTGAGATTTTAATGTTGTTTGCTACTGCACTTAGCCTAAATAATACTTAAATTTTCCAGTGGAAATTGGAGACTATGGTTTATCAGTAGGAAGGTAGTCAGCAGATTGAAAATCAAGAAAGCATTGTGTTATGGGAAAGACGTTTGCAAAAATCTGTTGCCAGCAATAATTTGGTAGGCAGATCTTGTGCTTACTGAATTGAAACTCTAGGGAAAGAGGTTAGAAAACAATGTTAGCGCATACAGACTAGTGTTGTCCACATCTGGCACAAGAAAGAAATGAAATGAGCTCCGGAAAAAGTTGGTCACTTTATAAGCAGAAATGAGAAGGAATAGAAAAAAATCTAAAAATGTGGGCCATCAAAGTGTTGGAAATATCTTTGTTTCTAGATCCTAAACTGTAAGTGATGTGATTGAGAAAGGCTTGGGGTAACTAAAAAACTTCTGCTGCTCAAAGTGACTTAAGTCTTGCAGCAAAGATCACACACATTAATAACCACTTTTAACCACCATTAAATTAGGAAAAAACAATTGGAGGGATCAAAATCAAGCTGATTAGAGACCAACGTCTGGGAAGCATCTTTGGGTATGGTTACAGGTACATGGTACTGATTGCAAGCAAATAGACCTGAAGCTTTGCTCATGAAGAAATTGCATATCACATAAACCCACGTGGGTGGTCTCAGGGAGCATAAAATAATCATCGGGCAAACTGGGCTGACAAAACTCTGCAGCCTCAGGAAGGCACAGCCCACTTCTGATGTGCAAGGAGGATAATAGATAAGGAGGAAGCTCCCAAAGGATAGAGTCAGGGGGCCACAGAGCACGATGTGCAAAAGAGTTTCTTCCAGAGAGCTGATTCAGAGAAGAGTCAAAGATCTCCCCCTGCTCTCTGGGTTTGTCCAACTGGATTACCTCTGACCAGTAACGGCTGTGTCTCCCTGTTTTACCCTTTCCAACCGGAACTATTCTTTATGGTGGATATCAGGGATGGATACTAAGTGCATAGTCACAGGACTATGAGAAACTGTATCTGATAGATTGTAGAGGACATGCATTATCTCAGATCCTGGAAATGAGTGTAATCTATATGTGGGAAAAGGGGAGAGAATGAAAATTTGGTTATCAGAAAGAGCAGGCAATGGTGAAAATGCTAATGTTCAGCAATACACATATTCCCTTTTCTTGGACACATAGAAAAACTACATTTCCCAGCCTCCTTTGCAGTTAGGTATGATCAGGTAATTGAGTTCTAAGTAATGGAAGGTGGGCAGAAGTGAAGTAGTCTAACTCTAGGCATAGTCCACACAGCCTCCTGCAGTGGAGGGCTCCAAGGCCCTAGAAGTAGGTAGAAAACTACAGCCCATAGGCCAAATATGGCCAAATATGGCTCACTGCCTATTTTTTTGCATATTTTTATTAAAAGTAACTTTTTCAAAAAAAAATCATTAGAAGAGCAGCATTTTTGCAAATCTCTTTTATATCTGACAATAGAAGACAGCTGGATTCTCATGTCAGCTTCTTCATTCAACATGTTTCTTTGGTTGAAGCATATAAAGAAAAGCTGGCCTCATGGTCATGCAGTTGGAAAAGGAACTTCATGAAATTTCTGAAAGGGTTTCAGGTACCCCCAGGAGTCCTCAGACCATACTTTGAGAACCACTGCAGTAAACTATACTGTTTCTCAGTTAGAGACTATATGGCTATTGTATCAGTATTAGACCAAGATATTTTAAACAGGGACTTCGCTGGTGGTCCAGTGGTTAAGACTCAGCACTTCCAATGCAGGGGCACAGGTTCAATCCCTAGTCAGGGAACTAAGATCCCACATGGCGCATGCGCTGCCAAAAAAAAAAAAAGACATTTTAAACCAATTGCAAAGGGTGGTAGTAGGGAAGGAAACTTGAATTCTCCCATTAACTCAATTTTAAATATCAATTTTCAATTTAAGTTCAAAAATTGCTCTGAGCCAGCCAAGATTACATATTAGGTTTTTTTAAGTTTACTTTTCCAAACTAAGAAGAGAAAGCAACATGTCATACAGAAAGTTCACATTTGTACAGTGTCTTTACAGTTTACAAAGACTCTTTCTGTATCCACCTGATGCCGTTTAATCCTTAGAAGCTACTTGATAGAGGAGGAAAGCTTGGAGCAGAGAGGCAACTTTCCCAAGATTGCCATCAGTAAGCAGGCTTCCTCGTGACCAAGCGATGTGCTCACAGGACAATTCTGCTCTGTCTCTAATGAACAAACATCTCTCTTGCAAAAGCTGGCTTTCCAACCTGGGAAGAGGGGACTCTTTATTTATGTTCACTTTTTTCACATCTATACAACAGACAGCATCTGTTCTAGAATCCACCTGGATTTCATTTGACACAGAATATCAATACGATATGGCTGCAGGAATAGCAAACTGGAAAGACAAAGCATAAAGGACACGGGTCTATCTAATTTATAATTAAGGAACAAGAGGGCAAGTCATTAAATGAATAACAGAACAGCTGAGCTTGATGGAAGAATTCTTTTTTTCTAGTGCACATACTTTTGGAATTCCCACTATCTGTTGTCCAACAGACACACCTGCCATGTTCTGAGCCAGCAGGAGAAGCAGTGGAAGTGAAAAGCATGGTCACAGACTCCCCATGCAATGGTGCACTCTTCAGAAGTAGCAGATGCCTGGTTAGCTCAGCATCCTATGGAAAGATCCATAATGTGGTTCCTGCAGATGGCACAGTTATGAGCCACAATATCCCAGGCCCAGAGGGCTACTGCATTTCATTTTTTCACTTCAGTGTGCTGCTTTCCCATGCTGTTGTTGGTGCCACTTGGGATATCCATCACTGCTGCCATTTTGGAAACATACCCCCTGTGGTCCTCACTGCCTATTCTTGTACAACCATGAGCAAAAATGGCTTTACATTTTTAAATTACCTTTAAAAATAAGAATAATAATATTCCACAACATTCAAAATTATATATATATAATTATATAAAATTTAATTTGCAATGTAAAGTTTTATTGGAACACATTCACATTCATTTCTATATTGTTTCTGGCCGCTTTCACATTAAGTGGCAGGGTTGAATAGCTACAGCAGAGACCATGTTTGGTGCCCTCACTGCCGCCCCCTGCTGACTCAGTGCATTCTACATTGCAATGATGCAGTTATAACTTGACCACATTTTGACTGCCATCCGTATCACTGTACTGTAACATTTTATTTTATTTTATCCTTTTACTATCAGTGCATATTCATCAGGTGAAAACAAGAAAGGAAGAAAAAAGTGGACTTCATATGGTGCATGTTTGAGGCATACTGGAGTGTGGATTATTTTGTTAACAAATTAGGTGGCAAAGCATTGTTTTTTTATACAATGATATTTTAGCTGTGGTAAGCAAAATAATACCACCGCCCCCCAGATGTCCATATCCTAATTCCTGGAACCTGTGAATATGTTATTTTACATGTCAAAAGGAACTGTATATACATAAAGTAAAAATATTAAGGAAAAAAAGGAACTATGCAGGTGCAACTAATTTAATGGATCTTGAGAGAGATTTTAAAATTTAATCTAGATACAAGACTTTATTTACAAATATTTAGATTAATAACATTTTGGCACATCAAATGAAGAGCACAGCAGTCTGAATAAATCCTGTCACAAAAACAGTAAGACCCATTGTAAATAATTTTGTAAATCAGGGAATTGCACCTCAAAAAGCCACACAGTCTTTAGTTGTGACAGCTACCTTGTATCCCAATGGGTAACTTTTTCTTTTGTTTTTGTAAATATATACACACACCGGCAAGTCATGGTCCCTGGGGGAGTCCCTTGTGATACAACACTATAAGCAAAATGGAATGCTGTAAATCTTTATCAGAATGTACCAACCTATTCTAGGAATCTTGTTTTCAAAAAAAGACAAACATAAAAATGATGCCACAAATTAACCAAATCCTATTTTCTGCACATTCCACTTTTGGGTTTTATTTAACATTGACTGTATAATATTGTTATTATCACATGTTTACAACCCAGAAAGACATATTTTTTACTTTAGTGTCTGTAAAAAGGGATTTAAAATGTGTAATTTAAACACTACAGCTGACCTGAATGAATTTTATATTATATGCTGATGTTTACCTATCCTACTTCAAACAACTTCTCAATTCCCAGCATAAAGCATGAAGTCAATTAGAAATCAATGAACAGAAGTGAAGAACTTTTTAAAATATAAGTTTGTTGTCTTAAGAAATAAGATTGTTTCCTTTGCAATACAGTATTTTCTCAGTGGCCAAAACACCCAGAGCAAAGTAATAACTTACTTTGTATCAATACAAACACTGAAACACCATTAGAAATACCTTCCCTTTAACAAAACAATTTATGCCAACATGACATATAGTAGCCCCTCATACTAAGAACACAAAGAATATCTTAAGTTATTTCACTGCAGTGTTAAAAGCACACAATTTAAAATCCCTTAACAGCAGCTCTGGCTGTCTGGTTCAGAATCTCATCATTCCAGAAAGGCATTGAGACCATTATTACCCTAGTGGTTCTAATGTAATCACAATGAACATCGTTTTTACAAAGGGAGAAATGGGACAGTCAGTCAGAGGAGGAAATGGGATGATGGAAGCAGATGTTGGAGTGATGTAATTGCTGGCTGGGGCCATGTGCCAAGGAATTTAGGAATCCTCTAGAGACTGTGAAAAAGCAAGATTTGGATTGTCCCATAGATCCTCCAGAAAAATCACAGACTCCCCAATATTTTAATTTTAGCCAGTTAGACTCCCTTTGGATTTTTAACCTCCAAAACTGTAAGATAATAAATTTGTGTTAAGTCAGTAAGTTTGTGGTGTTATAACAGCAATAAGAAACTAATACAATAAGTCTTGATATTACCAAACAGAGCACATATTGAAATATTCCCAACTGACAGGAAAACAATGTCCAGAAAAATTAGAAAATTTAAAACAAAATATCTTATCACAGTAGAATTTCTTCACAAAAGTAAAGAAAAAAATAAGGCTGCAACCTAAATACATTTTCCAGTGACTCATTTTTTAGCCAAGCAAGAAAGCTCTTTACTTCTGGTGAGTTAATTAAATTGTGTTTGATTGAAGCTGAAGAAATGCATCCAGAAAAAATAATTCAAAACTATTACCCTTTTGATGAGAACAGTTGCTCAAAAAGTTAAGGATATTGGAAACAACATGGAGAGTTGACAAAAACATTAATCATAACGTAGATGATTTTGAGTGGTTTGTTTTGGTTCTTGATGAGTAAATGTTACCTATACCACTCAGTTGTTTATTGGATGCCAAGTTTTAAGTTACTTAGTCATCTGAGTGGAACAACTACAGGTGAGTACCTTTTCAGAGAAGTTGAAGAAAACATTAATTCAGTACAACCTAAAGTGGAATCTGCTAAGATGTATTACAACCGATGATGGTAAAAATATGTGTGGAACAGAAAAAGGTTCTGTTGGACAAATTCACAAAGTTTGTGAAAAAATAAGGTATTTAAAGCCTATGTTTTTTGGCCTCTCCTGTTGTGGAGCACAGGCTCCGGACGCGCAGGCCCAGCGGCCACGGCTCACGGGCCCAGCCGCTCCACGGCACGTGGGATCTTCCCGGACCGTGGCACGAACCCACGTCCCCTGCATCGGCAGTTGGACTCTCAACCACTGCGCCACCAGGGAAGCCCCTAGCCTATGGTTTTTAATTGTCTTAGTTATGAGCAAAGACTCTGCGGAAAATATTTGAATCTATCATGTGTTATTGAAACAGAAGTGTCAACAGTATATTTCATTTGCTTTCATGGATTTATCCATCTCCAGTTCCATGAATTTTTGTCAGAAATAGAAGCTGGATTTCTTACCCTGCCCTACTACACAGTACTTTGATGGTTTAGCAGTGTTAATTTATTGTCAAAATAAACAGACTCAAAATTAAAAATTTTCTGAACAAGGAAAGCTGTGCTCAGCCACTATCATCAAATACTGAATGACTTTGGAAATCATCTTTTTGCACAGAATTGATAGTGCATACTGAATTCAACCTAGAATTTCAAGGCAAAATAGCACTTACATGTGAAACACATACACTGTAGTCATTTCCATAACAACCTAATTTTGTTTGAGCCACAGGTAACCTCAAGCTGCTTTATACACTTTCTGTGCTGTAAATTTAAAACAAAAACCCAAATCTCCATTCCCACACAAATTTGCAGTGATATGCTTTCCCAGCTCAGACTACTGTAACAGCAGTATTTTTGGCATCTCGATGCAAGTACAAAAATTTTCATGTTTCATAATCCATATAATTGTTCAATTGAGGAGCTTCCTTCTAATCTTCAATCAGAAGTGATTAGTCTACAATGTGATGATAGGTTAAAAGGCAAGAGAAGAATCTTATAGAATCCTGAAACTACCTTTCAAGAGATGAATATAGTCAATTAAAATCATACACTCATGGATTGATATCAGTATTGGCAGAACTTATCCAGGTGAAAAGATGAAATAAAAAAATTCAATACAGACTAGTATTAACTGATGAACATTTGTAGTCATTTTGACCATAGGGAAAGTAATTAAACCTCAATTAAGCAAAATTGTATCCCCCAACAAAATAATTCAATTTTTCTCATTGGTAGGCTTGTATTACAAATAACTATACTCAGTTATCATATTTTGAATTTCATCAAAATAATATTTGCTGAAATTTGTTTTCTCTCTTGTTCAGTAAGCACCTACATAATATCTTTGATTTTGCCTCCTGACTGGCAAAGCCTAATATACTATCTGGCCCTTTACACAAAATGTTTTTTGACTCTGATTTAGGAGAGGTAGAGCTATTAGATACCAGCAAACTACAATACTAATCACTAGATGGAGGGCTGATCACTCAACAGTCAGTTGGATCACTGAATAAGAAATTAACCTTCATTGTCTTAAGCTGCCAAGACTTGTGGGTTGTTTGTTACAACAGCCAGTGTTACTTACCATGACTAAAACAACCTTTTAATTACATGATTGAAATTCACATTTATGGAAACCTCAAAAACCATGAGAATTTCCAGGAAGTACTAAGTCACTTTGGGGAAAAGCTGCAGATGCATTATCTTAGCAAAGTAAATCAGCACAGGGAATTCAACTTTCATTAATTCAGCCAACATTGTTCAAGGCACTGTGAGGAAGGTTATATGCAAGGTTGATTTGAAGTTTCTCTTTGAATTATAAATTCCCACTTATTTTTGAGTTGAGCAATTTAATGCATTTAAATCAATAAATCTTTAGAAGCCAGATGCAATCATTTATTCAATGGAAATCTTCCCCTAGATGAAGAAAGAACATGCGTTTTTGCTTTCCTAAATGAGCAATTTCTCATTCCTTGGAATAACGCTAAACTGTTCCTTGCTTGCAAACTAGAAAAGAGTAAATTTTGAGGTCTGAATAGGACACTACTTTGAAATACCCCCAGAGAGAGCACTAGGCGAACTTCTGTAAGAAAATGCAGCCACCAAATTGTCAATATTTGTCCCAGTTGCATGAAGAACTAGAGAGAGCAAAACACTGAGGAGAGAAATTTTTTTTTTCCCATTTCGCGTTGTGAAGTGAAAAACTACCTGAGATGATAAGCATTTCACTTTCTGATTCAGAGTAGAGTCAGGTCCATAAAATTAAATTATATAAGCATGGCTCAATATTTCTTTTTAAATCACATATTTAAAAAATATTTTCTGGTTGTTTAATATGACTGTGTATCCCAGATCTCGTTCTAATCATTCTAATTAATTTTTCCCCAAATGTTCCTAAGCATGAGAATCCCTTAGGGTAAGTGTTTGTTAATACGTCCGTTTTTGTACCCAGAAACAGATTCATTAGGTCAAATGAAGGCCTAAGACTCTGTACTTTCACATATTCACCTTGGAGGTTAAAGTGGATGCCACATATTTTGCATGGGGCTCACTCAGCCTCCATTCTGCCTGCTTAGACTCTCTTGCAGCTAGAGTTCTGGCTGCAAATTAATTCCACTAGTTAGAGTGCAGTTGCAGAAAATTTGGAAGGTGGAAAGCAAGGTGGAAGCTACCTTTCTTCCCCTTTTTGGCTATTTCTTCTCTCAGGCATGGTTGTGGTCATGAGCTTTCTCAGGTAATATTTCAGTATCTGTTGTCCAGTTTTCTGTGTGTTGAACAGTGGCGGTTTCAGAGGTAGTAGCGGTGTCCCTTTTTCCTGGCATAGTTCCAGTGATGACCTATTGTTCTAGAATATTCCTGGAGGCCCAAACAGGAAAGTACCTTTTTATATAACTTCTAACTATTCTGTAAGCATCTAATTCTCTGCATCATGTCAGTTCCTGCTTAAAATACCCAGAGTTGTTTCTGTTTCTTCAAATAAACTGTGACCAATAAAGAATATGACATCAATGTTAACATTATACCACAGTGGGTTCTAGACCAGTACCATTGTTTCTGTCTCTTACAAACCTATTCTTTTCTCATTGTATAGGAATGTGTTTGTAAGAAAATTCATTAATGGCATCAAGATGCCACTGAGATCCTGGGTTGATATTTGGACAGCAAGTATGATTGCCCACTGATTCCCTACTCCACCTCCCTTCCCAACACAAAGGATCAAGGATCATAGTAAGCCTTTTTACCACTGCTTCTCCAGGTGGGGTCCACCCTTAGGCTGAGACCACAGACCCTTTCTAGAAGAGCAGCAAATGTGATAGATGAGGGAAGAAGACCATCTGAATATAAACTTCATAAGGGCAGAAATTTCTGCTTGTTTTTTTTTGTTCAATATTACAATCCTAACACCTAGAATAGTGCCTGACAGCACTGTTACCTACTAATTACATAATGAATTTTATGAACTGATGAATAGTCAGTAAATATTTGTTGAATGATGAATTAATATAGCACTGTCTAAAGGAGTTATTACTTCTTATCAAGGTAAAACTTCCAGAGACTTGTCTTGCCTCAAGGCTTGAATGGTATATTAGGGCTAAAAAAAAAAAAAAGAATATGCAGGGTCTAGAAACAAGCATTGGACCTACATAGTCTGGAATTTTACTTACCAGCCTAAATCTCTGAATACTATGATTTTCACCTCTTTGCATTGCTCACTGGCTGGCCACTCTGTAACCCTATGTCATGTTTCAAATGTTGCTCTGAGCTAGTATTGGTCACTGCCAGTCCATCAAGATATGTCCTGGAAACGACTCTGCTACCTTCTGTTGGAATGCCATGCCTACCTTTGCATGGTTTTGGTTTTCTAAACCCCTTACAATGAAGTGGGTGTTGATGTGATAGCTTGGTCTTAGTAATAAGAACAAAATCTAAGTTATCAAAATCAGCACTCACATTTAGAGTCAAGTTGCCATTAAGTGGCTTAAAATTAAGCCCCAGAACACTGGACTAGTACATACATCCCTCTTGCCTAAGGTCAAGATTGCCCTAAGAAATGGTATGGCTGATGATTGGTGGTGGACATTGAGGTGTAAGAGCTATGAGAAGTAGGTTATACAAGTTGATATAAACTCTGCTGAGGAACATTTTATTTTATTCATTTATATCAGTCCCACTTGCTGATCTTTATCATCAAACATGGAATTCCCAAGGTTTGAATAAAGGGGAGCTTTGGGACAAGAATCCCCAAATAATATTTCATCTAGCTCCATGACTTGTATCTTTCTGCTAGGGTTCCCTCACTCTCATTATCATGCCATATTCACTCTTTAAAACCATGATCCACCAATGGAAAAAAAACAAAAAACAAAAAAAAACTTAATTACTTTCTGCACACGTGAGCTATATTGGCATTTAAAAAATTACCTATGATTCTAAGATAAAATTAAACAAGAGGAAAATATAAACTATCTAATTCCCTAAGAACAAACTCCCTTCTAGCCTTTGTAAAGGCCTGATACCTTTTCACCTGTCTAATTTGGCTTCCAGCCCTCTTTGATTCTTTCTTCTTTCCACGAGACAGAATGCATCTCTGTCCTCAGATGTGCTGATAAATTTCCCAATCTTTTCTCTTTGGCAAAAATATCTTCTGTTCCAGTGAATATTGAAGTTGCTCTTGTACAACTCAATTAGCCTTTCTAAATCACTTAGCCCATATCAGAACAAAAGATTAGATTTTATTTTTATGATTCAGCTTCCAATCACTGTTTGAACTTATCCATTGGTTTAATATAGCAAATATTTGTTGGACTCCTTTCATGGACCAAGCATTATGCAAAGTTCTAGGCATACAAAGATGAGTGGCCACTGCCTTTCCCATCAAAAACTGTCTGTGGTACCATGGACAGAGTCACAAAAACCAACTAAAATGCAAGTCATGATATTACTTGAATTGGAAACTGAATTATCAGAATAATTACCAAATACGGCAGGTTTTGAGCAAAATGAAGGTAGAGATTCTTCTCATAGAACAGAGGACCGGAAACAGCAAAAAGTGACTGGCAACATTTAAATTACAGTGGGACTGGGCTGTACTATTTGTGAGATAGAACTTTTTTCTAAATCAGATTATATCAATTATGAAAGTGGTTCTTTAGTTGTCAAAAAAAAGGAATTGAGTTATAGGTTTATATTCCTTTTAGCCTTCTTTTTAACTTTATTTATTTTTTTTAATTACATACAAAAATTTCTTTTCTTTTGACGGGATACATAACATATAGTAATAATTTTGACAGTGTTATATCAATATTTTTACATTTAATATTAATAATCCAGGGTCAAGGTGATTTTAGATAATTTGCATTTGTTTTAAGTTTTTACAATCTCTTTAATTTCAAATGAGTGACCTATCAATAAAACGATGGACTATAGGTACACAAAGTATTTGAAAGTTAAATTTTAATAACAAATGGGTTCTACTGACCTTATTCTTTCTAAATCTCTAGAGATCAGGAATGCAGTATACAGTCAATTCTGTTAATTTTCATTAAATATTCTTTACACTGTTTGGTATTTTTCTTATTTTCAACAATAGACATTTTTTCATTAAAAAAATCTTATTTTAAAGTAATTCTTACAAATTTTCCTCACATGGGCGCTACATAGTTTCTCTCAGTTTGTCTAACCATAAAACCATTTCACTTGTATTTGACAAGACAAAGGTAAAGGGTTTTGTTACAAGTAGTTGTGAGAATCCATACATTGTTCAAATGTCCTTGAAACTTTTAAACTTGATATCAGCACTTACATAGCATCACTGAAGAATCATGGGAATTATTGAATCCTGCTTCCTCAGTCTCCTGCTGAGACTCAGAAAAGAGAACTGATGTACACAGATAAGATCACATACTTTCTTAGTTTATGACAACAATGGGAATATAACCCAGAAATTTAGGTTTCTATTTTAGGACACTTTTATTATAACACAGCTGTCTTCTTAATTAACTATAAAGTAATAAAAGGTCACTTTTAACATAAAAGTTGTAAGTAAAAAGTTCTTTATACCCCAGATACTTAAATAGATCTGTGATAAATAATGATACAAAATCCCAGTTTTATAATTTAGGATATTTAAGAAATTTTCACTTAACATCAGTGTTTGACTTGAATGATAAACAAGGTAGCATGTAGTTTTAAGTCAACATAATACCCTAATAATATATTACAGTAAATATTTTCAATCCATAAGTATTCTTTGAACATACCTACTTGCAGAGCACTGTCCTAGTTTTCAGGGAAAATGGTTGAGGAGGTTGGAGAGGATTAAAGAAAAGTAAAGGACATCATGTTTCTTTTTTTTTTTTTTAAATAAAACCTTCAATGTATTAATAGAAGTGGGGGGGAAAACATGATTAAATAAAAGAACTTTCTTACCAATTTTTTTTTGTCTTTAAAATTTTTTATTTGCCAAGATATAGTGAGGGAGGGAATCATCCTTAACTTCTCTCTTTCCCTTGCATTTCAATTTCCATTCCAAGTATAAATATTATACCTCTGTCTTTAAAAGAGCTCCAGAATCTGATCACCTCTTATCATCTCTCCCATTATGTAATAAAGAATCTGACTCCATTTTTGGATGTTTGACTGCTTACCCCTCCCTCTTCCCCTTCTGCCCCAGGTGCTCTCCCTCCTTTGGCACCAGGAGAGAGTCAAACCACTCATGGGAACCCTCACTCCAGCCCCACTCCCTGACCACCCTAAACCCCCAGGCAGTGTAGTCTTCCTGCTCTCTCAGCCATTTTTGGACCATCTTGGGAGGTCTGCCCAGGTCTCTCCACAAAGCCTTGTTATATAAATAATAAACCTTTCCATGCTCCCTCTTAATGCATGTTGGCGGGGATGGGGGATTGCGTGGTAATAATGTCTGACATCTGAGCTCAGTTTTGGACAGGGGTGCATCCCGTGGAGAGGCCACAACACATTATAACCCTGGTTTAAGCTACTTCTGCCCCTTGCCTAGAGTATCACAATAACCTACATTTTTGGTCTCCCAACTTCAGCTCTTGTCCCATTTTTGTCTATTTTCCATAGGGTAACCAGGGTAATAACTTAAACATGTAAGTCATGTCTTGTCACTCTTCCATTCCAAATCCTCTAATGGAATCACTTGGAATAAGAGTCAGACTCCTGACCATAGACAATAAGACTTTTTGTGATCTTTCCTTCCCTACTGCTTTTATGACATCATCTCTTACCCTCTTACCATTCCCCCCTTTATCATTCCACTCTGGCTCGCCACGGTGGCCTCCCTGTTGTTTCTCAGACGTGCTAAGCATGGCCTACCTTATTTTCATGTACTGTTCCCTCTGCTGGACTTCAGTTCTCTCCTATTCCTTCTCATAGCCTGGTGGCTACTTCCTTCATATTCTTCATATCTCTGCTCAAATATCACCTTATCACTGTGGACTTCTCTGACCATCTGCATAAAAAATAGAAATTCCCTCACTCTCTAACATTCCCAATCTCTATTTGCACACACCCATATCCCCCCCACACACACACACCCCAGAATACATGGTTTTAAGAATACACTGCTTGGATAACTAAGTAATTATTTAATCCCTCATTCTCCTATAGACACATAAATATACAATGAACATCAAAAGCATTTTTTGACTAGTCCAAATCTCTATTCTCTCTGGGCAAGTAGATAAGGAATAATATACACAATTAAAAAGTTACACTACAAATAACTTAGTGTTGGGACTTCCCTGGTGACACAGGGCTTAAGAATCCACCTGCCAATGCAGGGGACACGGGTTCGAGCCCTGGTCCGGGAAGATCCCACGTGCCGCGGAGCAACTAAGCCCGTGTGCCACAAGTACTCAGCCTGTGCTCTAGAGCCCACGAGTCACAACTACTGAGCCCACGCACCACAACTACGGAAACCCATGCGCCTGGAGCCAGTGCTCCACAACAAGAGAAGCCACCGCATTGAGAAGCCCACGCACCGCAACAAAGAGTAGCCCCTGCTCGCCGCAACTAGAGAAAGTCCGTGCACATCAATGAAAACCCAACACAGCCAAAAATTAATTAATTAATTAATTTAAAAAAAAACCCTTAGTTTTGTTTCCTGGTCTTATTCTGGACATAACTTTTGCTATCAAAGAATTTCAATTGGTCTGTCACTTCTGCAGGGAATGTGAGGCTACATCTTCAACTGAGAGCCATGAGCTGGTTTTATATTCAGGTGGGAATATAAAGGAGGGAAATAGGAAAAGGAAGATGCTGGAATCAGTTGGTCCTAGTTTACATCAGGCACTGTGGTAATTAAATAGAATGATTATTCTGCCATCTGTTTTCTGAATGCCCCTATGTTTCCCTTCGATTTCTGCCCTGCAATTTTTACATGGAAGCGCTATGAATGCTATCTGGGAAGGTACAGCTTATCTCAACTATTTTCTTTTTATCCTATTGAGTTGGCTCAGCATGGCAGTCCTTTGAAGGCAGTGGGAGCCCTGTGTCTGCATCCCTTCCAAATAGATGCACTCTTACTGAAGGCTCAGGAGAGAATGTAG